>NW_027117439.1:3495520-4194624 GCF_038381095.1 Phyllosticta capitalensis
CTCATGACCTGTAGAGCTCCCGTGCGCGGAGCTCCCCCATCTCCGCAATGCCCTCCTCAACCACCCCAATCCGCGTCTCCGTGAGCTTCAGCGAGTCCTGCGTTTTCGCCGGCGAAGATGTTACTTGCACCATAACCTTCAAAAACGTCTCGACCACCTCGTCCGACCGCTCGCCCGCACGCCTGTCCGCCGCCGACCCAAAGCACCCTCTACTGGGAGACCGCACTCGTCCGAAAGCTCAGCCTGCCCCTCGCCCGCCGTCCGTCGCACACTCTGCAGCTCAGTCAGTGGCGCCGTCCGTCCTCTCCTCAGTCCCTGCGCCAGCGAGCCGCAATCCGTCATCGTTCCACCATGTCTCGGCACAACCCTCGCCAGGGGACTCTGGCGCCGCATCACCGGCGGCCTTTGGGAGAGGACGTGGCCACAGACCGGCATTGAGCTTGAGTGCTCCGCAGTATGCGCCTGGCGCAAAGGTGCCCTCGCCTTTGACTGCTGCGTTTGATGGGACAACCTCCCCGGGCGGACATGGCAGGTCTTTATCCATCATGTCATTGCACAGCGAGACGAGCGGAGCAAACAATGGTAATGTAGGCCTTGCAAAGAGGCCTGGCAAATTGCATCGAAGGAGTGCCAGTCTACAGGTGGTGACCGGGAAAGAGGGAACAATGCCGGCGCCTATGGGTACATCTTTTCAATCTCCATGGGAGCAACGCTGACTTTCCAAGGCTCAGGCTCTAGGTCGTTACAACCCTCGCCATTCTCGTCGTCACCCTCTCCCCCATCCTTGAACAGATCCCAAACAGACACCTCTTTGCCCACTCGGCCAGGGCGACGGACGTCGAAACAAAGCACGCCGCCTTCCGGCACTCCAAGCCAGTCGTCTAGCAGAAAACTCTCACTCGGCAATTTCAAGTTTCCAGCTTCCCTGGAGTCGCATTCGCCGCGAACAGGAGAAATGAGTCCTGCGCTGGAAATATCGCCGGCAGAGGAGCAAGATCTCAAGGTCCAGTCCGCGTTTGGAGCGCCCCTTTCCACAAGTCCCGAGGCGAGAGACAAGCTACAACCTTCTCCAGTCACGCGAATACTTTCAGGGTCGAGCATGAATGGAGGAAGCACACGGAGCAGTGGGGAGTTTTACACAATCAGCAATAATTCCACCGAAACTCTCATGTCGGAGTACGCATCGAAACCATCAATTCGACTGTTGGGAAAGCCCTCTAGCGAGCGGCAACTGTCCAAGCTTGGAGCACAGAGCCAGCGGCATCCACCAAGGCCTCTCAAACCAGAAGTTCTCATGATGGGATACGCGCAAATGACGGGATCTTTCGTGTTGGATGGCTCGCTGGTAAACCAAGCACCATTTGAAGAAGTCAAGCGAAAAGGAGTCATGGGCGGCCAAGGAAGTGGTGGCGTTGTTGGCATCGAGAAGAAAAGAGATTCGGGATTGTTCGGTGCATTGGGTTGGTCCAACATTGGCGAATCCCTTGGAGGATTGCTTGGAGGAGGAGAACCCAGCAGCATCAGGGAGATGAGAGCTGTCGCAAGCTCCAAAGCCGTCCCTCTGCTCAGTACGCCCCAAAGCATCCTCTTTGTGGATTTGAAGTTGGCCCCAGGAGAAAGCAAGAGCTTCAGGTACACTTTTACGCTACCTAGAGGTCTGCCACCGACACATAGAGGAAGGGCCATGAAAGTCAACTACCAACTGAGCATTGGAACGCAAAGGCCGGGCACCGCAGTGCAAGCCGTGAGGAGCATCAATGTCCCTTTTCGAGTCTTTGGGAGTGTGACGAGTAAGTAGCCACAAACTTGCAAGGTCGAGTACTAACATTTCTAGATCGTGGCGAGATTCTCGGACATGACTTGATGTCTCCATACGTCTACCTGCGTGACCAAGCAACAGTGCTGACTGTTGGTGATTCAAAAACGGGCAGCGATTCCAGTGTTTTGAAGAAAAGCCTTGGAGAGACGAAAGAGGCTGTCGAAGACTTTGACGCATATGTGAATAATCTCCTCGAGACAGCCCAGCAGACTGCGCGAGGTGGTCTGCTCTCTCCGACCGCATTCCCAAATCAAGGACGACGGCGTTCCACCGTGGAAGACCCACCGGCCAGCTCGATGAAAGAAGCTATCGATTTTGCAATCCTTCGATCAAACCTCAGCTCCGCAAACACCTCGAACAAATCTCCAAATCGCTTCTCCATTGCTCGAAACGGACGCAACGTTGCAGTCATCAAGCTGGCTCGTCCCGCCTACCGCCTAGGCGAAACAATATCTCTTGTGATTGATTTTGCAGGGAATGACGTACCTGTATTTGCGGTCGCCGTCTCCCTCGAGTCCAGTGAGAGAGTCGATCCGGCAATTGCTCTCCGCAGCGCTGTGAGCATACACCGCGCTACCCGCAAAATACATGCCAACTTTGCGGAAAATACGCTCTACTCACGACGAGTGGCATTTGCGCCGACGGTACCGCCAAACGCAAGTCCTGAGTTTGTCACCAGTGGCATCAGTCTGGAGTGGAAGCTGCGATTCGAATTCGTCACCCCTAGAAGTCACGGAGAGGGTCACGAGAATTTCAAGAACGATTTGTTGGAGGAGGTTGCCAAAGACGAACGCGGAACCATTTTGGCGGCAGCGGAGAAGCTGAATGTCGAAAGTTTCGAGGTTTTTGTGCCGATCAAAGTATACGGCGCCAACACAGGCTCTGACGGGCTGGACACGGGCTCTGGGGACAAGGAGTCTTATGCCATTTGAACGTGGAATGATTGGATGCAAGGCATGGATTGTATAGACGGACAAGAGATGCGGAGCGAAAGCAAGAGCATTGGACAGAGCGATCTGGCATCTGGTTCATGGAGTTTGGGAAGTCATGTATCATATGCATCAAGGGAGTTTCGCTTGAATAGGGTTGGCTCATCCTATGACAGCACGCACCCCTGGGCGTAAAAAGGGCAGCAAGACGGCGTTTCTGGAAAGGATCAATGTCGTCAAGTTGATGTTTCAACAAACAAAGGGACCCAGGAGATTGCATGGCGGAGCTTGATACTGACCGTTGAAGATGGGAGCAAGAGCGTGGAAGCCACAGCATCAGTTGGCGGAGAACGCCGTGGTGGTTCGATGCAGGATGCAGGGGCAGCGGTACGGCACCGGATCGTCGGGTAAGCTTAACACCAACCTTGATCGTCTGGGCAGGGGCCAACCATTGCCCATGCTTCTGACACTCGACTTCAACACTGCCTCTCAGACACATCTTCAGTCCATCATGTCTTGAACCTCTTCTTCTCTTCAGTCCATCATGTCTTGAACCTCTTCTTCTCTCCATCGCGAGGCACTCAGAAGACTCCAAATTTTCTCCGTTTTCGGAATCGAACGATGGACGGAGCTAACACGCGCCGGGTGGCGTCGCTGGCCCCTGGGCCATGGTCTATATCCGGCGGCGGTCTAGGTCGTTCAAGTCGTGTTGGCCGCCGGCAAGTGGGCGTCAATACCAGGCTGCAACTCAAACAGGCTAAGCTTTCTCAATTTTGTCGCTAGACGTCCATCCACGCCCAATCAAGAAGTGTTTGGTCCGCGAGGGATTGTGGCGCGCTGCGGGTGCTTACATTGACGTGCCTGGCAGACGACCAAAGACACCGCACGAGCCGCTGAGGTGAGATGGTGAAATGAGCTGCCGCCTAGTGATGCCACGAAAAGAAATGGTCCACAAGGTATAAAGACACCAGGCCAAGGCCGGGGAGAGAGCTTCCATCTGCAGTCGTCTCAGTCCTTACGACCCAGGGTTCCATCACAGCACCGGTCTTCCAATCGTTCATTCTTTGAATCTTATACGCTCTTTGCCTACAACGTTCATTACTTCGCTGGACCACAAGACTTTTACCAAAATCAACATGTCCTTCTCCAAGCCCTCCGTCTCCGGCCTCCTGGCCACTGCCATCCTCGCCACCGGTGCTCTGGCCAAGACCGACATTGCTGGCTGCACCACCACCAACACGGTCGTCTACGGCGGTGCCTCCGTCATCTGGTACGTCCCGGGTACCGGTGAGATCTGCGAGGCCCTCGACTGCGGTGGTGGACGTGCTCCCCCCAAGACCACCGTCCCCGGCTGCCCGGCCTACTCTGGCACCGCCTCCTACTCTCCCAGCTACCTGCCCGGCTACGGTGCTGGCGCTACCTCGTCCCCTGTGGCTGACAACGTCGCTGCCACCGCCACCGGTAGCGTCGTTGCTCCCGGCTATGCCGCTCCCCCTGCGGCGTCGAGCTCTGCTGTTGGCGCCATCGTCGTCGCCCCTAGCGTCTCCTCCATCAAGGGCTTCGAGCCCGTCATTACTCCCGCTCCCGCCGTCTCCTCTAGCGTCATCCCCGTTGTCAAGAGTGGTATGTCCATGTCGATATCTCTCTTCTCGCCCCCTGTTCCTCCCCACCCGTCCGCGTCCGCCTCGGCCATGGTCGATTCCAGCGACGATTATTGCTCCTCTTCTTCGGACAGCGAGGACGACACTGACTCTTCCGACTCGGACACTGACGATGATGACTGCGCAGGCACTGATGCCGAGTCGACCATGAAGGTCGTCCCCAGCAGCAGCGGCGCCGTCTACGCCGTGCCCCCCGTCGTCTCGTCGACCAAGGTCGCCGGCCTCGTCGCCACCCCTACCCCCGCCCGCAGCACCCCGCTCCAGTTCACTGGCGCCGCTGCCGGCGTCGTTGGCGTCAAGGGCGCCATGGTTGCCCTGGCCGGTGTTGCCGTTGCCGGCTTTGCTCTTTTGTAAGAGTGTTGTTGTTGTCTGGTGATGGGAGATGGATGTTGGATTTGCGGGGGAGGTTGAGTGGTTCACTTTTTCTTGTATCGCTATTCGAGTCTTTGGTTGTTGGTGCTGTGTTTGGAATAGAAGAGACCTTGGAAACCCCACTGTGTTTATATCATGTAGAGCGAATTGTAAATCTGTAATGTTTACTTGCCATTCAACGTGACCTCGTGAACAAATCTCTCAGACACTCGTGCCATCTAGGGAAAGTCAATGTTGAATTAGTAAAGGGCATGGTGGCAATGCTTCATCACGCCGGCCTTGTTTGGCTTTTACTCTGATGCTGTTCTCTTCTTTGTTGTGTTCATCCACTCTATCTTCTCTCTTATCCAAATTACATTGTTTCAAGCCAATGGCAGCGGGGTCAACGAATGTTGGATTCGATCAAGAATTAGGGGGAGAGGGAGATGCTAAGCAGGCACGCAGTATTGTCATCTCTTAAACTAAGCGAGGTTAAGGAGTCCAAATCAGTGGCGATGAAAAGGCGTCTGCAGCTGTGAAACGTGACTCCAAAGGTTTCTGGATCCGATGAGCATGTGCAGTTATGTGCTTACACTGGCATCTGCCAACACACCTCGGACAAGGTAGTTGGAGGTTCTTGGAAGTGTCCGTTCATGGGATCGGCAGAGAACAGTGATCAAAGCAATGACAGACACCACACTTTTCCATTCCCGTGTCTACCCTTCCTTGCCCTTGGCTTGCCCCTGGCTATTGATACATTATGTACAATGATTATTGGAAACACGAAAATCCACCCAATCTTGTTGCGCCGCGTACGCCGCCCGTTCAATTAGGTACACGAAATTATCCAGTCTGGTGTCACATTGCACATTGCCGTCCCCCGCACTCTGTACTCGCACACCACCCCCGCTCGTACGTCCCCTCAACACGCCTTCAAGCTCGACGCCTCGGTGCCGACGCCGTCGCCGCCCTCCTCTGCATCCTCGTCCTTGCCCGGCCACAGCACATGGCGCTTCCAGGTCGCGCGCACGACGAAGCCGGCGAGGCCCAACCACGCGAGCACGACGACAATCGTGAGCGCAGAAGCAAGCCACGCAATGGCGGCGCTCTGCAGCTCGCGGCCAATCTCGGCAGTCGCGAGCGTGAATCCCACGTTCGGGAAGACCATGGCCCACCAGACGTGGCGGTAGCGGGGGCGGGCGCATGGGACGAGCAGGGTGGCGGCGGACGCGAAGAGGAAGAACCACGCGGCCAGCAGCCACAAGAAGATGGCGGTCCATAGGGCGAGGGTGGCGAGCGTGTCGGCGGCCGCGGGGTGCAGGGAGAGGTAGGCGGCGGTGGAGCCGGGGAGGGCGCGCGCGTTGGCGACGAGGGCTGCCGCCGTGTAGGCGGGGATGGCCAGGAGCATGAAGAGAGAGGGGCGTTGCGCGGGCGAGGGGAGGCCGTTGGCGAAGAGGCGGAGGACGACGAGCGAGGTGATGGTTGTGGCCATGATGTAGCCGAGGCCTTGGAAGGTGATGCCCGCGACGATGATGGCGAGGCGGTGCTCTGCTGGTTGTGATGGGGCGATGAGGGACGCGATGGTGCCTGTGAGCAAGACTGGCAAGATGGGGAACATCCACGCTGGCGATGCGCCAGTCAGGGGGTTCAGTTTGGAGGCTGGTGCCGGGAATGTCGTGACAAGCAGGAAGAGGATCAAGGATAGGACAAGGACCAGCGCGGCGTAGAGCCAGAAGAGGACGCGAGTGGTCGTGAGCAGCCAGGGGCCAGTACTGTCGAGTCCATAGAGAGGCATCCCACCAATAATTACAGCCAGGGTGAGGAAAAAGGTGGGAATGAAGAACAGTTCCGACGCCGATGTCAATGACGCAGTGAAGGATCCGCGACTTAGGAAGAAGCGCGTCGTAAGAAGAGAAAGGAAGGCGACGAACAGGACAAGATTGAAGATGTAAACAACCTTGCCAATCGTAACCAGGCCATCGAATTGATGTGGTTGCTGGTGCAGCAGCACTGCCAATCCGCCAGTACTCATCGTGATGGTGAACCAGGCCCATGTAAAATGCGATATTCGGTCTCTGATGGCTACCGGACCCGCAGGTACTTTTTTCAACGCGACAGGCCCTTCCGAGCTCGTTGGCGGAGTTGTCGAGTTCAACCTCTGATTTGCCAGTCTGGCCAGTGGCGAATTCAGCAATCGCATCGATGCGCGCTCACTGTTGAAGTGATTGGCTTGGGGTGGCTCCGGCCAAACCTGTCCGTACAGCAACTGCGGGGTCGTCGGTCCAGATGTCCTGCTGTCTCTGTTCGAACGTCTGTCTTCAATTTCCACGTGGGTTGAAGGGCCCAACGAGGAGCGGATGGTTTCTGCAATTCCATGGCGGCGACTATGACGGCGCGATGATGCTTCGCTGGCAGTGTCGTACCACGAGAGGGCCGACTTGGGCGGTTGAGTCGAGACTGACTGAGGCATTAAAGAGAAGGGAAAATGTTGACAAAGGAGTGAGGTGCAAAAGCAGAGACGACGCGTGACGAAGACGGCATGGAAGTGAGTTAAGCGCGCGAGTCAACCCGACTAGATATCTGTCGATGGGCAAAGGCCAAAGTTTAACAGGCCGTGGGAGCCGCCCTGTCCAGCTCCAACCAGATCCTCCCGCCAGACACCCGACGGTCGCGCTCACTCATGGAGGAGTCAGCATGGTTTCAAGTTTCTCACATGTCCGTCGTTCGTGGATCCTAGGTCTGGGCAAGCTCCCGCGCCGTGCAACGTGCCCGCCCGTGCCTGTCCTTCTGACGAGGAACTTCCCCGGACGCCACGCTCTCCTCTAACTGATACTGTACCTGACGTTTCCTCCAAACACCAAGCCATATCCTCCATATATAGCAGCCTGCCTCCAAACTCCGCAATTTCATGTTGGCATCCCTGCTCCAATTCAACCTTCTAAAACCCAGCCCAGAAGAACACCGGAACCTTCTCTTCCATTCATTCGTTCAGACCCTGGTCCTGTACAATCAACTCTGAAAGGGTCCGGAAATTTACAATATCATTAAACCTGCAGTTCAATCTTCACGAAATGCCCTGGCACGATGCAGCTTAAGCGCGTTGCCCTTGCTGTCGCTTCTTTCCAGCAGCTGTTGCTTGCGCAGAGCCTCATCGATGAGCTGCAATGACTCGTCCATCACATCGTCGCCGACTCGCCAACTGCGCAGCAAAACTCCATTCTCATTGAGAATTTGTTCCGCCTTGGCCCAGCGTTTCCGCCACAGCTCTTCGCGCTTGTTGCCAACTGGTGTTGCCGATCCAGGGGCAGAAGTAGGAAGGGCAGAAGTAACTTGCGGTGGCTTGAGGTTTAGCGAGCTACTTGATGCATTTGCTGTCGCCGGCCTTTGGCTGCTGTTTGCGTCATAGAACCTGACATTGTTGGGAGCCGAGGTAGGGAATGTTGGTGACCGCACGATACTCTCTTTTCCAACGTCGGCTGGCGATGGTGAAGTTGTTCGTCGTGGCGGTGGAGGTGGTGGTGCCTTTTTGACGCCATCGGGGTTGCCAGGCAACGTCGAGCTAGTGCTAGCGGATCTAGCTTCGCTTGGCTTTTGGCCTGAACCTTCCCAAATTGCGCTCGCTTGCGGAAGGCTGTTGTAAGCCTGAGAGACTTTGTTTGTTGCCATCGCCAGATAACTCGTATTGCCAGAATCGCCAGTGCCTGTGCTTGTGCCAGTGCGTCTGGGTGGAGGGGCCGGCGGCGTGTTTTGTTTCTTCTCCTCTGGCGATTCTGGCACTTGAGGAGACTGCGCAAGTGGACTCCGAGACCTTGGTAGATTGGACGTCTTGACTGATGTCGACGGTCGTCTGATTGGCGGTGGCGATTTGCCCATGGAGGAGGCTGTCGACGGTCGCCTGTCAGAAGTTTGCAACGTCGAGTCCTGAGAGGTACTGCGCAGCTTCAACGGCTTCTTTGGCGGCGGTGGAGCAAGACGGTGTCCAATTGTTGGCGTTGTCCTTCCACGCACAGCGTTGCGCCTATGCAGCGGAGCTTCTGCAATGGGTTCGAGATCTGTCGGAGTTCTGCTCAATGGTGTAGTTCTCCCCGAGGAAACAGTGTCTTCATCGTCGGAGAATTCAATCAGATTACCAATGGGTGGGTCCATCCGATGTGCTTCGACTGCGGGAGGATCCGTTGGTCGACGCGGTAGAGGTGGTCTCATGTCCACAGCATCGCCAACACTGCTTCCGGGGCTATGTCCGGGACTCCAGACTGCCTGTCTCTCAAGTGATTGAGACTTTTCCAAATCCCGCAGAGAAGCTTGAATGGCAGCACGTAGGTCCGGGTCGTCTTCGGATGCTGCTGATGAGCGGGTTGATCGCCTACTCATCTTGGGTCTTCTCTTTGGCGTCTTGCTACCCGCTGGGCTGATTGAAGGGTCAAAGAAACCCTTGTGCGGCTTGGTCGTCACGTCGCGAATGAAGACTCCAAGAACTCTTCCCGGGTTGTCGAGGACAAAGTCGGTGTAAACCTCCAAATCAGCCTCGCCGCTATCTCCGACAAGAATGAAGGAGCGCTGTGGAAAATCCCTGGCCAGTCTCTCCAATGTAGCCTTTTTCCTTTCGGCAACGGGCTCGAAGATGCCTTGGAGCATTCCACTGTACTGCTTGAGATGGAAAGATCCCGGGGGCAAGCCAGCCATTTTGAAAAATTGAGAAATGACTGGGTAAATCTGCCATGGAGAATTCGATACGTAGTGGAACTTGACCCCTTTCTCGTACAAGGCACCGTACCATTCTTTTACACCCTCAATCGTGAGATCTCCGAGTTCTCGAATAAAGGCATTGCGGAAAATCTCTCGAGCACCCGCGGAAATGGCCGAGTGTTTGATGGTATCGTCAATGTCACTAATGACGCTGATTCCTTTGGGTTCGGTGACGTGGATCTCCGCCGTGGTGGAGAGGCTTTCGGATACCATGATGCGAATGTGGGTAGGAACAAAGTCAAGGGCGGCGCGGGTGGTAAAGTGGCCAGCGGCGTCGGTGTAAATTGTACGTTGGCGAGAAATCTTGTCGTTGTAGAAGAAGATGGAGATTGGAGTGCTTGCCAGTGGCATCGCAAGAAACGGCTTCAACCTCGACATCAAATGTGAATTCGCCATCGCCAATTCGGCAGCGTTCATCTTTTGGGGCTCCTTCCACGAGTCTCGTTTTTGGAGTGATGTAATGACGGGCTCCTCCTCCATCCACGTGTCGTTCGTGCGGCGTCGGATTGGCGAAGGTTCGCGAGACCGTACGCTGTAGAGACTGTCCATGTCGGATGTCCTCGACGGATTTTCGCTGTAGCTTCCCCTTCCAGCATACGATGCCTCTTTCTCTCCCTTCTTGACAATATCGAGAGCTTCCTGTTCCACGAATTCTTCCTCCCGCTTGTCATTCCGGTCTTGAAGGGATGCTCGTTCGGATGGATGTGGACTTGGGGATCTGCTGTTCGGTTTGCTGGATTTCCCAGGGGCAGTCGGCAGACCGACAAGTTGACGGGCCACTCCCACAAACAGCCGGTGTTTTCTGTTCATTTGTCCCTTGTGTGGGTAGTATATCCAGCCCCTGACATCCACGTCCACGATTGCATTGTCGTCTTCGTGCCGTTCAAATTCTTGTTTCCAATATTCGGCGTCGTTGCCACTTGTGTCCGGCGGCGGCGCGCGCTGCTCTTGTCAGCCATGAACCTGCAAAACTTGAACGACTTACCTTGCGCTTGACATGAGTTCTGGCATAGCTCGGGAAGAGCACCATTTCCTCCTCGCCACTCCTCACAATTGTCGCATCGGGAAAGGCGCCAGGAGTGTCGTCAGCGTCCATCCAATCACCCTTGTCCCCACCCCTCCACCCATTGGTATAGGTTGACTGGTAAGCCTGGCGGAGCTCGTTGGCCGCCTTGAGGTACCCGGCCAGCTTCCTCCTGCGAGCACCGGGCTCGCGCGAGCCGTCAGCGCGCAGACCACCCTCGCCTCCAGCGTCCTCGTCATAGGGGTTGGCGGTGTAAAACCGCCCGGCGCCGAGTGTGCTCATGCTGTTGTCGTTTGGAGGCTGAGTCGGTCTTGGAAGCGCATGTTTCTTCCGCGGACCACCAGCGAGGACCCGTCCGTAGGTTTTCCGGAGAAGCGCGAGGATGCGACTGCTGCTGGAGTCGAGCTTCTTGGTCCGGGAGCTGCTGTTTTGTCTTGCGGCGGCGAGCTGCTGTCGTCGGACTATATAGCGCCAGATGCGAGCCTGGGCCGAGTGTCGCAGGGACGGAAGGGTCTCGTGGCGGAGGGAGAAGAGGTGTTGGCGGGCCCGTTGGCGTAATTGGGGAAAAAGGGAGCGGAGGAGCGTCTTGCGGGCGTGGGGTTTCCGGTGAGGAGGGCCTGGAGGCGCCACTTTGAAGCTGATGTTTTTTTCTTGTTTCGACGGGGACGGAGACAAACAACAGACTAGGGTGCGGCGTCTAGAGCGCCGGCTTCCATGGCGGGTGATGGTCAGGTCCGACTTGGAGTTGGAGGCGAGGCGCGAGACGGGCAAAACGTCATGGCGCAACCCGAAACGCCTGTCAGCTCTCCCAAAAACACCCTCCCTCAACCACCAACGCCCGCTATATCTGGAAACATTATGGGCAGCCAGTCTCTCCCCAGACAAGGTAAATCCATCACGACCTGGACGCCTATCCGCCCGCACTGTCCACAGTCGGTGTGCTGCCCCTTGATGGCGATCCCTTGGCCGAGCCGATCAGCCAAGTCGTTTGCGCTCTCTTGGTGCTCAAAAGACGAGATACGGCGAGGCTGAAGCCAGCAGCCGGTCTTGTCTTTCTTGGACGTGCGAGACATGTCTTTGGACTCGAGTCGAGAACATGCGGGGAGTGAATCGCTTGTCGCTATTGCAAGCGAGAATTTGTCGCCGAAACTTTTTCACTCGAGTCTAATGTTTGTCTTTTCTTTTTCCCATCGCCAATCGCGTGTCTTTCTGATGTGCTGTACGACACGAGACGATGAGGTCGAGAACCACTTATCAAGGTCGTGAGACGGTTGGAATGTCTCGCGTGGACAGAATCGTTCAATCTCCGCGGAAAGAAGGGGAAGGGCAAAATTTGACTTTTCAACATCTTAAAGCAAGGCTCGAGGCTCTTGAATGTAAAGCTGTCAAGCGGCTGTGCTACGACTTGCGCGAGCAGCCTCGGACCAAGCCTCGAGATCAAGCGCGCGGTTCACCTCTCAACCCACAAGCCCCACAGGCATGATGCATGTTGCGAGATCCACACTCTACAATGTCTTGGTTGCGGCTCGTCCACCCCTTACAAGCCTGAATCGTCAAGGTCATTGGACATGTCAGAAGACGATTGATTGTTACACAGCTTTGAAGAAATCAGCCTCTACGCCCAGCCCTAAGCCCTCTCGACCCTCTCTACCGGACCCTTTCCATCCAACTCTATTTCCTTGACCGACCCCTTCTCTCCGTCCTCGTCTACCTTGTGAATATTCACATCGGTCTCACGGTGCGAGTCTGCATTCTCCGCGTTGAAGAAGTTGACGTAGATCGGGAAAATGAGGGCGCCGACATAGAAAGCCGTCGGGACGGCCATGGCAGTGTGGAAACTCCCCGTCTTTGTAGCGACAGCGCCGCAGATGGGCGGGACCGCAGCGCCACCCGATATGGCGGCAACGAGGCAGCTGCCACCGCGCTTCGTGTGCCTGCCGAGACCGCGCAGGCCGAGCGTGAAGATTGTAGCGAAGCAAATCTAGGCCTTGTCTCAGCACAACGTTTTCCAGGGGCAGTGTCAAGGGGTCTTACGCTTTCGAAACAGAGGACCAGAATTAACATGGCGACGCTGGTTTTGCCAGTGGTCTTGACGGCTGCGATGCCGAAGACAAAGCAGAGCGAGAGGTAGGCCGCCAGCATGTATCTCGGCTTGAAGAACTTGATGGACATAAGGCCTGAGCCGATGAAGCGCATGGCAGCATAGACACCTTGGCCGGCAGCGAGGAGGTTGGCTAGTATTTGTCAGTATCATATATCATGAAATCCTTTTAGCGGCCAACTTACAGCTAGTAGAGGCAGAGTACCCAGCTTCCTCGCAGAAACTGATGAAGTAATTGGCCACAGCGACCTGTGCTCCAATGTACGTGAACTGCGACCAAACTGCAAAGAACAAGTTGTACTGCTTCCAGAACGGCTTCTGGTCCTTCGCCGAGATCTCCAGCTCTTGATTATGCATGTCGGCGTCGGTAATCTCGGGCATGGGAGCGAAGAAGAAAAGAATGATCAAGAGGGCGACAAAGCCGGCCACCCCTAAATAGACCCACTGGACCGACGAAAGGTCGCTCGAGTCGTTGGTGTTCTGGAAGAAGACTCTCGACGCCAAAAGCGGTGCGGCGAATGACCCAATACCCTGAACACCTTGGGCAAGGTTGAGACGGATCTCGGAGTAACGAGGGGGACCGCAGATGGAGAGGAAGTTGTCGGCACCCGTTTCGAGCGTGGAGAGGCCCGCGCCGACGATGAACATGGAACCGCAGAAGCCTCCAAATGACCTTTTGACACCAGAGGGCCAGAAGAGGAGACATCCTACAGCAAGGACAGCGAGACCTAAGCGCGGGTTTGGTGTTAGAGCAAGATTGAGAGATAGGGGTGGCAAAGACGTACCAGTCATAAAGGTGACGCGGAAACCATATCGCCTCAAAATCCATCCCGAGATGGTCAAGGGACACACAAAATACGCGCCAAAGTATGCAGCAGAGAGCCCCGACGCCTCGCTCGCAGTAATGTTCAAGCCGGCCTGGAAGTGCGAGTTGAGGACGTCCAGGAGACCGTAGGCAAAGCCCCAGAGGAAGAAGAGGATCGTGACTACAAACGTCAGGGGTCAGTATTTCCTCGACTCGTTCGTTCTTCTTCAGTGGCGAGACGTACCAAGCAAATTTGGCAGCAGACTCTGCTTCAGCGTCAAGTGGCCGCTGTGGGTGACGGCGTGGTCGTCCACGGCCACCGCGCGTCGTTTGAATAAAGCCATGTTGCTCTCTCGCTCGCTGGCAGATGCAGAGTGATCAAACAATCAACAAGAGAAGCCGTTCAGGGAAGAGAGAAGGGAGAGGGATGGAGCGCCGACAAACTCGATAGAAAAACACCAGCGTCTCAGTCAACACTTATTTCTGCTTATACATACGGGGTCAACAAGCAGCCATATCAGCACCACGGCGCTCTCGCTGCGATTCCCCCCGAAGCGACCGCGTCGTTCAGAGCCAACGGCGAGGCGTCGCGCACGAGGCCAAAGCAATCCTTCCCAGAACCGTTCTAGCCGTGGGCTGTAGTCTCCAGAAAATATTGCGTCGACGACCGGCAAGCTAAAGGGACAAACCTGCCGGTTTGCCTTCCCGGCCGAATTTCTGGGGTAAGACGCCCGAGTCTGGGGTCGTGGCTTGCAGGGCGCTGGCGTGCGTCGTTGTCCTCGGTGTAATGGTGCGCGAGGCCGGATTGCTTACCCCGGATATTGCTGGCCTTTGTGGGGAGTGGTAGTGTTCAGTCTCGTTTCGCGGGGTAGACATAATCGCCCCGTGCGTTCCTGGAGCTGTGCTTCTCTCGGAAAGTCCGAGCTCCGGTTTTGCATGTTGTAAATGGGTGGATCTGATTGAGAGACTCGGCGGTGTACTACCCTCTTTGGAATAGGAGACTGGTTAGCGATTCACTTGGCATTGGCGTAAATATTTTTCAGTTGTTAATGCTTTTATTTGTTGGACAGACCAGAAGCTGGTTGCCTGTTTGTCAACTAGTATACCATTTCTATTGAGGCTTTTGCGTGCTCACCATCGCCACCTAAACCTTTCTCCTTTTGCCACCACCTTCCACTTCCCCCTCGTCGGGAACTCCAGATGTTGGTCCCTCCATCAAGGCGCTTGGTCTTTCGGCCGCCCGCCAATTGGCGACACTTGCCTCGACGTCCTTGGCCATTTCCACCGCATCTTGTACCACGCCATCTTCTCCACTATTGAACATGACGGCGTTTGCAAACATGCGCATAAGCTCCCTCTCGAGTTGAGCGCTGTTGACGATACCTTTCGGTGGCACAAGATCTTCCGAGATGGGCAACGTTACGTGTGTGCTCGAAGACGCAAGAGTCGGTGTTGATGGTCCTTGACTCGGCGAATTACCGAGGGGCGTATCCGCGTTGGACGCGGTGGCTGCCGTCACGGCCCGTGATCCGTTTTGAATGGCCGACCGAATAGACTTGAGATCCTGTGGTCGGCGAATGATGTCGTAGTAGCCTTCAGCGTCCTTGGCTTTGACAGGATTGGAAAAGAGGCTGGCGTGCTTGTGGGAAGAAATGTCGTTCAAAACGGGCGCGCTCATACGGGAAAAGTTCCTGGAGGCAACAACGTAGGCTGGAGGCATCGGCGAGGCCATGTTCACTTCGTCCGCAACTTCGTCCCTAGGGGTTTCAGATTCCTCTCGTTGATCACGCTTTCTTTTGTTGTTGGCCGTACCTGTAGGCTGTTCAGCCACAGACTGGAGTGTGCCGGCCCGTCGCCGTGTGCGCCGGCCTGCGGAGGTAGGCGTCGCTTCCGTGGTGGATTGAGCATCGGTTTCAATGGTTTCCGCAGGCGTACTTGGTTCAGGTTTGACGTTTGCCGGCGGCTCGTCTGCATGCGACACGATCGATTGACTGCGTGTTCTTCCGCGCACGGATCCAGTGACAGTGGAAGACGCAACGCTGACACCCCTAGTGCCGCGCTTTCCACCTTTGCGAGTTGCCCGTCCCGGCCGAGGCGTCTCTCCGTCAGGAGCTGGCATTTCCTTTGGCGTTTCTTTTGATTTAACCGGACGCTTCGACCTTGTAGCGGGCGTTGTCGCTGGAGGAGGTTCTGGCGAAGATAGCGGGCTGATGGGACTGACTGGAGCCAGATTTTCTTTTGGTGAACCATTGGCGACTGGCGGAAGCGTCTTCTTCCACGATCCGACAGCCGTTTGAAGGCGGAGAGGAGGAGGACGGTGGGGAAACGGAGGCCTAGCAGAAGGGGTTGGCAGGGGCAAGGTAGGTGGCGCTGGCGGATGGTGGATAGCTGGTGAAGGTCTGGCAGGTGTCGCCACCACATGAGCTCTGGGAGACCTCGCGGGTCGCGGTTGAGTTGCCGCCTGTTGCTCCCGCTGCTGCTCTTGCATTTGCCTTTGGTGTGCCCGGACTGGATCCTGCGCGGCCACTTGGAAAGGTGGGAGCATGATACCGCCCGGCTGTCTGGGTCCAGGGTGCTGATAATATGCGGGATGGTGCTGCATCGGAGGTTGTGGATACGCTTGTTGGGCCGGATATTGGGGGTAAAACGGGCCTTGTGGCGGAACATGTTGCCCAGAATGCGGCGGAGTTGGCTGATGGGTTGCGGGAGAACGGGGGCCATGTGGTCCAGGTCCAGGAGGTCCAGGTGGAAGCGGGCGTGGATACTGATGAGGTGAGCCAGACGGTGGTCGAAAAGGGCCATTACTCTCGACCATGGACGGCACTTGAACAGGTGGGCCTGAAAATGGCATATTGGTCGGAGGAGGGAGAATCGGAGCTCCAGGAGGTCTCGAAGCAATTGGCACAGGAGGCTGTGATGTCGAGCTAGGGGAGGGTGCGGAAACGGGTGTATTCTGTGTGGGAGGTCCGGGCGGTCCATATGGAGAAGCGTGATAACCTGGCGAAGGCGCAGGAGGCGGCAGTCTCGCACTAGGCGGCAAAGACCCAGATGGAGTTCTGTGATGGGGAGGAGGATACGAGGGCTGCAGTGGTGAAGGAGCCGACCTCTTGCGAGGAGATGCGCTTCCATTTTGAGGGCCGTTTGGAGTTGGATTCATGAGAGCTTCTATCTTGGTAGACGTTCGCCTCTGGTGGTCCTGGCTCGATTGAGAGAGGGCAGGCGAATGAGGCTGGCTTCCTGGCGGACTCGTCTGCGGAAGTTGTGGGACATGCTTGACCGGCGCATCCTGCACGACAACATCTGTGCTAGCAGCGGGCGAGTTGGAGACGGACGGCGTGTTTTGCGCGACTTCTTTTGCGCGATTGATATTAATCTGTCCCTCTCGTTCTCCACGAACAATCTCCTCCAGCTCCCTGGCCAGCTTGTCGTACTTGCGCTCATCCTCGCGTATCTCTTCCACGGCTTGCCGTCTATATCTTGCGTAAAGCTTCTGGATCAATTGTGGAAGCAGATGGACGTGCTTGACGGCTTCCTCGACTGTCGGCATGGAAGGACTCGGGGCCTTGCGCTTCCTCGTGGCTGGACTGTCGCCATTTTGGGTTGGGGCGTCGGATTCGCTGGCGGCGATTTGATCGTGCTTGACCTCTTCTTTCAAGAGCCTCAAATAAAGATCCCTCAGGGCATCCGGAGCCAGGCGATCCTTGTTGTATGAGGGGGCATCGCGTACGAATTGGTTGTTTTGTAGTAGGTCGGAGATTTTGCCAAAGACGTGGGTTTCGACGCCATAGAAAGCGAGGGACTGGAACAGCAAAAGCGACTCAAGCGGCGTGTACTGGGCGGCCAGGCTGCTCATACCCCCGTCGTGCAGCAAGCGGGGCAAAAAGTATTTGGTGATGGGAGCCAGGGCGAAGGTCTATTGAGCATGATCTGGTGAGTCGGACGACAGGGCGACAGGAAGAAAGGGCGGCTGACTGGGAGGAGAGGGAGCGAACGGGAGGAAGAAGATGGAGGAGGGGCGCTCAGCGCGGGGTCTGGCGATGGCGGATGATGAGGAGGATGGTGGGCGGTGATGTCTGGCGATGGAGTCGTGTGTGATGGTGGCCGTGGTTGGCGTTTGCGACGGGCCCTGACGGGAATTGACTGGAGACGGCGACGGAGAAGACGCGGCGCCGCATTCCTGGGCGGGTCACGTGACGGGGGCGTGTTTTGGTGAGGCGGTGAAGCTGCCCGCCTGCCTTGCCTTGCATTGTCGAAATGGTCGTCCGTGTCCGCATCTGGACTGGTCGCCAGGAGTAGCTGTAGATCCAATTGCTAGCCAGTTCTGTACCAGTACAGTAGTGCAGGCTGGAATTCCGCAAGCATCGCGCAAAGTTTAAAAGCACGACGCTCCTCTTGATGCTCGGGAGGGCCTTATGTTCAAGCCTGACATGAAGCTGAACCTGACCCTGACCAGCGTCGATCTCGCCGAAATGACCCAAACACCTCCTTTTCCCCCTCCACCGCCTACTCAAAAAGACTCCCGTTCTCCCCCGACCCGCCCTCTACTATGCTCATCACCTCCACGCGACGCAAGCTGCCTGTGCTGCCATCCAACATCGCCCACTGAAGCCGCTCACTTTTCTCCCAAACAATCCCGCCCGCTACCTCGCCCGCACGTCATCCCACCTCGACAACCAACCACCCAGGCCCAAGCTTTCCACTTCCACCTCCCCCGATCCTGATCCTGATCCCCTCCACCGTCGGGTCAGAGCCACCGCCAGAGCGCCTCTTACAGCCCGCCGGTATCCACTCTCGCTTTCACTACCTTCCTCCCGCAATGGACAACCAAAGCGCAAGCTCGAGCCCTGACCGCGAATGGGTGCCCAAGAACCGCCCTCAATCGTATGCGACTCTCCCGACCACCGCTGCTGTTGCTAACAATTCCCTCCAGGACCGTGGCCCAGAACTTCTCCGCCGCTCTCGATGACATCTTCAACTTGAACGGCAAGTTCGACGATGTCGACAAGAATCTCGATCAAAAGTAGGCCACCTATCCTTCGTATCAATCCCGTCCCTTCCACCCTAAACATACACGTTTCCCCTAAACGTCCTTGGCATCACAACCAAAGAAACAAACCATCATCGCCAGAGAACAACGGCTGACAGGACATCAAGGCAGCAAACTCTTGCCACCAAGAATGCCGAGCTCGAAGCTCTCGAGGCACGGCTGCGCGCAGCAGAAGAGCGCCTGAAGCAAGCCCGCGGCGGGCCGGAGGACGAGTCGGCCTCTCCTCAAGGCAAGGCCGCGCAGCCCAACGGCCAGGCTGCCGCCGCTGCTGCTGCTGTGGGCAAGACTGGCAGCTTCGAGAGACCAGCCAGCAAGAAGGGCGTCCAAGCCTAGCCGCCGCAAATCGCATACAAAATTTCAAAAGATATGCGCATTGGACGGCCGGCCGATTTTCAAATGACGATCCCTTTTCTTCAAACTATGCTCGCCTCTTTGTCAAGCTCCGCACGCCAAAACACACTCTGGGACAACCGACGCGCACGACGTGTCCGGCGTTTTTTGAAGGCGTGGTATCAACATGTCGTTACGTGATGGATGTGTTACACACGGACGATTTTCTCCTCGCTGTCGTTCTTTTTTTGTCCTTTATTGCAGCGAACAGGATCACCCCCTACCACTTTAAATCTGCACACCTTCATCACCCCCCACCCGCAAGGAAAGCTTGCATTTTTGTTTTGTCAATTCTTGTTTTGATGGAAGCACGGGATTTGCTGCAGAGACCGGGGGAAAGCGGGAGATGATGGGGAATAGGAAACGAGAAGAAATGGACTTGAGACGTGCAGGAGCGCAAGAATCGGTCAAGGGAATGGGAAGAGGGCGTGTTGTATGGCACAGTATGTTTAATGGCCAAACGGCCGCGCAAGCGACCACTTCGCTTCGCGTGGTTTTGCGTTGCCAAACGACCCCTCATTTCCCCCCTTTTCCCCCTCCTGTACTGTCGGAGAACATGTGTCGCAAGAAGCGGGATGACGTGTACGTTTATTTGTTTGCTCCCTCGACTGCCCTACATACCACACCACTGCCACACCTAGCACTTCCCAAAGCTAGCTAAGCTAAGTACCCTAAGCCTTGCTCGTCAAGTCTGGTCTCTCTGCTCGGGCTCTGCTCTGATCTCCTGTATCAAGACCCAAGGTACCTTGGTTGCGCACGGAATAGATTGCCCCAATCCAATCCCCTGCCCTACGTACCTCTGCAGACGCGGCTGAAGTCTCGAAAAAAAAGTCTCGTCACCGCACCCTTGCCCCCAGCCGAAAACCAGAGCTCCTGTTTGACGGATAGCACCGCGACCGACTCGCCAATCGCCCAATCGCCAGATGGCGTGCAGCGAGTGAGGCATCGGCGAGCGTGGTTGATTCGCCGCCCCCTCGTCGATCTGCCGCCCATCTGGCTATGTAGGTTTGAGGGACCCGGTGCGGTGTGCCCCAGGAGCCCTTTTCCTCGGCGCTGGCTGGAGGGAGGCTGGCTTGGTGGACCTATGCGCCGCCGCAGCGTTCCTTTCCGTCCGCCTCCCGCAGTCGGGTCCCAGTGGGCGAGCGAGCGGGGTGTCTGTTTCTTGTATGGATCTCGTTCAGTCGCGATGTATAATATTGTATTGCACGCCTCCGTTTCTGATTGCAACAACATTGTCAATTTTCTGGACTGGACTGGACGCCTCTCCAGAAAATCCGCCCGGTCAACACCTCCCCTTCTCTTATCCTTTCCGTCCTCTTCCTTCCGAAAAAAAAACCCCCCACCGCATATCTTCCCTTGCCAAGTTCGCAACTGCATCCACCACGAAACGCGTGACTTGCTCCCACCAACGCTACCATATCCGACGCTACTCCTTCCAACCCCTCCTACCCTCTGCTGTCGCATAACGCTCGCTGCATACAAGGGACTGGGCGCGACGCAGTGCGATGGGTTCCACTGCGGTCTACCAACCTATCCCTCGGGTTGGTTGGGTCTAATGGCGCCGGGTGGGCTTGGTTGGGCTGTGAGCTACATGTATACTACATGTAGCTAGCTTGGCTGGCTGGCTGGCTGCGCCGGGCCCTTGCGGTGCCTGCCGCCGCCGTCTCCCGGCGAGGCGCGGGATATTGGATAGAGGTGGCCGAGGGTCGATTTGGTGGTGAGGCGGCCGTTTGGGCGATTGGGTGCAGATTGACAGTTGCCGTGTTTTGTCCAGCCCGAGAGGATGGGAAGTGGTTTTGTTTTGTCGCCAGAAGGGGATGCTGCGGTGATGCATCGAGATGGTTGTTTGGTGTTTTTTCTTGCGGTATGCTTGAATGGGAGAAAGGCGTGGTGGTTGGATTTTGTTTGTGTTGTTCCTCTCGTAATTGGCTGATTTCCGTTGTCAACTTGGTCTTCCGTCCATGTTATCGTGATGGCCGAGAGAAGAGCTCCGGTGTGCCTCGACATCTAGGGGCGTTGATGCTAGGTGCAGACAGCCATGAAGCTTCGAGCCCGTGGAAGAGCGAGCGATTCCTTTCCATATAGGTCCTTGCTCCAGCACGCAAGCCCGGACTGGTGTCAATGGCCGCAGAGAATGGAAATCGGACCAAATCAACGATCTACTCCATTTGGTGGAGTGGTGAATTCAGTCTCCGCTGACAGGCTCCGGTCTGTGAGAAAAGAGGATTTTGTGCCTGACAATCTCCACGACCTCCAACTCTTCCGGCCCATCAACATCCATAGCCGCGCCGTCTTCTCCGGCAGTCCTTCGTCGAATCACTGCCAGTGGCTTCGGTAGCTTCTTGACTTCGCCCGTCAGTCGCTGGTGTCGGCCAACGTACAGATGCACGCGCTTCATCCACGCCGTGTCCGAGCTGTCGGCGTGGGGGTCGAAGAGCGGGAACATGAGCTTGCCAACGGGCGTATGTTCAATCTGTTCTCCATGCCTAGCTTCGCCTTCTTGGACGTTGATTGTGCCTTGGATCTCGATGATTGCAAGGCCTGAGGGCGTTTGGAGGAGCGGCGGTAGCGGGTTGTCGTTGGCGCCGGTTTGCGTTGTTGTGGGATGGAGCGGAATCGAAGGCATGTCGTGCTTCTATGTTTTGATAGTGTTATGCTCTTCAATTGGGCGCTTTCCGGGCGATGCAGTCTTCTCGGATTTTCTGGTTGTCGACGCGATTAGACGCGTCAAGCACAAAGTTTCCCGCGTCCTCTCATGGCCCGTGCGCTGCCAGTGTGCCTCGGCCCCGTTGTCTCCAGGATCTCTGCCATCCCGTTTCCATCCAACCATTCCTCCAACACTCCATCGTCTCCAAAAACAACATCTCGACGACTCGCCTCCATCTACCCGCTTCGGACCAGATGCCCAATTCGAAACTCGGGGCTCGAGTCGACAAGCTTATCATGCGTCTCTTGCCGGCCGGATACATCCTAAATCTGGGAGCGACGAGTCACACCTCCCTGTCCTCGCAACTCTATCACCACCCCTTTTGCTATTTTTTAAGGTAATTTTTGAGCTTCGGTCGGCAGAAGCTCCTCATTTAGCTCGGCCGCTTTCCAGAATGATTCCCCCATTGGACGGCGCCTCGTGCGTGCACTCAAGACCCCACTGGTCGTCGAGTTGGCACCGAGGACTTGATGCTTTTCCCAAGAATTGCAAAGGACCGCGAGAGTCCTTTTTGCGCTGCTCGCTCGAATGGAGTTTGCGAGCGCAAGTGGACACCAGAGACCGAGTGCTGGGCATGCAGAGGTGGCTTGGTAGGTTGCTTGCAAATCGATGACTACCGCGTGCCCACGAATGATGACAATTCAAAAATGCCCGCGTCCATTGGACTGCTGATCTCTGGCTGTTTTTGCCAACCGTCGATGAAGCATAACTGTGTCTGGATCGAAAATAGCAGCTCTAGAGCACGCCTGCCATTGTCTGTGATAGGCGGCGATGGCGTCCTCGTATTCGACTGTGGAAAACTAAGCGCAACGGTTGGGATTGAGTGAAGTACTTGTGTATCACTTCACCTCTCACACAGTCGACCATTCCACCTTCTTCACTTGCGTACTTTCAAAGCCTGCCTTGATTGTCTCCAACCACAATCGAAAAAAGAGACATTGGAAATTCAGACGAAAAGACCCCAACGGATTCTCCAGCGCACCAACCACAAGTCACTTCCGCCGGGTATGTCCAACGTCTAAGGATGGACTGGAGAGACCACCCCAACTACCAACCGTCACACCGTCTATCACGACCCGTCTCTCCCATCTTCAACCGCGCAGTCTCCCCCATCAGGCCCGACTCGGCGTACTTCCCCTCCCCTCTGTCGCCCATCGAGTACGACAAAAATGGCACTCGTAACTACGACGTGGAACGCAAGGAAAGAGCAGGAGCGGCAGGAAGACCGCCGAGGCGAACCATGGTCTGCGGATGCATCGAGCCCGTCTTTTGGTCCATTCTCATCATCGCCGTTTTGATCGTCATCACTGCCATCGTGGTGGGAGGCGTCCTCACCGGCATCGCGAAGTAGC
This sequence comes from Phyllosticta capitalensis, assembly GCF_038381095.1. Lineage (NCBI taxonomy): Eukaryota > Fungi > Ascomycota > Dothideomycetes > Botryosphaeriales > Phyllostictaceae > Phyllosticta > Phyllosticta capitalensis. The sequence goes on from NW_027117439.1 coordinate 3,518,453, forward strand.
GGTCGTCATCGAGGACTTGCGATGCTTCAATCGAATCTCTGGGAGTCGACTCAAAGGTGGATTCTCATCATGTCACTACAACCGTCATCTACGTTCTCGGAGCTAGGCGCAAAGCTTTTGAGACAACCAAACGCTACACTGGCTGTCCGTCAGTCGACATGGCCAAAGCCGCAGCACTCGGCAACTTTTTGAAAAAGGGTCTTTTAATACACGGTGGCACTCCCTGGATTCCATTCAAATGTCAACGTTCGGATCAGGTGCTGGTAAATGTTGGTTCTTGTCATTTTTCCCTCGTTCCATCGTTTTTTGTTACCAAGATACCATCGCTCGAGGTCTGGGAGGTGCAGCAACAACTGGTCAGTGGGGAATCAGAGGATTACTGGGGATCATCAGAGCAAAATAACAATGGCTCAATTCTGCAGGCAATCTCGCATCGTGCCACTTGATCATGCAACACTCTTCCCACGTCAAAAGCCACGAGAACCATCACAGCTTGGGTGAGTACATTGACACTTGACCCACTTCTTCAAAGTACCGCCGCAGAGCAAAGCATGGCCGAGAGGACCACTCTTCCACTTCGGAACCATCTCCATCCGACGCGCCGCGGCCCGGATCCTCCAGGTCTCTACGAGCCGCGAGCCTTTTTGCCAACCTCAGGCGCACGCGCGGGCGCTCTTGTCTGTTTCGCTCTCGCAACGCACAGTCGTTTGCGGCACCAACAAGCCGAAGCCCTGCTCGCCTTGGTCAAAAGTATAAATAGGCAGCTTGGACCAACCTCAGCGCGTGAATCGGCTGATGAGTGATCGCGTTTGTACTGTGATGTACTGCACTGGTCCACGGTCGATCTTTGCGCAGGAGGTTGTGGCGATGGTGATGATGTTGGTAGGTGATGATGGTTGATGATGGGCGCTGCTGCGTTGAGTTGTGGGAAAGCATATCGAAAGGTCGTTAAGATGCAGTTGTGTTGAGTTGTGGTGGCTGCGGTTCTGGTCATAGTTGCGAGAGGGTACCGGTAGGTAGGTCTCGGGCTTCAAGTGTGGGATTCTTCTTCGACTTCCGTGAAGTTGTGTTTCCCATCTTTCTTCACAGCTTCCCATGGCATGGCATTCTGTCCCTTCTTCATAGACCATATTCTGTTCGTGCACACCACAGTATCAAAAGAAGAGCAGAGATTCCCCGCACAGACACACCAGTCAAATGAAGGATGTTGCGGCAATAACGTTAGTGGACTTTGTTTAGCGCCACACAGCTAGGTACAGTTGTTGTTTTATACTATGGTTGCCGTCTAGCACTGCTCGCATGAGTTTGAGTTCCAAGAGGGGTCTTCGCAAGTGGAATGGTCTGGAGGAGCGTAATTGGCCTGGCCTTGACCGTTGCTTTGCACTCCAGTCACTACTCCTCTGTAGCGCCACGGGAAGAGTAAAGGCTCGAAATCATTTCTTCCACAGGACTACATCGCTGCTGTTCACTTGGCATTTTGATCATGTCAAGGCTCTCGTGGGTGGATTGAGTGCAAGATTTTATTGATGGAGGGCGATTGGCATGGTCCCAATCTCACGACTGTGTAGAGACAACAGGGCGTCGACCAAGGCGACCAATGGTCAGTCTTTGAGGAGATACTTGCCAGAAGCTGATATGAGGATGCTAGGCTAAGACTGCCGGATCCCCCCTCAGACCACTAGTTCTGTCGTTCAATGAATGTCTCGGAGGAATAGGGAGGTATTGACACATAGCGAGTGCTGAAGGATCTCCTCGCCGGAGATGGAGTGGCTATCTTGACTTGTGATGGTTTTCCTCTCCAGCGCTTCCTCTAAGGCTCTTCTCGATCGGGAAACCTTGAAAAGGAAGTCTGATCCTGTTCAGTCGGACCCCTACTCACCCTCCACCCTCCACCAGCAAGAACGTCGAGTACCAACCGCAAGTGACACCTCTGACGCGTCTCTCCTTCGAACCCAGAGTTACTCTTTTGAACTCGGTCAGAAAGTCGCCATTGTTTGCTGAGTCGCGGCCCAAGCCTAGCTGTCCCAGGGAATTGTCACCTGCCACCCAGACGCCACGGCTTCGCTCCACCAGGACAACGTGAGCCGCACCCACATCGATGTCGACAAAATGTTCGTTTGGAAGGCCGGCGATTTCAATAGGTAGCGGCCCGTCGTCTGGGGTCCAGCCCTCTGCTTCGGCTCGTGTGAAGACGCCGAGCTTTGGAGGTTGCTCGCCATCTCTATGCGTGGTTACATGGGATGGGAGTTTTGGTCCGCATGTCCCCCAAATGTAGACACTGCCGTCCCCTGTCAAGACCGCGGCTAAGTGACCCCCTTGGCATGTTGCGACCTTTTTGATGTCCCCGCCGTCCGCGGATGAAAAGCCGACAATTGGACTAGGGACTGTGGATGGCTCAGAGTGAGGCCCGCTGGTCGGTCGGCCCAGAGAGCAGTTATAGCGAGGATCCACTCCAAATGAGTAGAGTGATGTTGAAGTACGAGCAATGCAAAAAGTTTGGCCGGTGTAAAGGCCCTTGACAGGCACATTGTGGATTTTTGATGCAGACAAATTGCGTGGCGGTCTGCTCCAGCGCCGAGATGGAGTACATGCAAAGCGGAGAAATAAATCCGTATTTTTGAATGCCCAGACGGCGTGTGTGCCATGGTCTTCGTCATTGAGAACGTGTACTGTAGAAATAGCAATGTCCGTGCCAATGAGGGCCACTCTTGTCAATCGGTGTTGATCACTCGAGCGGTCGAGGGTAGTTATGGTGATATCATCTTTTGAAGCCCGATCCCATGAAAGCAGCGATAGGGAATAATCCGTATTCACGGCACCCAGGCAACCGTCGTGTGTTCCAAAAAAGGAATGCAGATAGGGCGCTCCAGTGGTTTCGCGCGCACAGCCAGTACCCAAGGATACCACGCGGCCCTGTTGTCCGCGCCAGTAGTAACAGAGCCCAATTCGAATGACGACGTCGGACCAACCAGCCCAGCAGATCTCAATTGTCGTACCACCTGTGACGCTCACAGCTTCTGTGAATTTTGGAACGGTCTGGCATGTATTGGAGAGAAGTTGACCGTGGCCATTGAAGCCTGCAGCGAGAAGTCGCATCGTGGGTTTCTTTGGTTGGCAAGGTGGAAGATTAAACATCGTCAGCCAGCGTTTTCCGTCCTGCGTGGTCAATCCTTGGTGTTGGTAGTGCGATTCGTTCCATGATTGGAGTTGATGTCCAGCGTGGGCCCTGAGGGCGACGGACGGGACGGCTCGAGCGGACCTTCCTCGTCGGATGCAGATCCGCAGCTGCTTCAAAACGTCAGCCCCCCGCACCAATGCACCTGTAGGAAACCACCAGCGTCGGACCCCCAAGAAACTGCCACCTTCGAGCCGCTTATATTGCCCTGAGGCTGCCATCACCATGTCGCCTTACCGGTGCCACCTGTTTCGCCCAGAATGGCTCCTCCGACCAACATTCAACAAATTATGCCCACGGCAGTCGTCACTGGTGCCAACTCCGGCATTGGCTTCGAGTTCTCCAAAGTTCTGATCAAACAGGTACGACAAACGCTTTCCCGCCTCGAGCCTCCAGTCTGAAGCCATGTAGGGCTACGATGTCTACGCCGTCGACGTCCAGGAAGGAGAGAACCTGAAGAGCCTGGGCTGCCGGACTGCGCGGTTGGACGTGTCCTCGCCCGAGGCCGTCGCCGACTTCAAAGAGAATCGCTACGGTGATGGACCATTGGATCTGCTGCTCAACATCGCCGGTATCTTCCCAGCTCCCTCCGGAACGGCCTGTCGCGAATGCTTACTCGGCTGCCGCCCAGGTGTCATCGCCCCGAAAGAGCGCGATTCCCTGACCACCGTCGACCACCATTCCCTACTGAGCGTCTTTTCCGTCAACACCTTTGGCCCGCTACTCCTCACCCAAGCGCTACTGCCCAACCTACTCAAGTCGAAGAATCCTCGCATCGGCCTCATGTCTAGTCGGATGGGTAGCATAGCGGACAACACGAGTGGAGGCACATATGCGTATCGGTCTTCGAAGGCAGCCTTGAATAGTATCGGAAAGAGCATGGCGGTTGATCTCAAGGACAAGGGGGTGTTTGTCGCCATTCTCCACCCCGGAATGGTGCGAACAGGGCTGGTTCCTCAAGACTCTCAACAGTTGAAAGAGACTGTAAACCCGGATGAGGCAGCTCAGAAGCTCTTCAAGGTGTTCATGAGCAAAAAGATTGAAGACACGGGCAAATTCTGGCACAGAGAAGGCCAGGAGCTGCCATGGTGAAGGTATGTCATCTCTTTGACTTGTTGATGTGGCTTGCACTTCATCCAAGCCATGATTTAAGAAATTTTCTTAAGAAGAGCAACGGCTGTGTATTATATGACTCTCAAAGGCCGCAGTCTCGGTTTCAATGATAATGTTTCCCGTGGCGCCGAGCGGAGTGGTCTTTCATGTTACCAGAGATCTGTTTTACTGAAGAACTCAAAATATCGTGGGGAGTCCATGTCGCTACACCATTATTGCATTCATATCGAACATTCTAGTTGTACAGGTTCTTAGCCGGCACTAACGTACGCCCTTATCTTGACATTTCGGCCCCAGCCGAGTTGCTGACTCAACTTGATGACTCTTACTTTCAACGGCGCCGCAATCCTTTCGCAAAATCGACATAAAACTTGGCAACTCCTGATCACGCCAAAAGTCCTACTCTCTGTTTGGTACGAATCTGGGTTTCACATTTTCACGTCCGAATCTATCCAGGGTCCCCTGTCAAGTCTCAGCAAGTGGTGGGCTACGCTATCCCGTTCAAGACTTTCCAACACCAAACATCAATCACTTCCAAACATGACGGTAGCTGCGCGGGAAACTAAATTTTACACCTCCGAAGATTTGGTCAATGATCCAGTGGTTCTGGAGGAGCTCTTCAATCTTGTCAACAAGGCCTTCAAAAACCCTCCCAATGGCCTAAAGCAAGTGGAGGGGTTGCGATTCGAGAACTATGACGAGCTGCTCGAACGATTGGGAAAAGGGATTTGCGCCGTCATGTTCATTCAGGGTGCCGCAGTTGCATCTGCATCGATTATCCCATGGAAGGGAGATAGCATGGTGAGCTGATGCGCCCAAATCCTTGCGCATGCGAAGATATTGACATCTAAAGGACGGCGACGACTTTGAAATCTCGGCCGTCGTGGTAGACCCAGAATACCGCGGGACCGGCCTCGCGGAATCGAGCGTCTCGGCAGTCGAGGATGCCGTCATGTCCAAGAGGAGTTCAGATGCAGCCGATGTACGGCTATGGCTTAAGACTGCAGAAGCCCGCAACGGCCCGTACTGGACGCGGAGGGGCTTTGCAGTAAAAGAAAACAACGTCTTCCCCGCCGGCATGTGGGGCATGGAGCACGAGTTTGTTATTTCAACCATGTGTCGTTTGGCACGCAGAGCTACTAGCGAGAAGAAGGTGGGAGCTCAATAGACGGCAGGTCTACAAATCTTTTCTTATCAGCCCCGAAATTGAATCGAATTCCTAGCATCTGAGCTTCTGTATGAGTTCTCCTGCGACTTCATTCCTCCGTCTGCTCTTCAATTTCCTCTCGGCCTCGACAACAAGTTTTCTCAAGCTCTGCCGCGACTACCAGAAGATTACAATTTCCGGTAGCAGTACTGGCAGACCCACCAACCCAGATCCTCGCGCATTTGCATCGACGAGCAGGGCGTCTGGACAGTGCAGCCTGGGCAGCAATGCAAACTGCGCAGCCTTTCGTCCCTACGGCAGAAGCATGGCTGAACGGCCACTTCGCCATCAGCAATCGCGGCGTTCATGTCGTCCGCGGCTTCGGCAGCAATCAGCATGACTTCGCTGATTGGTCTGCCCCGCTCAAGAGCGTGACGCACTCTGTCGCTAACTTGGACCCAGTATCCTTGATCGGCACTATTGACGATGATGTCAGGAAGCTCGAGATCGTCGAGTCCTCCAGGGGTCATATCATTGACGGTGACCGCATTCCAGACTCCGCGCGTCAGGCCGTCGGCCACACTACTTGTGTTGCTTAGGAGAGGCTGCTTTCCAGTGCGCCGCCTACAGGACGTGTGCGTGTTTTTGAAGGGCGACGTGAGCTCCTCCAGGGAAGCGCGGACATGCTTGACATCATTGAAGACCTGGCCGTGTACCATGCAGACGGCATAGTTGCAGATCTCGATTGCGCGACGGTGGTAAGCGCGCACGCCGTGCTGAATGTGCGCTGGAATCATTGATCCTGGAGGACATTGAAGCCTTGCGCCTTGAGCTAGCTTTGGGACTGGCGTCCACAGGTCGACCTCCTCTGGCGCTGCATTGATCATGAACTCGACGATGCCGTGGGACTCCGTCTCGAGGGTCGTCTTAATCCTATCATCTTGTCAGAGTTTAGATTCAGCACTAAAAGGGGAGGGGTCTCATACTCATAGTGCTCAGGCGCACCATTGGTCGCGGCTTCGTACCAAACCCCGGGGATGTCCAAGGAGAGCATCCTGTGCGGATCGACGTGCTTCAAGGCCGCAAGGAAGATGAACTTTCTATCGAAAGCTCCCGCACTGCTGTCCAGTTTGCTGATGGGACGAGGCCAAAGGGCAGCAATTTGGCAAATAGCATGCGATACCTTCGTTGCCGTCGTCTGGTCTTTGCACTCTGACTTGTTGAGACGAAACTCCAACATCTCGTCTTTGCAGTCGATGTGGTTATCACTGCCAACAGTGATGTTGATCATCCACGCATCCCCTACCCTTTTGCAGGCAGCGACGGCAAACTCTCTGCCCTTGATCGGCTTCAATTTCAAGATCCTGCCGAGGGAATATGTGCTGACTGATTCAGGGCATGGAGAGTATGGGTTGTAGTAGAGGGCATCCAGGAGATAGTGGAGCGCACACACGCCCTTGAAGCTGTACTCAGCTTCGTCCATCCATAGCTGGGTCGCTAGATCGCCTGCCATCGGGAGCGTAGAAAAGAAGTCCTCCCAGAGCTTCAGGCTTGTGTTGAAGGGTAGGGGCGCCGGCGCTGGCAAAGGAACCGTCGTGGCGAGCGCTTCAGCGCCTCCAATGTTTCCTACCAATGGTTAGAGGCCATGGATTGCTTGAGAGACGAGGAAGATGAAACCTTGATCGGCCATGTCAAAAGAGCCTGGATGAGCTGCCCCTGAGAGCTGTCTGTCGCGGAGAAGTGCAGCCGATGATGGTCAGCCTGCGAAAGCAAAAGAAAGCCCGAGACCTGGAAGACTGGAGCCGTTATACGCTTCAACCAAATATTGGTTTGTTGTGTCCAGTGCTGCAGCACAAGAAGGTTCCGGACGGCTCGTAAGAAAACAGGGGCTAACGACTAAGATGACCGCGCGGAGCGTATTTCATTCGATTCCCGTTCGCGCAACACAACCAACTCCTCACACGATCCTCGAACCAAATCACCAAGACCTCTCAACCATCATGGATCCATCCGGATTTGCAAGCGGAAGGGGTCGCGTCCCGAAAGACTTCAACTTGTTGTCCATCCGCCACGCCGGCGATGTCAACGTGAGTGTAAACCACATCAAACATAAACAAAACAGCTGAACAACATTTTTTGCTAGATCCACGCCGCCCTCGCCGCCGATGACCGCCCCAAAGCCATGGACCTGGCCAAGGAGGTGTTGATGGACCCGGAGCTCGACCACCTGACGCGCTTCAAGTGGGAGACGTTTCTGTCCACGCTCTGCGAACACGGCCACGAGCATCACGTCGAGCAGGCCGAGCTGGCGTGCAAGGCGATGGAGGAGCTGGTTGAGAGTCGCGTAAGTCCAGTCCTATTCCAATGCTCCCTCTGAAGTGAGTGTGTCGAAGAGGTGCTGATGGTTGTGTAGATCGAGAATCCCAAAAAGGAGGACGTCGATTCCGTCAAGACCATGCGCAACTTGCTTGAGGAGATCAAACAGGATCTTCGTGGCCGTGGACTCCTGGACGCTGAGAAGGCAGACAATCAGGCAGGCGAGGAGACCATGAAGCAGACCCCCGAGCATGTCGAGGTGCCGGCAAAGGCGCCCAAGGAGACGCCCAAGGAGCTGCAGCGCAGCGAGATGGCTGCATGGTCTGGCAAACAGGGAAAGCTTGCTCGTCTCTTCCAGAAACTCTAGGCAGAGCAGCAGGTTGGCGCAATTTGCAGGGCCACGAGGCCTGAGATTGACTCAAAACAAGAGAGACAGCTCACTAGGAAAGAATCATCTGCAGGAAAGGAGCTCGGAATGCTGCTTTGTATGGAAGCTAGGCCCCTACCACCAATGCATTTATGATCAAAGCTTTTTGTTGTGTCGCCCGGCATTGTCTTCAAAGTCATGGATGTGCATGGAACTGTCTTGAACCAGTCTTCTCGCTCTTAAATCACCAATGCCATAAAAAGCACCTCCATGCTCTCATCAGACGAAGCTCCAAATCAGACCTCTCATCTCCTCTTCCACCCCTCACCCACCGACCACACCCAACCACACTTCAAAATGTCTGCTTCTGATAACGAAGCCCTCTCGCAAGACTCATCCATCATCACTTGGGTCTCAACCATCTTCGCCATTATCCTCATGTACGGCTTCGGTATCTGTTTCCACAACATCCAAAGCATGCTAAGACACCGCCGTGCCAAAAACTTACCCCGACCGAACGGCCTGCAGGAGTGGAGACAGGCTTACAACGACTTTCTGATTGATGTTGATGAGATGGTGAGAAATGGGTAGGATCTGGATGATGATAGAGAGTGTTGACAGGTTAGAACGATGGGTAGTCGTTTTGAGAAGATGCACTGGACTGCCGCTGATGACAGGACAGAACAATCGCGAGCTAAACTTGCTCAGACTGTCATATCACAACAATGTTCGGTCAAGCTTTCATGTTACAACATCTTTGTACGGCAAATTAGGTATTCGTTGATGTACTGGAATAGTGTAAAAGAGACAAGGAGAAAGAAGAGTCCTTAGGTACAGAATCAAACGTCATTACATCCACCTTTCAATCTCATCTCAACCCAACCCGTGCCCTCGCCTACCCTGTTGACGATAGCAATTTGACTCTCTCAACGATCCACTCGACCCAGCTCAAACATTCGTCTTGAGCAGTTGCACCTCTGCACAGCTGCTGGGAATGTCAAACGCGCCGGGGACACTCATGAGCCAGAAGAGCTGCGGCACATTGTGCCACCAGTCGCAAACTGCAAGGGCGCGAAGATGTCAGCACGCGAGCTACCCGTTTCGCCGCCTCATTCGCGATACGAGGACTGTGGTTGTACAAAGGAGGGATGCGTGCATCGCGCGCATGCATGCGTGAGGAACAAACACGCGGGGAAGTGAGGGAGAGTAAACGGGAAACGAGAAAAAAAGTTTGCGTGTTTGGAGATGCGGAGGTGCCGATGATTGAATGTGGCGGAGAGATGTTCAAGCGAAGGAGGAGGGTTCGAGTTTGTCAAGATGAGAATTTATGGAAAGCAGAGTTGACGTACCCATCCAGCCAGAAAACTGAGTCTGGTTATACACGAGGCCCTTGTCGCCGTAGATGTAGCCTGCATCTCCAATGCCGGCGTTGATGGTGACGGGCGACCACTTGGCGTAGGACTGGTATCCGAGAGTCAAGCCCCAAGGGAAGCTGTGATCGACTCGGTCAGAGAAGATGACACGCGGATTGAAGAGGGATGTTGAGCTCACTCATTGCCAAAATCAAACTCCAGGCGTGCTCCGTGTGCTGTTGCCGGGACCGTCTCGTTCAGAAATGCCTTGACTCCGCGAGTTTCGTTTGCAATGAAAACGGCGTCGCTGAGGCCAGCACCCGTGTGGTACGACGAGAGGTAGAGGCCACTGAACTTTGCTTTGGTGCTGTCGTTCGCGTTGACGAGCTTGGTTTGGAGGCGGAACTCGGGACCGTTGGGCTCAAAATCTGGCAATTGGCGAGAGCGCAAGTCGGTCTTGTCGGTGTTTGGGGATGGAAGAGCAAGGGACAAGCCGGAGAGGGCGAATGTGAGGAGCGAAGTAATCTTCATGATCGTTGTTCTGTGTCTTTATTGCTTTAGAGTCTGGAATCTGATTGTAGAATTAAAATGGTAGACAATTGTGAGACTGGTGTTGTAGGATCGAAGCGTGGAGACGGGGGAGCCAGATGGCAAGCAAGGTACGCTTTAAGTGCTGCGAGGAAGTGGTACCGGCAGTCGCGACCTGCCTTTCCGGTGAAGAGGTGACATCCATTATGAATTGTAAACAAAGAAGGAGCGTAGTCAAGTTCTGGAAGTAACACCACGGCTGAAGTCATGCCATGTACAGCTCGTACCTGGAGATGTGTCCCACATGGGACCCGAAGACTGGTACGTTGCGTCCTGATGGAAGTTAGCGACACTAAGAGTCTATGTTGCACGCCATTGATGTCAATCGGCTTCCACAGTATTGATTCTCTATCCCAATTGTTGCAGTCTCAAAAATGAAATGCGCTGCTTCAGTCTATAGCACATTAAGACCCAGGTATCCGCAACTCCAGGCCGAATCTTTGCAATTTCAAATCACTTACACCCAAATTGTGGTACAAGATCTCGTGTTTGCGCTCAAAATCATGCTCGCTCGCTCGTCATTGCTTGCTTGCTTGCTACTCAGTTCTACGTTTCATCCAGCTCGTCTAGCGTCGTACAAAAAGATTTTTGAGCCGATTGGGCCATCATGATCCGTACGCCGTATCCAGTCTAGTGGCAAAGGTTTAACCAGCAACCTTGTAGATGGCCTCTGCGAGCCTCTTGACGTTGCCACTGGTGATACCAGCGACAGAGATGCGGCCGTCCTTGGTCGCGTAGACGGAGTGCTCCTTGGCGAGCTTGTCCATCTGCTCAGCCGAGAGACCAGTGTAGGCAAACATGCCAATCTGGCTGGTGATGTGGCTCCAGTCATGCTTGGAGCCAAGCTTCTCGAGGTTCTCCTTGAGCAAGGCACGCATCTTGATGATGCGGTCGGCCATACCCTTGACCTCACCGAGCCATTGCTTGTTGAGGGCCGCGTCGTTGAGGACAGTCTCGGCAATGCGAGCACCGTGGATGGGCGGGTTCGAGTAGAGCGGGCGCACGAGAATCTTGATCTGAGAGTCGACGCGCTTCTTCTCCTCGGCCGACTCGCAGACAAGGGAGAAGGCACCGACACGTTCACCGTAGAGACCCTATGGACTATTAGACTGATTCACCATCACGACAAAACACTACCCACCATGTTCTTGGCGAAAGACTGGCAGAGAGCAGGAAGGTGGCCCTGCTCAATGAAGTACCGAAGCGCAAAAGCGTCCTTGACAGTGTCACCACTGGCGAAGCCCTGGTAGGCCATGTCGAAGAAGGGGTAGTGGTCGCCAGCCTTGACCTCGTCGCTGATGGCCTTCCACTGGTCGGGAGTAGGGTCGACGCCAGTGGGGTTGTGGGCGCAAGCGTGCAGCAGGACGATGCTGTTCTTGGGCATCTTCTTAATGTCCTCAATCATGCCCTCAAAGTCGAGGCCAATCGTGTCCTTGTTGTAGTAGCGGTACTTCTCGACCTTCAGACCCGAGTCGCTGAAGACGGCGTTGTGGTTGGCCCATGACGGCGTGGGGATGTAGATGGTCTTTGCGTGGGGGTAATGACGCTGGAGGAAAGCTCCACCAATGCGGAGAGCACCAGTGCCGGAGATGGACTGAGTGATGACGATGCGGCCTTCCTTGAGAGGCTTCGAGTCCTCGCCGTAGGCAAGACGGGCGGCGGCGGCAGTGAATTCGGGAACACCAGTGATGCCAGCGTACTCCTTGTTCAGGTTGGAGTCGACAACCTTCTTCTCGGCGGCCTTGACAGAGGGCAAGACGTAAGGTTTGGCGCTGTCATCGCGGTAGGCGCCAACTCCTGGAGGTTTGTTAGCTCGGGCGCCAATGAAAAAAAAAAAAAAAAAAAACAGTCCAAGTGAAGCTCCAATTGTGAAAGTAAGCTTTCCAATGGTGGATACACACCCAAGTTGATCTTCTCCGGATGGCTGTCGGCCTTGTAGGCTTCGGTGATGCCCAGAATGGCGTCGGGGGGACCTTGAGGCACCTTGCTCCAAGCCGAAGCTGCGCGGACCGCGGGGACGGCGGTGACGCGGCGAGCGGCAATGTGCCTGACGGCGGCACGCGAGGAAATCATAGCGATGAAGCAAGGACAATTGATGGAGAGGTAAGGAGCTGTCCGGAGTAGGTCGATGAGTGGACACGAGGTGGAGAGAGAGTGGATGCGGTAGTGGTCTGAGAGTTGAGACTTGACTGTTATTTACCCCAGAAGAGACCAGGGTCTGACTGTTCCTCGGACTGCCATTTTGGGAGCTTGGGCCGCTCGCTTGCTCACCGCCTTGTCACTTCGCCGGTTCTGCCCGACTTCCGTTTCTGCGGTGTTGGTTTTTTGTATCCACCACCTCTCGACATGCAACCTTCTTTACGCCGGCTCTCTCGCGTCAAACTCCCTTTTGCAACTGCACGTCGTCTTGGAGTACCACCAACTGTTGTTTCCTCGGGACTACGAAAAAAGGAACGGGTCTTTTCAACTCTAGCCCCGAGATGGCAGGCTGTCGAAACTTCAGCAGTAGCTGAACGAATAGACACATCTCACACACCCAAAAAGTCACTCATCGAAGCATTACCGCCGTCATGTCCAGGCTGTGGTGCTCCGTCGCAAACTGTGGCCCCGGATCTCGCTGGCTACTACTCAGCCGACATGAGCCACGTAAAGGCATATCTCAGACATGATCAAGAGCATGAGCAGCCAAATAAGCGAGAAGACGACATCTATGCGGCAGCCGTAGCAAATCTTGATCCAAGTCTACGAGAGCAGCTGGGGGTCACTGAGTCGACCGAAACCCCACCAAAATCAGAGGCCGCGCTTCCGCTGTGCAACCGCTGCCATAGGCTGATTAACCATCGTGAAGGCGTTCCAATTGATCATCCGTCAATACAGGCGATCAGAGCCATGATTCAGGAATCGCCGCATAAGCGCAATCATATCTACCATGTTGTCGATGCCGCCGATTTTCCCATGTCGGTGATTCCTGACATAACAAGGGCACTAGACATAGCGCCACTGCGTTCGCGCGGTCGAAGAGCATCAAAACGAAATTGGTTCGATGGAAAACATACTAACGTCGAGTTCATCATTACTCGGGCCGATTTACTGGTGCCACAAGAAGACATGTCGAGAAAGCTGATGGCATACATAATCGAAGTCCTCCGCGAGAAAATAGGTAGGGAGTACCGAGATAATGTACGCCTGGGAAACGTGCACCTCGTGAGTGCGCAACGAGGATGGTGGACTCCTGCCATCAAGCAAAAAATTCTAAAACGCGGCGGCGCAAGCTGGTTCGTGGGCAAAGTCAACGTCGGAAAGAGCAGTCTTTTTGAAGTAGTCTTTCCAAAAGGTCAGAAAGATTACGTTGATATCGAACAAGTCCGGAAACAAGCCGAAAAGGAGAAAAAAGCATCCTGGGACTCTTCCAACTCCATGACTCAAAAGGAGAGAGAAGACGCTGAATTCGAAGCCAAATTTTTGGCAGATCCAGAGGATATATTGAAGGAAGAAGCGGAAGAAAGCAAATCAGAGACCGAGGAGGAAGCCGAGCAGCCTGTGGAGACTTCAGTCAGCGAGGATCTTCCAGTCAATGAGGAAACAATAGAGAAAGACTTTGATCAATTCTCGAAAGAAGTTGGAGACCAGGAGTCCACGCAAGAAGATCCCAACTCCAAAAGCGAAGAACACCCTCAAGACCCAACCGCTTCGGAAGCTTTTCTGGCCGAAACCCCCTCTCAGGATGGTGCTCTAGATGAAGCCGCCCAGGAATCCATCGATTTGGAAGACTCATTCTCCACAACCTCGCTCCTCCCTCCCCCACAGAAAGAAGTTGACTACCCCGTCATGCCCATCATCTCTCACCTCCCCGGAACAACCGCCTCGCCAATACGAATCCCGTTCGCACGGGGCCGCGGCGAGCTCATCGACCTGCCTGGTCTCGACCGCAACAGTATGGACCAATACGTGGCACCGCAGCACCGGTCGAAGCTGCTTCTCAAGTCGCGAAAAAAGACGGAGCGCATTGTGCTGAAGCCTCACGAGTCGTTGGTGCTGGGAGGTGGCCTCGTCCGCATCACGCCTGCCACTGAAGATCTCATCTACCTGGTCCACCCGTTTGTGGAACTGCCCTGGCACAAGAGCAGCACGGAAAAAGCGGTGGCGCGCGAGCGCGGCGAGATCGAAAATGCGCGGTCTGGTATTGTCAATTGGGCAGACGAGAAAGCCAGAAGCGAGGTGCGCAGCGCTGGCGTCGTCTCGCTTTCTCACGATGTCACAAAGGCTGCCGCAGGTCCGCTGGCGCGAAAAGACGTCGTTGGATTAAAGGCCATCAATCTGCCATTTGTTGTTTGGGCTGTTGATGTGCTAATCGAGGGACTTGGATGGGTCGAGGTGACGGCGCAGACGCGGAGATTCAAGCGCAGGCCGATATATGCGTCTGATGACGCCGCGGGAGAGAGAAAGACGGAAGAGCAACCGCAGACAAAGCATGAAGTCGAGGTCCACGAAGACGCAAAGCCAGACGATCAAGCCAACACCAACGAGCCCCCTTCCCCTGAAACCAACGAAGAAGCATCGCCATGGTCTACCACAGCCGAGGAATCCTCTTCCCAGTTCGACTCCTCCACCTTCGACCCCCGTGTGGTCCCTTTTCCACAGATCCAAGTCTTCAGCCCCTACGGCGCGTGCATTGGGTCCCGGCAGTCCCTCATGGGCAGCATCCTGAACGCGCCGCGCAAAGCAAAGGTCAAGGAGCGCCCACGGCAGAGCATGAAAGCTGTCAAGGCGCGCCGGCCAAAGGGCACGCAGCCTGGAGAGGCGCCAGATACGGTGGCAAGGGGTGTGAGAAGGTGATGGAGAAACTGCGAAGAATGGGACGTGGGGATGAAGTGGATGAGGGCAGTGTGTTGAAGGATCGAACATGGGGAAGGTATAAAGCATGTTAAAGGGCAGTGTTGAGATGTACTTCGAAAGCCAATTTCCCCTCTCCTGAGTAATAGGTGAGAAATATCTGACCTTTCTGGTCCGGCTTCAATAAAATCTCAATTCTCAAATCACTAAAGTGGTCGACACGTCAAAATACTGTGTTGCTGTGTGGACAAAACTGTCACTAAACACACGCACTCGCTATTCATGTACTCGCTCAGATCAGTAAACAGGTCAATCCCGAATCAACGTTTGCGCCGCGCCAATGCAGCCTGCTCTTTCTTCACAGAACACAAAGTCCGCCATTAATCCATATCTTCACAACCAAAGAGCCAAGGAGGTATCATTGGCGCCGAACGCCCCAGCCAGCGTCACCACCCCTGAAATGCCGCAGAACAACAGGATGAAAGCAGTGCACGCGGAGACGCGAAATGTATGCTCTAGCAATTGATAGTAAAAGCGCTCCGCGTCAAGCTCGATGATGTACGCGGCCAATCTTGTCCCTGTCGCGCTCCCACTCCTCTTGATCAACGAAGCTGGCCCACTCGACGGTCGTCTCAACCCTGATGCCCCGATCAGGTCCACTGCTGCCGCCGCCGGCACCGCCACTTCTCTTCAACTCAATGAAATCATCTTTTCCACGCGAAAAGGTCGGGCTGGGCATGTCAGGGAGGCTATGCTCCTCGTCGTCGGCCGACCAGCGCGAATTCAGCTTCTTGGCCGACGCGTTATCCAGGAACCAGGGCGCGGTATTACGGCGACTCCTGCTGCGGCTGCGACTGTTGGACTTGGCGTAGTTTTTGGGGCCGTAGTAGTTGTTGGCGGGGTTGGATTTGGATTTGGACTTGGATTTGCCGGTGCGTGAGTGGCCTGTGAAGCCGAGGGCGTGCAGGCCGCGCATGAGGATGGGCCGCAGTGAGGGGAGACATGCGCAGATGATGGCGAGCGCGACTTCGATTGCGGCCCACATGGCGGGGCCCTGGTTGTGTGAGACCGTGTCGTTGCGTTTGAAGCTCGTGGCGACTGAGTGGAGGCGCACGATGGAGATGACGCAACTCCTGGTGGGAGATTAGCTGGTTCTGTGCAGGGTGAATGCTCCACGTACAGTCCTCCGATGCTGAAAGCCACAAGAAGCGCTATGTATTGGCTCTTGGAGACTTGTAATTTATTAAGCGCGGGAATTGGGATTAGGATTATGATTAGATCGGTGCTGATATTGAAGCCAGCATTGACGTAATTGGTGATGAGGGGGTTGATGCAGTGGCCTTGCATGCTCCGGTTCCAAAAGGCCTCGACGGGTATGCACACAAATACGCCGACCAGTATTGCTTGCAGCGTGTAGACAATCACAAAGGCCATGGTAAGCCATGTGAGCAGCCGCGTGCGTCGGTCGAGAAAGATGCGTAAATATTGGGTGAGAATGGAGAGTTTGGAGACTCCCAGCGCAATCATGTGCACCCATACAGAGGCCCAGAAGTAGTGAAGTACTGATTCTAGGTTGTGGGGTGGCAGCTCTTCGGCGTGGTAGCCCATGCCATTTTTGGCTTCTGTTTATCGTCAGATGGACTCATGTTGGAGGAAGGAGTGGACTTACGCAAATGTATCAAAACAACCAGAGGTATCAGTGCAAACCACGCCAGTACGGCGAGCGCATCGTCGAATCCGAGGCCGCAAGTCACTCGGTACCTCACGCAGACTTTGAGACACACAAAGAATAGTGCCAGGAACAGATCAGCGTAGGCTACAATGACTGCCTTCAAGGCCGCAGAAGTAATCTGCATCGTACAGCCGGCGGCAGAGAAGTCGGAGAGACCGTGGATTCGAAAGAGGCATGAAGTTTCCGAGTGTCAACTGAGGAAGCAAAGGTGTATCTAGGTGTGCTACCGCGGAGAATCGATCCAGCTGCTCTTGTTCCATGCCGTAGCGCATCAGGTCCATAAGCGCGGCAGAAAACATTGTTCTGGACAAGCTTCCCCAGATCAACATGCGACGGCCCGGTGACCGCGAATGAAACACTGACCTTGTCCCTGCAGGCGCTGGGGAACGCATTGATGACTGCAGGAAAGAGGTGTGGTGGTTTGCAGCAATATCCACATGCAACTTGGGCGCGGGTACAATTCATCTCGAGGGAAAAAGGACATAACAGCAGATATTCCAAAGTTTTGATGCTTGGGTGACTTGGGCACATCAGTTGTGTTGGTGGGTTGACGTTCAGAAAAGGTTAGGGGACAAACAAGAGAAAGCTAGGAACCTTGACAACTTTACTGGTCCCGGACAGGAGACGGGACCTCGTCTCAAACCCGAGGCGAACAGCGCGCCCGGTTTGACAAGGCAAACCATTTTGAAGCAGCAGTGACGCCACACGGCATCTGAGCGGCAGGGCCAAGCGCCATACAAATACAGCCAAGTGCGGCTGAAATGCCACCACTCGAGCAGCTCAAGCTGCAAAAGAAGCTGAGATAAGCAGGCGTAGGCGAAGTACTTTCGAAATCGAAAATAACTCATTCAGCAAAAGAACTTGGGTCATATCTTTCAGCGCCTTGTTGACCGGTGGTTCGACGACCGATCATGTGCTGATACCGATGGTCTCGGCAGCCTTGGCTGGTACGACTGAACCTTATAGGGGTGGCACCTGCTGCGATGTCAATGCCACTACAAAAGTGCGGGGAGTTTTAGTGTCGGTAATCAAGAGGGACCAAGCCGTTGTGTACCCTTGCCGCTGACATCAAGTCGATCAATGCCGAGCTGTGGTCCAAAACACGAATTTGATAAATCTGAATTTGACGGTCGGATTGCGAATCTTTGAGTCATGAATGCCGAAACATGGGGATGATAGCTGAAAATACACCGGTATATGACATGCTTGTTGATATGCCGGCAAAGGGTCCTGTGATAATGACAATCTGTAGCTGGCTGTGAAAGAGCTGTTGAATGAAGGACCTGGAATCGAGCCGATGCTATTCTTGGTACTTGGAGGATTTTCAAAGCCTTTGAGCAGCCCAACATTTGAGGTGAGGTCATGATTGGGTTGAGCCATGGCACTACTAGCCTCGAGTTTCAGCTACGCGACGCGCTCCCGCCCGCATGATCACCAGCCCGCCGCACAGCGCAAGCCTCATGTGAGGCTGTACCAATGTTTTGAAAATGACCTGGGAGGATATCTGGCTGAATAAAGTAGAATGGTGGCATTGGTCATCCATTGGGAGGAAGTTGAACGGGATATCAGCCAGAGCTGCCGCTTGTTGTCGAGGCATGTTCGCTGTGTCGCAGCCCAAGGCGTGCCGATCCCGATGGAACCTGGACCCTGCCTAGTTAGTGACAAGTTCCTGGTACTTGGTTCGTCAAGCTTACCTGAATGGATTGTGGCAGGGTGACGTCTTCTGTCAGTGACGACCTCAAGAGGAAATATCTTCTGCCAGTGATGAATTTGGCGAGAGATATTTTGATCCAGGTCCGTCGGAGTGGGTAGATGGAACATCAAGGTTGAAATGAACTTAAGTAGTCAGCCGTGAAAGGAGCACAGGTTGGGCGTGGCGTTGAGCATGGTATGAAAGACACGCACTGAGTGCTCCATGTGCCTCTCATGCTAGGGCACTGTGTAGGTAGAGTTGGGTGCCTGAGGATCGTGATTGCTGTTTGCTCTGCAAAGAAGCTTTCTTGTGATTCTCTTCGGCACCACAAGCTTTGCTCTTGCACACTCCCGCCGGCGGCAGCCAGCAAGCACCATCTGCGTCCTCTCCTTTCACCACCAAGCTCGCTTGCGCACGGACCACCTCAGCGTGAACAAAAAGGCTTCGACTCCCACCTCCACTCCGTCCCTTTTCCTCTTTTTCACTTACCTTGTCGTAGCATCCCGAGGTCCAGAATCGGGGTGCTCGTGAGCGTGGACGGGCATTGCACAACGCGCGTCTGCCTCACGCCCTCTCTCTTCGGAGAGTCGGATGGCGCAATTTTTGTTGGCAATCACTGCTGCACAAGCAGTGCCTCTGTTTTCATTCGCAGTTCCGCCTTGCGTGGGACGTGAGAGAAGGCTTTCGTGTGCCGAGTGATGTTGAAAAAAATGCTTTTGGGTCTAGTCTTTTTGTTTTGATCTGCTCCGGTCTACGTGCCCTCGTCTATTCGTACCCTCTACTGGTGGAGTCTTTCGCCCTTGGACCACCACCAGTCGCACTCTTTCCTCGCCCACTCATCGTCGACCATCTGGGTGGTCACTCCAACGCCAGAGCCACCGGCCTGCTCGTCGTTGCCCAGTCCAAAGATCATCTTCTTCTCCGCCTTGCCCTTCTTGTACGGTGTCCACTCTGCGCGGTCCGGTCCCTTGCCCTTCAACGCGTTGGGGTCGCCCTTTTGCGTGATGAAGCTTGTCCAGTAGGCGTGAACCTCACCGGCAAGCTTCTCTTGGAAGGGCGAGACCTTGCGCGGGCCGGGAGCGTACGTCTCATAGACATACTGGTCGCCGTGGTTGGCACCTTCCAGGACAGTCCGGTTGACAGCCCAGTGGTACATGTAGACCGGCTCCTCTTGGCCAGCGGAGGCGTGCAAAACAGTGGAGTGTACAGGACACACATACGCGTAGTGCGCGTAAGCCGCTTCGGCGCGCTTGAACTGCTTGCCAAGGCTAAGAGGGCGTGTCTCCAGGTATGGCGACGCAGAATCCGTCGAAGGGTCAGGGTAGAGCTTCGACAACTCCTTGATATCCTTGTCTGAAAGATCGGGGTGCAGAGTCTCGAAGTAATTGGGAAACTCTTCAGGGCTATCCAAAGACGTGGGGACGTAAGAGGCGGCCTCGTTGGTGGTGAATCCGGTGAGGATGGGCATCTTGTGCCAGATACCAGACTCCCAGGCCTCGGTCGGCCGACCCTTTAGAATCTTGCCGTCAATCGTGGGCTGGAACGCCCACCGCAGAGAGGGGTTGTACTCGTCAAACACGGCAAAAGAGGCCTGGATGACCTTATCGGCGGGCGCCTCGCGCAGGCACTCAAAGATCGAATCGCTCGGTACGTCGCCGCATCCAGCCAGTTTGACGTACTTTTCAAACTGGTCCTCATGCAGAGGGGCAGTAGGCTTGTGCACGGCACGCGCGGTGGTGGCTCCAGACTCCATGATAGCGCGCTGGAAGAAAGGCTCCTCGGTGTTCATGACCATGTGGCCAATCGCATGGGCGCCGGCGCTGAGACCAAACACAGTCACGTCCTCGGGGTCGCCGCCAAACTCGCCAATGTTCTCGCGGAACCAGTTGAAGAAAAAGATCATGTCACGGAGGCCAAGGTTCAGAAGACCCTCTTTCTCCGTGACGCCCGAAGGAAGGAATCCCAAAGCTCCAATCCGGTACTGAAAACTGACGCCAATGAAGGGGCTTTCCGACCATCCCACCATCGAAGGCAGATCCGTCATGTGGGCGTAGCCGCGGTTGAATGCTCCTCCGTGGACATAGAGGGCTACGGGAAGCTTTGCGGAGCTGTTTGTTCCGGCAGGGCGGAAGACGTTGACCATCAGACAGTCCTCGTCGTAGGCGGCCTGCATTCCGCGGAACGACTTTCCTGGGCACACCGGGCCATATTCCGCTGCATCGAAAGTTCGATCTGACTGTGGGAGAGGCTCCAGCGGCTTGAATCTCCTGGAACCGGCGGCATTTTGGGAGTAAGGAAAGCCGCGGAAGGCTTCTACGGGTTGAGGGTAGTCTCCATTGAGCGTCGTGCCAACGATTTTGCCCTGCGATAACGAGACGGCGGGACGGTCGCTTTGCGAGAAGGGAAGATATCTAGACTGGAATAAGTGACTTGTCGCGCTGCCAGGGAGTTGTCAGACGTACGGAGCGAGAAACTGTTGTAGCTCAAAGGTGTGAGCAAGGGCAAGAATAACCGAGAGCGCTAGCACCAGCGCTGATACCCGCACGAAAGCCATTGCAACAACAACTTCAACAACAAACGCTTTTCAAAAGTTTCGCCATGGACACCATTTCGCTACCTTTATACGCCTCATGCAGCTGCCCTTGCAACCCCGCAGTGGATGCCGTTTTGTTGGTTCCCGTCGGCTCGGATCCTTTAGCGGTCAACTCGGCAACCCAAGCTACTCCCCGAAGACGTTCAGGTCCAACACCTCCGCCCCGAAATCTGGGACTATGACCGCTCTCTGCCCTTGCTCAAATCTCAAGAGATATCCGGCCTCAGAATTGACGCCGGGTCAGGCAAGCTGGTTGAGACGGTGATGTCAGTCCACCATCGGCGAATGTCGTGTGGATCCGATCTTATCCAAGCCAAGCCGTCATTATCAAGTCCGTGTGTATACTGTAGTACGAGATGGAAGATGTCGCTCGAGTTCCTCTTCCAGACTTGGATTCAGGCTATCTGCGGCTATCAGGTCGTTATCGCCATGTGCCCAGTGGCGATTTGGATATCAATAAGTAGCCAGATGCATCAAAATGCCTGTCGTCGACACTCGACCAGCTTTCAATCATCAACAACCCTTTGTTCTCTCCTGTCAATTTCGTGATGGCTTCCGAAAAGCGTGCGGACGACGCCTACGAGGCCAACATGGAGACCGCCAAGCCAGATCTCGAAAAGTCCATGTCCATCACCCAGAAATCGGTGGGAGAAGGAGAAGTTGTTGAGCTCGACGAGGCCGAAGTGTTCCTTCGCGAAAATGGCTACGATTGGGCCCAAGTCGAGACAATTCTCAGCGACAAGCAAAAGATGAAGGCGTTGTACCGTAAGGTGGACAAACTCCTACTTCCACTGCTCTGCGGAACCTACGTCCTGCAGTATATCGACAAGTCCACAACCTCGTACGGCGCGGTCTTCGACTTGTTGAGTGAGACCAACATGACCGGAGATCAGTACGCCTGGACCGCAAGCATCTTTTATTTTGGTAAGTCGACCTCACCTAATTCGGATTCAACGCCTAATTTGTATTTAGGCTATCTCTTTTGGGAATACCCAGCCAGTTACCTTGCTCAGCACTACAGGACAGGCAAAGTTGTTGCCGGAACCATCATTGGTTGGGCCAGCGTCTTGATGCTCACTGCAGCCTGCGAGAGCTTTGGCACAGTGGCTGTTTGCCGATTCTTCCTGGGTTGCTTCGAGGCGCCAATCACGCCCTGCTTCATGTTGATCGTGTCCATGTGGTATACCAGAGAGCAACAACCATTCAGAGCGGGATGCTTCTATTGCTGCAACGGAGTCGGTTCATGCGTAAGTGCTCCTTCAACGCTGACAGATGATTACCCCTTGGATACTGACGAAAGATCCTTCTCAAAATCCAGCTCGGCGGTATTTTCTGCTACGCAATCGGTCAAATCGACACATTCCCCGTCTACAAGGCTATCTTCCTCATCTGCGGTGCAATCACTTTCATCTGGGGTTTCGTCGTCATGTGGTTCCTCCCTGACAGTCCCATGTCAGCCAAGGGGTTCACGATGGAAGAAAAGGCAGCTCTGCTTGGTGTTGGCCGCAGGAACCAGACTGGTAGTCTGAACCGGACAATCAAGCCTAAGCAGATCAAGGAGGCATTTATGGACGTGCAAGTCTGGGTTCTCTTCTTCTTCGTTCTTCTCAACGAGCTTATCAACGGCGGCGTTGCAAACGTAAGTGCTCCCAAGGAGTTGTCGAGCTCATGCTAATATCCTCCAGTTTGGAAAGCTCATCATCAAGGGACTGGTCTCGTCTCCCCTCCAAACAACGGCACTTGGTATTCCTCAGGGCGGCTTCCAGATCATGTTTGTCTTGTCCGGCGGCTTCTTTGCTTCATACTTCAAGAACTCGAGGACCCTGATCATGGCTCTGTACCTGATCCCCACCATCATTGGATCTTGCATTCTCTGGAAAGTCCCAAGGACCAACAAGATTGGCAGCCTCTTCGGTTACTACATTGTAAGTCAGTCCTCCTTGTTGTCAGCGGTCGCTAACACATCTTAGGTCGGAGCCTACGTCGCCTCGCTCACGATCGCTCTTCAAATGCCCGCAACAAACGTTGGTGGCTACACCAAGCGCGTGACGGCAACGGCCTTCGTCTTCCTCGCGTAGTAAGTGCATTCCTCTGCGCCACCAAAGCTCAGCTTTTGCTTACATTTGTTCCCAGCTGTATCGGCAACATTGTCGGACCGCACGCGTTCCTCGACTCTGAAGCGCCCATCTATCAGACCGGCATCAAGATGATGCTCTGCTGCTCCGTTATCCAATTCGCCCTCGCAGTCTTCCTGCGATTCTGGTTGATCAAGCGCAACAAGGAGCGCGATGCCAACGCAGCAGCGGGAGGTGTCGACCTCGCTACGGACGACGAGCCCCTTTACGACAGGACGGATTTCGAGGTATGTGCTCGCATTCACAAAGTTCCTATATTTTGCTGACAGTCCTCGCGTAGAACCCCGCGTTCCGTTACTCCCTCTAAAAGCAGGGTCATGAAACACATTTTTCTGTTACACAACGCCATTTTCATTTCTGATATCCTAGAATCAATATGACGCATTTGACGATTTTCCAACGCATTTGGACTCCGACAGGTGTTGGGCTGCTTGCAGATTGTTTTTATAGGTGTGACAGGTGCGACTAATCATGCATATGCAGAGTCCGATAATCTCATCCGACATGCATATAAGAGCGTCTGACAGCTGTCAAGCCTCGTCCATGTGTCTTTTGTTTCCAAAATTATGGCGCGGAAATATTCGATGGCGGCCTTTGCGGCGCGTTTGAAAAAGAGGCCTACTGTCAAAGAGGAGCTCCTTGTGTGAGTTTTATTTTCAGAAGTGTGGTGCTCGGCTAACACTGCAACAGACTGGGCGCTGCAGAACCCATTGGAGAAGCAGTCCTGAGACCAATCGTTCACCAATACTCCGAATGTCTTAGCATCGTTGCTGTCGTATCAACGCGCTATGAATCCCAAAGACTTCTCCAACGACACCGGACCATCCGTACGGCAGTTGGGAATACTGAGAATCCGGCCTTCCTCGAAAATGCAGCACAAACAGCAAAAATAGTCATAAGTGAGTTGTGGGTTCCGTTCGCAGCACCCCCGGGCAGTGATTTGCGAGAAAATAGATTTGAGCTCCAGAGTTTGATGTTAAAAGACACAAGGGGAGCATTCGTACAAGCGACGAAGGAACCAACCACCCTGTACCTGGAGGACAAGAAGCATTCAGATGGCTACGCACTGGAATTCAAATTTCTTTTGACAGCGACTGCAAGTTGTTTTCCGCACCTCCTAACTTTCTCTTCAGACACACACGCCTCCGCCAGCTCCGCAGCCGCCATTGCAGCCGCCCATCTTGTCCACGTCCTCTCCCACAACCCTTGCACCAATGTCTTCTACATCCATACCAGTAGCACCGCTATGCTCAATCCATCGCCGGTCGACCCGCCTTACGTCGCGCCTCCGCGCAATGAATGTGCCGCTATCGCCGCTGCTACAACTGCTGCGGTGCTCAAGGTGCGCACCAATACCACGAAGGATCCGCGCGGCAAAGCGAAGACAGTTTGGAACGACCTCGCCGACATCGATGAAATCTGCGCGCTGCCTATGAGCCGCGAGCACGCTCATGTCGATGCTGCTGTGCGGGAGGCAGTCCGGGCGTCGGAGAAGAGGGTAGGCAAGAAGACAAAAGGTGGGCGCGTCAGGCTCGCAACTGTGGCGCCGGGCGTAGTTTATGGAGTTGATTCTGCGTTTGGATCATTTGAAGCAGCGAACAAGAGCGTGGACGTTGTGCATGTGGACGATTTGGTGCAGCTGTATCTGCGCCTCGTGCACAAGGCAATTATGGGACCGGATGGTGGCGAGGGGAATGACGATGAGAAGAGAGCGTGGGTGCATAATGAAGGAGATTGGGAGGAATGTTGGGGACTGCATGCGTTTTACTTTGCTGTGACGGAGCATGTCAAGAGGGAACAATTGGAGGAATTGCTTGGACAAGAGGATCAAAGGGCTCATCTTGGTGAGCCGCGTGAGGATGATTCCACTGCAGGCAAAAAGTATGGTGAAGGGGATGTGGAGTTGCGATGCTGCAGTGAGCGAGCGAAGTGGATTCTTGGATGGGTGCCGCAACACGTGTTGGGAGGTTGAAATTTGGAGGTTAACATCAAGACATTCAGTGGAACAACCATGGAGGATGCTCTTGAGGATATCAAGATCGCAGACTCATGTACAAGTCCGACCCCTGCACCCGACAAGCTGAAGCCACGGAATTACCCTTTCGGGCAATGGGATGAAGCCCCGGGGTTTCGCCGCGCGCTTGCAGATCCCCTGAGTTCTTCAGACGATGAAACAAAGACACCATCTCTTCTTTATTTTCACATCGCCTTCTCCTCAAGCAATGCTTTTGAAACCTTCCAATCCACCAGCGTTGATTAGTGAAAGCGGCCTTCGGAGCGGGGGAAAGCCGTTCACATGCAGGCGCAGCTGCAGCAGTCGGCATTTCAGCTGAGAGGCCGGAGACCCACATCAGCCCTATACGTAAGCGATAACACGAGCGTGGACCCTGATCGTTCCGCATCCTACTTCTCCATGCCGGATCGCCTTCGGCCTCCTTCAAATCCCGATACCATCGTTGGCCGCTCCCAACTCCAGCTTTCGCTGGCCGAGCTACTGTCCGCCATGTCTCTCGTCGAGTTCACCAACTTCATGAACAATGCCGCGGCATTGGAGAAGTTCCTCAAGTTGCTGCAGGGCTTTGCGCAGCTCGGAATGAGCGTCTTTGCCTCGGCCCAACTCGTCGAGACGAGCACCTTACTCCGCAAGCACTTTGCTCTAGGACGCCGCTACTTTCGAGTTTTCAAATGGATCGACTGTGCGCTGGTTGCCTCTGCTGCGCTCTGCGGAGATGCCAATGGCGGCAAAGAAGGGGTTCTGGCCATGCTGAATGTGGCGAAGTGGAGTTATCTGGGCATGTTTCTCTTCACTGAAGCACTCACGCTTGTATGTTGCCAAAGCTTCTTCCTTTTCGTTGGCAGAGCTGACTTTTCTCTTCACTAGTTGGATGCCATGGATCTCAAAAAGTTTGAGTGGGCGCCCATGATATTTACCGAGGCCATGCGCTTTTGGTTCTATTCCATTTCTTGCGGACTAATCCTCATTGGCTACGACTTTTATCTCAACCGCAGTGACATCATACGCTTGGAAAAAGAGTGTGAACTCGTCAAAAGCTTGCCCGATGGCTCTCCGAAGTCCATGACCAATGGGAAACCAAACGGGGAATACAAACTCAAGGACCAAGATCAAAAGCAAGAAACAGAAAAGCCCAAGTCCGATTCAGTATCGAAGAAAACGAAGTTGTCTGCCTCGAGACAGCAACTAGAGCAAGCAAAGGCACGTCGAGGATTCCTTCTGCGCCAACTTGTCGCCAACGCTTGCGATCTCCTGACCCCTGGATCAATCGTCAAATACACGCCGATGCCTCCAGCCATAGTAGCTATCACAAGCATTGTTAGCTCTTCCATATCATCACAGGATTTGTGGAGATCAATCAACAGCACGTGAATTCGGGACCAAACTTCAATTTCTCCTTCAATCACACAATCAGGTCCTGCCTAATTGGCCATGGCACTACGCTCGATCCGGCGAGCCTCCAAGGTCCTGTCGAAACGCCACATGGCTCAGCGACGCACGCCGCTTCTAGATCATGTTGGCTGGCCTCGTATCGTTCAACTCAATCTCTTCAAATTCTTCCGAACGGACTCTCTTGGGCGAAAGGATCTTCCGCTGGGCTTCGGGTGTTTTCAACTTTGGCCGTATAGGCCAACTTACCTTATCCCTCGAAGACGGACCCGCCGCCGGCTCAGGTATCTTTGGAAGACCCTCCTCGAGTGCTCGCGGCGTACGGGCTGCACGGTATGGGCGGTCACCAGGACGTGCCCGCCACTGCGGCGTAAAGGCTCTTGCGTGTGGCGTTGTGAGGACGAAGACGACGCTGCTCAGAATGGAAATGGCCATGAAGATGATGAGGAGCAAAGTCACGATGAAGACAGGGCCATGCTCGGAGTTCTCTGCGTCTTCTGAACGCTCGACGAGTCTGGAAAGCGCCGCCATTGTGTCAGATTTTGCGGGTCTCTGAGGGGTTGGGATTGTGGCGGTCAATTGGGTTATATGGTCTTTTTGAATTGTTCAGATGTTGGCATTGTTTGGGCGTTGTCTTGGACAATGGGCAGCATTGGCGGGCGCTGAAAAAGAGGAAGAAAGTTTTGAAAAAGAAACTTTGGGAAGAAGGCGAAGGAATTTAAAATGACTTTCAACGTCCATTTCGATGTGGCAACTGGATTATTTGCCTGTTGCCAATCAAGCTCCGGACTCGACCTGTTTGAGAAGGATACGCAGAACTAGACTTTGATTTTTTGCCCAGCCGATTGTTTTCTTTGTCAGACAAACCATTCCTGGATCGCCAACGTCGAACAATGGTGGTCAACTGTCTGGCTGCATGTCTTTGTTCCAATACGGCTATCGCCGGGTGTCGTAGAGGTGGTGTTTTTGGTCGGAGTGTCGGGCCCGAAACGGAATTCCGTGGCCCGTTGCCCAGAGTTTCAATTCAAAAAGACATATGATGCTTAAAGTTGACAGGGAGCATGGATCAAGTCGTGATGGCGAACCTCAATAAGCGGCAGTTTGTTAGCGAGGAGCTCTGTACCTGCATGTGTCAACCACGCCGCCGCCCTTGACTTCGTCGCCTCTCCGGACCCGCACCCTCACCGCGCGCCTTCTGATGATGACCCGTCCGCATTGTTACGATCTCCAGCAGTTTCCTCCCCGCTTTGCTCACGATTTAACGCGCTCGACACGTCCATATGACCGATGGCCGCCCCAGGAAGCTGCAACGTGCCTCTCGGGCCTGTATCTCTCCCTCTTCGATTCCAGCTTGCTCCCCACCATTGACATTTCCCAGGTGACTTTTGCCACAAACGCAGCATAAAATGCAAGCCCAGCGACGTTGACTCCCAGCGATGCCAAAACTGCGTCGATTTCGACATTGCCTGCACCTATACCCGTCCATGGCGTCGAGCACGAGGACCCGCGACAGCTCCTGCAGCTGCCGGTGCCAGTGGTAGCAACCCATCGCCCGAAGCGAATGGATATCGCAAGAGCAGTACCCAATACTCGCACAGCACCCAAAACACACAGGGCTCTCAGTCCGATCGTCATCAGAGCCCAGGTCTCCGTCCAGAGAGCCAAGCGCAGCCGGCCGAAACGCAGCAGGCGATACGCCCAGAAGTCGCTCATACATATCGCACCACAAGAGGCAAGCCGGAGGACCGTCATCTGACGGCTTACACAAACGATCCGCTGGGAGAGGCTTGGAAAGCTTTCGCCTTGGCCTCCCACTCCACGATCGTGGCCTTTGCAGAGCTCTACTTTATCACAATATACCCAATCTACCCTCTCTTCCACCGCAAAACATTTCTGGAAAAGGTCCGTCGGCGCGACTACCTCAATGAACGGGGCTTCTACGCTTCAACGATGGCCGCTTGTGCCTTGGTGGCTGCGCGCGCAAGAGACGGCGCTCTCCTGCCAGGGACCGAGAATTTGGTGCCAGAAGGCGACATGCCGCCGGAGACATTTTACGCGGCCGCCAAAGATTCGATCCCAAAGGATTTTACCTCTGCAACGGGCATGCATTACCTGCGAGCATGTGCATTGATCGCTGTGGCTTCCATCCAATTCAGCAAAATTGACGCCATGCATGAGTATCTGGGACGGTACCACACTCTTGTTGCGCTTCAGCGGTTTTATGACGAGGCGCACTGGCCAAAGGACATCACCGTGATTGAGCGAGAAGAGCGAAGGAGACTCTTTTGGTCGACGTATACGCTCGATGTATACTCGGCGATTGTCTGGAATGGCCAACTGCATTCTCGTGAAGCACACGTTCATGTTGGGTACCCAACAGAAGCCGACGACGACCATTTGGAAGAAGCTCCAGTCGGGCTCCAAGATCCTCAATGTTGGATGCACGGCTGGAACTTTACAATCGACATCTATCGGGTTATGGAGCATGCCACCAACCGTCTTCGGTCGCACCGCAACGTCAACATGTCGTTGCGGCCCGTTCAGACATTTTTTACCCCAGAATCTTTCTCTGCGGCAGGCTTGCTGCAATCTGTATTTGAAATGTGCAATCAACTGCCGCCCGCATTCAAGGAAATCCGCCCCATCACGGGAGATCAAAAGAAGGACATCTTTGGTTTTCAAGCCGCCAATGCTCAAGCCACTGTACAATTACTGCGGATGGTTCTCTTCTCGATTGAAGACACCCCCGACGTGGAACAGAAATGCAACGTCGCAGCAGAGCTCCTCGCAGTCTTCCAAAGTGTCCCTGTAGCATATCTAAAGGCAATCAGTACTCCTCTGATCTATCATCTAGCAGGAATAGGAACGATTCTTGGATCAGTCATTGAGACTGCGCTGTCGGAGACTTCCTATCAACGAGTCCGAAGCATGCTCCTCTCCATGGCGGACCTACTCGAAAGCCTTGAATCAGGTCTGACCCGCAACCACAGCACGAGCCGCGGCCTGCGCCTCCAAGTCGACCGTATCGACGAGTACATGCGCGTGCAGCGTGCGCAGCTCGCGCCCAGTTTCCAAAACACGATTGCGGATATCACAGGTGCGGTGCCGCCTCCGCGACAACCATTCCTTCCTTCAAACGGAATCGAAAATATGGCGCCGCGATCGCAGATTCAGCTGCCGCCAGAGCTGCTTGAGGATTGGCCTTGGGCTGGCGACTTTTACCAGCAGGACTATGGTCCGTTCCCCTTTGGCTTTGACTGAGTGCGGAACCGATTGGACTGTGGTGAAGTTGGTGATCCTTTTCAGCTCTGTTTCTGAAATCCTGCTTAGGGCCCGCCGGAATTGTTACCATCCGAGAAGCGGGAAGACCAAGATGAACGATGACACGGTCCTATCTTGAGGTAGCATCGCTCTCGATGATTACGCGTCGATGTGTGTAGCAGAAGCCGCCCAAAGCCTGGCGTTGATGAAGACACGACCCTCAAGTTCAACTAGCGACGTCATCAGTCCCTTGTTCAAAACACGCGGGCTCACGATGCAGATACGACTTCCATCACTCCACCAGTTCCAAGGCAAGTGGCTATGACCGACTCCTCAATTACGCGCAGATCTAGACAGCCTGTTGCAACGTCGACGCTTAGCTCCATATGCAGAGCTATCACAAAGTATCTGTATCATTGTCACCGCCACACCCTTCACGCCTTGGACACACAATAGCGCCCAGGTGGAGACAGGAACGCAAAGAGATCGACAGGCCAAGATGCACACCATGGAGCCCAAGTGTTGTATTTTTAGACCTACGTCTTGGTGCGCTTTGCTTGTATCTCGCAGGTGCAACTTCAGCATACTGATGACGGTAAAAGTCTTGCTGCGCCGCTCCTCTTTTTGCTGGGCTTCCCGCCTACGCGAATTGGCTTTGACTGTAAGCAACGGCCCGTTTGTCTTGTTCTAGTCCAAGACTGCTGAGCTGATTCTATCAGATCATGGGCCGTGGCCTAGTAAATGCACTGGTGGTTGTGCGGAAGTGCATATCAAGATCAAGTGCCGAATGGCACTTATCACAGTCAAAAGCACACTGGGAGAAAGAGAAGGCAAGATAACGGTTCTCAGAAAATCCTGGCCAATGACAAGATCATGCACGTCAAGCAAGAGCTTTGGTTCCTATGACACGGCTGCTGTGGTGTGGAAAGAAGCATTCAAACTCCAGGCAGCAGCCAAACCAAAAGGGCAAGAATTTCGCAAGAATCCGCGCCACCACCATGGATGGCATCTCCTCAGGGCGACCGGTCACCAATGGAGACCGACTTCCGTCATTCTGCTGCCATCCACCGCACCGTCATTGTTGATATCACCTACTGCCTCCCTCCTTGCTAAGGACACTAAGCTTTATCTGCGCATGGTTGGACGCGGGAGTGCCGAAACTCCGCATCTACTCTCTCGCGACCATTGTTGAACGCGCAAGCTGCTGGTGTCATGTCAAGTCATGCTGCTTAGTTGGGTGATCAGTTTGCTTGCGATCTTTTGCGTGTTCGTGTTGAGTGTTCGGGTTCAATGAGTGCGTAACGAGCGGGAGTTGACGGGAGTATGAGCAGAGACTCGAGTTCGGTTGAAGAAAGATCGGTGTGCAAAAGCAAGCAAGTCGACGCCGCAAAATCGCATCCCATCAGCTCAGTGGTATCGGTGGTATGAGATGAATATTGCCCTCCACATCCATTTGTCGAAATTTTCTGAGTCTGGACTAGTCCGGCGATCACTCCCTGGGTGTCAGCAGATGATTCGGAACTGCATCATCTTTTCATCTTGTCAACATGCAACCTCTCCATGCTCTTCATCAAGCGTGACAAACACATACACCACTGGTTCCCACCAGCGCAAGCCACTCGCACCCTCACCTCGCCTTAACCCTACCCGCAAGCATCCGCATGCGCTACGCGAACCAATCGCACCACGCGCTTCCTTCGTGCTCGGTTTGCTTTCCACGCCCAACTGATTCCCATCCGTCCCGCCACCGTCAATCTTACTTCCTCACGCCCTACCGACTGACCGGCTGTTACTCCCCAGAAACTCCACAATCGACGCAGGATTCTGCAGCCGAGTTAGCGCTTGCCTGACCGTCCACCGCAAACAGCCAAGACACCGCTCAGCCCCCGCCGCGCCACGCTAGGCGCGGTATCGCCAAGCCATATTACTCGAAGTGACTGCGGTAAGTGGTTTCGTGATGAGTGGGACGGAGTGACAAGGCGGCGAGGCGAGGGCGGGCGGGGTCATCTTGGCGGGCGGCATTGGCGGGCGGGCGCGGGTTGGGCGTGCTTGAGGGAGGAATAGTGGCTTTGTGCATAGTGGGGAAAGAGCAGAAATTTTTTATGTATCGATGTTACAGAACAAGGGGGATGTTGTGTTTATGCAATTGTGATATGGGTGGGTATCAGGGGGCTGGATGTGGACTCAAGGGGTGCACCGATTAGGAAGTCGAATATGTGGTGGGGGTGACTTTGATCAAGAATGCGGAAAGACGAAGAGGTGACTTCTCAATGACCACACTTCTCTGGAGAACGGGGGCTCGATCTCGACACAAAGAAGATTTAGTGATGGTTTCTGCTCTGCTTGTCTTCTCTTCCCCACAAACATGTTCTGTTGGCGGTTTGCTGAAACCATGTCGTAGCCAGCAACCTCTGCGCCACAACTCAATTCAGCTCTCTACTCGGCTTGTTTACTAACCTCCACCAGCAAACGGTTCGCATCTCCAACCAAGAAGACCTAAGCACAGTCCCAAATCTTTCGATTCTCGTGATCCTGCCGTCTGGGCCTACATCATCTGTCAGATGGACCGGTAACTGTTGGACAGGGACCCCCTTTCCTGCCAAATCTTCAGCCATACGCCTTACCCCGTAGCGCCGTCTTGTCGTTTTCCTTCACCGCAGCAGCACAGCATCGCGCAGCAAGCACAGCCAGTCGGTCCCGGCTTGCTCGCCTGCTCGCTCGCGGTACGATATTGCCGCCCATCACCTGCCTGCTTCTCGTCCGAACCATCCAATCCGTGGCTTCCTCGGTACGTCTCTTTTTTTCTCTTGCCTAGCCCAAGACCCAAGAGATCACCCACCGGCCCGGACCCTGGTCGACCCGCGTCCAGGAACCTGTCGGGCGGCCAGCCAACGTTAACCTCACGGCCAACCCGTCCAGGCGGCAGGCGCAACCGCGGTGGCCAGCAGGACAACGACGGCCGTCCAAACAGACTTGACGGCACGTCGACTTGATCGACCAGATGGGGCACGTCGGGACGACGCGTCCGTCATGGAGGCGCAGCAACCAGCACCGCCGGAGGCGCGCAGCTCGCTGAACAAGCAAGTAGCCAGGCGTGGATGAGGCAGCAGTTTTTTGTTTGAGCTGGTTGGCTCGTTGGCGTCTGGGTAGACGCAAAGGCTAACTGAGTGCTTTGATGGAGGTGTTGATCTCGCGATAACTCTAGAAAGTTTGGCGGCTCTCGGCGACGATGCTGGACGGAATATATATATGTGTGGAAGAGACGCTCAAAGTGGTGATGGTGGACGTACAACAACGAATTGCTTCCTCACAACAAAAACCATCTTCGCCTTCGACCATTGAAGATCTGCCTTAGGTATCTTCTCAAAGCAAACAACCGTCGCTCGCTGCCTCAATCGACTCTGCCATACGATCGTTTCTAGTCAGTCTACAACACCGGTGAGACAGACAACATGCGTTCAGCATTAGCTATCATCCCGCTCTTCGCCCTTGCGCATCTCGGTCTCGCGGACTTGGACTGGAACGACATCCCGAACACCTGCCGCGACGAGTGTACGCCAGTCATCAACGCGTTCACAGACTGCGCACGACAAGTCGGAACGGATACGTCGGTCGATTTTTTCCGCAACGGTAAGGTCGAAGTCAACAACGGACGAGTAGAGGTTGACCTGCCGGGCCCAGACGGCCCTAACGACAACGGCCCCGGGAGAGGTCGTGACAACAACAATGACGCCAACGACCGCATCGACCAGGCTGCTGAGCAGAGGTACGCTGAATGCGTGTGTAATAAGCCAAACGCAAGCACCGACATTCCAAACTGCTCCAACTGCCTCGTCCAAAACGGATATAGGGACAAGGGTGAGAAGCGACCATTGACACTTACCATTCTGGATGAGCTAACGCAATACAACAGAGGCTGGCGACTTTGCTCGGTACTGCAACTTCACCACTGGTGCTGCTCCGCCGCCAAATACCACGGCAAGCCCCACGTCGACCTTCACAACGACAAATGCTGCTGGCAGCACCATCCTGAGCACGCTGGCTCCAACTCCCACCTTCAGCCCGACTGGCACGCTCAACAACAACCAGCCAGTCCAGGCGACCGGAGCGGCGTCGAAGTTTGGTGCTCAAAACGTCTTGGTGGCTGCCGCGCTCGTGGGTTTGCCCGCCGTCCTTTGATCGAATTCGCCAACGACGCGACGGACGGAACCTCTGTTGTTGGACGGGGAGAAAAGATTGACGGACACGAATCCCTCTCGATGGATCAGAATGACTCGATGATTGAATTTGCCATGGTTCTTCTTGTGTTGATAGTAATGGTTGTGGAGGATTGGTTTGCGGAAAGGATGCTGGCACTACGGTCCCAGTCGGATGCATGTAACGACAACTAGCTCAGGTCGTCGCAACTCTGGTTTGTACATTTCAATGGAAGTCTCCACGTGATTTTCGTCGAGGTTGCTCTCAATTGAGGTGCTGTTTTCACATGGTCAAGCCTTTCAATCCCTAGCTCTTTTTACCCCCTTTCTGCCCATTCGAGTGGTCGTCGGGGGTGGAAGAGAATTGAAGGAGCAAGCCCCGTAGAGAAAGCTGTGTCGAACATCATAAGTAGACGGTAAACAAGCACAAAGATAGTTTGACAATCGAAGACGTTGGAAAGAAGTGGGTGCATCGGGCGGTATCGGCAACGAGACAGTGGCAAGGACCTTCGTCGCGTCACTGGCGGGCGGCGGGCAAGAAGCTTGGGCCACCCAGTTCGGGCAGCCCGTCACGTTGCGTCGTCCGAAATTTTGGAACTGCACCTCTACACATTACACCACTTCCACACACGACCTTCTCGACCTACCTATCCTCGCCAATCCTCATTCCACACGCGCCCTCAAGATGCTCTCCCGGACAGTATTCCGCGCCTCGCGCGCCTCGCAGCAGCTGTCCTCGCCGCTCCGCCGCGCAACAGCTGCCACGCCGCTGGTCCGCGCCTCCGCCGCCGCCATGCCCTCGAGGATAGGCGCACGGTGGTACTCGGAAGAGACGAAGAAGGATGAGAAGAAGGAGGGTTCTGAGAAGAGCGAGGTTGATGTGTGCAAAGAGCAGTTGGAGGCCAAGAACAAGGAGGTTACCGATCTCAAGGTGCGTTAGATGGGTCATCGATATCAATTGACCACGGACGTCAATGGGCTGGGAGGGCAATCATCTTGTCATGGGGAAGACTAGAAGGCTTTTTGGCATGGCGGATCGTGACGTAAAGAGCAGAATTGCTGACCACGCCACAAAACAGGACAAGTACCTCCGCTCCGTCGCCGAATTCCGCAACCTGCAAGAGCGCACCAAGCGCGAAGTGAGCGCCGCAAAAGACTTTGCCATCCAGCGCTTCGCGCGCGACCTGGTCGAGTCGGTCGACAACCTGGACCGCGCGCTGCAAAACGTCCCCGCCGACAAGCTGTCCGCGCCCGATGCCAACAAGGACCTGGTCAACCTGGCCGACGGCCTCAAGATGACGGACAAGATCCTGCTCGACACGCTCAAGAAGCACGGCCTCGAGAGATTCGACCCCTCGCCTGCCCTGGAGAAGTTTGACCCCAACGTCCACGAGGCGGTTTTCCAGACCCCCATGCCGGACAAGGAGGATGGTGTTTGCTTCCACACGCAGCAGAAGGGCTTCTTGCTTAACGGCCGCGTCTTGAGGGTGAGTTGGCCTTCTTTGGAGCTTGGCTGAATTCCCCATCTCGAGCAACTCTAACGAATCTCTCCATCACAGGCCGCCAAGGTTGGCGTCGTGAAGAACTCGTAAACGCGCACTCACACACAACTCCAATGCCATAGAGACGGCGAGCACAACACAGACAGCAAGGCAGCGTCCGCACACATGTAGAAAGCTGTTCGTTGTTCGACGACTGGACTCGTTCCGCTCCACATAATCCTCCTCTCATGTACAATCACAACATACCAACGAGATTTGCCTCTTCCTCTTCCACTATGTCTTCCAAATCTCAATCATCTCCGCTCAATACCTTTACGGTACTTTTTGATACTTTCCACAAAGCACTCGCACAATTCTCGTCTATCCGGGCTGTTTGGGATTGGCCAAACTTGTTTTTTTTGGAAACCAGCAGCAGCAGCAGCAGCAGCAGCAGAAGGGTCTAGGCAAAAGCAGGCACGGCGTTTTAACGTATCTGATCTCTCTTCTCATTCTTGTACCAATATCGGACGGGTGAAGCCGTTCAAAGCTTCCTGGTCATTCGGGGAGGTCAGGGTGGTGGTGGTGGCAAGGATTTGTCAATTGGCGGCCACGATGGTCGAGTAGAAGAAGCTCTCGAATCGAGAAGGACGGCCTCCATGTTCTACTGCTGTGGAAATCAACATGAAGAGGGCCATTGGCAATGACTCGATTTGTCCAAGTGATGGCGTTCCAAGATGCTTACAGACGAGACATGACAAGAGGGAAGGGCAAGGCCATCACGAAAGCGCGCACGAATGCTTAGTGGACCACTGTGCAGAAATCTTTTTCAAATTATCTCTCCGCCACGATGGTATCTGAGAAAGCCTGGCGAGGGCCGCCACATCCGCCCATATGAACCATTTTTCTCGCCATCTCTACGCCGCGTAAAAGCGCAGGCTCGAGTGACCAGGACTCTCGCCATCAAATTTAAAGTCAAAACCGTTAATGCTTTTTGCCAGAGTCCATCACCGGTTGATGAAGTGATCCGCAAGCTGTGGAAAGGGGGCTTGCCGTCCCCTACGCTTGAAATCGCCGCTTCGCCTGTTGTGCCCCCAAACGCCTTGCTAATGCATGCCCTCTTTGAGACCACCGAGCAGTGACCTGGTCGTGGTAGCTCAGCGTCGTCACGATTGTTTGACTCGATCTGAGCAATTTTTGCTCAAGTGAAAGGTGTGCCAGTCTTGCATTGCCAAGATGCCAGACTTCGTGTGACACTGCCGTTGGTTGTCGAGTGTTACAATGATTTTGAGCCCTCGGAGGTTTCCTGAGCCGTTGAAGCTGTCGAATTTTGGATCCCGTGATGTTTTTCTTATATCCGCTCCCTCTCCATGAAATCTTTTACGGCCATGAACCGTACTCTACGACAGCACCAGCGGGACGAGCACGCGGGTATACGGTGACTGTCGATCATGGTGTAAAGTTGAGTTTTGTATTGCGCACTTCGCCAGCTTCTCCTGTCCCGTTGGACTGGTCCTCGAAGTGCATCAGTATGGAGGCGCTTGCCCATAGGGCTGCGCGCCAAAGGGCGTTGCCGCGCCGGCCCAAACGCTTCCGCCGCCTCCTCCGTATGGGGTCGTGAAGCCCTGATCCATTCCGCCGCCGTACGCAGTGCCGTTGCCGTTCATGTCGGGAGTGCGGCCGCCAAAGGTGTCCATGCCACCCATGTTGCGGTCCGCGCCGCCCGTCAGCTCATCAATGACGGCTGCGAGCTTCTGCTGGAGGACCTTGACGCCTTGCTGCATGATGACGTCCGGCTCGAGGCCGCCGACAGTCTCGACGTTGACGTAGAATTGGCCGGGGGCAGCGTCGTAGTCGAAGAGTTCACCATCTTGCGGCGGGTCGCCCTCGAAGTTGGCGTTGTCGCTGAGGGGCCTGGCAGGTTGTTAAGCAGAGCTCTTGGCAGACAGGGCAAAAATGACCAGCAAACTTACCATTCCCTCTTCGCGTCCTCCTCAAACCAGTAGTCAAGGTGGCGCAGCTTGTTGTACGGATCGTATTCAAAACTGACGGCAGACGTGGGGGCCCACTTGGCGTGCTCCTTTGCAATGCCCTTCTTCGCGATGCACTTCATGCGCAGCTCTTGTCCCTTGCGCAGCTTGCAGATGATGCTGCCCTTGTGCTCCGGGTCCGTGATGACGGGTTGGCCGACCAGCTCGTTGGCGGCGCGGCTGACGATGGTCAAGTCGCGCGCGTAGACGGTCATGATCTCGTCCGAGGTGCAGCGCGCCGAAAGCATGAGCGAGATGCTGCATTGGTCGCAGTACTGCTCGCAATCGCAGTCGCGGGTGTAGTTGACGTCTTCGCAGCCCTTGGCGCTGAGCGGGATCAATCCGAGACGATGGCAGATGAACTCATCAGCGAGAACTGACGTGTTGCGCTCGACTTCGACAAGATCGATGGCCATGGTGGGGATCTCGGCGAGCATAACGCGGCGCAGAGCGTTGGCAAAGGCAAGGTCCACATTTTTGAGAACAAAGTCGACGGAGATGTCATCAGCCTGGAAGCTCGAGCGTCAGCACCGCTCAAAGGATAACTTGGTGGGCTATCGTGAAGCTCACATCCCGAATCTTGACCTGGATGCCGTCAACGGCATCCATACCCAGCATGTCGTAGTCCATGTTGCGACTGCGCCTGGCGGCTTGAAAGGGAGGTGGCTTGAACGATTCGGCGTGCCCGAGAAGTGGAGGCGAAGTGAGGGCGCTGAGATTGACGGATGGCCGGGAGGAGTGGCTGGTGGTGAGTGGTAAGGTAGAGGAGCAGTGCAAGCAGGCAGTTCAATTCACGGGCTTCACATCAGACGCGATGAGGTCCGTGCCCAGAGCCGCGCCCATCGGCGTTTTGCTGCCGATTGTCCGACACTTCACCGCCACACTTCAGCGCCACTGTGGCTGGTCCAGACGAGGCCCACATTCAACCACCACCCCCACGTTGGCCCCCGGCCGGGTCACGGCCGTTGAATGCGGCGCCAGCCATAATTACTCGCCATGGGTTAACGTTGATTAGTATGCTGCCATTATGCAGCTATTGGCGCAGTCACATGCTGACCTCCTAGTAGACGACCAACATCAACACCGCAAAAACTATCCGTGATTGTCTCTGGCGGCTTCATTTTCTATGCACGGCCAAACTAGTCTATGGGTAAGCTTTCCCGGCGAGCTGCTTTGTAATGGCAACCCCACTGCTGTAGTCCAAATCAGGAGGCAATATGAAGTCACGATTATCTCTCGACTTCTTTTCCTCGTTCTTCACTTCCCTCGCCGCTTCGTGAACCCAAAAACTGCAACATCATCATGGCCGACGTGCAAGAAGTCAAGCAATGGCAGACCCTGCAGGATGGTCTGGACAACCTCTACATGACCACGTCTGCGCTTCCAAAGCCCGGAAAGGACGAAGTTTTGGTCGAAATTGGGGCTGTGTCACTCAACTACCGTGACACTGAAGGTAGAGTGCTCGCTACAACAAAAAGGGATTCAAGACGCGCTTCTGACGTGCAATCCCAGTCGCCATGGGTCTATACAAGCACCACAAGACTATCGAAGACATGCCGCCAAAGGCCATCGTCCCTGGAGCCGACATGTGCGGTGTCATTGTGGCAGTCGGCGAGGGTCCGGCCACGGTGAACTGGAAGGTTGGAGATCGCGTGCTGTCGACGTTTAATCAGACGCACACGACTGGTCAAGTCAAGGCTCATCACATGGCGCATGGTCTTGGTCTGCCGCTAGACGGCGTGCTGCAGACTCACCGTGTTTTCCCGAGCTATGGCCTTGTCAAGGTCCCTGAGTACATGACAGACCAAGAGGGCGCGTGCCTGCCGATTGCTGCAGTGACTGCTTGGATGTCCATCAACGGCATGCGGCCGCTGGGCCAGGCTGGAGGCAAGGACGAGGTTGTTCTCCTGCAAGGCACCGGAGGAGTGTCCATCAGCGGTTTGCAAATCGCAAAGGCTAGCGGTGCTAAAGGTGAGCAACCAACCGCCCCCGTCGGAGCATGACGTCAGGCTTGTCTTAGTTGTGCTCCATCCCAAACCTTTTCATCCCCGAACCCTAAACGGGAGACGGAAGGATCCCGCAAGAGACAAGGAAGCTGACGGATCGAAGCGATTGTGACTTCATCTTCTGATGAGAAGCTGCAAAAGGCCAAAGCTTTGGGCGCCGACTACCTCGTCAACTACCGCACGAATCCTGAATGGCAAGATGAAGTCATGAAGCTCACCCACGGCGAGGGCGCCGACATCATCTTCGAGTGCGGCGGAGCGAAGACGCTGGGCAAGTCATTTGATTCCGTCGCCTTTGGCGGCCTGATTAACAGCATCGGCTACCTCTCTGGCAAGCAGGATGAGCCGGGCGACCGCACCAATGTCAACCTGCTGGCCCTCCGACGCAATGTGACTCTGAAGGGCATCTTGAACGGGCCGCGAGACAGATTCGATGAAATGTGCGACTTTTACCGGCGACACGAGCTGCACCCGGTGGTCGACAAGGTGTTCCCGTTCGAGGAGGCCAAGGATGCGCTCAAGTATCTGTTTAGCGGCGGCCATTTTGGCAAGGTTGTGGTTCAGGTCAAGAAGGCTTAGCCCGATGCGGGATGCGGAGAAGCTGTCAGTAGCAAAGCAACTAGGATCCATGTTCAAAATGTCCGTGTGAATAATGCATATGCAAATCGTGTGGTTGGGTGAGGATCAAGCCCAAGCACCCGGCGGGAGCTTGCGTTGGATCAACGTGGACGGATGCGTATTGTGCTTCGGAGGCTTTGACGGGGCGCAGCTGGGGGGCCGGAGCCGAATAATTGATGAGTATACGGTGAAACACAAAGAGAAATGTGAAATGCCAACCGAAAAGGCTGGGCGTGGACGCTCATCGGGCGCTGGGCTGTGCTGGAGTAGCGTGGGCCGGAATGCGCGTCTGGGTGGGTGCAGGCTGTGGACTGGAGTGGGTGAGGTGGTTGCCGCTCAGTCAGTCGCCGCAGCGCTGTGAGAATGCCGCTCGATGCTGCGCCACCTAGCCGACCCGATACTCACCACCCTTGTCCGCCTACTACTTATTGACTCTGCTCCTCCGCTCCCATTCCCACAACCACCGCTCTTCCTCTCTCGACACTCCACCTCTACCAACTACTCCTCCATACCGCCGCCATGGACTCCAACATGTCGCAGCAAAACGCGCCCCAGTCGCCCCCTCGTTCCAGAGCTTCCTCCACCTCCTCCCTCACATCGCCCAAGAACCGCCGGACCCCGAAGCTCTCTATCGACCTCTCAGACCTCCCACCGCTGATTACGCCTTCGCCACCCTCCAACACGCTCCTGATTACGGTATGTTGACGCCTCGTTCAATGTTCCACAAAGACTGCGCCACTGACACACCGCCAGAACCTCCAAGAACCATCCATCTTCCACCCGAGCAACCTCGTAACCATCCGCGAACTGATCAACTCGTACGCTCCCGTCCACACTTGGGCACCACTGCGCTCGTTCCGCCGCATCGTCGTATCCTTCTTTGACGCGTCGGCTGCCATTACGATAAAGCAAAAGCTCGACGGAGAGACCATCATGGGCGACCGCATCCGCGTTTATTTTGGCACCCACACTCCTCTGAACCCGACAGACCAGCACTTGCCGCTGCCCAAGAGCGACAAGCTTTTCTTCATCAGCCCGCCGCCAAGTCCACCCCACGGATGGGAAGTTAGGGACGAAGACCCTCCGAACAAGGAGGTGCACGCCGAGGACCTGGCTGCGGCGCTAGCACAATTGCACGCCAAGCAAGACATACCCGTCTCTCCCACAGACACCGACCTTGACGGCAAGAGCCCGACAAGTCCGAGCGTCAGGAGAGCGCGCAGTAGTAGCGCAACCATTGTCTACCACCCAGAGGACCACGGGGACAGCCCGAATCTGCCTGCGATTGCCGTTGAGGACACCACGGCTAGTCCAGGCGAGATGACCCCCATCGACGAAGAGAACCGACCCATTCTTGCTCACACGCAGCGCCCTCCCGTTGAGCTCATGCAGGGCGCATAAAATATCAGTCACTTTTTTGTTTACGATTATCTTCATGTTGCATAGAATTTTCAGACGGTTTCGGAGTGGGTTTTGGCTACGGCACTTGGATCATGTTAAGCATGGCGTTTAAAGGTTTAATATGGGGTTATAGGCCTCACCGGCCTTGAGAAGGAGCGAATCCAGGCAGGTCAGTGAGGAGCTAGTTGCTCAGACAAAGCTTCTCAGTGCAGTTTACAAGTATATTAGGTAGTGTCCAAGCTGGTCAAAATATCAAGACTTGCTATCCATTTCATCCCCTGATTGACCCAGAAAAATTGTTCGCAACTCGCATGACAGTATACGGAAGAGTGGACGCACGAAACTTCCAAGCAATGGCGGTCTGCTGCCTAGAAATACGCGCTGCTAGGCGCTGGGTGCGGTCAATCCAAATGCCCAAATATACCAAGAATGGCAGGGGCAGGGTTGGAGGACACCACCGGAGAGCGCTCAAACATCCGTGGAAAGTGTGGCAGATAAAACGCGCTACACATGGGTACGTCCGCCGCTCCCCACTACCGACGAAGTTCGGGCATCGCTATACAGCTGGCAGCCTATTTCCTGCTCAAACTGCTACAGACGATGCGTCCACCTTTGGCCAGCACCTCGCAACTTCGGGCTCTCCGCCAGCCCGAGCGTCTCTGTTCACTGCCCGTCTTCTGAGACTTGAGCCGTCACTTCCTCACCTCTTTCCCACAGCAGACTGGCAGACGCGCTCACTTCACACATCAACCCCATTCCAAAGGCAGCTGACGGCGGAGGATTTTCTTGGGCTACTCCTAGCCGACGTGTCTCAAACTCTTCTCCCGCAAAACAAAACTTCCTTTGGAAGCCGAACAACCTTCCAACCAGCTCTCTCCGCATAACGTCCGACCCTCGAACGCCATCATGTCCGGCTCCCTCCTCAAACTGTTCCGCGACAAATGGAATCCGCCGACCAACCCACGGACGTCGTTCAGCGGCGCGACGATTCTCATCACGGGCTCCAACACGGGGCTCGGGCTGGAGGCGGCGGTCAAGTTTGCCAAGCTGGGGGCGGCGCACATCATCCTGGGGGTGCGGTCGCCGACCAAGGGGTCGGCGGCGGCGACGACGATAGCGGCGCGCTCGAAGCGGGC
This sequence comes from Phyllosticta capitalensis, assembly GCF_038381095.1. Lineage (NCBI taxonomy): Eukaryota > Fungi > Ascomycota > Dothideomycetes > Botryosphaeriales > Phyllostictaceae > Phyllosticta > Phyllosticta capitalensis. Next base: position 3,561,026 of record NW_027117439.1, read on the forward strand.
CAAGGACCCCAGCCTGACCATCAGCGTGTGGCCGCTCGACATGCTGAGCCACGCGAGCGTGTACGCGTTTGCGGAGCGGGCGGCGGGGCTGGAGCGCCTCGACGCCGCCGTGCTCAACGCGGGCGTCTACAAGGCGACGCACGGCGTCAGCGCGCAGGGCTGGGAGGAGACGCTGCAGGTCAACGTCGTGTCGACGGTGCTGCTGGCGCTGCTGCTGCTGCCCACGCTGGCGCGCAGCAAGCGCGCCGGCGAGCGCGCCCCCGTCCTCGAGATTGTCTCGTCCGGCATGCACAAGGTCGCGCTGCTGCGCGACGGCGTCTGGGAGAGCGACCGCCCCCTCGACGCCTGCAATGGCCCCAAGGACTACCATTTCCAGCTGCAGTACAACGTCTCCAAGCTCTTCACCATGGCCTGCCTCCAGTCCATCGCCAAGCTCCGCCGCTTCACGGGGAGCTCCCCCTCTCCCCCTTCCCCCTCCCCCACCACGACTGCCGCAGGGGGAGGCACGACGTCGCCCCCGTCGGACAGCGCCAGCAGCGGCAGCACCGCGGCCGTGGCCGACATGGCGCCCGAGGGCGACGTGGTGGTGACGTCGTGCTGCCCCGGCCTGTGCAAGAGCGACCTGGGGCGCGACTTTTCCGGCTTTCTGATGGTGCGCATCGTGCGGGGACTCTTCTTTGCGCTGTTTGCGCGCTCGACCGAGCAGGGCGCGCGCTCCCTCGTCAGCGGCGTCACCCTGGGCAAGGAGGCCAACGGCCAGTTTTGGCAGCATGACAAGTTTCAGGAGTAAGTGGGTTTCGTTCTTCCTGTTGTTCTTTTGAAGAGACGCTTTGGGGGAAGTGGAGATGGGGGGCGTGCTGCTGGTGGTTGCGGCCAAGCAAAACGACAGACAGATTGCTGACTCGCATACGTTTTTGATCAGGGTATCGCCATATCTGCTGGGCGAAAAGGGCGACGCGTTCAAGCAGCGCGTGTGGGCCGAGATTCTGGATTCGCTGCGCAAGGACGTGCCCGAAGTGCTCGAGATTGCCCGGCCGAAAGTGGCATGAGAGCGAGCGAGCGGCAGTGTCAAAGTCTTCTGCAGAGGGAAACGAACCATTCGATTGAAAGGGCGGAGTCCAGTGTGAAGCAAGACACGAGAGCAAGGCGGGTGTGGCAAGGGAAACGGTTCATGTGTGGAGGGAGGTTGGTTCCCCTTTTTCGCGCTTTGGTTCTGCTTGGTTGGTTGGTTGGCTGTTTTGGTGTCTGTTGTCTCTTTTCTTCCTTCCCTTGAATCTTTCTTCCGGTGTTACGACATCCACATTTACTTCTGAGAGACTGGGTGTGTTCCGAGTTGCGGTCGTTGCATTGTGTTTTGAAGCATCTGCACTTTTCTCGCATCACCCCACAGTAATGGTCGGCTGGAAGATTTGTCCTTCTCACAAGTAGCAGCGGAACCTTCCCCAGTTGGTTGGAGGTTACCTCGTCCCTGGCTGGCGAACACCCGTTTGAAGTGCTGGACGCGGATTGACTTGACTCCCCCGGAGAAGAAATTTGCAGAAGTGGTAGGCAGTAATAGTAGCATTTGAAATGAAAACATATGAGTGGTAAAGAGAGTGACCGCACCAAAGGGGTATCTTCGATTAATTAATGCTGTACTCCTCCGCCCTGCGATGAGAATAAAGCTATGAATGACGAATACCAGCCCGTATGATCATGACCATGCCGTCAAATGCAAGCCTGAAGAATTGATATGCACCAGACCATGATGTAGCAATAGATATGAAAGGAAAACCAGTCCCTTTTTGCTATGCGTAAACCTCTCCCTGCCGACTCATGCGCCACCGCTGCTCCCAGGACCTCCACCACCATCGCCGAACAGGCTTGTCCTTCTCTCTGCCGTCTCGTTTGTCAGTTGCTGTGGCGTTGGCAGCTCCGGCTCTGTCTGCGATTGGGACCGCGCCTGCGTCATGGGCTGCGCCGGAGCAAGCGGTGGTACAGGCACCGAGGCGGACCAGTCTGAAGAACTAGGTTGTGTCGAAATGCGTGAACTTGACGAAGCATCGCCAATGGCATCCCGCAAGTTCTGCTCTAGCGTCGACATTCCCTCTCTGGTGGTTCGGTCGGCCCTCTTCCTCTGCGGCGTGTCGTCTGGGACATCCGCCTTCCTCTTTTTCGGGGGACTGCTAACAGCAGCCATGCGACCCGGCCGGCCAAAGATTTGCTGCGGCACACGTAATGGCGCCATCTGTCCTTCGCCGGTGGCCTCCTCGGGTGAGATGGGAAGGAGCTTTGCGTTCTGGATGATGTCGGTGATTTGCACGTCGTCTTCGAGCGTCTTGGCCTCCAAGTGCTCGCTCCGCGTCATGGCTTTCGAGCGCTCAAACATGGCCTCCTCAATCGTGCCTTCGAGGATGAGCGTCTCGACGTGGACGGGCTTCGTCTGGCCGATGCGGTGGGCACGCTTGACGGCTTGCGCCTCGATACTCGGGCGGCAGACCGGGTTGACAAAGTACACGCGCGACGCCGCGTTGGCGTTGAGACCCAGAGCACCGAGCCGCACGTCCATGAGGAGCACTCGAAGACTCGGGTCTTGCGCAAAGGCGACAATGTACTTTGAACGATGCTCGTTCGAGATGCCCTTTGCGTAGATTTCGTGCTTTACATTCAAGATGTCGAGACATTGAGCGAGGTAGTAGGCGCAATTGTCTCCGTCGTAAAAGACGAGAATCTTTTCTTCTTGACAATAGGTCAAGATTTGGTCAATCAAATAACTGAGCTTCGCAGACACTGTGCCAATGATGTGGGTGTGGGCGAGGGGAGCATCAGAAAGCAAGTCGATACCCGTGTCAGGTCGCTTGCGCAGTGTCTGAATCTCAGGAGCTGAGGACCTAGAACAGATTAGCAACTTGTGTTGATTGTAAAACTCTTGGATACTCACTTGGCCGCCTTGCCACGTCCGCCCTTGACTGGCGTCTTTGCAGTTCCTTTTGCTTTGGCTGATGCCTTGCCAGGTACTTTGCCTTTATGCGAACCCTTCTTTGGACTCGTATTCACTTTCAAGACAGCACCTTTCCGCACACGCTCAACTGATAGTTCGGCGTGAATACCGGAAGCCGGCATGCCTTTGACAAGGTCTTTATCCTTGCCGTCTTCGAGACTATCCAAGTCGTGCGACTGGGCCATGATTGAGTTGACGGCTGCGGTTCCTGCTGCTTCAAGCTGTTCTATGGGGTCGCCGTTCAACCTCGAATTCACATGGTTCTGGGCCTGGTGGAGCAGAGTGGCGCCGTAAAGCTCGGCGGGGTCATTTGCAAGCGCCCAAGTAGCAGCCTTTTCCGGCCAATTGTCGACAAAAAGACCAATTTCGTGTGTCCGACTCATGGCTTTCCAGCTCTCAGAGCGCAGAACAAGTTCCTCGGCGAACTTGATGCAAGCTGCCAATGTTTCGCGGTCATCCGGAGAGCATTTGACGTCCTCCTTTAGCAGGTACTTGCAGCCAATCTCGACAGCACCACCGATATCCGACTCTTTCCAACCAGACCAGAAAAAGTTGCTCAGACGGAGGTTGGTGATTAAGCGGTTTCTTGACCCTTGGCTCTTTGGATGAAACAGATAGTCAACATCAGTGCGTTCAGACGTTACGGCATTGTTGGTGAGAACAAAAACAAACAGGTTCGCGGTAACTTTATCGAAGAAACTTGGCTTCAATCGAACTACGTGATGTGTCAGACGTGGCAGGACAACATCACGCTCCATGTCAGCCGGCTGCGTCTTGATTAGGAGTTGCTCCAACGTTTTGCCCATGCACTTGGAAAATGCTGAAAGGGTGCGGTTCTTGGAGTCCTCGTGCCTATACACATGCTCAACCCACTCGGCGCCTTCAGACCAAGGGCGAACTTGGAGAAAATGGGTAGCGAGTGTTCCTAAGGTTTTGGCAGCGCCGGTCGATTCTTTACCGTCAAAATGTTTTCTTCTCTCCAGGACAGCATCGCGGAGGAGCTGCACGTCTTCTTCCATAGTCGTAAACTGATTTGAAGCAAGATCCACTTCCACAGATATAAGGTCATCTCTAGCTGGAGTTCCACTGATAATCCAGCGCCGTTCTGCCAAAACAAGCTTCTGGGCCACCTGGACGGCGTTGGAATTTGAAGAGGAGAAGGAGTGACCCTCATCAATCATGATCCTCAAAAAGTGAAGATGTCGTAACGGCGACACGTACACATCCGATTCTCTGAAGCACGTGCATTGCCGGACTCGGGTGGAACCAATATAAGGGCAATTGCAGACTGGCGGGGTCTTGTAGTCACCGGGTCTTCTTCCTTGCGCGTCTGAACCATCTCTCACTTCATTTTCGAAGCGACCGCGGCTGAAGAGGATGACGTCGTAATTCGACAACTCCTTGGCAGCTGGCAGCGGCTTCTTGGTGTGGTCCATGACGAGGACGTTTAGCTCGCCTTCCTCGACATGCTTTTTCAACTCAGAGCACCACTGATGCAAAAGGTTCGGTGGCACAACAACTATGGTTGTACTGCACATGTGAAGCTTGCGAGGCGGTGGCGCTGTAGTGTTTCGATTGAATCGCACAGGGTTTGAAGGGATTTCGTAATTTGGAGGACTCTTTTGGAGCTCCTGCTCGCATGCTGTTAAGAACTCTCCAGTCTGTGCTGTGTGCGAAGCGAATACTTTCTTCCACGGAATCGCATGGCGGCCTGCGGCTGCGGCTGCCATCTCAACAAGGGTACCAACTCTATCTCGCACTAGGGGCCTTTGGTACTGCGGAGGTATCGTGGGCATGTGATTCTTCGTTGCAAGAATGAGACTGAGAGCAATGACGGTCTTTCCAGAGCCCATGAGCTCCGCCAGAACACCGGACTTTTGCGAAGAGAAGTATCGTGGAGCATACAGAAATTCCATTCCTCGTGGGCAGTAGTAAAACTTTCGTCCATTTGGAGCCCGCCTGACTTCCAACCGAGGGTCGAGATAGAGTTCATCTGATGCTTCGCGTTGCAGCATCAATGCAGCTGAGCGAGCCTGAAAAGGGTAAAGGTTCGACTTGAGGCCGGCTGGCTTCGACTCCAGGAGTTCCAGCATCGCCGTCTTGGAAAATGGGTTTTCAACCTTTTCCGGCGAGGGATTCGGAGACGGAAGCGTGTTGAACAGATAAAAGAGTGAGGACTCGTCCGGGGAAGCCCAGGGGTCAAACTTTTCCGTCGTCTCAATCGACACATTGTGCCAAACGTCAGTCGAAATATTTACCAATTGAACGATGGATTCCAATGCCACTTGAATTTTCCTGGAGCTGCGGTCAACGGTCGCGCGGCCAACATCATTCGGCAGGATCCATAGGCGGACGACTGCGAAATTGGTTGGATGCTGGTCGACGTGGCGAGCAGTCTCTGCGCGTATCCATTTTGCATCGAGCAGTTGGATGAGATGGTAGCGCAATCGTTTGACCTTCATAGGAAGGACAACATCATCTGCCTTGAAGGTTGGCTCAAACCGTCTCCAGTGATCTGATGCCAGGCATGACGCATCGAGCTCAGTCCAGTCATCACCGCAGGGGAGGCTCAAGCTTTGCGGCACAACAGCCAAAATAGAACCAAGCGGAAGGTATTTGAGGGTGGACAGCGCGTCCGAAGCGCCAGCGATGCCAGTGTTTACGACCAGGGTCCCTGCAGTCGAGAGCGGCGTGGCCGGAGTGCTCGTGCCAGAGCGACGGGTGGATGCATCATGACATTCGGTGCGTGGGGAACTCCCAGATGTGACGCTGAGGGACGGCGTCATGTTGGCGAAAGTCAACTCACCCAGCGACGCCAACTTTTGAAGGATGCGCATGTAAATGGAAGGCGACGTGCATTTCAAAAAGCGCCGAATAGAGAAATCTTCTGTGTTGACGTCCAAGGCGGCGCAAGGAAGGCTCGAGGACATGATGCCCTGGGGACGGCAGGTTAGCGTGACGCACAGACCACTAGTCCCCTAGGTTCCATCCCGTGATTCCGCGACTGTCCGTCGCGTCTCCTCCACCAACTTCTCTCAACATCACACTCAGTTCATCTACCCATATTTCTGGAATCATCACTTGTTTCTACGCTCGGCCAGCTCTAGCCATGCATGATACTGTCCTTGTCCGAAATGAAAATGACGTCCTCGACGCCGACTTCTTGATTGAGCGCCTCTCGGACGTGCTTAACATGTCAGTTGCACCTTGGAACACCAAAAAGCTGATGGAGCTAGCTCACGCATCATCAACAGGCCTGACGAGACCCTCGCTCTCGCATACACATATATATCACGCTTTCAAGAGGCTGTTCCAAAATTGTCAAGCGAAGATCCGTCGCTGTACCTCGATAACCACGTATGTGCCTCCAACCCCAAGGCCCGAGTGAAGGCAGAGAATGGCTCACATTGACCCAGACTCTCGCTCTGACCTGTCTGCACCTCGCGGACAAATTGACCTACGGATTATCAAAACTTTCTCATATCCTTGTCGCGGCCTGGCACCTATTGCACCCTGACGACCCGTTCTTGTGTCCTCCTTGGCTCGCATCAGAATGTGCTTCGCCTCTCCGCAACGGCTCACTATTCATATCGTTGCGCAATGCAATCGACGCGGCAGAAACGGTCGTGCTGAGAGTATTGGCTTTCAAGCTATCCTACTCGACGCCAGTGCTGCACTACGAGGAGTGTCTGAAGCGCGGCCTTACCATTGCGCAAAGAGGAATCATGTTGAACCACGTCTGCCAAGAGCACCACCTGGAGGATCCAAAGTCAAGGAACAAGAGGAAACATAGCTCTGGCGCCTCAGACAAAGACTTGAGCAGGAAGAAACCCAAGCAGGAGATCTTTCAAATGCCCCATCCCGCCGAACTGGCAGAATTGCAACGAGAGCCTATCATTGGACAGGCGAAGGAGTTCACAGACTACGTTCGCAAGCTGAGTCTGGAGGCGTGCGTGCCCCATGATCTATCGTCTCCAGCTTGCTAACCAATCACTGTCCCACTAGCTGCAAAATTTCAGACCTGAGCTCTACACCCGCCTCAGTCCTCGCCACAGCTGCCGTCTACGTCGCCCTCGGTGAGGATCTCGCGCTGCCCATGCGGGGGAGCAGGGGCAGGGCCCTGCCTAGCTGGGCGGGCATGGTGGCGGATTCGCCGCTGAGTGAGAGCGAGTTCATTCAGTTTATACGGGCAGTGCTTTACATGGAGCCCATTGACGCCAAGTTGGACAGGATGGCACAGGAGCTGGCAGAGCAAGCGAGTGAGTGTGACTCTGTCTGCTTGAGCGAGGGTTGAGAGTGGATGCATATATGGAGAAGGACAACCTGCTGTACCAGCTGAAGCTGGAGCTGGAGCGACCTCGAACGAGAAGGGAGGGCAATGCAGTCCGCGACAGATTCAGAGGTCATTCGGCACTTTGTTGATACCAGTACGTAAGTACGTAGCTGAAGAGGAAAAGACATTCCCTTTCGAGTACACCTGTTTTGACGACGGACAGAAAGACAGACGTTCGAATAAGGTACCTGTACAAGCACCTCTGTCAACCTGACGGCGCGCATGACATGAAGCGGGTGACAGCCCGCCCTTTGCGTCCTGCCAGGTACCCTCGTACCCACCCCCTTAGTCGATCAGAGAGATCAGGTTCCCCGTACCTGCTTGCTTGGAGGTACCAACCGACCTAAGTAAGGCACCCCTTGCGTGCCACCCACCACGACCGAAAAGCAACGGGCAACCTCTGTTTGGGATTGGGGGGCAGCCGTTGGGGTGACACGAAAAACGCATCCGTACCACCACACGGTGTGGTAACTAGGTGTGCACGCGCGCTCTGTACACCCGCTGCAACTGACGCACGCACGGTGCCCACCCCCGGCTCTCACACCGCACCGCACCGCACTCTGTTTGGACGTCACCTCGTCTCGTCCGTCTCGTCCGTCGCTCTCGCTCATGTCCGCGATGGCTGCGGGCGCGCCGATGCGGACGGCGTGAGCTAGCTGCTGCGGACATTGGCGGCGAGGGCAGAGAGGGAGGCGATGGATGGGACGAGGATGGATGGATAGGGGTGGGTGCGGGAGCAAGCGGCCGTCACGTCAGGGGCAGGCAGACTCGACGTAATCAGTCGTCGGCGAAAGGCGTGTATAGTACGCGAAATGGGAGAGGTGCGGGAGCCAGCGGTGGGTGCCGGTGAGTGATTCCTTTTTGGGCGAACGGATGAAACTGACTGATTGACCCTGTCTGTCCTAGATTGAAGCGCGCGCGCAGCATCGTCCGTCCCTCCGCGCTTGCCTGCCTCCTTAGGGACCTACATACGTCCCTACCGAACCTCTTCCACCCGAGTCGCCTTGCGCACCGCTCTTTACGCGCGTCCGGGCACAGAGGCCCTGCATTCGTTGCCCTTCTGTACGTCCAAAGACAGTCGTCCGCCGCGTGATGTGATCAAATGGCCTAGGCGAGATTGATGACACAAGAGGAAAGGGAGCGATGGATGTGGTTGAGAGCTCCTGAGTTGCCTGCCCGGTGACCGCAGCGGCACCAACCGGAATACCGGAATTCAAAGAGAGGAAACGGCAGGTGGTGGTGGTGGTGGTTCTGGTGGTGTTGGGGCTGAAGATGAGTTGAAGGGAGATTTGGATTGACTGGCTGACTGGTGAGACAGGGCGGGTGACTGGTTGACTGAGTTGCAGCTACCTAGCCAACGGACAGTTTTGGATACCCGCCCTGTCTGTCTGGCTATTGCCTTTTGAAGCCCGCGGGGGAGATTTGTTCCAGTCGGCGTAGTGGGCAGTTTAGGAACAGCAACAGCTGCCGCTCACGCCTTGTTTGCTTGACAACAGAACAACAACAACAGCAGACGAGTGGGGGAGTTGAAGAGAGACATTTATTATTCTGAACACCAAATACCCATTCCATCCTTGCCGATACCCATTGAAAAGAAAACAAGGAGGCAATACTGCTAATGAATAAACAGACAATTGAAAGGGAGCGAAGGAAAAATGCGAAAGAAATGAGGAAAAGAGAAAGAATATTCAAACGTCATGAGGACATCAACGGGGCATTTCCGACAACAACAACCAAAACTTTACTTTCTTTCCGGCTTTCCTTCCTTGAATCCACGGGCCTTCCGAAAACAAAATCAATGTTCCGCGTCCGACGGACCGCTGCTTTCGCCCCTCTGCGGCTCGTGTAACGACGGCGGATCGAAGGAGAAGCGTGCGTGATCGACGAAGATTTCGGGGTTGCTCGAACTTGGCCCTGGCCGCCGCGCGAGAGAAGAAGAAAAAAAAAGAAAGGCAGAAAGACAGGCGTCGAGCAGCCAAGGAGTAGTCAGGAAGCCAAGCCAGTCAGTTGGATAAGGTAGAGGGTGTGTGTGTGTTGTCAGGCAAGGAGGTGGGAGCTACTGCCAGTCAGACAAGACAGGAAAACGAGCCAACCACCAAACTGATGCTGATGCTGAGATGCTGGTTGCGTGGATTAGGAGCTACTGCAAGTCAGACGAAGAAGGTGGAAGTAGGCAGGCAGCAGTGGAAACAGGCAGCCCGACCGACACAGACAGACAGACAGACAGCAACTCCAAAAAAACGCGCAACAGCAAGCAGCAAAAGAGATTGGACTGGCTCGTTAACATGACGTGGCAGATAGACAGTAGCAGAAACACCTCCTGCCTGACAGACAGCAACCCACAGACAACCGACTGGCTAAAGGCCGACTAGTTGCTGGTGCTGGCTGACTGGCCGAGTCGCTTTTTTCTGGTTTCTTTTTTTTCTTGACTCGCGTAGAGAAGGGGGTGGGAACAAGTAATATTTCCGCTTCGCTCGCTCGCTCGTGCTTTGGCTGATACCTTTCGATCACGCACTACAGAGGAGCACATAGCTGGTTATTCTCTGGATGACGACGGGAAAAACAGATCAGCCTAACGGCTGTAAAGAAAGACATTATGGCTCGCGCGCGAATAATCTCTTCGTTCTCGTTCTTTTTTCTTTTCGTCTCTTTCTACTCGCTGCAAAAGACCGCAAGAGAAGGGAGGTGGTGCGTCAATCGAGGATGACAACGACGAACGACGAACGAGGTGCGAAAAGCGCAGGAAGAGGGGGTAGGGAACAGGCAGGGGGTGGGGAGGGGGGGGAAAGCAAAACTTACAAGAGACTGAGGGTCAAATCACCCCTGATACTAGCCTTGAGCTCAATCTCGACGTCGAGATTGGCCTCGAGCTTGAGCTTGAGGCCGTCGGTGTCATCGAGGGAGCTCTTCTGCTGCTGGGGGTCCATGCGGTAGGGCTGGTTGGGGTTGGTGCCGCGCATGGGAATCTCGCCGCGCATGGCGCGGGCGTGGGTGACGGGCCCGTCCATGGACGTGCTGTCGGGGCCGATGCGCTCAAACATTCGCTGCTCGTGCAGCTCGCCGTTGGCGTCGGCCTCCTCGAGCGCCTCGAGGCTGTTGGTCTTCATGTATTTGCCCTCGGCCATCATCTTTTGGATGCGTTGGCGCCGCGCCCGCCGCGACGCTGACCGCGACCGGTTCGATTGCAGCCCTTGCTCGCGTCGTTGTTGCTTGTATGCGGCTTCTGCTTTTTCTTGCTGCATCATGGTGCGCTGGGCCGGCACCTCGCGGTGGTCGCTCTCCGAGTCGGACATGGTGGCGAGTGGTGGTGGTGGATTGGGTGATGGGAGAGTTGTTTGTTGAAAAAAGGTTGACGGAGAACGGTTGGATGTGGTACGACTTTTGGGGGGTATTTCCTCTCTGAAAGAAGAAACGGGAAAAGAGAAGACAGGCGAGAGTAGTAGTAGTAGGGACGAGTGGCGGCGGTGGAAGGGGTCCAAGGTAGGTCGGAGCAAAGAGAGGAAGAAAGCGGAGAGAATGCAGTGTGGTGAGACGCGGGAGCACACAGGCAGAAGAGAGAAGAGAGGGAAAGACAGAAAGCAAGGCTAACCAACACTTGGAAGTGACAGGGAGAGGGACAGGGTCATGGAGTTCATGACGGCGGTCTGGCCAGACGTGCAGACCTTCACGTCAGGAGGCAACTTGAACTTGGTATAGACGGATTGCATGCTGCAACTTGCTCCCACCCGGCCGTTTCGAGCGTGACGTCAATGGTGGCTACAGGAAGCGGGCATCCTGGTCATGCTGGGTCAATTTGATTCAGGCGTCCCCGATGCAAAAGCGGCCGGTGACGAAAGCGACCAGCATCGTGGCCGGGGCTTGCCAGCCATCGCCCCGCAGCACTTCGAGAAGCAGAGCCAGGGTTCCTCAAATCGCGGCGCATCCGCTTGTCCAACCTCGACATGGCTTACACGCAGTCACACTGCAGCTACTCATCATCACAAGAGACGGAGCGTATTTTGGTCGTGTTAACATACACCAGTGCGATACCAGCCATCCAACGCGTCCCGTGCCGTGCGCCTTCCAAAGAAAAATCGTCCCATGTCTGACGTGCAATCGTGACTTGACGCTCCTCCATGCCCGGAAAATTAGAAGCTACGGAGAAAAGCGAGCAAAAAAAGAAAAAAGAAGCCAAAAAATTGGTAAGAAAAAGAGACGAAAACGACATGCATCCAATCTGCAAGCTACCGGCGCTGCTACCCGTCCCGTCCTGTCCAACGCGTCGCTCGCGTACATCCATACGCCGCATTTCCTTAGTTCCTAAACTCCTGTCAGCAAATGATCGAGTGATCGGTGCGTCGAGGGTTTGGCGCTACTTACAGCAATCCAAGCGTAAGATCACCGTGGATCTTTGCCTTGAGCTGTACTTCGATATCCAAGTTGAGCTCAAGGCGCAGCCGCAGCTGCTCGCCTTTGCCGTCGTCGCCGCCGTCCTCTTCCTTCTTGCCGCCGCCCGTAAGACCGCCCAATGTCTGGCCGACCGTGTTGCCAACTTGGTTGACGGCGTTGCCTGCCGTGTTTTGCACAGCACCCGTGGCGCCGTTGACGAGCTCTCCGCCGGGCAGACCTTCGGAAATGCCGTCGAGCGGACCTCCGCCCTGCTTGGTCTTTTGCCTCTGGCGCTGGCGGTTGCGACGTCCTCCGGTGGCAGACACATCAGACCGCGCAACCGACTCGGTGTCGCTGTCGGGGACGTTTCTGCGGCCACGTCCGCGAGACTGGCGGCGCCGTGATTGCTGGCGAGGCTCCGGAATTGGGTCGTCGTCTTTGTCGCCGTCATCAGATTCGGGCGACTCTTCAGGCGTGGGTTGTTGCTGAGGCTCGGGCTGCTTCTTACCCAGCTTCTGCGGCTTCTTTCTCTCGGCCGTCTTGCTCGATGCCTGGCCTCCAATCGAACCGGAGCCAGAGGCTTGAGCCTGTCCTTGAGCGCCAGCAGAGGCTTGGGTCTCTTCAGTCTTGTCCGCCATGGTGGTTGGTGTCTAGTCTTGGTCGAGGTTTTTTTGATGTAAAGACTTTTGGTTCAAGTGACTTGTGATTTTTGGAGAGGATGTGAGGAGGAAGTGTAGAGTTTGGAAAGGGTAGACTCGAGGTAGGTACAGGAGATTGAGAAAAGGAAATGGACGGGGGCTGCCGAGAGGAAAAGATGCTTGGTGCTTCAGCAGGTTTGCTGGTCATGGTCATTGAGACCCCTGCAGGACAGAGACTGGAGGGCATTGGAGCCTCTGACGCAAGACAGCAGGAGAGGCAGGGTTGGTGCCCTGCACGGCGAACGGTGGGGAGAAGGTCTCGATCTCGCACGTCTAGGCCGAATCCTCCGCAGCGCCGTGCTACCACCACTCCCCGGGCTGGGCTGATGCTGCTGCGGGAATCCGTGCACTGTTCCAAGTTTTTGGCAGACGGCGGAGCGTCATGCGCAACGTCTGTTGGTGTCTTTTCGGCTAGTTATGATTCAATTTCGGAGGCAGGGTGCGCGTCTCAGCCTAGTGGAGACAGAGACTACTCGATCGATTCGAGTATGATATCAATGGCAGCTGCATCTATGCAGAAATGACGAGAGCCTTCTGCCAAACGGGTAGGCCAAGCGGTAGGACTGCGGATCCCTGTTGTCCTTCGTCCCTCGTTCCTCGCCAGCGGGCGGGAGGGAGCTCCCACGGGAGGGGGGCCGGGAAGACGGCGCTAGCAAACATGTTCATGTCACTGGTGCTGCCTGAGGGTTGCACATCTGGTGGCAAAGCGAGTTGATCGCTGTCATCAGAGATGTGTGTTCTGACTTGACGTTTGGTGTGCAACGGCCACAGCGACACCAATGCCGACGGTGCAAAGGGGCTGGGAACACTGCGCATGACCTCGGTGTTCCTCCCGTTTTTGCAGCTGCTGTCATCCCGCGCTCAAAGTTCGACGCCGGCGCGCTGGTGCTTGTCTGAGGACGCGAGTTCACGGGATCTGTGTCTCTCGTCCGGGAGATCGCTCGGATCTTGGTCCCTGCGAAGTTTGATCAAAGTTGCGAAGGACGAGCCTCCCTGGCTTGGTATCGACGAATTCGAGCATTGAAGAGCATTGCAACAAGATGAAAGCTCTGCAGTGGTGAGAGCAAATAGCAGTTGAAGATCTAAAGTCAGACGCGCTGGATGGCCACGACTTTTGCTCCAGGCTAGCACCTCGGCCCTCCGACAGCGGCTACCTGCCTCTGCCAGCTCATCGACGTGAAGCGACAGCGAGCTCTCTCCAGGCTTCAGCATCCCCGCTCACCACCGCCATGGCCGACTCGCAGTCGCAGGATGCTGCCGCCAAGCAGCGTGTTCTCTCACATATGAACGCTGACCATCATGACTCGGTATGCCACCCTCAAAACTGACTGACCCGTTCCGGAATGGGTGTGGCTGAACACATAGCCTCAAGGTTTGCCGTTATCTTGAGTATTTCTGCGGCGTCTCGTCCTTCAAGGCCCGAAATGCTCGCCTTGCAGACATGTCCTTGGAGTCGATGACCATTGCGACGTCTGGCAAGCACCACATCATCCCGCTTGATCCGCCCATGAAGTCATGGCGCGAAGCCCGCGAGCGACTGGTCAAGATGGACAAGGACGCGGTTATTGGCCTTGGACGAAGCGACGTCAGCGTCAAAAAGTACACGCGACCTCGCGGACTGCACGCATTCGTCTTTACCGTCTGCCTGCTGTCTTTCATTCTCGTGTCGAGGCGCGCCAACGCATTGCCGGGATCATTCATTTACGACAACGTGTTGGGCCATGCGCCGGGCTTTGCCGCATTTGTGGCTACGATGCAGCCAATCGTGCTCTGGTTTTTGGTGGTTTGTCATGGCGTCGAGTGTTTTATACTGGCGCGCAAGCTGAAAAAGTACAACGTGCCGTTCCTCGGCGGCGTCTGGTGGCAGTGGATGGCTTCGTGTGTGATTGAGGGTTTCGGCACGCTGCAGAGGTAAGACGCGGGCGCAAGGAAACTTTGACAATTTGGCGCTGATTTGAAGATGCAGGGTCGAGGCGCTGGCTCGCGAGGAGCGGCTTGCAAAAGAAAAGGCAAAGCACTGACAAGACAAAGTTGCTTAAAAAAGAAAAGCAAAATAATGTAAAGACAGCATCTTCTTCAGCCGGAGATCGCCTCTGCAGGGCTGAAGATCCACCTGGCCCCTTTTAGTGCGGTGGACATGATGGGCGCGGCGTGGAGCTGATGTGCGACGCGGTGGCGGATCTCTGGGGGATGGACCATGTCAAGTTGTTGACAGTTGGGTTGACAGGCGACAGGGAGTTGTCAAGAGGACCGAGACGGGCTGTCATTATTATTATTGTTGTTGTTCTTCAAAGCCAGGCACCCGGCACCAACCAAACCCACGCGCGGGGCACCCCGAGCAGCTGGCGCCAATCATCATCGCCGCCCTCATTTGCGAGCCAGTCTCAGATCCAATAATTGCAGGAACCGTTCCTGGTGAAATAACGAACATCCCGGCCCGGCACCCTCCACCTTTCTGCGCGACGCGTTTCCCCAACCTACCACACATCTACCCACCCGCTCCCGCTCCCGCTTTTGTAAACATTTCTTCCTCTCTTCAACAACAGCTCTCAATGCGCAGTTGATCCTTCTTCCTCCGCAATGACCTCACGTCCCCCCAGCGCCCTGTCCCTCTCGGCACCCGTTCTCGACCGCAGGAAAGTCGGCGACGCTCCCTCACCTTCGCCCACGCGCGATCGTCGCCGAAATGTCAGCGCCTTCGACGCTGCATGGCCCATTTCGCCTTCGGCCACCCTCAAAGCTTTTACCGAGGGCGTCGACTCGTCCACCAGCGCCCCCAACGACCAAACCCTCCTCGCTTCGCTGTCCAACGCCTCTGCTACGGAAAAGGACCTTGGTGTGCGAGTTGCCTCGGCTACTCACAAGATCAAGGCCTGGTGCGCCGAATTGGAACAATGGAATTGGCCGGAAACGTTTGAGGAGCCACCTCGGCAACTGGACCGCATCGCGGAGGAATGCCCAGGGTCCGAGGGTGTTCGCGTCGCGTACTGGGGCTCATTGCCTGCTACGCGTGTTCAAGAATATGGAGAACGGCTCGACCAAATCAAGGACGAATTGGATGACCTCAACATGGATGAGCTCAAGGGATACATTCTCGACATGTACCCCATGGATCGCTGGCAATCGGCGCCCAACGATGGAAAGAAACGCGCCGAATTACATTTGCTAGACGACTTCTCTTACGTCGTGACCCACACGATGCTTCAGGCTCTCCCGTGTTTATCCTACCTTAATCAGCTGTCGCGCACGTGGACGATGAGAGTTGCCGTCTTGCGCGACGTTCCAAAATTTTTGGGTGGTTTGAAGGAGGCTAAAAAAGCGCTGCGCCTAGGCTGGGACTCCCTCATTCCACCAAAGGAGTTGGAGCCCTCGCAAAAGGCCCTGGCCGAGTGGAAGGAAGCTGCCCAGACGATACGTGGCGTGTTGGAGACACAAGTAAGAAGTCTAGGGCAGAAGCTTGACCGGATGCTGGATGCTCTCGAGGACATGAACGACACGCTCCCAGACGACTGGATAGACGATTTCGAAGGACTTGAGGCCGATTACGGAAAATGGTGTTCCGAAGCTCAACGCCGAATTTTCGAAGCCGACATGCTCATGTCTCGACCGGCGGAGAAGTTGACGCGCCCAACGTCGGCTCGCGGTGCTGACCAACCCGTACCGTTTGGAGGATCCCGATTGACGAGTCCAAGAGACAGCCGGTTTTTGTCACCTGAAGACAGTCCCTTCACCTTGTTGTCTGAAACATCAAACGATTCACCCAACCTTTCGGAGCGGGCCGCGGAACCTTCACCGGGTATCAACAGGTCCACTACCACTTTTGGATTCGATTCGCCTTCAAAACACGACCGGGGTCACCAACGCAACCGGTCGAGCTCGGTCCCTCAGTTGCACATCTCACCTTTCAAACTTGCCCCCAAAATCCGACTCGAAACTATCGAAGGAACTCCGACCAAATCCGGCTCTCGCGCCTTTACATTGCATCCCGAGGATATCGACAGCGATGAATTCGAAGAGTCTGGAGATAGCGCGGGGAGCTCAATGGCCAAGGAAACCGACGCGGCTCAAGATCGCAGGGCCGTGAGTCTTGCAGAGCCTCTTCTCAAAAACATGGAGAGCAGTGGTTTCCAGGAGGATGACAAGTCCTCTACACCATTGACTCCACTCTCGCCGGAATTCGGACGGAATCAGGCCAAGAATGAGCCTTTCGAGGGTTCTGATGGAATGGCGGGGGAAAATGCTGGAAGGAAAGCCGAGACTGTGACGTCCTCAGACGCGGGTGATGATGTTCTGTCGGCTGGCACTACACCAGAACGTGATCTTCGGGGTAGCCATCGCTCCATTGGTTCGCTGCGATCGACTTCTAGCGTTGGTACTCCTGACGACTCTCCGTCCGTTCGTGTTCTCCCAGGACGGAAGACTAGAACTCGACCACCTTTGAATGCTGCGATGATGAAACGGCGCGAAAAGGGCCGCCAATCTTCTGGCATGTCGGGCGGCGTCGACTCAGATGATGACTCCCGGGTCTTTGAGAGAGGCTCGTTGTCTCCCACTGAATCTTCGTTCCGCCTTGCTCGGAAGAACCAACACCGGAGACAATCAAGTGCCACGCAGGACTTGGAGGCTCAGATTCGCAGAATCATTACCTCGGTGCATGCCCCGATTCATCTCTCCTCTGGTGGAGACAACTCGCCCACAGACTGGGCATCCAGATCGACTCGTACTTTTTCAGCATCTCGCGCTGGTTCTCGTCCTCCTTCGTCACTCCGCATTTCTCGTAAACCAAGTACTCCAGCGATGATCTTGTCTCCTGTCAAATCTGACCACGGTTCTGGCCCCCGGACATTCCAGCAGCGAGATTCGGGCATCAAGCTCTACCACCTCATCCAACCAGGCCAGGACAAGCCAATCAAGCTGTTCGTGCGCCGTGTTGGACCCAATGGCGAAAGGGTAATGGTCCGCGTTGGAGGTGGATGGGCCGACCTGGGAGAATACCTGCGACAATATGTTGAGCATCACAGCCGACGCGTCGTCTCTGACAGCAAGTTTGAGATTCTTGGAGTAGAGCACACGCCCGAGGGCGTCAGGCCGACCAGTTCGCACAGTAATACTGGGTCCAACTCCAAATCCAAGTTCCTCGGTACCCCTGCAACCGGCAACAGCAACGCCTCAGCATCCAGATCTCGACCTGGTAGCGCCATGTCAAGCTATAGCTCTAGGGGAAGAGAGGATTTTGGAAACTCCGTCAGTTCGCAAAGGTCCTGGGCTGGATCTGAAGTCGGTCTCGCAGGCCCCACCGCGAAGAAGCACGACTTGTCCGAAGAGAAGCTTGAGTGGATCGAAGGCATGATGAACCAGGCCAGAATGCTGCACATGGACGACGAGCCAAAACAGGCTCCCACAAAGAAGATGTACGTGAAGCATGCAGACAAGCATGGTCACTGAGCGGGTACAACAAACCCGTTTCCCCATTTTGTTCTTTTCATTTCTCTTTTTCGGCCCCGCATAGGCCTGGAGTTATTTTTGGGATTGTCTGGCATCAAGAGATATCCACATGGTGTATAGAGACGGGATTGGAATAACCGCGCAAAGGAGCAGAGGGCAGTCTTGGCTTGACAGAAGGAGCGGGGTGGTTTGAGGCTTTCCGGGACGGGCAACGGTGACGTGCAGGCATAGGTAACTGACTGACGCTTCGACTTGTGATACCCTCTCATGAAGGACGACTCTTCGGATCGGGCATCAGATGCGGGCACTGTATAGCCCCAGGGACGGCGTTTTTTCAAAACCACTTTCTTGCTTCGCTGCTCGAATTCTTGGCTTAGTTGGAGCTTTCAAAAGAATTACTTTTTAAGGTGGTTGCAATCAACACTTACTTTCAAAGTCACTCCATTGCTGTATGCGCGGTGAAAAGGAACATACTCATTCAAGGCAATTGGAATTGAAAGGGTTTCGTACACGTTGCGGCGGTCTGCTCTCTCCACGTCCACTGTGCACCCAAGCGAACCAAGTGCCTCAGGCGACAGCTCTCAGACCGCTCCCCCTGCGCACAGACGAGGCTCGTGGCAGCGGGCCGACTCACCGCTGTCCGTTTTGGTCCATAACGTCAACCACAGGCCAGGGCAGTATCCAACACACTGACCTCCGCCAAAACACCAAGTCAGTGCTTGCGCGCCGCCCAGTCACCACTTTCAATCCAGCGACGAACGCTCCCTCGACCCACGCACCGTCTACCACCAGTGGTCATGGACTGGCCTTGAAAACGCGTCTCCATTCGAATCTTCTTCTTCCCGCCAAACGCCTCTCTGTCCTTGCGCCACCAAGCAAACCGATCAAGACCGCCTCACCACACACGACAACGACCGACCGACCAGATTCTTCCCGACTCGCTCGCCAACCAGCAATGGAAAACCTCTCCATCCACGACCCTTCGCCCGCCGCGGGCGCCTCGCCCCAGCCGCCTCC
This sequence comes from Phyllosticta capitalensis, assembly GCF_038381095.1. Taxonomy (NCBI): domain Eukaryota; kingdom Fungi; phylum Ascomycota; class Dothideomycetes; order Botryosphaeriales; family Phyllostictaceae; genus Phyllosticta; species Phyllosticta capitalensis. Next base: position 3,579,867 of record NW_027117439.1, read on the forward strand.
CCAGCAGATGCCCGGTGCGCCGCCGCAACAGCAGCAACAGCAGCAGCAAGGTCCGCCGGGCCCACCGCCGCCAATGGCCGTGCCGCAGCTGCCGCCGCAAATGTTCACCACGGCCGCGCAGCTGTTGGACTTGACAGACAGTCAGTGAGACCCGGGAACAGCCCAATAGGCAAGGCGAGAGTGGGAGCTGCAGGAGCTTGCCAGCACACGGCTCAATGCCGCAAGGCGACTGCTCTCGCTCTTCTTTGAGTGTCGACGCCGACAATGCGGGATAGCAGCGGGCTGACGAACGTGTGTGATGCAGAGAAGCTGATGGTGTCGCTGCGCGACGGGCGCAAGTTGATTGGCGTCTTGAGGAGTTGGGATCAATTCGGTAGGGCTTCCACACCGGCCTGGCGGTTCGCGAAGACAGACATACGCGGGGCATGTATGAGGTGTTGATTGAATCGTTGCTGACGCGCTGGCCCCCAGCAAATCTCGTCCTCCAGGACACGGTCGAGCGCATCTACGTGCAGAACCTGTACGCCGACATCAACCGCGGCATCTTTCTCGTGCGCGGCGAGAACGTCCTGCTGCTTGGAGAAATCGTACGTGTACCTTATCTTCGGCATCTACCCACATTGGTCTCGCCCAAATCAATCCAATCACGCAAGTCTAGATAGAGCCTTGCAGGACCCCCGACAAAAAGAGAAACGGGCATACCACAAGGATGAGCCTCAGCTAACCACCCCACGCACGGCCAAACAGGACCTCGACAAAGACGACTACATCCCCGAACCGTTCGAGCCCGCGCCCATCGAAAAGGTGTTTGCGCTGCAGAAGCAGGAGCAGGACGACCGCAAGAAGCGCGACAAGCGGCGCCGCGCCAAGCTGCAGACCCACGGCTTCGAGGGCGAGCAGAGCGGCGAGGCGCTCTTTTAGACGCGCCGACCCAACCAAACAAAAAAGATAAAAGCGATTGTAGATTGGGTGCGTGGCCGTGTCTTTTGCGATACATGGGAGTGTCTACGGTGTTGGGGTGACTTAGACCGACATTCATCGTGGGCAGATGGGCGAAAGGAAGGGAAGAGAGACCGATACCCGACATCAGTCGGTCTCATCATCATTTGTGGCGGCAGCGACATTACGCTAACCACCGCGACACCCGATAACAAAGCAAAAAAAAAGGACACAAGAGAGACGAAACAAGGGCAAGGAAGGCAGAATCAACCAGCCAGTCAGTGCGAGGCTCTCGCAGAAGACAACTAGCGAGCGGTCCGCAACTACAAAGGACGAATTGGCAGAGAGCAGGAGGAGCATCATCATCATCATCAGAGACCATCTTCGGACAGGCAGGGGTTTCCAATGAAAACAACATGCGAGAAGGGAATTGAATCGAGCACGCAGAATATTGTGAAATGCGGCTCTTTTCGGAGGACGGGAGGGGGGGTATGGATGGATGGATGGTAAAGAGAGATTGTGGCGGGTGTGGTTGTCGAGACTCGAGAATCGGACAGGCATTTCTTTACTGCTTACCTACATACCATTGAAGGCCCTGCTGTTGTTTTGATGCTGTAGTGGATGATGGTGCAAAAGCTGGATATGTACGCGGCCACACTGTTGACGACACTTGGTTGAAGTGGCTGAAAGTTCAATGTGGGCTTTGCGGTGCAATGTGTATACTGTACGGTTGATTGTGAGCTGCTTGCTCGCGAGCAAGGCTTTGGGTATCTTGGTTTTCCCTATCCATTCGTCCATCCGTCTACATGTATCCATCCCTTCGACGTTCGCCTTGCCGCACGATGGAATCTGTTCATGGATGGCTCTCAGTGTCCTCTCTTCCCTATCAACCACCATAACCTTGGCTCCATCCAACTCTCCCCCCTCACATGACCACGTGCCCATCATCTCCACGTCCCTCCCCCGGCGCCTCCGCCTCTCCCCGCCGTATCAGCGCAACCAACTCCACAAACTCGCGCACGCCCTCGCCCACCTCGCCCTCCCACGCCCGCATCCGCTGCACCTGCTTCGCCGCGCTGCGGTCCGCCACCTCCTGCTTCCACTGCCCGCCGCGGTAGCCACCTCCTCCTCCCCTGCTGTCCCCCCGCCCGCGACCCCGTCCTCCCCTGCTGCGGCCGCCGCGGCCGCCGCGCCGGTTGTAGTGGTGTTGGGAGTGTGAGTGTGAATCGGTGGTGGGAGCGTCCGGATCCGGTTCGCGCGTTGACGCGTAGATGCGCGCGAGGCGCGGGCGCAGGGACGGGTAGCGCGTGAAGAGCGAGGAGAGGGCCGGGTGCGTGAGGAGGGGTGCGTAGGGTGATGAGTGGGAGGACGGCGAGGTGGTTGGGTTTGGATTTGTTGGCGTTGAAGCTTCGCCTGCGACGGTGGTCGGTTGTGCTTGTGCTGGCGTTGTTGTTGCTGCTGGTGGCAGGCCGGCGGAGAGGTGGTGGTCTGCAGCGGGAGGATTTGCTGACGGGTTGGCAGCAACAGTAGTGGACGTAGAAGACGTGGACGTGGACGCAAACGGCGCCGAGGCGGTGGAGGCTGGGTCGCCGTGCGTCGAGGATTTGTGCGTCTTGTAGCAGGCGAGGGAACAGCTGCAGCAGCGAGCGCCGTGCCGCGCGGGCAGGGCAGTCAAGTCAGTCTACTACTGCGGCCGACGATTTGTGGTGTTTGTTGCCCGCGGTGTAGTGCGGTGCTCGGGATACTACTCACTATCGCAGCTCACATGATGGACACTTGTATTTGGGAGGCTGGTCGGCGCAGACGCCGCAGGATTGCGAGGGCGCCATGGTCGTGGTGGTGTGGTGGATGGTGGTAGTAGAGGTGTCGGAGATAGCATGGAGTTTGGAACTTTTTTGCCTGTGTGGCTGAGTCGGCCAGCCGCCGGTTGTGGCGCATGGGACGAACCGATCCACCGGTTGCATTGTCCTCCTTCACATGTTCACGACACCGAAACTTCCTCGTCTACAACACTGCCTGCAGATTTGGAATTTGCTCCCAGCATCGACATTAGCATTGAACATGCACTCTCTTCTCACAGTATCTCGCGTCGCCAGTGAGACACCACTCGAGACGTTGAAAACAGTCCATTTCTCTATTCTTTTTGCTCACGACGCGTCTCACAGCGCGACGTAGACCCTCGTCATCATCTGCTTGGCTGGGTAAAACGGATTGACCTTCCTCCCCCGCTCGTCAATCTCTTCGTACATGGTCGTGCTGAACCTGGCCACCACCCGGCCCTTGAAGGGTGCCGGCGGGTTGCTCCACGCCTTGGTCACGGCGTCGTGGGAGCATTCTATCTGGATGCCGCGAAACCCCTTTGCTGCTGCCACCTTCATGACGCATTGAGACAGCGTCCTCATCAAGCCTTGCGCCTCGTACTCGACCCGCGTGGCCGTCGCCGCGCGGAATAGCACCTGCTTTGGCCCTGTTGCCTTCCACGACCGCGGATCTCGCCGATCCAGCAGCTCGAGCTCCTGGTACATGAGCGCGTACGGCGGCAGTATGTCGACGAGCGGCTTCATCCTGTGCTTGTCCAGCGGGTTTATGCTGTCGTAAGAGATGGCGACGGAGACGAGCGGAAAGTCCATTTGCTCCAGCAGGTCCACCCCGTCTGCCTCGACGTCTCGCTCGTCCCAGTATAGCCGTCCGCCTGAGGGTATCGAGTCGGCGTTTTTGAATGTGTACAGTTTGTCGAAGACGCCGTATGAGAAGCCGGACGAGATGCCGTGGCGGCACAAGTAGTCGAAGGCCCGGAAAAGTGCGTAGGTCCGTTTTGTTTTTCTTCCTGGGAATATTACCGGCCATACAGGTGAGTGGAACATGTTGCTATGGGCAACGATTGCTTTGGCCCAGTCCAAGTGCTCAGGACCGAGCTTTCTGATTTCGTAACGAGAATGGAGAGACATGATGGCGGCAGCGGCGTACAGGTAGGTAGGTGGGAGAGAGGAAGAGTGGTTTGGAAATGTTGCGAGAGGTGTGTATTCAATTCGAGACATGCGACTAGGCACTACTTAAACGCACCCAGGCGCTAACTTGCGATGTTGATCAGTAACTTACCCTTCACCGGTGCGTCCGAAATGCCGTTCCCACGACTGGCCTGCTTGGACAACTCCAGCTAGGCAACTGCGGCAGAGGCTCCGACAAAACGTTACTAAACGGGGCAGTGCCTGAAATGACAGCAGCCCAGAGTGGCCTCACCGGCCAGCCGGCGCCCCCTATCACCGCTACCCATCACATGAATTAAGCATAATTCTATGGTAGTCAATGCTTATTGCTCATTGTTGGCCAGAGACTTTTGCATCATTTCCTATACGCGAAAAAGACTTCCTCCGCACACATGCTAATCGTCTTGCCTCGCGACCCACGCTGCTGTTGTCCATCCGCCGCCAGTCGAAGGAACCAACTTGAAACAAGTCGACTTTTCACTACTGATTGGCGCAAGACGCTGCCACTCCAAACAGATCGGCAGAGCCGCTTGGCTGGACTGCTGTCTGCTGTCTGTTACCGCGCTTCAATGGAAACTCTGCTCGCCTTCTGATAGCTCTGGTTGCTTGCATTGCGTCCAACCAGCCCAGCCTTTGGTCTGAAACTCGTTGACGCGCTCGCACCGCTGGCCAGCTCGTTCCCAAAGGCCTCGCATTCTGAACCGACTTTCACAAGCATCTCGCACATTGAGTAGCCAAACGCTTGCTCGGCCGCTACTAAGACATCTCGTCCATCCAGCTGTCTTCAATGGTCAGCTCCTCCCACGTCTCCAACCAAACCGAACGCGTCATGACGCCGATCGCCCAGTTCAGCCGCACCAGGGCCTATGGAAGAAAACAGATTCCCCGTCTCAAACCCACTCCGAAGGAACCCCCTCATCATCGCAGCCGTGGCAACGTGGTCCGGTCCAGTCCAGACCTGTCGCCTCAGGCCAAAACATCTTGGCGAGAGCTGCCGGGCTGTGCCTGCCTGCCGTAGCGCGGGAGCCTCTGCTGAGCCCCGTGAGCTAGGCACAGCTCTTTGCGATTGTCGACGGTCGAGATTCGTCGTTTTTTCTGACTGAGTGGTAGGCGCGGATGCGTTGTTTGGTCTGGAGTCTTGCTGGAGGTATCTAAGGTACCGAGGCTGAAATTGCCCCTTGGTCGCGCCAATTATGCTCTACAGACAAGCTTAACTGTGATCAATACAGCAGCAAACTAGCTCTGGGCTTGCGTCCATACTCGTGCAATTTGGTGGCTCGTGTTAGCTATTGCTAAAACTCGATCCAGCGATTTGACCATCAACTGTATCGAACCACTGGGGTAAGTAGGGTCGGTGTCATTTCTTTTGCGCAGCAACAGAGGAATAGTCTACCAGTCCGGCATGGATATATCAAACGTCTTGGGGATTTTAGTCGCATTTCCCCAATACTTCGATACCAAATGTTTTGGTACACTTAGGAAGCATTCGAGCACTTATGCAGGGACAACTTACATTCAACAAGCCGCGGTCGACATACAGTACATACCCTTTCATCAACCGCTGCTCTTGCATCGCGGCAATACTTGCTCAGCCTTGTGGACGGAGAATTCCATAGGACACAGGCACTGGTAGTTTCGCCGACCCGAGTTGGAAAATGAAACTTCTCAGCTGAGGAACTTCACAGCGCAAAGGCTCTCAAACTTCGAAGGGTTGACCGCACGGAGCAGTCAAGCGCTTGCGTCCAAGAGAACTTGGAAGCAAATCGTAATCGACCTCTCGCATCGCTTCCGACGGCGTTGACCATCCAGGGGATATCACACCCCAGCTCAGGATCTTCAAAATACCGGAGCTTGCCGGCCTTTGCCTTGACGCTCCTGCAAGGGACCACGAGCCGACTCAAATCCAAACAAGGTTGCGGTAGGATACACAATGTCCTGTGCAGCGGCATCAGCTTCGACGCCGAACCCCATATCCCTGCAGGGACTGGAGAGCTGCTGGTCTGTTCGCGAATCTTGATCCTGAGTTTATTGAGCTTGCGCGTCAACCAAAACCAGACACGCGATTGCAAAGACATCTTCAGATCGTGTGATCAGCGGGTGCAGCAGTCCATCCGCTAACTGCTGAATTCATACCCTCGGACGCGCGGAAGTTTTTCCAGAACCGAAGCGCTGAGGTTTCATCTCCCAAACACGCGACGTTGACGCGGTCCCTCTGCAATGGCTGATTTGGTGAGCTTTAACCGCTGCTAGTTTTCTCTTCTTTCTCCCGCGCACCGCTCTTTCGCAGCGTTCCGCAAAAGTCGATTGGATGGACGTCGGACACTCTATCTTCAAACGCGGTGTTCTTTCCTGGAGCGAATCCCCTCCCGCGCATCAGTTGATACGCGTGGGGACCTCGTCGCATCCCACATTCAATCTGTATGGCCGCTGGGATGAAGCCTGAATGACCATGTTCGTCAGAGGTGCTTTTCAGGGATCGCCAACTCGGATGGGAGCTCGTCAGGTCGGGCCCGCAGCCCCTGTCGCCGTCAATCACCACGTCGTCCAGTCGCACGTTGTTGTGTTTGTGAGGAGGATGCTCCGTCATTTAAAAGAGTTGCTGCAGTGGAGAATTGCGACTCATCCCGGAGAAGATCCTTGCAACTGCTCGCAGTTGCAGTGGAAAACAGGGAGTCTACGTGTGCCCACAGTAACCTCATTTACAAACCTTAAGAGCACGACAGACGCCTCTCCCGGGTATTGCTACGGCCAAGATTACCGCTTTTTCGCGATGATGTCGTTGGAAGGGCAGACGACTCCTACTGGTCCAGATACAAAGGTTATCGCTTACGGCCACAAGCGAGGAGATCGGGGATGCGGATCATGATGGTCCAAGAGGCGGACCGACAGGCCACGGCCGCAACACTCAACTTGGCATACCTCAAGGCCCGGATGGTGATATGGACCGCCAGGCGAGGGCAGAAACCTGACGCCAAATAGCTGATATCCCGGCATGGCAACCAATGGCGCAGCTCAAGGCGTGCAAATCAGGTTGAATTGCTGGCCTGACGTAGCATGGCTTTAAAAGAAGCCACTGCATGCGCGCGGGGAGGACGGTTGGCACATCCCAAGCTTCAGAAAAGCTTAAAATGAGTCGCCATCACCGCTTACTAAGAAGAAGAAGCAGCAGCAGCAGCACCGGAAGTCGAGTCCCAGTCGTCCAAGGAGCATGGCGGAGAGCCAGTTCTGCCTCTCTGCGTTCCTCGAGCGGGAGCAGAGACAAACCCTCTTCTCCAGTGGTGGCCATCGAATCCGCAGCATGACGGAATTGAGCACCAAGTTCCCCAAGCCAAACTATGTGGATCCGCCCAGTAAAGCCGGCCTGTTGACGGGCGTCGAGACGCCGTTTGCCATTCTCATGACGGCGGCGGTCATAGCTCGCTTTTACTGCCGAGGCGCCCTCAGGCAGGTCCTCACTTGGGATGACTGGCTCATCTTGCCGGCGTGGGTAAGTCTAGACCCAAGTCTACGCGTCGAGATGCTGACATCGAGTCTTCGTATCGTCAGGCTTGCTTCATAGTCATCTTTTGCATTTCCAATTACGCCGCCCACCATTTGGGGACGGCGCGGCATCTGTGGGACTTTTATCCACCGTACTTACAAAAAGCATTAAACGTAAAGAATGACCAGCGACAACTCCAACACCGTTTGTGGAAAGCTGATGATAATCCCTAGATCAACCTCGTCTTCGAAATATGTTATCCAATTGGCGTCACCTTGACCAAGGTGTCGGTGTGCGCAAATTACATCAGACTATTCCCGCTCCAAAAAGCCAACATGCTCTTCTGCAAACTCGCCATAGCATTCTCGGTGGCTTGGGGAATCGCGACCTTGATCCCGCAAGTCCACCAGTTTGTCAAGTGTCCGCCGGCAAGCGGAACGTCGTCCGGCGTCAAGATCCACCGGTCATGCATCAACCAAAAGGCCTTTCTTCTGGCCACGGCCAGCCTCAATACAGCCTCTGACTTTGTCATATTCCTGTGGCCGATCCGCTTTCTCTGGGGCATGAAGCTGCCGCGAGACAAACGGCTAGGCTTAATAGCGCTCTTCAGCTTTGGCCTGACGTAAGTGATGCCCGTGCCTGCTCGCAAGACCTGCCTCGCAGCAGTCCGTCAATCGGCTCACGCGTGTCCAACATTTAGGGTTTGCCTGGCTGGCCTGATTCGAATGTGGTACTACACGGTGTACTTCAAGAGCACCGATCCATACTGGGACGGCGTATGGAACTACATCCTCGTCGCCATCGAGACGAACCTCGGCGTCGCATGCGCGTGCCTCCCGTGCATCAAACCCGTCCTCGTCAAGCTGTTCCCGTTCGCCTTCCACCGATCAACAATACGGTCAGAAGAGACGCCGGAGCGCGGAGGAGGAGGAGCAACAGGAAGAGGTACGCACCGGACGCACCACACGGCGCCGTCGACAAAGAAGGGGATTGGGGTACCACCGCTGTTCCGGCACCTGTCCATCTCATGGGGTACGACGCTCAACTCCACGCTCTCGCACTCGTCGCCCTCGCACACTTCGGGCACGGGTGGCAGCGGCACGTTGAACCAGCGCAGCACTAACAAGACGGTTGATTCCGGCGAGCTTCGCAGCGGCGCCGATAGATCCGAAGGCGAAACTACCATTCTGATGGACGACTTCTTGGTCTCGGGCGCCGCTGACCACCACGCCGTCACGAACCCCGAATCTGAAGACGCCATCTCTTCCCACCATAACCCCCACCACAGCCTCGGCAACGACTCGCATCTGCGCCTGACGCACACAATCGACGACGCTTCTTCGTTGCCCGAGATGCCCGCGAGAGCGCTCACGCCCGGCGAGGACAGGGCCTTTTATGACGGTATGGACAGTGTGAATGCGCGCATGAGAGAGGCCTGGTACCAACATGTGCCCGCAGTGGTTCGATACGGCGTGTGAAGATTCCACCAAAGAAACTGCGAGCAAAAGAAAGGACAAATACTTTCCGCCGGCGGCATCCTTTCCCCAACAGCGGTATGTGGACGGAGTAAACAACAAAAGGGGCGCCCAAAGCTGACGAGCAACAAAAGCACTACACCGCATCACATCACACGAAGTGTTGGATCGTCGGTCGGTCTATCTGGTCTCGTCTACTGCGAATTGTGTATTTTGGCATTTTGGCCGTCTTTCCATTTGGACCGGGCATCATCATTTTTTTCTTCTCATTTCCCCTTATTCGTCTATTAGATACCCCCTGCCAAGCTTTCTCGATTGAGTTGGATTGGTGGAGCCCCGAGGGCTGCTTGTTGGTCTATTGTTCGTTGATTTGGTCATCATCATGAAGAAACACGGAGTGTTGAGGGACATTGCCGGAGGCGAGTTGTAATTGTATCACTACTGTATCTAATCCTCATGCTTCTTCGCGGCTTTTCTTCGTCCCTCAACGGACGGAAGGCGATCAGACAGGCGCGAGGCTTAGTAGTCAAAGTTCATGACGCTCAAACGAGAGCGGTTGCAAGGACTTGGGAAAAATTCCGTGTCGGGAGGAGAGCACGCGTAGCTCTTGGGATCGAAAGCGCTCAGGGACAAAAAGAAAAGTCTTCAAATATTGCGGGGAGCGTTCACGCTGTTAAAACATAGCTTCCACGGTCGTTCGCATTTCAACAAGCCTCGTGCGTTGTCTTAGGTCAAACATGTCAAATGAACATTAATACTACAACACATGCGGCATCGCAGAATGGGTATTTCAAAGCAGCACTCCATCCCTGCCACCCCTTTCCTCTCCCTTCCCTTTCCCAAAAGCCAACAAGCACATCAATCTCCTCTATCATCCAGCCCACGTGTCCCACCTCTGCACGCCGACCTTGGGCTCCGGACTCGTCGGCGTCGGACTCTTGCCGCGCCTTAGCGCCGCCATGCCAGCACCCAGCCCCGTCCAGCCATCCGGACTGGCACTACTGGCCACACCGGCGGCGGCCCTCGCAGTGCCCCAACTCGAAGCCTGCGGGCTGCCGACGGCCTGCATGCCTCGCGTGAAGCAGCCGTAGTGCACGACGACGTCATCGGGGTAGACGCGAATGGCAGATCCGCCGAATCGCTTGCCACAGACGCTGCAGTGGCGGTCCTCGCCGACGACGACGCGGCGGTTGCGGCCGCCAACGCGATCGACGGAGCCGGCGCCGAGGAGCAGGTCTTTCTCGACCGAGAGCTTCTCGACGGCGCGGAGCTGCGCAACGATGCGCTCAGAGTTGCGAACGGTGTTGGCGCTGCGCATACGGCCGCGGAAGTAGGATTCTAGGTCCGCGATTGGCAGGGTGGGCGGAATGAGGTCGAGAGTGGAAGATGCGGGGAGGCGGGCGCCGTGTTTGGAAAGAAGCGATAGGGCGGGTTCGAAGTTGGGAGTGTGCGGTGGCGGCGGTGTGAGGTAAAGGGAGAGGAGCGTGTGGTAAATGGATGGCTCGGCGTCTTCCGGGTCTTGGTGGAGGAAAGCGTTTGATTTTGTGGAGGCTCGTCGAGTTTTTGTCGCTGTCGTGGCACTTGAGAGATAGACTTGGTTACAGTAGCTACAATCTCATCAGTTGACGTCAATCTGAGGCATAGGTTCATGGGTCTTACTCTTCCGCCTTCTCGTAATCCTTGATCTGGAAGACGTAAATTTGCAAGGCCTGCTTGTGTTGGCCCATCTTGCTCAACACAATGGCTCGAGCCTCGAAGAAGTGAGGTTCTATATGCTGTCAGAAACTGTCATAAAATATCGTCGAGCCACATACCATCTTGGGGCAGTGCCCGGAACACTCGGGCTTTGTTGTACTGATTGCTGCTCCTCAGGAAGGATTCAACCTTCTCTTGCCATTTCCGGTAATACTCTTCCGCATTAGACCCATCTGGTTCCTTGCGCTTCAAATGATCAAGGTATTCGTCGATAAGCATCGAATGGAAGTCCGGCGTCTGATCATTGAGCTCGTAGATGATATGTTCAAGATATCTGATTGCAAGGTCGTGGTCGATCTTTGAAAGGAACTGCAGGACACGGTCTCGAGGAAGCGTTTCGGCATTCTCAGTGTCGGCGAGAAAGATCTCCATCCCATTCTCAGGGTCTTCTCGGATGGGCCATTCGGCGTATTCGAGGATGAGGTCAATCAGGTCAGGTGGGAGTTGTTGCAGGTATAATATGGTCCTCTCTGGTCCCTGGAGCGCGACCGGCGCTTCTTCTTCTGCCTCCCCTTTTCCGAACTTTTGCAAGATTTCGAGAGCTTCATGATGCATCTTCTTGCCATGGAGAAAGTCGATCAAGTCCGTATATCTTCCACTCTCGTAAAGTTTCTCTCTTACTACACTGGGTTCGCAAAAGTTGTCCAGTCGGAAGAGAGGCCCTGCCATGCCAGGACGGGCAAACATGTAGGCGCGGAACAAGGTGGTGTCGGTGACCCGGGCAACTTTGTGCAAGCGCCCTGCCCAGTCAATCTCCTCCTTAGGATCTTCTGGGAGAAGAATGAAGGGAGCAAAAGGTGGCCTGTAATCTTCCGGCTGCTCTTCCTTGGGAGGAAGAGGTGTCTTGAGGGTTCCATCGTAATTGATGAATTTTTGAAGCTGTGCCCGAGTCTGGGCGAGGAAGCCAAAGAGGGCCGTGACCGCCAACGTGAGGTCTTTGCCTTCTACCATGTGTTAGCCGGAACTTGCAAAAATCAAGCGGATCTTACGCAAAGGTTTGTCTTGACCATCAGCATGACGATCGTGCACCTTCTTGCCTCTGACACTGGCAACGTCGCTATCGATCTTTACGGATCGAACAGAAGCAGTGTCAGAGTCCTTCTTTTGCTCAGGCACCAGTCTTCCGAACATGGCTCTTGTGAGAGAATTGGCGTTGGTAGCGTTCTTTTCAGCGGCTGCAGTTTCCTCATCTGTCTTTCCTCCTTCTTCATCGCTCTCGGCTTCACTCTCACTCTCTTCGATCGCAGAAAATTCTCCAGCAATCAGCTTAGGATAGAGCGCAATGACCTTTTCTGGAGGAGCAACAGCATCGGAAAACAGATCCATGGCATCCCGATATCGCCGTTGCTCAAAAAGATTCCGAGCCTTGCGGATCTGAACATCCCTGATTCGACCTTGCTTGTCCTTGAGGAGCGTGTCTTCGAGCATATTCAACAAGCTGACTGCTTCATCGAAGCGGTTCTGAGCTACGAGCGCGTCAATCTGGGCTTCGTAATGCAAAGCCCCCATCCGCCAGACGCAACGGTCGCTTGCCACCAAGAAACCCTTTCCAGCATGTGCCAAACTGATGTTTGGCTGAGGAACATGCATGAAACTGGCATTGGGAATATGCACGATTTGAAGGAGGTTCAATGTATCGGGGTTTCGGACTTCGAGTGCGCCTTTCGACGGATGCTGAAGGGCCAGCATGTACGGATAGGAATATCCTATCGCTTCTGGGGCTGAGGTCCACGGAATCTGGCGCTTGTCCAAGGCCTTTCCATCAGTGTCAATGAACAGACTGTTGACGTCCTTGGCAAGCAGCATTTCCCCGTCACCAAGCTTGGTAGCCATCGGCTTGGGCACCCAGCTACCCATCCCCATGTATCCCATGCCTGAGGATCCGACGGCTCCAAAACGAGCTCCTTGCTGGCCGTTGGCGTCGCTGAGCGCTCCAGGCTTGACAATATCCGCAACCTCTTCGCTCTCAATATCCACCATGACGAATCCGGGGTCCATTCCAGCCACAATCTTTGTTCCAGTCGCCCATGATAGCGACTTAACTGCGGCTATCAATGTGAGTTCCGCAGTCTCATTGGAGAGCTCCATGTCCTGCCATGACCAGAGTATGATTCTTCTCTTGACAGCGACCGCAAGACGGGACACGATGGAAGGAATGCCAGTCTCCGGATCCTTGACGATGTTGGAGATTACAGCGAAGCATGTTGCGCCCTTGGTCTTCTCCAGCCGCTCTTGCAGTTCGTATGTTTGTAGGTCGTGGATCGAGACGTAATTGTCGCTCAGAGAGACGAGAATATTCGCTTCCTTGATGATGGCAAGCTGTTGGACCGGTCTGCGCGAGAATTTCTCAACCTCTCGCAAAAGATCTGCCGGTCGTTGCTTGGGTTTGGCGGCGGCATCGTCAGCGTCTTCGGTGGCCTCTGTTGAGGAACTCGGCTCGGGTTCTTCGTAGTATTCGTTGATGCGATAGATGCGTAAGACTCCTGTGTTGAGCCCTACGAGTAATCTGTCACCTAGCAATCAATCAGCAATCAATTCCGAATGGACGACGCTCGCGAATTACCATATGCGAGGATTGACTCGATGCGCGACTTGTCCCGCTGCTTGAGCTCGACAATGGGTCGAGCTGTGAAGGCGGACAGCATTGTCCCACCTTCAGATTCGAGGAGCCTGCCAGCTCAGTCCATAAGAGGAGGGGAAGTTTGTCTGGAGTCAACTTCAAGAGACCAAACAGCGCATCGACAAAAGAGGTCCAGGGTAGGGTAGCTTGGAGCTGGTGATCGGTCTTGGAGATGCCGGCTGTTGCACGTGCACGTCATTGTCCTGTGGTCCGTGCGCCAGCTCCTCTCCTTCTCACACTCCCACCGGCCGACCTGCACGCCGGTCACCCAACTACCTACACTTGGCCCCAACGTCTGCGCATTGGAGCAGTCAGCACGCGCTTAAAGACTGCGAACTCGAAGTTCATGGTCGACTTGTCGCTTCAACTCGCTCAAAAGCCATGCCCATGGAGCAGCCACAGTTGTTTATGCAACAACTTGCCAGGGAGCATTGGCCCCAGCCTACAGAAGTGTGGAAGCGCAACAGTGCAACTCAACCGTTTTGACAGGGTTGAGATGGCTACACTATGCTCCCGATCAACATACAATCTCAACAAGCCCTTGGTGTCGACAAGTCCCGCATGCCGACAGGTCGCTACATCAAACGAAGAAAACCAATACTGAATCTTCTGGGTGTCCGTCCCGTTGAAGAGCCATTAATTGCTTCCCTAGCAGGCTTTTACGCGGCGCGGAATACAGATCACATTGACTCCTGAGCCATTACTGATTCAAATCATGTGTGGTTAGCCGCTTTGCAACAACTCGACCCAAGCTGCTTCCTGGCCTGGAGTTGCAAGCTCACTCTTTCCTTTCTAGTATCATTGAATGACGCGCAGGTTCCGAAACACGGTCCATCATATTTCGCTGCATTCTTCTCCCCCTTTCTCTTCTCGGAAATTTTAGCTTGCTGACCCCTGGAGTTTCCATTCCTGCTATTCCCACCAAAGTCAAATCCGCCTCAGCCTTACCAAATCCGCCAGCTGAGAATCAGGTCCATGCCCAATCGACGATGTAAACAAAAATGCTACGTTCGAAGTTGTTTGGCTGATAGCCGCTCTGGTCAAGGGTCAGCAGAGGATAAAAGCAAGGTGATGTAAAAAGACCTCCTACGTTTGAAGTTCGAGTCAACAGTGATTCTTCTTTGAGCTGCCTGCCTTGCTCCTTTTTTATCTAATGCGAGTCGTCTATCTTGACTCTCTCGCCTACTTTCTTCCATCGCCACTCAATCACAGTCTCTCAACGAATCTTGGAGAGACGGTATTTCAGGAGATGCCTGATCATCCGGGCTTCTGGTACCGCACAACCTTCAGTGGTTGACAAAAGAATTGACCGCCAAATGCATAACTGCTTGCTGGTCTCGCAGCTACCGGTCCAGGAATCAAATGGCCAAGTCCTTGAAACACGAAGTATGCTCCCTGTGGCCTTGGAGTACGGACAACAAGTCTCTCGTAACCCCGTCACGCAAAGTCAAGACACCGAGGCCGATGAAGCCGGCCCTCGGACCAGCCCACCGCGAGGGCGCGAACAGTTCGTCAGCTAGCTTCAACCGGCTATCGACATCATAGCGCAAGGCTACACAGGAAAGAGTTTGGGTATGCTTCGCTCCATGCAGCTAGCCGTCCCTAGCGCATGGCGATCAGCCTAGTTGCATGGCAGCGGCGAAGAACTCTGACACTTTTGCTTCACGAGCCATTTTCCCCGCACTCCTTCTCGCTCACAAGTTGGTAAGCACGCGAGTGCAAGTCCGACGAGCACCACGGCCGAGTTCCGCGTACTGGAAAGACGGAATTCGGAGCAATTGAGTCCCAGTATATGATATAAACAGCTGTTTCCGGCAAACGACAGTCACGATTCAATTACTCAATTTCTTCATCAAACCCTTGTCTGCGACACCTACACATCCAACAGTCAGCTCAAAAATGTCTACCACCGAAGCAATGACAACATCGACGATTACCACCAAAACTCTCGCGTCCTCTACAACGACGCCAGCGATCCCGCCCCCTTCGTTCCTCGCACATGTGGTGCTCCAAACCTCAACGGCCAACTTTGACGCCATGGTCCACTTCTACACGACCATGCTCTCGGCACAGCACACATACACGACGCCCACAGCTGCCTTTATGACGTACGACGAAGAACACCACCGATTGGCCATTCTGGCCTCTCCCGACGTCCAACCAAAGGACCCCAAAACGGCAGGGTTGCGGCATATTGCCTTTAGCTACGACACACTGGCGGACCTGGTCGCCGGGTACAAGGGCCGCAAGGCTGCCGGGTTTGAGCCTGTTTGGTGTGTCGACCATGGCATCTCGACCAGCATGTATTACGAGGATCCGGATGGAAACCGTCTCGAATGTCAGGTCGACAATATGAGCAAGGAGGAGGCCATACGCTACATGGCGAGCGAGACTTTCACCAAGAATCCGCTTGGTGTTGATTACCAGCCTGAAGAGTTGGTCAAGAGGTTTGAAAGCGGCGAGGAGTGGGTGGGTTTTCTGAAGAGGGCGCAAGAGGAGAGAGGTTTCGGTGAACACAAGTAAACGACGCAGAAGCGGGTCGCTCCCATCCCCCGTCTGCAACAAGCAGCTGCTGCATCGATTCTGCTGTCGCTCTTTTCAACTCCAAATTCGGAGCTTATTTCGACATTGAATTCAACTTTCGCAACACGGATAGTATCTACAGGAGTAAATCAGGAGTCATCAAGCAGTCTTTCCCGCCTCCTTCTGTCCTTGAATCTTGTCCAACTCCGCCTGCGTCTTTGCCATGTCCTCCTCGGACGGCATATTCACAATCATGAGATACATGACATCCTGCGTCAGGGTCAGTAACGGTCTCCCAACACTCCAGGCAACAACTCACTTGTCTCAATGCCTTCTTGACGGATCCAATAAGGCCAACACGTCTGGGAGGCGGCCTACGCGCACGCGATCCCGAAGCCGCCCTGCTCCTCCCGACAGGTCTTCCGTTTGCAGCCGGACGCGGCGCCGGGCTGGTACTCTTCGTAGTCTGGGTCTCTCCAGTGCGCTCAGCCTTCCTCTTGTTGTACAAGTCGATGCCCCTGGTGATCAGACCGCGGTGTTGGTAACGCCCGCCCGATATCAGGGTGATGAGGCCGCCCTGGTAGGCAGGGTGCGTGGGGTCGCTGATGGACGACGCGAATTGCGGGTCCTTGGCCAGAAGCGTCGAGTCGGGGTTTTCTTGCAACTGTTTTTTTATGATAAGTACTCGCAAGAAGGCAACAGAAGAGCGAGACTTACAAACACGGCTTGCGCGCGCCTGTCGTAGTATTCTTGCACAAACTTGGATCCCCTCCTGACCTTGTCCTTGACGTCTTGCGTCTCCTTTGTCTGTCCTTCGGCAGCCTCATCCAGCGCTGGAAACACCAGCTCCGCTGCCTCGGGAAGCTCCGACTCCCCATACGTCTTGCCGCTCGTGAAGCGGAACTTGCGCCCAAGGTCCTTGGTCTTGGACCCTGACGTCTGTCCGTACTTCATGATGGCGGCGTTGATGTCCAGAGGCTGTGCTGAGATTGGTCTATCCGTGTCGCTCTTGAATGTCACAATCATGGCGTAGAGCCCGCGCGGGCGGAAAATGGCTTCATTGGCGCGGTCGAGGAAGTTGTTTGTGCTGTACCGCGTCTGCATGATGGTAGCTGGCACCACAGCAACGTTGATGGCCGTACACACTGCAGCCACTGTGATGTCGGGGACAAAGCCGGCAATGGTGGTCCCGACAAGGATCACATTGAAGATGGGGTGTACCTGACTCTCGCGGTGGAAGGCGGCTAGGAAAGACATGAAAGATGCCTCGTCGATTCCGGCGGAACTCAGGGAAGGCGCGTACGCCCTGACGAAGCCGCGAGCCTTTTCGCGAGGGCGGCGTTGTGGGAGAATTACCGGATACGGAAGTTGCGTCGTACCCGACTGCGCGGATGGTGCAGGGCCCAAATTATCGACAATGGCCTGGATGCGTTTGTTGGAGCTCTTTTGCGCCTCCTCGCTCTCCGCGTACGCAGGAGGTTGCTCCTCTGCCGGCAGCTCCTCCCACACTTCGTCGGCAGCGTCGTCCAGCTCCCAGACCTCATCGTCCTCTTCCACGCGGTCTGGGATGATGATGTTGACCGGCTCGTTTTTCTTGCTGGCTTCCTCGGCTGAAACAGCTTGTCCCGTGGATTTGAGGTGTTCGGCTTCTTTTTCTGAAATCTCAATGACCTCGCCCGTCTCCTGTGGTCCTCCCGCCAAGGGCGGCGTTGATCCAGCTTCTTTGGAAGCTCTGCGATGGGCCATTGCCTCGGTGGCAAGGCCAACGCCATTGCTAATGAGCTTTACAAGGAGGGGCATTGTTGATTGAAGTTTGTGTGAAGATGAGGGCGCGCGCGAGTCGAGGCAAGAGCTGTCCTTGCCTTGAGTCTCCTTAAATCATGTCGAGCAGAGCTCCTGAGGCGCAAGCTGAGCTCAAGCTGCCAGCTGTTTCTGGGTTAGCTCGTATGCTCTGCCCTCAACTTGGGCTATGCCTCACGTCAGCGCGTGAAGCCTTGCCAATCAGAAGCTCGCTTCAACTCTGGGGCCGGAAGTTGTTAGCGTCTACCACGGATTTTTGACAGCCACGGAGGCTGGACCCTGCGATGCGGAGCACATGGAGAACGCCGTGACCGTTTCGTAGGAACGAGGCTTGGTACCAGAAGTTGAGGCACGCGCAACTAGGAGTACGATTGCTCCCGTACCTTTGCGTTGAGAAATATGAGTGCTCCCGGTAGCTTCACTTTTACGAGCTTGAAGGACAGTAGAGACAAGCGAGCCAATACCCAATCGCATTGAATCACCTTTTTTGATGGTGCTTCCATCTTTGTCTTGGCTGGTGATTCCACTCGAAACAGATCTTATCCCTACTCCTTTTTCAATATCTTCCACTGCACGTTGATGATTGCCATGTGCTGCCAACGGTGCAGTCCACCTCCCTCAATCTTTCCTCAACAGCTTGGCATCTACCAAAAATCACTCATTCTTACGTCCTCTTCGCAGTCGTCCATCCTATCGTCCCTCGCATCTCTCACGCCCACATCATCAATTCCGCATCAACATCCACATCCACATCGATCCTCCTATTTTTCTTCCCCCTACGCCTACCGTCATTCGGTAACGCATGCTTATCCTTGCATGTAGGTTCAGCGTCCATGTCCGAAAAGGTGACCACGGCCGTCGCCACGGCACCGTTTATCGTCTTGGTAAACGTGGCGACGGTTGACCGAGGGCCCAAGGCGCCGATAGTTGGGTTGTCTGCGGGGAGGGGATAGTCAGGGGGTTTGGATAGCTGGTGGTGAAAATGCAGTCGATGGGGAAAAGGGAGGGAGGTGGTGGAAGCCGGTACGTACATGGAGGATAGCGCCAGCCGTCGACTTCAGATGATACCATGGGCCCGAATGAGATGGTCGTGGCTTCTCTGGCAATAGTGAGGCAGACGAGGAAGGCGCCGAGGAGGATGTCGCGGGAGTTGATTGGTCGCATTTTGTGCGTTAGAGTTCTGCGTTCTTGCTTTTCCCTTGGAGCGGAAGGGACAAGATCCAGCTTGAGGTTTTAATCAACGTGTGTTCCCCAACAACCAGAACTTTAGCCCAACCTGTGTGTGGACTTGACTGCGGTATCACTCTCTCAACAAAGCTTGAACCATGTATTGGCCAATTTCATAGTCTTCCTTAAGTACTAGCTGAAATGAAGTATCGTCTCGCACAACAAAAAATTTTGAACGATGCTAGTGGACTGGATAGCACAACACTTCCGCGAGATTTCGCGGAAGTTCACCAAGGCACAATGACAGCGAATGAAATCCATCTGAGCTGAGACGGTCAAGTCTCGATGGGAAAAGAGGTTGTGAAATTTGGCAAAGAGGCATCATGGGATGTTGTCGTTTTGCAGGATTAAGTTGGACGTCTTTGTCGATTCTGGCCTCATCGCTCCTCTGTGTACGACCATGGACAGTGTAAACACGGTCCATGTCATTTACTAGTTACCACGTTCCATCAAGAGTTGCCAGAATTGCCAGCGTAGCTAATAGATAGATAATTTTTGGGCGCAAGTCGTCGTGCGTCATCCGTTCAAGTTTGTCGCGATTTTGTGGACCATTTTGAGGCTCAAGTCTTGTCATCTAGGTACGAGAAAATTGCTGGAAAAATGCCCAACTGATCAAGATTTGGACTCTGGATGAAATCCGCTTCATGTGGTGTTGCAGGCGTGAATGTGGAAAAACAAATTGGAGCCAGAAGGGCTTTGAAGTCGCAGAGGTACAGTACTAACTTGGTTAGGAATGTCAAGCGAGTTTTGTGGAGCATGCGGTCTAGTTCGCGAGAGTGTTGTAGTCGAGCGAGCTTCAGCAAACTAACTGACTGGCTGACGCATCTTCAACACCCTTGCTTGACCATGAGCTGGACGCCTGCAAAAACAGCAAAGTCGGAGCACATTTAGTCAGTTCAAAAGTATAGCATTAGCAGCCGTAGTCGCATTGCGTTGAGAAATAAAAAATAAGAAATAAATGAGGCCAGTGAGGAGATATCTGGCCCAGATATTCTTACTGAGCTTCGGACAGATAACGGTTGACAGAACCCGGTCTGTCCGATCGTTTTCAGGGCGTCTCCTGCTCCCAGAACGCTGTCAGTGCTGTGTACCTGCCGCGAAGCTGTGGCGTCGGCTAGAACTGCAAAAAAATGGCCTCAGACAACTAAGAAAATTGCAAAAAATTGTGCGAGGAGATGCTTTCTGCCATGTATTCATCACAAAAGCAAAAAAAATCATGTTATCATGAGATTTATCTCTCCGACGGGGACTATGAGTATTGTTAGTGAAAGTTTGGAATGGTAGTGCCGTGAGAGCTGCTTACATCGAACCCCGGTCTCCCGCGCTTGCTTCACACCGTGATGACAAGCGGAAATCATGACCACTAGACCATCGAAGAATGACGGTGGATGGAAATCCACACCGCTGGCATGCCTTATGAATGCTGTGGGCGTCCGTGCGCTTAGCGCGGCTTCCGGAGACGGCTAGATCCGTGTTAGTGTGAGCTGGCAATATCCTGATGTGATTGGACAGCTAATCTCATGGGCGCTTAACTACCAACTGTCCCACCTCCCCACCTCTCTCTCTCTCTCACAACACTTCAACACCACACTCTCCACGAAACCACTTGCCGCAAGAGCGCCCCGTAATCGTACCTACTTTTACCTATGGAGCAGCCCTGTGAATCTGCAAATGAAAAGGTCTCTCTGAGCGATCTTTCTCCCGACCATGTCGCTCCTCTCAAAGGCACCCTTACGCGCATCCTCGCGACTGAGGTTGCACGTCGAACTTTCGCGCAAATTGTTGATGGAGTTCAACTTGAAGACAAGCGCTTCGAGCCCCCTGCGACGCACCCAGGCAGATCTGATGTTTGTCCGAGGGCGTATGAAGTGCTAGATGCCTTTCGGGACAATTTTTCTTTCGACATGCTCCAGTTCGACACCAAGGTCCGTATCAGACTATCTACTCCTTTGTCTAGGCGTCATTCCATCAATACGAGATAAAATGCATGGAGCCTCTTCCCTTCTAATTTCCAGCACGAGCATGGAAGACTAAACCTAACCTGCGTCCAGAAAGCACAAGCGTACCAAAACACTCCTGTTGACAGCAAAGATTTCGGCAAGCACTTGTTGGAGATGACAGCTGTCTCGCTTCATGAAATTGGGGCGTCGCTGTTCCGTCTCGCAGATGGGGGCTTACACAAAGACGATCACGAGGCGCCCTCTGATCAAAATCTGTCACTCTTTCATCATACTCATTACAAAGACTGGACCCAGTGTCGCCGGGGAACAGCGAATGATGCTGGCTACTGGGTTGAGCTCAAGATTCTGGGTGGCGTTGTGATCTTTGACCGCGGCGAGTCCGGTCTTGAGGCGAGTCTTGCTTATAACAACTTCACGACTACCAAGGCTGACGAATCATTCAGTATGGACAAGTGTATCTTCATCCTTTTCGCTACAAGATCTTCTCACTTCTCCCCTTTCAAGTCCAGGCATTCGTTGACTTCGGGACTGGATTGTGGCAAGAGAGTTATCCACCACTTCCGATGAAGCCGAAAGTCGGAGCAGACCGACTTGACAATTATGATTCGTTCGACCGTCACATTTTCCGCGATAGATACGAACGCACGCGACCCCCACCCAACGTAGACAGGTATGGTCGTCCTCCAGACCGCATTATGTTTGTTCCCGAAGATGAATTGGATTTCATGGACTCTATACGGCGGGGGGTGGAGTCGGGTTTGTTACCACCCAATTTGTTTTCTGCAGAGTACTGGGCTCCAATTTACGAAAAAGACGGTGCACCGCCTCAACGACCGGAGTCACCGTAAGCCGCAGAAGATATGTCAGCTCCGAGGTAGGGCACGCGTGCTGAAAATTTTTTGTGTAATTCCTTCTAAAAACTCAAATCTCCAAGTATTCTTGAAGTAAGGCACATGGATGCTTCTCGTGTACAATTGGATGCGTGCCAATACAACAGTTGCATTATGGAAGCGCCAATGACCACCTCCACAGGAATCTATTTTTGGTTTCGTTCGCGGTGTTGGCCAAATTCAGACCTCATCCCTTATTGATGGCGCCACAGTTGAGGTATCATTCGCCCTCGGCCTCCATTGGCGGTTCAAATGGAGTGTGATCTCATTGTCAGCTGATGAAGTGAGGGTTATACAGTTACTTGATGGTTGGAGCGGGCTCCAATTGGTGTGATGGAGACGGAGGTGGAGGTCTGGGCGCTCCGGCGCAGTCACCTGTGATTCAATTGGCAGTTAGTTAGGCGCGCTCGGCGTCCGTAGCCAGAACAACACATTTCATCCCCTTCATCAGATGTCCTCCAGCTCCATACGCCGCTGAACACATACCATGATTCGTCAAAGATAGCGCCAAAATTGTTTTAGGTGTCTGGTGCATCTATCGGGCTTGCTGTGCCGCAATGAAAACGCCGCAGTTGGCTCTTAGACAGCCTAAAGACAAGCGAGTTTTGCGCGCGGCTCCGCAGAAACCTCTCGAGATTACGTCTCGATACATGAGTGGCTGAGCAAGCGCCAACCACTGTGATGAAGATGTTCAAGGAGCTCTGGTATGTCCGGCTGTGTGTTGTCAAACTTGTCCCTCATCATCCATATATTGCATGTGGCCGCAATACCGTCTTGATACTACCATCTAACATCTTTTCAACACCTTCTGACATCTCTTTTGAGTCTCCTGGCGACACAAATGACAGACTTCGCAAACTTCGCCATCATCCACCGGGGCCCAATTGGGGCTAGCTTCGATGTGACACACATTTACGAGCCAATAGAAGAGATCTATACTTATGTTGCATCGTCCATTGCAATTGCATTGAGAGCATTGAGCAACGATGAAGCTCGAAACTGGATGGCAAGTCTTGTCATTACCTATGACCAATCACGGACCGGAGGAGGACGCATTTGTGCAAATGACACAACTCGCGCACACAACATTGTTGATTCATTTTTGAAGAAAGTCCAGAGGAAATTTCCAGTAATTTGCATCGACGAGAAAATCAAAGATCCAAGATGTCTTGGAATGCATCGACGCACAGACTGGACTGGAAACTTCGACCAATTTGACCCAAGAGCGAACTATGTGTTTCTCAACGCAGGGGTAAGTTTACAAAGTCTGGGAGTTTGTTTCTCGGTCAAACTAATCAAATTTGAAGAGGGTCGCAGACATGGTATCTGCTGCCAGGCCTAGCGGTCAACGGTCTCAACCGAACAATTCCGAACTTGAACAATTCCGAACTTGAACAATTCCGAACTTTTCAGTTTACTTTTGCGGCAACTCTGGTTCACGAGGTTGGCGCTCATCTTTTGATCACGGCCATTGATAATGGACGCAATTGGACCCCACCAGAGATGTCTGCTAGTGGATACGTAAGCATAGAAGAAAAGGAGGAGACAGGAGAATGGGTTTATTTTGGAGAGTCTGGCAGGTGGCTCGAGAAAAATCTGTACGGAGGGACCCTAGAATTTGTGCAGGATCCAGCCCGAGACATCAAAACACAAGTAAGTGGAATTCTCACTTTGCATGAAAAAGAAGAACTGATATATGACGTAGTCTGGCATCCCCTATCTTTTCGGCGAAGATGACAAGGCAAGGAGAATCGAACGTTCCGTCATTGATCAATTTTGTAGAGGAGGTACGCTTTCCTGAATTTACAAGTGCAATCACACAATTACTCAGATTCCACAGAATTTTCATTTCCGCTCGCGACCGATACACGTACTGCAGTAGACTGGCGGACCGTCCATCGTTTTGGAACGCCTGCATCAACAGGTTCCAGGAATGGTCGCGGAAACGGACCAGTTCCTAGTCGACTACCACAGGAGGAGGTTCAAAGCCGCAAGGACGGAGTGAACAGATACATGAGTGCCAGGGGGCTGACGGCCGAAGTACTGGCCGGGAAAAACATCGCGATGTCCGCCTTGATGAGGATTCCGATGCATCCACAGGAGCGGCTCACCGCCGTCGCGTGAGCAGGGTAGAACCAGTTCGTGGGAGTTGCGATGGATTGACTTTTCGGTCCATGGTTACCTGATACTTTCCTTTGTTCTTTCGGATTGAGTGTTTTCACTGTAATTTTCCTTGTCTATTTCGAGCCGTACATCATCCTTTTGCGATTTGGGAAAAGACGTGTCCAAGAACGAACCCGTGCATGTGCTCGACTCGTGACTGCAATCGTCTACGTCCACATTTCAGCAGATGCCAGGATGGGAGTAGCCACGGCTTGGTCTGATCTCAAAGCCTATGCCAGTTGGAAATCTTCTAGAAAGCCACGAAATACCGAGCTTTCATTTGCCTTGCTATTCGCTCCCTAGCACACCTCTTCAGCTTCATCGAGCTAGCTCTACGCCTTTGGCAAATCCAAGTCCACCAACCACGGGGCATTGCGCGGATTATACCCCAAATCCATGATACTAGCATTAACCATCAGCGTCTCGTCGCCCGCCTCCAACGGCCTGCCGCCCTCAGCGCTCACATCCGCGACAGCAGCGTGTGCCTTAGCCGCCTCAGCCTGGTCCACCTCCACCATTTCCACCTCTTTTACACCAACGTTCTTCTCCTCCCCGCCCCATCGCACCCGCTCCGCACCCCACCCCTCATGGATGTGCCCAAAGCAATACAAACGGGGCCGCGCCCTTTCCGCTGCGCGCAGCAGGTGCGGACAGCCGACGTCGAGCCCTGTTGAAGTGCGGTCGAGACGGCGATGCGGCGGGCCGTGGGTCATGATGATGTCGATGGAGCGGGCGGCGGGAAGTTCGGGCACTGGGGAGACGGCGATGTTCTTGTAGGGCTTGGAGTTTGGTGGGAGTTGTGTGGGTGGTAGGCTTGCCGGGTTGAAGCGGTCTTCGTGGTGCTCGTAGGGAAAGGCCCAATTGCAGAATTCGGGTTGGTATGGTGAAGTGTAGATCTGGTTGAACTTAGTAGGTGCAGTTGCTTGATTTGTGTTGACAGAGGATGGGCGGAAGGTGCGAGGCTCTGGATGGGTCTTAGAGCGGTGGAGTAAATATCAAACGGCCATGGAGAGATTGCTCCCTGATAAATAATGCTGCTTGTGGTCCATCTCTTTCTCTTCATGAAAAGCTTGACTAATCTCATCTTTCGAAAATTCGATACCTACCTACTATCCAGCCAGTATCACGTGATCTTTCGACAACAGAGCGGACGGATTGAGTAAGGGAACAGTAAGACCATGGCATGAGAAAGGGAGTGCAGAGACTTTGGAGAAATTTTGTAGACGTAGACAGCAGACGAGAAACAAGAGACAAACCAACCTTCAACCTCGCCCCATTCCTTAACTCAAACTCATGCAAACCCTCCTCCAAATACGTAACGCCCGCCTCCCTCGCAGCATCACCCTTCCACAGCTCGGCCGCCTGCTCGGGCATCTTCTCATCAAAATCGTACTTGTGCATGCGCTTGCCGTTACTCATGCCGACGCCCTTGCTCATGCCATGGTAAAAGTGGCCGTCGAGCGAAATGTCGTGGTTGCCCGCGATGACGAGCTTGAGCGGCGCGTCAATCGAGCCCAGCATGTCGAGGCAAGCCCGGTACTCGTCCAAGCGGCCGATCATGGTGAGGTCGCCGCAGTGCAGCAGCACGTCGGCTGCCGGGAGGGGCGATGTGAAGGCCCGCGCATTGTTCTTGTCGCCGGCGCCGTTGGTTGGCTCGGCGGCTGGCTGGAGGGGCGCGCTGTGCGTGTCCGAGATGATGAGGATGCGCGTCTTGACGGTTCCTTGAGGCTTGGGTATGGACATGGTGGTGGTGGTTGTTGTTCGAGTCGACTCAGGCAGGTTCGCCGAGTCGGCTGCTCGGCTGACGCTGCTCGTCTTCCCGAGCTTCGAACGAGGCCGGCGGTTGAACAACTTGGATCCGCGGCGGCTGAGCTTTTGCTGGATGGATTTGAACATGGTCGAAGCGGTGGAATAGCGTGCTGATGACTTATCTCTGGAGATGGAGATTGTAATACCAGACAGAGGTACATACAGTATGTAGGCAACGCTAGCAACACGTGCAACGCTAACTGCTTCAGGCAAGTAGGCATTCTGAGAATCAACTTAGGAAAGATTATCCATAGCCGCGATGAAAAGCCTTTTTTCAATACGAAAACGGCCTAATCTTCAACATCCGCTTCTCCTCCGGCCTGTCCTCCAGGGGCTTATCCATAAACTCCGGGTACAAATACCAGGCCGTGTCCTTTCCGTCAAACTGAACCTCACTCCACCCATTCCCCAACCAAGCCATACGATTCACCTCCTCGCCTCCCCTCTGCTCACCCAAATACACATACTCCCAGTCCTCCCAACGCGGACTCCTCAACGTCTCGATGCAGTGCAGAGTGCTGCCAGGCCACAAGCCGGAGATCTTGCCCTCCTTGCTGCGGTACCAGCTGCGACAGTCGTCGGTGTAGACGGTGCGCTGGAAGTACGCGTCGACGTAGGCGGTGAAGTCCCGGACGCGTTCTGTGCGCGGCGCCATGGACTTGATGTTGTCTTTCTGCAGCTTGCGGATGGCGCGGACGACGTAGTCGCCGGTCGATTCGATCATCATTGTGAGCGAGCCCGCGCCGATTGCACTGTTGGGTCCCAGCATCGTGAAGTGGTTGGGGAACTCGGGGGAGATGGCGAGAGATAGGTAGGACGTGGCGCGCGTGGCCCAGTGTTTTTGAAGAGAAGTTCCTTGGGTGCCTATCACGGGAAAAGGAGGCGGGGCGGAGGTGTGGAAGCCTGTTGCGCAAACGAGCACATCGATGGAGTGATGTTGTGAGTCGCTCGTGAGCACCCCCAAGGACGTGATTTGAGTGATCGGAGTTGAGATGAAGGACACGTTCGGCTGGGTAAGCGCCTCCAGAAATCCGATTCCAGGGGTCAGACGGCGGCAGCCGGGGGCAAATGATGGGAGAAGCGATGCGAAGATTTCGGGATGAGTTGAGAGCCGCTCTCGCATACTCTTCTCAAAGACCTTTCGACCCTCCACTTGCATGGCGGTTCCGCGTAGGGTGGTGGGATGTAAAATGTTTCCATTCTCCTCGATGGCGAGGCGAAAGCGATGGTATGCATCCGGATCTGCTGCAAATTTGGCTCGCAGCTCTTCAGGGACTGATCGGGGTTAGCGAATGTCAATTGATTGAACTCGGTCGCCCACTTGTAAAGGTATCCAGGCCATGCTTCTCCCATACAGATGATCCAAATGGAGGCGAGATCCAAGTTTTGCTGCGAATGAAGCAAGAAAGTTGTGTTCCGGGTATTTTTTGCAGGTTTGGAACAATTTGAATGGAGCTGCTTCCTGACCCAATTACCCCTATCTTCTTCCCGACAAAGTCATAACTGTCCAAGATCAGCCTCTTTGGAGTCGACAAGTACAAGCTGCAACGAACCTTTCATTCCACTTGGCCGAATGCATCACCTCCCCCTGAAAACTGTCCAGACCCTCAATCTCTGGCCACGCAATCTCATTCAAATTGCCCCTGGCACTAACCAGCACCTCAGCTTCATCCTCAAAAACGCGCGAATTTTCCAAGTCTTCAACCTTGACGTGCCACTTGCCGTCATCCTCATCCCACCGACACTCTTTGATCTTGTGCGACAATTTGATGAATCTGTCAGCGCCGTACTTGCGGGAAGTGTGTTGAAGATACGCCTGAATCTCGCGTGCCGGTGCGTACAAGGAGGACCAGTCCATGTTGGGCTCGAAAGAGTATTGATACGAGTACGCTGTTTAATGTAAGTGATTGGCTCATGCATTCGAACGCTCCGCGTGACTTACAAGGAATATCGCACGCGCAACCTGGATATCGATTTTCCCACCTATATACAATTGGTTCATGTTTTTCTCAAGCCGAGCGCGGATTCAATTCGTACCATACTCCACCAACGCCGGCATTCTTTTCGTATATAACCAGCTCGACGTTTCTAAGCTTCTCTGGGATACGTATGCCCATGTAAATACCAGAGTAGCCGGCGCCAATCACGATGACTTTGATTTTGCGCGTGTTTTCGACGGGTTGATCGTAGAGCTGGAAGCCTTCAGGCGGGGAAGCTGCATCACCGTTGCCGTTGATCGAGCCGTGGAAGTGGCCATTGGTGTGACCGGTGCCATTGACGCCATTGCTTGCGCTTGCTGTCAAGACCGCCTCGGGGAGGTTAGGTATCGCAGACATATTGGTTTAGTCGACCATGAAATGCGAATTGAGGAGTTCAGGACAAAGCCCAAACCTTGAGAGCAAGTGGGCCATGGCAGGTAGGCTTGAATTCGGTGGACTGCACGTGGTCCCCCACTGTCAATCTGGCGACGGGATCGAAAGACGGGAAAGGCTGGTTGAATCAAGATGGGCAACATCGAAGGTGAAAGGTCCAATTGTCGACAGTGAAAGATCCCGCGGGGTTGATGGTCATGGAAGGCATGTCCACCTTCCCCACAATGAGGCGTGGTGGGGTTCTCCGCAGCCATGACATGGGGACTTGCCCAACAGGGCTAGTGGCGTTGAACTTGGGCGGAGTTGAGGCACGGTTGTTCTCGTTGCCGCCAACGGCATGGAAGTGTCGCGTGTGGAGAGGCTATGGCGACTTTGGAGTTGCCAGACAGCCGAAGGTGCAGCGGCATGATTCCGCGTCGTCAAATGAGGGCCTTGGAAATGCAACAGCTACAGTGTGAACTACAGCGTCAACTACAGCGTCAACTTTTCGAGTGAAAGCCACGCCGCAGGTACATCCACATGGGTGACGAGAAACGCCAATTCTAGGACTCAACGATCTGAGCACTCGTCGTGTGCCGAGTGACTTTCGTATTGCCCAAAAACTTGTATATTGAGCTTGTAGAAGGATGGCTACAGGAAGCATTCAAGCACCCGTACCCTATTTTGGAGTTGACATTCCTTTTGCGATCCTCTATGCATCTGTAGTAGGGAGGTTCGCTTTGCTAGGATTGTAGGTCCAACGGCAGACGAGCCCATTGCGGAGCCAAAAATTGGACGATTCGTGCTGTTGCGCTCTGCGTCCGGTCAAGTTTCTTGGAATTGGGGGCATGTACACGTTTCCCGTACCGGATTTGATTCCCATCGACGAACCGTCCAAACTCCACATCCCATACCAACTCGAGATCCTATGCAACCCACCAACTGCCCTCTGACCGTGTAAAATCCCATCGAACAAGTGCAGCAGGTTTTCCTTGCCCCCAATGTGCGCCAACGACTCCTTCAATTCTTCTTCTTACGTACTACGCTTTTGGCACTGCATTCATGCCCCAGAAATTGATGATGGCGACCTGTTTCCCGTCAGCAGCCAAGTCGGACAGATGTCGACAGTCCGATGCTTACCTGGTTTCCACGCCTGTAGGCTACCTTTTTCCCATCCGAATCCCACTTAAGACCGTGGTAAAGATCCTCCGCCTCTGTTCCGTTTTCGGTTCCGTTTCCATTTTGCACAGGCTTTGGCCATTGACCTGTGTCAACCTGCGCTGCTTTCCACACCATCTTTGAAACACCAGTCTCTGGGTCCCAAAACGTGACTGTGTCACTGCTAGCAGCTGCCAAAAGATATCCATCTGGCGAAAAGGCGATTTCTGCTATGGGGCCGCTGGACAGCTGATTGATCTTCTCAAAAGGTTTCTTGGCGTTCCAGAATTGCAGCGTGAAGAAACCTTCGTTGGATGAAGTGGCAAGGAGGCGTGGTGAGTCGTCGTTGAATGCGGCTGGATTTGGAACAGGTTGGAATTCGAGGCCGGTTATTGCGTGGCCATGGTCAAGTTTATGGGTGCGAATTTCCGAATCGTCTGGTAGAACGAGACCAAATAGAGACTCGTCCGAGGAGGCACAAGCAATGATTTTGCATATTCGATCGTATCGGAGCGTCTCCCAGTTGATTTCTGTAGGATATGACTTTTGAATCTGGAGCTTTCCGTCGGCTATTTCGTAAATGTCCAGTATCCGGTCGCCGGCCACGACAAATGTTGAGTCAGTCATCCACTCGGCGGCAAGAACTGGTTGAGACGTTTGGACGGTGTAGGCCGGTTCCCGCCTAAGGTCTTTCCAGACAAGGATTCGCGAATTTACGTCAGTACTGCAGACGCTGATGAGGAGTTGTGCTGACACATTGTATCGCAGGGCAAGAACGTTGCCAAGAACCGCGGATATCAACCGTGACTGTAGACCACCTTCACTGAGGTGGTGCATTTTCCACTTGGTAACACGCTCTCCACTGTCCGCGGTCATATCTTCTAGCGTTCCAATCACCGCTTCCCCTGGTTGGGTCCATTCGACGGCTGTGACAGTTGGATTATTCAGGCCGATATCCAAATCCTTAAACAGAGGTTCTGTTGGAACATCGGCTAGTGATTGTGAGGAACTGGGTATGTGGTAGATCCGCAACAATGACTCTCCGGCTGTCAATAAAAGTTGTGGCTCTGTTGGACTCCACTCGGTATGAACAATCGAAGCGTCCGGCTCTTTGACTCTTAAAAATGTCGACTGTGGCCCCAGGTTGGTGAGTTTCTCGGTTTGAAGACTGCTACTTTCGCCTAGTGTTAGTGTTGTCACCAGTGGCGCAACCTCTTCCTCGACTATAGATTCTGCGTCGGTCACGACGGCTTCAGACTCGGCGGGTGCGCCATTCACGTCCATGACGACATCCCCGTTGACGTGGCTTTCTGTTGTCGAGCTCGCCTTCTTCTTCTTATGAGGTGGTTGTGCACCGTCGACGGCGTCGCCGTTGACGATTGCCTTGCGTTCGCGGCGGCTCGAAGACAGCTTTCGTCGGCGCGCCTCAGCATTGTAGCGAGCAAAGGGTCTTCCGTGGTCTTGGCCGAACTGATATCGACGTGGCTCGGCACCCTGTTCTGATCAGACGGGATTGCTTGATGGATTGGACAGCACGGCACATACATTCGAGGCCGAGGCGCGCATCTCGTCCAGCCACATGCCATCCTGGAGCATGCGCAACATGGTATGTGTCTGGACTCGTTCGGCAAATGGGAGAGTTTCTGGCTCATCGTGCCAGTCGTGCGCCAGAGCCAGGGCAGCTTTGGGATATCCTGAGAGAAATTAGACGTCATTGAGTGACAAAGACGGCGCTTGACGGGCGTGACGCAGGGACAGGAGGCCAAGCTTTGACGGGCCGTGGTCCGCACGCGCAGCACCGGTGACGACTGCTGAGAGGGTCGGTCGTCATGATGCGCCGGATGTGAGGGCGAGCAGCGTACCAGCTTCTTGCAGATACCTCCATACTAGGTAGTTGACAACGTTGGAGGACAGGTGCTCTGTCATGGCGCATGGTTGTCGCGCGCAGAGAGAGGGCGAGAGGACGAGATTGCGCGCGATGCGAGGCGGAAGAGGGCGGTGGACTCGGTGGGGTGGTGATTGGGGAGGAGGAATTGGTGGTGGAGATGCAGAGATCGAGTAGTTGGACAGCTAGGCGTCGGTGGAGCGGCTTGAGACGAGACGAGTAGACGAGAGATGGGCAGCGGCAGACGGCAGGGCTTGGCTTGGCCTCTCGCCGCACCGGGGTCAGTCATGATCGGCGCTGGCCCTGTGTATCCACCTACAACCCTCCACCTTCTCAACCACCACGACCACGACCCCGTCTCGTCCCCGACGACGACCCGCTCTCTCCATCCCCTTCGCCCTGCGCCTCTCGGGGCTCCTCCATCTGCCGTCGCGCCCCTGCAAGTCGGTCTCCGCGTGCGCACAAGCTCCATTCCAACATCCCCGCAGACCAACCGAGCTGCACCATGCGCGTCAACATCCCCCCTCTGACTCGGGGGCTGCTCGTCACACTCACCACCTTTACCCTCCTCAACTGGATCCTCCGCCCTGGTTATAGCGATTGGGTGCAGGGCTTGGGAAAACCCCTCCACACCGTCGGCGAGGGCGCCCCATATCTGGCCATTATCCCCTCGACCGCCATTGTCTACCCATGGGTCTTTCTGGTCGCAACGCTCGTTGAGCAAAACATCTTTGGCCTCTTGATCACTGGCTTGACAATCTTCTACGGCGGCCGCTATCTTGAGCGAGCATGGAGCTCCGCCGAGTTTACCAAGTTTATTCTCTTCGTTTCCATGATACCCAATGTCCTCAGCTTCGTTCTGTACATTGTGGCCTACGCCCTTTCCAAGAATGACGAAGCACTGTATTATCCCCCGTGTATTCCACTTGGACAAGCTGACTCGACCTAGCACCGCAACCATCTCTGGCGGCATCTCCATCCAAGCCGCCTTCCTCGTCTCCTTCAAGCAACTCGTCCCCGAGCACACCGTGTCGCTATTCCGCGGCGCGATCCGCATGCGCGTCAAGCACTTCCCGGCCATATTCCTCGTCGCAAACACAATCTCGGGTCTGGTCTTTGGCACCGAAACCGCAATGTTCCTCGCGTGGTTCGGCTTCTTCACGGCCTGGATATACCTGCGCTTCTACCGAAAGAGCCCCTCCTTGATATCTGCTGCAACGGGTGAGGACAGCTGGGTCCGTGGCGACGCCAGCGACACGTTTAGTTTCGCCCAATTCTGGCCCGAGCCCCTTCAAACGCCAGTTGGCCTTTTCTCCGACCAAGTCTACAACGTCCTTGTCGCGATCAAGGTGTGCACGCCGTTTTCGATGGAAGACATTGACGCTGGAAATGAGCAAGCAATGGCAAGAGCAGAAGGCGGACTCCCAAGTATCATGAACTCGGGACGTGGAAGGGGAGCTAGGCGCGAAGAGGCGGAACGCCGGAGAGCATTAGCTCTCAAGGTTCTGGACCAGAGGCTACACGCTGCCGCCAGCAAGCCGCAATCGCCTGCGCCGGCGGTGACTTCGGGGCCGTCGCTGTTGGGAGAAACAACGTATGAGCCAGATCGGCACGACGAGATGCCGCAGCTGCCCCCGCAGACCAAGGAATAATTCGGGAAAGAGGAGGAGTAATAAGGATGATTCAACAATTGCCACCACTAGCCACTGGTTGGCGCATGTCGAGCAGGCACGTTGGGTGTCTGACGAGAAAAAAGTTGTTTTGGCTGTGCTGCTAGCCTCCTCTGTTTAAGCGTATGCTTGGAGTCGGGAAGATACCATTTTCCGTTTGGTACGACGGACGAGAAGGAGCTGATGGTGGCCGATATTGGGTGTAAGAACAATGTCTAGTTATTCGAGCGAGTTCTTCTGGAAATTTTGGCGCTATGCGAATCCGATTTTGAGATATGGATTGACCACCTGATACATGGCTGTGAAGTTCCTACCGAAACATGTTGATCTCTGACAACTCCCTGCACATATGCTGCTGCTGATACTCTTGTTTTTCCCATGAAAGACCGCTGAGTCCCCTACTTGTCAGTTCCCCTCCTCAGCTGCGCCAATGTGGCTTTCCCCGCCCGACTATCATTCGGTCTCCCCAGTTCTCCGGAAATCCACTCGCCGACTGCCGCCAGCCTCTCCACATCAACGCCAGTCTTGAGCCCCAAGCTCTCAAACAAACGGACCAAGTCCTCCGTCGCCACATTACCGGTAGCGCCAGGGGAAAACGGACAGCCACCAAGGCCGGCAACGGCAGCATCAAACTCGCGGACACCGTGCTCCAGGCCCACCAGCGAGTTGACGAGGGCCTGGCCGTACGTGTCGTGGAAATGGAGCGCGAGGTCCTGCGCCTCGACGCCGGCGGCGGCCAGCGTCTTGAGCAGCTCGCGGGTGCGCGGCGCCGTGCCCATGCCCGTCGTGTCGGCGACGGAGATGACGTCGGCGCCCATCTCCAGCAGCGACACGGCCAGCTCCGCCACCTTGTGCGGGTCGACGTCCGGGCCTTCGTACGGGCAACCCAGCGCGACGCTGATGTAGGCGCGCACGCGCAGGTTGGCGTCGCGGGCGCGCGACAGCAGCGGCGCGAAGCGCGAGAGTGACTCGGCAATGCTGCAATTTGTGTTTTTGCGCGTGAAGGTCTCGGTGGCGGCGGTGAAGATGGAGAGCTCAATTTCTGGGGGCTCGGTTGGAGAGGGGGTGGATGCGGGGGAGCTGTCGGGTGTCGATGTGGGAGCGTGTGCGTTGTAGGTATTGAGGAAGTCGTCGAGACCGCGTGTGTTGGGGAGGAGGAATTGGTACTTGATTTTTTCAGGAGAGCTCGGTGGAGTCTTGAGGATGTGCTCAAGGATGGAGGACGAATTGGCCATCTGGGGAGTTGTCAGCACCTGTTTGCTTCTTCTATCTATACAGAACACTGACCTGCGGAACCCATTTTGGACTGACAAAGCTGCCAGCTTCCAAGATCGTTAATCCAGTTGCTGCAAGCTTCTCGACCAGTTCGATCTTCGTGTCGACGGGGATCTTCTGGCGTTCATTTTGAAGGCCGTCGCGCGGTCCGACCTCGACCAGTCGGACATGGTCAGATGCTCTGGACGCGGTAGCAAGAGAGCGGCGGCCGAGTCCATATTTGGCGGCTCGAGCAAGGCAAAGACCAGCCCGTCGAGGAGCTATCATAGACATAGCGGCGGTAGGAAGCGTTGGACGCAAGCCTTGGAATTGCTTCTGTGAAAGAGCTCAGCTGTACAGCAGCAGTTGTCACTCAGCCGGGGAGGTGGAATGACATCGTGTGGGGTAAATGGTGGCCGGTGGTGCTCGTACCAGGTAGGGCTGATTATCGCCCGCGCTTTGACTCGTTCGATGGCACAAGTGCTGGAAATATTTCTGTTCCTGACCAACTTCTCACTCCTCGATTGCTCCTCGGCCGCCTACACGTCCAACCGATATATACCCCAAACGAAGACGACAATTCCCGTGAAGCGCTTCCACTGTCCAACGGCACTCTTCCACAACGTCGAGGAAAAATTCCGCCGCCCCATCCCAACGCCCCACCACGACCGCAAGGACATGGAGGAAGACCGCGCTGCGACAAATCTTGGCCCAGAGCCAGTCGAGGAATTGAATGGAGAGCAGAGTTCGGCGCCCAAGCAACCCAAGAGACGGTTCGTAGGAAGAAAGACCGCGGCCGGAGCAGCAGCAGCAAAATCAACGCCAGACCCGAACGCAAATATTGAAGACAGTAGTGCTATACAAGGCAAGGCCCAGTGTCCAACAACAAATCAAAAGACACACACTGACGGAGTTTCCAGTTGCACCACCTCGGAGAACAGCACGAGCGCTGAACAACATCCCCGCCGACATTCTCGAGGACCCCGACATCAATGCCGCCATATCTCTTCTCCCCACAAACTACAACTTCGAAATCCACAAGACGATACACCGCATCCGCTCTCATGGCCACAAATCAGTCGCGCTCCAATTCCCCGAGGGACTTCTCCTCTTCGCCACCACAATCTCCGACATTCTGACACAATTCTGTCCCGGCATAACCACAACGATCATGGGCGACGTCACGTACGGCGCGTGTTGTATAGACGACTTTACCGCGCGGGCGCTGGGCTGCGACCTGTTGGTCCACTACGCCCACAGCTGCCTGATCCCCGTGGCCGTGACCAAGATCGCAACGCTCTACGTCTTCGTCAGCATCGGCATCGACACGCAGCACCTGATTGACACGATGCGGCGCAACTTCACGCAGGGCAAGACCATCGCCATGGTCGGCACCATCCAATTCAACGCCACCATCCACGGTATTGCGCCGCAGCTCCGGCGCGAGGGCTACGAGGTCGTCGTCCCCCAAGTCATGCCGCTGTCCAAGGGTGAAATCCTGGGCTGCACATCGCCACGCCTGGCCGGGCCAAAATCGAAAACCTCCTCCCTCCTCTCAACCGCAACCACAAACAACACCAAGAAGGCATCCAAACACGACCCTCCCCACGCGGACCTGATCCTCTACCTCGGCGACGGCCGCTTCCACCTCGAGTCGGCGCAGATCCAAAACCCGCACCTCCCATCCTACCGCTACGACCCGTACAGCCGGCGGCTGACGCACGAGACGTACGCGCACTCGGACCTGTACGCGCTGCGCACCACCGCGATCCAGTCGGCGCGCAAGGCGCGCAAGTGGGGGCTCATCCTCGGCGCCCTGGGCCGCCAGGGCAACCCGCACACGCTGACCATGATCGAAAACATTCTGCGCCAGCGCGGCATCCCGTGCCTCAAGATCCTGCTGAGCGAAATCTTCCCCGGCAAGCTGCAGCTCATGAGCGCCAGCGACGAGGACCGCAAGAAGAAGATGGTGGCGCAGAGTCCGGATCATGTTGATGGCGATTGTGAGGACGGCGGCGTCGAGGCTTGGGTCCAGATTGCGTGTCCGCGACTGAGCATCGATTGGGGCTACGCGTTCCCCCGCCCGCTGCTGACGCCGTACGAGGCGCTGGTGACGCTGGGCGTGAGGGAGGCCAAGTGGATGGAGGCGGCTGGCAAGGCCGACGAGGCGACTCAGGAGGTCTATCCCATGGACTTTTATGCCAAGGAAGGCCTGGGGAGGACGACGGCGGCGCATGCAGAGGTGGGAGCATAAGAGTTTAAGCATCTAGAAATGCATCACAGTAGACCGAGCAATTTGGATGGAAGAGATTGTTGAAAACCTATCTAGGTGCCAATGTTTGAGCAGAGCCGCGAAAGTCTTAGGAGTGATCGTATGAGGAGTGATTGTAGGGGAAAATAAGCCATCGAAAGCGACGACCTCCGGAAAGGAGAAAAACAAGCGAATGTCTCCCCTGACAGGAAAAGAGCGTAGGAAGTGCGATAAAAGAAACAGCCTTCGAACTTCGAAAGCCCCATGACCAAGGAGCCGTCCCAAAAGCCACCATCTCCAAAGAAGAGTACAAGCGAATGTCTCCTCAAAACAAACCAAATCTGGACACCTCCAACCTCACACAGCGCCCCTTCAGCGAATAACATCCCAGCCCTGCCTCTGCGCACCATGCAGCTCCTCCAAAATCTCACTGCCACCAAGCGGGCCCAACGGCTTGGCCTTCCTGCGCTCCTGACTCCAGACCTCGTGGAACTTGATGCTGGTGTCGCTGGTGGCGACGACGATGCAGCCCTCGACCTGGGTGCGGCTCCACCAGGCGCCGCCCTCGCCGCGGGTGCGTCCGTCGTTGGGGCCGCCGGGGTACGCAATGGCGTACAGGGCGCGGTGGTCGTCGGGCCACGGGATGGCCACCAGCTGCTCGCAGGCCGGCCAGCTGAAGACGGCGATGCGGAACGGGTGGTCCGGCTGCGCGAAGCCAAACGTTGCGCAGATCTCGCGCCGCGTCGTGCTCCAGATGAGCGACGTCACTTGGGCGCTGCAGTCGATCGTGGCCAGGCAGGCACCGCTGAAGGTGTGGTAGAAATGTATACAGCGGTCGTTGGATCCACCTCCGATGGCCAGAAGACCCAGCTGCCATGGGCAAAAGGCCATGGCTTTGACGGCAGCATTGAGCGTCCAGTGGTGCTTTGCGGCCGTTGCGTCGATGTCGGTCACTTGCGGGATGCCCGCCACGGTTTCGCAGGGGTTGTTGAGCGAAGCGAAAAGGCGTTTGATTTCGAAGAGAAAGCATTGATTGTCATTACCGCCTGTGGCAAAGAACTCACCGTACGGTGACCACGTGAGGCCGCAAATCTGCTGTGTGTGGACGTTGATTCGGGCGAGCAGAGTCATGGCACCTGGCCAGTTGAACAGGTCGCGAGTGGTAACGTCGGGCCACTCAATTGAGAAGAGGTAGACATGGCCTTCGTCGTCACCAATCAACAGGATTTCCGTATTAGCGACCAGAGCCGAGTCCCGCAGTGAAGGCTGCTTGGCTGTGTTTGGGCCGAAAGCGAGACACGATATGGGGGCTGGCTGTCGAGCCTTGAAGCGAGGTTCTTCGTCAAACATACTCCACAGGCAAACGGAACCGTCTGCGCGACCGATGGCCAGTATAGCCTGACCACCTTCATTGGATGAGAAAGACAGAGAAGTCACATGGGCTGTGTAATTAGCGTTGATGCTCTCGGGTGTTCCCACTCCTCGAGTTTCGGACCACAAGTAGACGCTGTGGGCAAGGCCAACGGCAAGACAGTTTGCTGTATGTGAGTAGGCGAGAACCGTGCAGTAGAAGTCATCTCGAAGCCGTGGCGCATCAAGGACTGTGCTTTGTGTCAGCTCAAGGCGTCGTAATGGACATGTCAACATATCTAAAGGGAATGGTTGGAACAGGGCTTCTTTCTCGCACTGGCTTCTTTGGACCTATGTCTTGTTAGCATCCTAGAGAGTATTGGGAGGATGGGAAGGAAGCCACTTGAGGTGCATCCTTCCCTAATCCACTGGCTGTCTATCCACGACGGTGCGCGACGGGTGTTGCTCGAAGAAGTCGCTGGCTTGTTGAAAGATCCAAGCACACGGCTCGACTGATCAATATCCATTGCATGCGCAAGACGGCGCTCATGTTCCTCTTGTGCACTTCGAGAGTCGGTCTGAGAAAGAAACATGGTCGTATGCAATGGAGCGTTGGTTCCGCTGTTCATCATGCCTCCCCGACCGTCAGGTATGCCGGGCACGCTGTCGGTGACAATGGCAGATCCGCCAACGTTCCAGACCGCTCCGTTGCTGACCTCGCGGCTCCCATGTCGAAGACTCAATGGGCCTTCAGGATTTTGCGAGGCCAAGCTGCCAGTAGGTCTAATGGCTCCTTGAAGATTTTGGTATGACCGAGTCCTTGTGCTTCGCGGAACACGCTGACCGAAAGGATCGAATTCAGGGTGCCTTTGGCGAGTGACCTTTTCGACTTCAGACAGATTACCCGCTGGCGTGCTCAATCGCAATGTCTCCCTCGAGGTTGTAGGGGACTTTCGTGGAGGAATGAATCGATCCAAGCACTTGCTTGCAATACGTTCTCGCACTTGAGATCCACCGGGAAAAGATCCTCTCCGCATTTTGAACATGGAGCTGCGGTCCCGAAGTGTCAACGGCGCCAGAATGTTGGTTTTACGCTCCTGTTGCGGGAATGGATATGCGTCGGTAGCCTGAGACGCCTGGGCAAGAGGGGTTGGGGTTCCTAGCATCTCGCGACCAGGACTTGGAAAAGCAGCGTTGATCGGGTTGGTGAGATCGATGGACATTGTGCGCCGTGGGGGTTCCTCTTCCGAGCTACAGCTAGGCTCCGAAGAGGCATCTGGGAGCCGGATGTCCCCGTCTGCATCTTTGACTTTGCAGATGTCGTTCTCATCCAAGTTCAACTTCGCCAGATTGACAGACACGGATGATTCGTCAGTTGGAGAGGCATCAGGCATCTCGAAGTCTTCGTCCATGCCATCGATTTGCGTAAGGCGATCAGGAGAAGCCAGGAAATCGCAATTCTCATACGACTTGGCGGGAACATCTTGTCCTCTCAGAGCCCACCTTGGAGGCTGAGAGCTATCCGACAGTCGTCTCCAGGAGCGAGTTGAGCATCCTCGATTTGGGTATTTGGGGCTGAGCGAGAGGCCGCCGGTCAAGTCGAATACCGGCCTTGGTGGAGTATCCGGAGGCGTCAATGGCCATCCTTTTTTAGGTTCCAAGTCGGTAGTTGCATTCTGTCCAAGCTGAGGACGTCTGGGAAAATCCAGTTTGTAATCTCTATATCCTCGGTCGTTGGACCGGAATGATTGAGGTGGAGTCGGTGGAGGCGTAAGACTTGGAATGTTTGCAAAATCCAATCCTCCATCCGCGTTTGGTGTCCGAGAGTGATCGGCGTAGCGAGACGATTCGAGACCGGTGCGAAATCCGGCCAAATGCTTTGCGGGGTCCATGGTAATTCTTTCTGTCTCGAGGAAAAGTTCAAGGCGAGGACGAAGATGGACCTTGGAAAAAGGGAAACTGTTTCAATCGAGGCTGTCACGGAGCGGTAAGATAAACCAATGCAGAGTACGCTCGGATACTGGACGAAGACAAGGAGTCTAGACAGATGCGTCTAGGTGTGAGAAATCCACGACGAATGCCGTCCCAAAAGTGGATTGAGCGAAAAGCGAGGACGGTGTCGAAGGTAATAGCAATGACAACAACACTCAGAGGGA
This sequence comes from Phyllosticta capitalensis, assembly GCF_038381095.1. Classification (NCBI taxonomy): domain Eukaryota; kingdom Fungi; phylum Ascomycota; class Dothideomycetes; order Botryosphaeriales; family Phyllostictaceae; genus Phyllosticta; species Phyllosticta capitalensis. Next base: position 3,619,572 of record NW_027117439.1, read on the forward strand.
AAAGGCGAAGACGAGTCCTCGAAAACCTGCTCGTTAGTAAGATTGGCGACCTTGAGGCTGCTGGAGAAGAAGGAAGAGGAATTGAGGCTCAAGGTTGATGATGTTTGGAAGAGCCCAGGTCACGGTTTCCGATGACGAAAGCGGAGAGGGCGCTAGACACCCAGACCCTGTCGTCGCTGGAGCTTCACCACAACCGCAACACAACCATCCGCGCTTCCGCTCCAGCCCGCACAGGAAGTTGAAATGGCCAGCGTGCGTCGAGCTTGCCCCCGTACGCCATACCAGCAAGTCCTAATGAGAGTAGCATGGCATTCCGCGCACGGCGGCGGCGGCTGAGCGCTCCGAGCGCACTGAACAGGCGAGGCAAAAGGAGCTGCAACAAATTGAGCAGTACAAGCAACTGGTCGCGCAGGTGAATGCGAAGGTACAAACGGCTTCCTGCCTGCTCAAAGACGAAGGCTGATTCTGCGCCCAGGTCGCGGAAAAGCAATACACGGACGACGCTCTCGCCCTCACCTCGAAACTCCTCGCACAAAACCCCGAGTACTATACCATTTGGAACCACCGTCGCGTAATTCTACAACACATTTTCGGGAATGCTCAGATTTCGAGCTCCGCTGAGTCTGAGGATCCGGCCAAAGTCCAGCAGACGGTTTTGGAATACATCGCCGAGGACCTGCGCTTCACCATACCGCTCTTGATGAAGTTTCCCAAGTGCTACTGGATATGGAATCATCGGCAGTGGCTGCTCCAACAATCCACAGAACTCCTCCAAGAACCACAAGCACAGCGATTATGGCAAGAGGAGCATGGTCTGGTCGGGAAGATGCTCAGTCGCGACAGTCGCAACTTTCACGGCTGGAGCTACCGGAGATTTGTGGTTGCGCACCTGGAAACGCTGCCCTCAGAAGACGGGAAGACTACCAGTATGATCGAGCCAGAGTTTGACTACACGACAAAGATGATCAATACGAATCTGTCGAATTTCTCGGCCTGGCACAATCGCACCAAGTTGATTCCCCGACTGCTTGACGAGCGTAAGGCGGATGAAGAGACGAGGCGCAGATTCCTGAAGGCGGAATTCGAGCTGATACAAAAGGCGCTGTACACGGATCCATACGACCAGTCTTTGTGGTTTTACCACGCCAATCTCATGAGTGCGCTTGAGGATACAACGCCGAGGAGCGCTCGCATCATCCTCGAACTAGACAACGACATACGGCAGGAGTTTGTAGAAGAAGAGTTTGAGAGCATCAAAGACATGTTAGATGGGGCTGAAGACTGCAAATGGATTTACCAAGCACTCTTGGACACGGCTGTCGCGCTGAAACAGCTGAAAGAGGGGAGCGACGGCGGTTTCGACGATGAGATGGCAGGGTGGCTATCAGAGCTGAGGAAGCTTGATCCCCTTCGCTCGGGAAGATGGGATGACCTGAGCAAGAAGCTGAAGCTATGAATAGTATGGAACTTAACCTTGAAAACACTTGATCCTGCTTGTCGCGACAGCCAGTGCATCTTCACCATACCTAGAACGACAGACAACTCATTCAGTCCGCGTCGAGTGGGCTATTCCAGTCCATAAAGAGCTGACTAGCGCTTCCTGCTCATTCAAGTAGCGCTTTGAATGCTCCTAGTGCAACTGTCCAGGCATTTGGCATTGATGATAGATCTTGTCGGTGTCATCTGAGATTGATCTACAACCCAGAGGTAGTGAGGTAACAGCCTCTGACCTCCTTGCCTTTGATAGCGCGCCTGCTTCGATCACGGCGGGTACGAGACTGTGATGAGCTCACTATCTAGCATTTACGATATTGCAAGTCCCGAAGGCTCTTTCCTCACTCCGTCTCCAAGCTTGCTGCACCAGCCAGCGGAGAGGTGGAATATTCACAATTTGAGTGACTCGATTCCACTACCAAGTTGACGGCAGACCGCCATGACAGGTCAAATGAAGTTTGGTTGCGAGCGACGATGCGTAGGTACATGTATTTTAAGGAGTTCGTCGACTCTCCATTGACCGTGGCTACAGTGCCAGGATCTTCGCGGACCGAAATGTGCTAGACCAGGAGCTTGCTTGCATGTGAAAGGGTCCCCACTGCAAAGCGCAGATGCAACTTCAACAACGCAAGGTACGGTATTTTTGCAGGCTGAGGATATGGCGCAATTCAAGGCGGGTGCTCAGATTTGGTTGGCTCTCTCGTGAGAGAAGCGCAACGGATAGAGGCAGTTGCAAAACAAACGCAGCTCGAAAAATATAACGATGAAGGAAGACAATTTGTTGATATAAGAACTTGCAAGCGAAAAAGGGACCAAAATGCTTGCGGCTAGGCTGGAGAAAACATTGCCTCTTTTGGCAGTTGGTGGCTCGCCAATGCTCGCTTCTTGCAACAACGACACGAATCGCCCGCTGTCAAAATTGTTCGTCTGACGTCTCTTCCTTAGTCTCCACGGCCGGTGCTTTTGAATCTTGGAGGCAGCGATCCGGAAGACCCAACCGAAGTGCCGCGTACCTCGATTTTCCAGGTTCCCCGCCGTTCTTTTACTGCACTCGACGACTTACGCAAACAGCCTCCCCTCGCGTGCCTGAAGGGCCATTTCTTGCAGCGCCGCAACAGCCTCTTCCTCACGGCCCTCGGGCACAAACAAGTGGTCGTGGAAGTAGCCACTGACGGGGTTGACGGGCATGCCGAGCTCTTTGAGACGAGAAGCGACAACGGCCATGAAGCCGACAGCGTCAAGGCTCGAATGAACGTCGAGAGTGATTCTACGGCAGGGAAAGGTGTAGGGCAGACCGTTGTCAATGGCGGCCTGGCGCTCCGCAATAACGGTCAGGCCTTCGGCCTCCCGAAACGTCATGAGCGGGTCGAGAGCAGCGGGGAGCCTCGTGGATGGCGGCAGGGTGAGGAAAACGTAGGGGAGGAGATCGAGGAGCGGGCTGAGGAACTGGACGAGCTGCTGGAGGGCGGTGGCCATGGTGTCGGCGGGCGGGCAGTGGCAGAGCAGCAATAATTTGGAGTTGTGTGTTTCAGGAGTCAGGACCGCGTAGGCGACGGGGATTCAGGATGCAACGGGACGGCGGGTGAGGGCTGCCGATGCTGTGGTTTCGCCGTCTGGTTTAGGACTCTCCTCCCGCTCCACCTCGACGCTTCACCCACCTAGACCGCGCACCGGACGCACCGCAGACGGTGGATCGTACGGCCTACCATTGTCGTATCTTTGCTTCCTTGCACCGAACCGAGTCCATCTCCGGTTGGAAACCGCCAGCCACATGGCAGCTCACTGTCCCGCCGTCGTAAGGCTGACTTTTTCATCGCGTACCACTGCCACTGTGCTTTTGCGTCTTGTCTCACTGCAGCCTTCGCGTGTTACTTAAGTTCTTGCACGTTCCCTTTTTCTTGAACCGCTGCTGCTCGTGCGTGATGGCCATGTCTCATCATTTAATGTATTCAATTCGTGCGCCTTGAATCGCTTTTTCCGCTTGCTTCGGTTTCCCCTTGACGCTGTCCATTCATGTCCTTTTACGACCGCTCTCCACGTCCACTATCCATATACCTACCACTTCTCCACCGGCCACTCGATCACTTCTTTTCCTACCTACTACTCTCCTCCTACTTCTTACGACTCACGTGAACGACCCCAGGGACTTTGTCTCCGACAACCTCTCTTCGATCCCTACGATCCCTATCAGGGAAGAAGGGGGCGGCCAAAAACCTCAACCAGCAGCCAGGCAGAGGCTCAGTCTGTCTCGTCACCTTCGACGGCGATGAGTAATCGCAGAACGAGCCTCAGTCTGTTCCCGTCTCCTCCACCGTCGGCTCATCGCCGGCCCCAGCACACCGCTTCTTCAACGATGCGAGAAGAAACCGGAATCCCCATTCGCCATGTTAGTCAGCTGTCTGCAGGACAAGATCCGCGGGAGAAGCTGCGCGCCGTCATCAAAGGCGAGCACGCTGAAACCGCAGACTCCATCATCCAACTCCGCAAGCTCGCTGTACGGCTTGCCGTCAACACACACGTGAAGGAGGTCAAAACGGCTGGCGCGGCGCGCAGCCTTGCGCAGAGCCGTCGAAATGACCACCTTCACAGCCGCAAACATGAGGGACGCATTACGCAGCTTCAGGCTACCCTTGTTGAGTATGAGCGCCGGAATAGGGAATTGCTTCATCATCTGGAATCGGATGATAAGCTTGCTCTACAGTGTACGTCTTTCCACTTTTATCAACTCACGCAGGAACAAGATCGAAAAAGACAAAGATGAGCAATCAAATTGATTGTCGTGTGCCTCTGATCTCTTTGCTGACGTAGCAAACCTGGACTAGCACAGAACCCACAACTCGCGCAGCTAAAACCTCACCGTCTTGTAGCAGCTGCACGACGACCGTCATCTACCTCCAATGCGGCCTCGACGACGTCATCTTCGCCTCCTTCATCGCTCCAACGCGGTGCAAGTTTCACATCCGGAAGCCATTCTGTCAAAACGCCGGACAGTAGTGACCTGCATGAGGTGCACAAGACCAATGCACGTCTCGTCAAGGCTAAGAAACAATCGGATCACGCCCTTCTCCTCTGCCGCTCTCGAATAGCTGCTCTTCAAGAAGAGTATCAACAGAGCCAGAAAACCGCTCGGAGCCTGGATGCCCTTCTGCAAGAGTACAAGACCAAATCCCAGACTTTGGAGGCTGAAAAGGCGCAGCTGGAAGGCGATCTGAAGGCGACCCAAGAAAAATTGGCGACCTCGGCAAAATCCGAAAAGACCTTGCTAAAAGAGCTTGAAGAGCATAAGGCGAGGATCGAGAAGCTCGAAAGGGAATGCTTGCAGAGTCGACAGCGAATCACCGTGCTCGAAGATTCCTGGTCTGGAATTGAGGAGAAACTCTCGTCATGCAAGCTGCAATTGAAGTCGTTGGAAAGGGAAAAGTTCTCTTTGCAACAAGATCTTTCTGCCATTCGCCAGAGGCTCAATGTCTCCGAAGACTCTCAGTCTGACCTCCGAGCCGACTTGTCGTCCAAAGATTCCGAAATTGCCGCGCTTCGTGGGAAACTTCGCCAAACTCAAAAGACAGCCGAAACTCTACAGTCCACAGTATCGTTTTTCGAAGATGCTGCCAATCAGCTCTCTAACAAGATCGAATCCGCAAGTGGACCAACGCTTATCCTTGAGAAGCAGCTCCAGGCGACCGAGGCGACCAGAGAGGGCATTCACCACGACTTGGAACATCTTCAAGCATCAAACAAGCAAGCAGAGGACGTTCTAAAGGCTGCTATCGAGGCCAAGACAGCTCTCTACTTTCAGTCGCACGAGATTGAAGTTCAAAAGTCGCGTCTCCAGACCGAACTCAAGAACATGCGATCCAAGATTGAAGCATCCGATGTGAACGAGGCAAAGCTCAAGAGGCAAGTGGACGATCTCTACCACTCACGTCGCACTCTCCAAACCCAACTGCGCGAGGCCTTGCGCAAACTCGACACCGAAGAACAAAAGAATCCCGAGGCCGCTGCCGAGCTGGATAAACTGCGCGCCACCAAGGTTGACCTGGAGAACAACCTGAAACAGTTGAAAATGACTACAGGTAGTCTCCAGGAGGAGTTGTGTGCAACCAAACGGCGACTCGCAAAGACCGAAAAGAGCAAGGATCAGCTCATGGCACAGTTTGAAGAGAGCCAACGAAACAACACCAATCTTCTGTCGGATGTGCAGCAACTCAAGCAGGAAAAGTCCGCTGTCGAGTCTGATCTGAACACGGCTCTGAAAGGACGGACCAGCCTCGAATCAAACGCGCGTTCGAGCAGGACAAAGTTGCTTGTGGCAGAGACAAACGAAGTTAATCTGCAAGCGAAGTTGAGCGCCGCCGAGCAAGAAGTGGAGAACCTGCGCCGAGTCATGCGAGAAGCCATGCGCGCCGAAGGCTCGCTCGAGGCAAGAATTGCCGTTGCCGAGGAAGAACTCACCGACCTCAGGAAAGCCAACGAGGAGCTGGAGTCGTTGCTTAGCGAAGCAGAAAATGGCATGGAGGCTGCAGAACGCACGGCCGAACGGACCGGGATGAAGCTCCTGGATGCGAGCGCTCGACTCGAAACTGCAGAGGGCGACCGGGACGATTATCGGCGCAAGCTTTCGGCGACGACGGAGCAGCTCCGGCAACTGCAGCAGCATCAGGAAGAAGAAAATTCGAGTCTCGACTACAACACGCCACCTGTGGAGACACCGACTGAGGGAACGGAAAGCCAGCAAGCCACCCTTGTCGGGCAACCATCAATCAACATTGAAGATGTGAACAGTTTGGAGAGGACGAGCAGCGAATTCGAGGATGAGCTCACAAGAATCGAGAATGAGCTCTTGCTCCTGCGCGAGAGCAAGAAAACCTTTCACCGCATGGTCAAGAGGCTCAGAAAACAGGGCGAGACACTCCAAATTCTTGATGAGTGGACTTCCTCTCCAATTCCAGAGGCTGAGAAGACCCTCCCTGCATTACCTTCAGTGGATCTAGATGGCCGCAGGACATCATCCTCTGCTAACTCCCGCATGTCGACAGAGATTGAGCTCGGTGACTGGGCACGGGAGTTTGAGCGTGTGAGAATGTTCCGAGATGAGAACATTGTGCAGCTGGAGGGGCTGAAAAAGTCCCACAGCGCCCTGAAAAAGGGTTTCCTCAAAGTAAACGAAGCAGATTTCCAGCGGCGGCGAGAGCAAGCCCAGCCAACAAAGTAAGTCCAAACCACGCCATCCCACGCAAAAAGCACCTGACTCACATGTTTCGTCAGACCACAAAAACGAGGCATCTTCCGAATCTTCCAATGGAGCTCGTCGAACAGGTCGACGCCGTGGCACAAGCGCAAGTTGCAACCCAAGCCGCTGCCCCCAACGCCGTCTCCCCCGGCGGAGCCGCAACAGCCAGCGGGAGGAGCAGCAGCAGCAGCAGCAGCGCCACGGCTACAAGGAGCACTCCGGCGCTCCACCTTCTCTTCAAGGGAGTACGGCCGCGAATCCTATGTGGCACAGAAGGACGCCGAGCTAATATTCGATGTGGAAACGCGCACCTGGCAAACACCCGGTATTACGGAAGCCATGGTCCCCATTTCGAAGACGCCGTCACCCATTACCCGCAATGATTATTCGGGTACTACAAGCAACTACCTGACGCGCACCGTGTCGACGGACCCGGCCACCTCCGCCGCCCACAAGCCGCCCTCGCGCCGCAGCCATCCCATCCACTTCAGCCGCCCGGCGACCGCCCAGAGCAGCAACAGGGACAGCGACAGCGGCGTCAGCCTCAGCATCGGCGCCGAGGAAGAGAAGAAGACGTGGACCAGCTCGCTAAAGAGGAGGATTGGGCTGTGACTAAGAAGCCGCAGGCGTGAATGAAAGATGAGGCGCCTGGAGTCTTTGCTGTTGTTTGAGTCGCAGTGGGGCGTGTAATCTTGTGTCAACATGTCTGATGATGATTGGTTTTTTGTTGTTGCCAGCGAACTTTGACGATCTCCTTCTCTTCGATCGAAGAAAGCGAAAAGCTCATGTATTCCTATATCCAATAGCTGCAAGTCTGTATTGGTTTTTGGTAAAGCAATGTCTAGTTTGAAACCTCTTGTGAAACATCCAAAAGCCTCTGCGCAGGCGATATGTGTGACCACCTTCGAGACATCCACGTTTACAGACTGCTCTCTAGGTCCCTAGCACTTGCACTAATCGCAACTGCAGAAATCGGGTCGCACTTTTGGGTCCTGTATCCAAACGCCTAGTCATGAAGAGCTATAGATAGGACGACGGAAGAGCGGATGTGAAACGGGATACCGACAGACTGAGTCGCGCGAACCTAGCCATCCCGCTGTCATGGAGTTTGTTCTGCAGGCCTTCTTCTTGGGGAGCGGAGAACGCCGTCACCACTCGTCGGGAAAGGTTTGCAACAACTCGCAGAAGCTCGCGCGCCAGGCGAGACACACACCCCTTTCCGCACGCCCCTGGTCGCTGCTGGCCCCCTGGCAGGCGCGGGTGGAGTGGCGTGGACGCGGGCGGGCGCTGCAGGGTCTGCTGCATCTGGGTGGCGTATACGTAAGGAATACCTACATGTAGCCGGGCGTTGTCTGTAAATCAGGTGAGAGAAAAGAGTAGGGTGCTGTGTGCGCGCGCTCTTTCCGCTGTTCTCTTGAAGCTTTCCCGTTTGGGGGGTCCGTGGGTCCCCCCCCGCCCGCCGGCTCTCTCGAATATTGGAGGATGCTCACCAACAAGCTACGACACTTCCGAGCCATAACCCACGCCCTTTCTGCCGCGGAGAAGCAAAAAAATCAAGTGGGTGATGCATTGCTGCCCGTTCGCGGGCGGAGGTAGGTCCTGAGCCCTGGCAGTCGATGCAGCCGTAGACGAATGGGTCGACGGGTACAGCGCAGGCTTCTCGAGGCTTGTGTGGATGAAGTTTGGATTCCGCCTTACCGGTTCTGGAGAATGGCTTGACTGTAATTTTCCCCCCCTCGACCGCTCAACCATCAGGTGAGAGTTGGATGGGGGCTTGTATCCACAATCCGCCATCCCGGCCTCGCTTCAACATCTGATGTGAAGACATGCGACGGCGGTGAGTCGCATCTTTTGAACCATTGAAGATTTGATGTGCTCATTGCGTACAGAGTACAGATGGGCTCTGGAGTAATGATGAATAGGAGTGGAGGTCTGGAAGGGGTCGCTGGGTGGGTCGACAAGGGCAGGGTGCAGTCAATGTACTTGAGGCAGTCACCACGTGGACGCATGTCCAACACCGCAATGCGACCTACCTTAATGTCTTCGATGGGATCTCGGAACTCGGCCTGAGGTGATGTTTTGAGGTGTTTGGTGTTGAAAGAGTGTTCTGCTCATCAGGAAGTCCTCGTGGTCACCGGCCCGAGCGTCCCTTCCACTGCGAGCGGGCCGGCCCGAGTTTCTTCCGCTCGGCTCGGCTCTCCCCTCATCTTGCGGTCGGTTCCGTTTTTCCTCACCTTCACTCCACTGCCCCTCCTTGGTCAAACGCCCAACTCACTTCTTCTGATGGCACTGTACCATAGAAGCCCAACACTTTGAAAATTCAGATTCTGTTCAAAAATCTCCGATCTGATCATCGCCAGTGTCGGCCAATTGTACGACATCGGTTCATTGCTTACGGCCGCTGCCGACCCCAATTTCACTCCAGTGGCCTCGATGCGATTCGATTCAATTGAACTTGTTCTGATTCGGCAGCGATTTGCTTATATACACACTGATCGAACCACTCACGTCTTGTTCGCCGACTGATAATCTGGGGAACCCGCTTCCTGCGACAACCAAAGGAAAAGTACAGACTGGGTATCATAAGGAGAAATCCGCGCCAAGGAACACAACTTGATGTCTATGAACAAAGGAGAGATGAGAAAGAGGGGCTTTTCCGACATATTTCTTCATTGATCAGCGGTGCCGACACATGGTGAAACCATATCAACAGGAATCACACATGTGCCCAATGGCCTTTTCCAGATCGGCAAAGAGATTCAGGACCTCGCCATCGGCATAGATCCGGATGGACTCGACGTCCTTGCGGTTGGTGTGATAGGGGCTGTCTGGGCTGTCTGCCTTGACAGGGCTTCTCGGCGGAGTCGCTTGATTGCTCTCGTCTGTCGACATGGCTGTCGAGGGCATGACAACGGCGGCAGCTACGTGCTCAAGAAGTTTTTCGCGGATGCGTGTCCGACGATTTTCAGCTTGCTCAATCTTGTGGATCCAGTCGTCGATGGAGATGTCCAACTCGACCAGAGCTTCCTCCTGCTTGAGGAGGCTGTCCCGGTTGAAGCAAACGGTCTCGCTTTTCCTCAGGTAGGATATCATTCGGGCGTGGAGTCGTTGCCGACCCTCGCGGAGCGATTTGTACGTCCTCCTCAAATATTCGCATCTCTCGTCCAACGCGTGGAGCTCCTTGGTCAAAGAGTTAACATCGCGACTGTTGAGGACCTCGAACTTTTCGACCTGGCCGTAAGCTTTGTCGCGCAGCCTTTCTCTTTCCGAGTTCGCCAGTGTCGACACAGCGATCGCTGCCGGCAGACCTCGTGGTAATCTGCATGGGTCTGAATGCTCCCTGTCCGTCGGACTTGGGGTCATTGCTGCTCGACTTGCTGCTCGACTTTCGGCTCGGCTTTCGGCGCGTTGTTGGATTCGTCCATAGGAATGACCTCCGTCCACAAATGACTGTTCTGACCTCCTTCTTCTATGGACGATTGGGCGGTCCCGCTTGTCAAGTGATTCTGGCGATGAACAAGCACCTCCACTAAACCAACTCTCGCCCATAGGATCCTCGCCAATCGTTGGAACAGTATTGCCAGAATCCATCCTTGGGGGTGGGCGCGTTGGCGGGGACTTTTTCGCATAGAGCGATGGCGACTTTGGCGGCACTTCCGGGCCCTTTTCTTCGTCCAGGTCGACTTTGGTGTTCACACGCAGGCTTGGTTGGCCGTACGTCATGGATGCTGGACTCAAAATCGGCGACAGGGGCTTCAACATGGGAAGGAGGGGGCCAGTGTTTTTTGCAGGTGACCCAGACAAAGCTGATGGAGGTGTCTTAACCTTTGGCAGTAATGCAGGCCCTGTCACGCAGGACACCATCGCATCCCCGAACGGGTTGGCCCGCCACTGGTTCCCATTTGGAGGTGCACTTTCGGACCTCTCTTGATTTGGAATCGTCCGCTCCTTTCGAACAGGGAAGTATCCAGGAATTGTTGCTAGAGTCCTCCATGTCAGCCACATGTCTTTCCTGCACAACATCCGACTTACGAGAATCCAGCAACGCCTCATAGTCTCTCTTGGGAGGAGGCGCCAACATGTCTGGAACGCTGACTTTTCTCCTGCTCGAGATGGTTCCATTGTTCTGGCGAGATGCAGAACAAGCACTTGTGACAATTGCGTCTCCCATGGCGGTCGCTGAACGTTGTACGGAGAGGGCTATTCGTTTTTCGTAGGGGACTTGAGGCCGATCTGGAATTGTTGGTTCTTTCTTCGGCCACAGCTGATATCGTGGTTGGCCTCGCTTTGAATTGGATCGGTGCAGTCCTGCTCTGCTGTCCGATCGCTCCGGATACTCCTACTCGTGGTGTCGACTCAGTATGCCATTGGTTTTAAAGGGTGGTGTCGTTTCGGACTGGAGCTTACATTGCGTGGGGTGGCCGAGGTGGCGTCTGGTGTTTGGGCTCCTAACCGTTTGTCCATGACGCTTTCCCGAACACACTTGGCTATGTGTGTCATGGTAAGAGGTTGGGATGATTATATCTAGAGCTCCACAGGTCCTCGGGGTGAGACTTCAGGCGTGACGCGTGGACCCCCTCTTGCAACAAGCATGGGAATTTTGCTTCTTTAAGTTCCGACAAGTTATTGCAAGGGCGATGGACGCAGGTGCCCTGCGATTCCAAGGCATCGGCGCATGGGCGAAGAGTTGGCCGGCAAAAGATCTGCTTTGGATGGGGGGCAACGGCCGAACCATCTGAAACAACTCGTCGACCCGAGTGCGTGATTCGTGGGGTATGACTACTGGGAGCCCTCAGGCGCGCTAACGCAAGGAATCCTCACCTCTTTCTGCGCGCATCCACGCGCTCTTCAGGAACAAGAATTCTTTACGCTCGACTTCGAATGCAAGGAGTCTTCGACCGTCTCCTTTGTCGACCCTTTGCATGAATTTGGAGATTGGTCGGGTGAGCATAAGCGACTCGGCTCATGGGTATGTCTATTATTTCTGCGCGCTCGGATGCTCCTCCTATCCCAGATCTGTCCGGTGATCTTTTGACTACCGTGCGGCTACTGTGTAGACGTCCTCCCTTTTCAGCAAGCCTTTTTCTGACGACGTCAGTCTGCTCCCATGGCTGCAGCTTGGAATGCATCAACGGCTTCGCTCGAATCCCTCGGCGTTGTAACCTGCAGAAAAAAACGGGATGCGGCCCGCGTCCCCTTGCAGCCGTTGACCTCGTCACGACGGAAAAAACTTGGAAGAAAGCAGAGACGACAAAAGACCGACGACCTCAAGGAGCTTTCGGTGGCCGGGTGGCCACGAGCTGCGGAATGCCGATCCTTCAATAGGCGAGCCGGCTCTCCCCTCGCCTAACGACAAGCTGGCCGATTCTCTCCTTTCCACCTCCACGATCTGTCCTGAACACCGAAGGTAGTACGGCCGTCGCCCTCGTCTATGCTTGGCTCTTCAGTCGCGCGCGCAACTCTTTGCAGCCATCCCTTTTCCAATGCGGTGTCTCGCTCCGCAGCCTCAGCATCTCGGCGCGTTGGGGAGCTCAAGGCTGTGTGATTCATCTCACGGTACTGGGATAGCCATAGCAGGCGTTCGATATAGGCCGAATGGGGCCATTACTTTCAACCATGAGAGATAACACCACCTTCCCAATGGCTGCTTCTCTTGGATTCAAAACGGCTCTATCTGGGCGGCAAAGATGTTTCAATGCACTGCTCTCGTGGTCCCAATTGCGTATCGCAAGGACAAGTCTGGATTGCGGGGCTTTTGAGCAGAGCCATCAACGACGTCAATGTGACTCGCTCTGGGTCAGAAGCGAGACAATCCAAGCTCAAGATAGCTGTGGCGTCTAGACGCGTGTGTTGGTTGTCCAGATGCGCGCTTGTTTCTGACGGCCTCTGGGACAATTGCCCAGCAGCGCTTCGAGGTTTCCAGGAACTCCATCAAGCTTGACCCAGTCGACCCCACGGCCAAACGGCCTCATGGACCCTGTCTGTGCCAGCAACAGAATCTCCCATGCCAGCTGCGAAGCGCGTCTACTGGTCTGGGACGTTAGAAGGCGAGTATCTTCGCATCCTATCATCTTGAGCCGCGTCAGGATAGGAGATGGTGCATAACTATTGAATCTCGGTCTAAGCTGGACTCGGACCAGCACAACTCCCCAACGCCAGGCATGAGAATTCGTCATGTATCTTTGCATGCTGCGTAGGGTTTTGCCAAAGCCGAGGATTGTCGTGCACGGTGTTGATCAGGGACGGGACGCGAGTACGCGATTTGTTTTGCGAAAGCCAGCGGCCAACACGGCGCGCTCTGCAGTCTCTCGACCATCAGCTAAGCAACGATGTGGACCGTGAAAGCCTCCAAGTTTTAAGGACGATGATCGGTGGACCTCGACCCCTCAGCTCATTTCCTACAACTGCAATCGCTATCACCATTTGCAGAAGTCCCCAGCTTGGTGTTGCGGAGCATTCGCGTGCTTTGACACAGCAACAGAGGTCATCAGACGCTGACCGCTTGCTTCAGATACAGTGGCAAATGTACAAACAAGGCGGTGTCGACTGTGCGAACTGGCCGGATCGCACCCAAAGCCAAGAATGGGGTTGCCGCTGATTCGTTCGACTGCTCTTTTCGTCAGTCTACCATCAATATGGCAAGCAAGCTCACAAGCGAGTCCCAAATCTTCGCATTGCCTCGCCTCCTGCAACTCAGCCGTGGCCAGGAAGACGTCATCATTCGCGCAGTGTACCTGGAGCTTCAACCGGCTCCCGTATGCACGTAAGGCGACCGAACACCTGGAATAAAAGGTTCAGCGGCCCAGCATTGACCTTCACAACGGTTCTAGTTCCATCCATGTGAATATCTGGCAACCAGCGCAAGCGGGGGGACCAACGGGACCACGAGGAAGAAGATGCTCACAAGTTCTAGATCGAGCTCGTCATGGCAGGGCCTTCACCGTTGAACCCCAAGTGCTGAAACGGCTGGTGTTGGAAGACGGTCCAAATCAACGTCTCTCTCCACTTACCCCACGGGCGAGACCTTTCTGATCCTTGAGGGCGACGAGTCGACGAGTCGTGATGGTTCTGCAAGAACATGGCTCGTCTGCCGCTGGAAAATCGCGCCGTTTGTCGGTTCCAGGCAAGCCAGCCATGCCTACCTTCAAGGATGGGCTTGCTAACTAGGCGCAACGCCCCAGCGCCGATAACAAGCGAAGTCGACAAATTTTTGTTCCTCCGTTGCACACCCGTTCCTCAGAAGCGGGTACAGTTGCCAGCGGAGGCCGTGGCGGACCGGCCTGTGCCTTTGCTGTTCCGTGCCTTTTTGTCTGGTCTTCCCTGTCGCCGCCGAGCGCGTGGTTGCGAGACAGGGCCCCCAATGCCTCCCGCGTGCCTTGCAGGGAGATGAGAGTGAACGGCTTTCTAAAGCCGCCTCTAGAAAAATTCGCTCTCGTCTGCCTTCTTGGCAAGAAATTCTCTGTCCGAAAAATGCCACTTCCGCTCGGCCAAGCTCCGAGATGATGTGGTGTTGTCCCGTAGGCGAATGGTGATTGCTCGAGTCAGCAACACCGCGTCGTATCTGTTTATAGGCGATCCGAGGACGAGAATAGTCCACGATGACGCATCTCTCGACAACCTCGACGCAGTTTGGGTGCATGCTCCGGGCAAACACCATGCGCTTGCTAAAGAAAGTAGTCGGATATACGTCGTCGTCCAAGTCGTACGTTCTCAGAGACGATGCCTGCCGTCTTTGGCGCACGTAGGCGATTTTTGATGCAAGCGAGGAGTAATTTGAAGTGTTCAACATCAAAATGGCGAATGCTCCCCGGATCTAAGGGTGAGTCTGGAAAGAGATCATCATCTGAACAATTCTGGGAGACCGGTCATCCACATCCAATTTTTTTCTCGGCTCGCTTCCCAACGAGTGTTGAATATAGTCCCCACTCCCCTCATGAACTTGCAAAAGAAAACATTTTGCAGATGCAAGCCAGAGCCCAACCCCCAACGTTGTTCATACTGACAACTCCTACTAGGAACACAGCTCTCGATGCAGGCTGCCCTAGCCAAACCGCCGGCCAGCCATCAGGGATGACCTGTCCAGCCAACGCCACATCCACCAACCGCAGCATCTCTGCACAGCGTTCAACCATGAAGTTTGCTCGCCAGGCCCTGCTAGGCGAGCATACCATGAATTGTTAGCCCATAGCGTAGTGAATCAACGCCGGATCGGTTCGCGGATGCGCACGCGGAGGCGGGTACATCCACCGGCGCGGGTTGGTGTGTCGCAGGGGCGCGGGAGGACGGCGGCAGATACTTTTGGAGGTAGGGGTCGCGTGCGTTTGTTGGAAAATCCTCTGCTGATATTGACAGGGTCCAGTTGGGGTGGGTGATGATCGCTTACAGCACGCTGGAGCGATGTTGAGTGCGCAGTCGCAAAATGTTTGCTTTTGGCGCCGGCGCTGTGGTTGTGTTAATGGGGGCGAAGGTATAGTCGGACGAATCGCTCAGCGCCTGCGCCGCCTGTGCGCTTCGCCTGCATTTTGCGCTCCACTTGAATGTGCGAGTGGTGGTGTGATGGCTCATGGGGTATCTAGGTCGCGAAATTGAGCGGTTGCTAGGGGGGAACATGTCAAGGTAAGTGTGGACTGAGCATCCTTCCGGGCGGGCTCACACTGGTTGTAGTATGTCGCTTGTGCAGACAACTGCCTAGTTGGGTTAGCGTGACCGTTGAACATCCAGGAGCAATAAGCTTCGACGCCAAACAACGGCGAGCATTGCGCGTTTGCGTAGTGGAACCGACGCGGATGGGACCATGGGGGCTGGATTTTAGACGATCCGTCGCTCGTCTTGTTCCCCAGACTCGACTTTTCTTTTCCAACGCTTGATTATGGGCAATTGCTCCACCATGCAGCTGGGATGCTCCGGCCCTGGCTTCGAGACCCTGGGCCCAGAGACTTGCGGCTCCTCGCCTGGGGAGATTATTTCCTTGTCTAGGCCCGACGGAAAATCAGCTCACATTAGAAACCAAATGATGACCAAGACAGACGGTCCAATTGGAAGTGAGCAACGAAGACGGTAGGTCAGAACACCAGCAACAAAAATTCCACCGCAGAAATCTTCTGCTATTATGACATCACGTTCCTCCATTGACAAGCCCGGCCCTCCTCGCAATCCAATAAACCCATCACCGCGCATCTGAAGCGGCCATCCCAAAACAGAGCGCGGGGGGTTGCGCTACATTAGCCACACGCACCCGCCGCCGCCAAAGCAACTTGGACGCGCTTCACACGCGTAGCGCATGCCCAAACGGGCCATGGCGGCGCCACAACGAGCGTTAGCTGTGACGGCCAACGTCTTGCTTGCAGCCGCCCTCGCGCAGTGGCGCTCGAGAGAAGAATGAAGTTGCGCAGCTCGCCGCAAAACGCATAGCGCCCGCAGTTTGTTTGGCGCGGCAGGAATCATCATCGTCTTGACATGGCAACCCACGTGAACGGGCGACTCGGTTGGTCCACGCTGCTTATGGCGGCTGAGAGGAATCGACGTTGGTTGCGCAGTGGTGGTTGAGTTGCGATTGCGAGCCTCTGGCCGTTTGAATTGACGAGTGGGTCAATTTCCTCAAGGGCACTACTGGAGTACAACTTTTCTTCTCACTTGCCTCAATGTCGTCCTCTCGTATCAATCCGCAATGACCCGGCCTGACGCCAGGATCAAGAACAACGCTGTTCGTGGACGTCAAACACGACACGAAACAGACGCACTCGGACATCGTTTCGCCGTCTACATCTTTCTGCCCTATACAAGCCTGTTGACCATGAACAATCTTCAAGTCGAGAGGAGCTCGACCCCACCACTGGTGTCGGAAACCCATGACGCACGCGCGTACGTTGCGAATCCGTTTCCAAGATCTGCGAATTCGCATGTCGATCAATGGGGTGTCTGTGAAGGGACTCCACGCGCAGACGACGCAAGTGTCGCAAGAATTGAGACAGGAGTCATGTTTCATGTTGAATGTTTCGTGCAATTGCGTTGTCTCCAAAAGTTCATTGTCGCACTCGTGGGCTTGGATTTCCGGGTCGTCACCTTCTACTCAACTTGTGAGGACATCCACATTCTTGACTAGAAAGACATTTCCAAGCCTCGACACTGCAATCGTCCATCCCATCCTCCCGATTGCAACTCAAAAAGAAGCACTTACCTCCTGCGCATTAACAGCTTCGAACGCAGGTCTACTGAGCTGGCCACTCTCACTCCCAATTCGGCAATAGAGTATGGCAAAAGAAAATCGTTCGTTCGAGTGGCGGACCACCCGGCCATTGCCCGGTGGAGGGTTGGCGGCTGTTGGTGCTGCTTGCTGGTTAGGAGGGTAATGGGATTCTGGGAGTTTAAGGCTATATATGGGGTGGGAAAGGAGTTTAGACTCTTGGAGGAAGGAGGTGAAGGAGGGATGTGTTGAGTGGGAGGAAGGGCACAAGGAGGTATTGTGGTGAGGTGCAACAGGGACCTGGAAATTATGTTTTTGCGGCTGCGTAGGAACGGGGAGGTATCGTGGAGCAGCATCAAAGAGCACAGTGACGAAATCCAGATCTTATGACTTGCGTGGAATTCAAGTGACGTAAAATAAAGACAGTTCCAATCCTTATTCCTAAAGATTCTATATATGAGTTTTCCAACTTCCGCAGCATTCCAGCATAAGGAGAGGCGAGACAAGACAGAATGAAAAGCCATTACCACATCTCATGATATCAGAAAAAGCATATCAACGCAAAGGCAAGACGTCGTCTCATCGGGGAGCTTTGAAGCCCGCCAGGCACAAAGACCAGAGCTACCCAAGAATCAAAGGAAGGAGTCAACGTTGCCGTTGTAACCGCTACTCGACGGACCGCTCCTTTCGTGCCAGAGCACCTAAAGCAGTGAACTTCGCAACTCTTCCGCGCCAGCAAAACAGCACACCGAAGAAACTGGCACAGACATCATAAACCCCATGACCAACCAACTACCCAGGGTTCCCGTCAGGATGTCCCTCGCCAACCCAATCTTGAGGACGCCCCGCGTTCCCGTCCAAACGGAACGTACTCTGTTCCGGCGGGTCCAAGGGGAAAAAGGCCGTCTTGAAATACTTCTCCAGAACCGTCCCCACATAGTCCGTATCGTCGACGCACACCTTGCCTCCCTCGGGGCCAATGGCCTTGCAATGCTCCTCGGGTCTGAAGGGGACCAGCTTGGCGCGCAGCGCGCGGCACAGCAGCGTGTTGCGGCCAAAGTCGAAGGACTCGCCGAAGCGGACGTGGGTGGTGAGGAAGAGGTTGCACGCGAGCTCGTTGTCGTACTGGCGCGTCTTCCAGACGGGCGCGCAGTGCGAGGTGTGGGCTTCGCAGATGGACTCGGCCATGGTGCGGCGGAAGTAGCTGATGATGTCGCCGGCGGTCTTGCCTTTGATCAGGGGCAGCGACGAGGCCATGGTTTCGTTCAGGAGCGGCGCCCAGTAGCGGAACGTCGCGTCGTACTCTTGTATCCGGCCGCTCTTGTCGAACTGCATCCAGGTGAGGATCTCGACGGGCCGGGTGCCGAGGATCGGGTTGGTGAAGTTGACGACAGTCGATGCGCTGGCGATGTCGCGGTTTCCGTTGAAGGCCGTGATTTTGTATGTGGTTGGGTAGCCGAACAGCGAGATCGTCTTCTTGTTATTGGCGAATTCGTTCTTGATCGTTTGGAACAGTCCGAAGAGGAATAACGTGTTGAGCTCTCTTCCTTCTATTGTGCGCAACATGTCGACTCTTCCTTGAATATCCTGGGCGAATAGAGTACTGTTTCTGGAGTCGGCTTCTGCATCTCTTCGGTTTACAAAGGTGTCCCAGAAGCGGACCTGGAGGTTATAGAGCTCTTGATAAAGGAATTCGTGACGCCCGTTTCTGTCTGGAACGCCGTCGATTTGGCATGGTGCACGATCCCAAGCCGCGCAGAGACGGAGGCTGCTGAGCGCCGTCAGGGCAATGCCGAGCGTTGAGAGAAGACGCATTGCGGTTCAATACAAGGAGCTTAGAGATGGTAGAAGGTAGACATCAAGCTCTGGATGTTTACGGATTTATACAGTGGCAAAAAAGCGGCGGTGCAAGTAGGACTTTGGGACCTCAACATATAGCGGATTCTTGGTAGGCAGGGCGGGACGAGCACTTAAGAACCGACAAAATAGAGTGGTCTTCACTAAGCGAGTGCAGTCTTTTCTTTCGAATAAATGAATCCCTGCCCTCACCCTTTGCCTATCCCTCAGTAGGGTGGCATCTCCGTCCTCTGACTGGCTCCTGCCTGTACTGGATCCTGGAGAGGAGGAGAGCAGAATTCGCCCTAGATAATAGTGAGAACGGTGCGGCACCCGCAGAGCAAGAAGATTGGATCCTAAAAAGGGATTAGCAAAGAGCGTAGGCAGGGATTACTTTATTTGAAAAGAACTGACTGCACACACGTACTGAATACTACCATGTGGGAATGAGACGAGTGCGGCAAGGCACTGCACTGTCAACGAATTGAGGAAAGCGATGGACGAAACTGCCAGTGAGCCGATACTGATGATGATGAAAGACCAAAGACTGAGACGCAAAACCAGGAAGCGCAACTGCACACGGCGGACGACGAGCGACGACTAGGCAAGAGGACGTGACGCTGATGACGACAACAGCACAACGGCGGAACCAAACCAAAAGACCAACCCACGAACTTTCATCTTTAGGTATGCAAGTAGGCTAGTTAGCACCTCGACGACACAACACACCATGCGCACGCTAACGACGACTCCCTGCAAATACCGAGATGCATGCATGCACGGCCCGTTCGTTCGATATTGATCCGTCCGTCTCTCCGCCAGCCACGCGGCGTCGACGGCATTTTACCCTGCCCAACAACTCCCCAAAGAAGACTACTTTCTGGTTAAGTTGGAAAAAGGGTCCAGCGGAAAACAGACACAAGAAAGGAAGGAAGGGAAGGAAGAGAAGGAAGGAACCAGAGGTTGTGCGTGTGATATGATGCCCGCCCCACCATCATGTCGTAGTACGTAAGACGTCAGAGTGTTAGACCTCAAACATGCTGATGGAAGAAAAGTCAAAAAGCGACGATTGACAAAAAGGAAAGGCTTGAGTCGTCAGCGCTCGCTGTCAAAATGTCACATCCTTCGCCTGAAAGCCCATCAACTCCCGTTCCCAACGCGCAAACATTCAAGGACGACCTGAGCCGAATTATCTTCCGCTCTTTTTCAAACCCGCATAACCATCCCAGATCCCATGTGTAAGAGAGTGAAGAAGAGGAACGTCACCCCCTGTTGTTCAATCGCTCCGCAACATGCTCTCAACCAGGTCGCCGAGCGGGCCCCAAAAGTCCCTGCTGCCCTGATTGAGCTGGTGTTCCTCGACAAACAAGACGTAGTGCTTGAAGCTAGTGTTGAGGTGCGGCTCGAGACCCAGAGCAATGATGACGGGGTAGTGGTGGCAGTAGATGTGTGCGTAGACGCGGTACAGGCGCTTGAAGAGCTGGCGGATGAGTGACGGGAACTGCTTCGGGAACTCGACGCCCACGCGCGGCGGGAACATGGCCTCGTTGTCCACGTTGGACTGCACCCACGCCATCAGATGCTCAATGTACTCGGGGGCGGACATCTTGGTGGGGCGCTTGAAGTTCTCCGAGTCTTGCCACAGGTACTCGAATTCGTCCGTTGCCTTCATCTCCGGACAGCTCTGCGGAGAGCAAAACTCCGTTATCGAGCCGTAGATGAGGTTGATTTGGTTGTAAAAGTCGACCACTATGACTCGGTGTTAGACATGTCCTCGTGTTGTGGGTCGGCCTTATTGCTATAATTATCCTTTCCAAAAATGGTGGAGATGCCTCGTAAGGCTACTTCTTACCATTGACAGCCAACCACTCCCCAATGTCCTCTCCCTCGGGCAGCTGAACCGCCTTTTTCAAGCTGCCGCTGCCGAGCGTCGCCTCCGCAAACTGCTTCAGCTGCCACGAGCTGGTTCCTCGCTTGCCCTCTTTGGCCCGGAATGCTGCCGTGCCGCCATTGCCTGCTCGAGCAACCTTGCTGTTACTGCTATCACCATGACGCCCGTTAGCATTCTGTTTTCCCTTGTTGTAGCGGCTCATGCGGAATTTGAGTTGTGGAGGGTTCTGATTCGGCATGTTTTGCTGCTGTCGTTCCGGTACAACTTGGGAGAGCGGCCTGCGTGCCCACGCAGCGTGGCTCCTGGGCGGTTCCGGGTACTCCGGGATGTGATGGTGTCCGTCGTAGCCCATGCCAGTTGGAGAAAGCGCCAGAAGAGTGTGGACGCTGCTGCGCAGAACCTGATCAAACTCGCGCTGCAATGGGCTTGTGTATGTTCCGCCAGGCAGAGTTGGTGGAGTGAATCCCAAGTGGGCGCGGTGCCAGTATGCGTCGTCCCAAGAAGTAGCGTCTCGTCGAACCGGAATGTAGGTTTGTGGCGCCAGGCAGTCGTAAGGGTCCACGTCCTGGGAACCAATGTCGTATGGCAAACATGGCGTGGGCGCCGGGTTTGGAAAGGTAAACACGGGCGACAGAGGCCGCGGTGTTGAGGGAAAGGCGGGGGATGGGAAGCGGGAAGAGTGTGTAGGAGACGGGGGACAGATTTCAGCGTACATTGTTGTGATGAAAGAAGTCATGACTGGAGCAGTCGGAGCCGGTGGAAGGCTTTATGCGCAGACGAAAGCTTCGAAGTTTGTCGGGACTAGGGTTGCAGCAGCATTCCAAAGGTTAGCTTTAGCGTGCAAGGGAATGAAGGAGAGGAGGGACGAGGTACCGCCGAAGGGACGCATGCACGGGCGCAAGTCGTGGGACAACGGTTGTTTTTCGAGGAGCAAAGGGAGAGCGGGAACTGACACAGAGAGCAGAGGATGAGGTGGTAGTGGTGAGGTAGCGGGAGAGGGACGAAGATGGTGTTGGTGTCGAGCTGAGAGAGGCCCTGGGGCGTAAACAACGCTAGTCACGACGTGTGGTGGGGGCAACCCAGCAGCGATCCCGACGCACGTGCGCCTCCGCTTGGGTTTCTTTGACCTGTCTGGCCCCTTGCAGTCTCTCTTCAACACCATCTCTGTCGTCCACCAGGAGACACTGGACCCTTTCGGTTGTTTACACCGTCGTCGTCAACACGCACGTCGATGACTCGCAGTCACTATTATGCATGAATGCAGCCAACCTTTTCTCTTTCCCGGGAATTAACCAAGTTAACCTCCCACGACCAAAGCTTGGCTTAACAACCCCCGGGCTCACCATCACCTCACAGCGGCAAACTGATCATTGCTCTAGCGTAATATTATCAATTTGACATTGGCGCAGCGTAGATCCACTACAAAACTCGCAGCAACTGTCCTCCATCTCATCCTCCACAGCAAACCCTTCCTGAGCAAGTCCAGCCAGCCGTTGTTACTTCGTGGGGGCCTGTTGCAGCGAAGGGGGTATCACACTTCAAAGGAGAAGGAAAAAGAAGGATTAAGAAGAGAGAATGTGAACGCAAAAGAAAGGCCAGCTAGAGAGACGCCGGGCCGTTACCCCGTCTCCTTTCTCATCCAACGCCTCAAGGCCTTAGGACCGAGAGTCGCGGATCCTCGCCATCGCAGCCGTCTACGATCCGGCAGACTCGCTCTTTCGCTCCGCCGCTGTCGCGCCAGGCTTGTCCGAAGGACTCGACCTGCGAATCTCCATGTCGTCGGCGCCGAGGTCCTCTGCGTGCGCGCCATCGATGGGTTCAACGTCCTCCATCTGGTACAAGACTTCTGGTTGCACGTTTTGCCGGAAAATGTAGCGCCGGAAGAAGTAGAAGAACTGGCGACCGCCATACGCCGCGTGCTTGTGTGTCGGCACGCTAAACACCTGATCCAATTCTTCGAGCGTTTTTCCTTTCGTCTCGGGCATGAAGAACAAAACCAGGAAAAAGCCGACCAGGTTCCATGCAGCGTACCAGCCGAAGGCGCCCTGAGGCTTGAAGGCCTTTTGCAGCGAGGGCCACGTAATGGACAGGACAAAGTTGAAGAACCACGTGGTTGCAGTTGCGAGCGACATACCGTAGGCACGGACGTACAGCGGGTACGCTTCGGCAGAGTAGGTGAACGGGACGGGTCCCTCACCGGGCGAGTACACAATGCCGAAGAGGTAGATACCGAGCGCAATGAGTCCAACGCGTACCTTGAGTGAGTCTCCCTCTTGACTGATGAAGAAGCACATTCCGGTAAAGAGTAGGAAAATCGCCATCAAGGGGAACGTCGTCAGGAGCAGGTTACGGCGACCAAACGTGTCGATTGTGTAGATGGCGGGAATGGCGAAGAGGAAGTTGATGATACCGAAGCCGAGCGAAGCCGCGAGCGCCGATTGTGCACTGAAACCAGAATCTTGGAAAATGGACGATGAATAGTACGCAATGACGTTGACACCGCAGAACTGTCCTCTGATTAGCACGCCCTGAGTCTTCAAGGCATGGTACATACCTGCTGCATGAACATGACGATCTCCGAGGCAAGCATAGCACGACGGTTACGCGGCACAGTGACCAGTTCCAAAAGCTTGCTCTGGCCAATCTTCATGGACTCTTCGGCCTTCAACAGCTCGGCCATATAGAATTGATCGCGAGCGGCCTGAAGCTTGGAGTAGCGGAGGCGGCACATGGCTTGGTAGGCTGCAGCATGGCGACCGTTGGCCATGTACCAACGAGGCGATTCCGGGCACATGAAGACGAAGAAACAGACGACGACGGCAGGAAGCATGGCAGAAGCCATCATCAAGCGCCAGTTGAGTCCAGTTGCAACACTGGTGTCCTTGACGCTGTAGAGGGCGAGATCGGCCACGTATCCAAGCATAATACCAAAGGCAGTCCACTAAACGCGAGTTAGCCACGCACTCGTTTCGTGTCTTTCTCAAACTGACCATTTGCCATTGCATCACAAGTGCACCGCGGATGGCTGGAGGGGTGCATTCTGCGGCGTAGATGGGGACAGTCGCTGACTTGGGACCAATACCAAAGCCAAGCGCAAAACGAGCAATGAACATGTGCCACCAGGTGTTGACGAAGCCCTGCCAAAAGCAAGCGATTGCCGAGAACAGGCAAGTGATAAAGATGGTTCCGCGACGGCCAAACCAGTGGTTATACGGGACTGTCAACCAGCAGCCAACGAATGCGCAGCAGAGGTAAGGCGCCGAGTTGACCAAGCCCGTCAACCACGTGGACCGCTCGTCTCCGTTGTCGATTCCGAATTGCGGGGTGTAGAAAAGCTGGGCGCCGTTGACAACCGTCTCATCTACGACTCGTCAGTATACGCCACCCTTTATGCTTAAACCAATGCTGGTGTCGATCGTATTCGTACCCATTCCTTGGACGGCGGCGCAGATGGAACAGCAGACAATGACAATGTACAGCGTCCTCGGCTGACTCCACTTGCTCGCAAACTCCTTGTACAAAATGTCCATCTCCTGGTCGGTCAACACGTCGGCTCCAAGGCGATCGTAGGAAGTCGGATTTTGCGCCAGAACGGCGCCGAGCTCGAATGCGCGGATATCCTCAGGCTCGGCCAAAGCGTGCTGCAAGGCGTAGTCTCGACCCTTCTTCTCGAGCTGCGCACGCGTGAATCCCGCAAGTGGGTTGGCCAATTTAGCATTGGCATTACGGCGAGCGCGTTCAGCTGCCGTCATGTTTGCGGTGGACACAGACATGTTGCGCTGAGTTTCGGCCTTTGGGTTGATGCCGGCATCCTCATGGTAGGCGACATCACCCTCGGACGAATGCTTCTCACCAGAAGACATGTTGAACTATGTGCGGGAACGGCGACGATATTCCAACTTCACTGATATGCTCGTAGCTGAGAGTAAGTCAGTGACGGGAAAGGGTGGGGAGAAAAGCAAAGTCACCAAGACCACAAAAAGCTTCGACCAAAAGTCAATGGACGCAGATGTCCACGACTTCAATTACAAAGAAGACGCTTCAATCAAACCAACTTACCACACAGTGCTTCCAAGTCGGACTTTCAACAGCAGTCCAGACGTATTTACCAATTGTGGTATCAAAAACCATCAGAATCCAATGGCCTCGAGTCGGCGACAAACGGGAATACCAAGTGTCTGCGAGAACGGTTCAACCGGTACGCAGGGAGACGTCTTAGTCTTGGGTCAAGAGATCTGCCGCGGGGAGTGGTCTCATTAAGAGGAGGCAAGCAAAAGCCATGACACGGGGGCTTACTCACGGAAGGCGCCGCTGACAGGAAGGCCAGCCAGGTAACATGGGAACCCGTAGCCATCTTGTGCGCCCTTCTCCACAGACACACACCCACAAACACTCTTTCCATTTCGCCTGGCAGGCTTGGGGGCTTAGGCTGACAGGGCAGAGGAAGTGCGAGCAGGCAATGCCCTGGTTGGCTCAAAAAAGCGAAACCCGAGCCCTGGTCAAGGGTCTCTGGCGGTTTTGTGGCCGCGTTTGGGGTTAGCGCTTCAGTCTCCGCAAACAGACATTATGGATCGGCCCAGCTTTTGCCCGTTGCGGGGAAAGATGGTTCCGTTTGAGAGGTATAGACCCGGTCCATGTCGTAGCATGGATAGAGCTACGCGTCCGCGCCTCTTGGCCTGCGAACTCGATACGTTCGAGGCGGTCAAATCTTTGTCCCATCCTCAAGACTACCGCGGTAACGGGGATGGAAAGTCTTGGCCGCGCTTTTGCGTACCGGATACTCTCTCCTCAGGCTTGCCTTGATAATTGATGCGAAACGATGTACACCTTCACTTGTAGCGAAATTGTTTAGCAGCCGTACCTCGAGCCAAGGCCTTGTCGCAAAGCACGCCTCGCCGCAAGCTGACATGGCTCCGGGACACAAATCGAATCCTTTGACATGGTAGGAGACGCCCAGGCATCATCGGGTCACGCCGCCCAGGCCGACAAGGCAGTGGAGCTGCATGGCTTGTCGAGTCTGCCTATCCACCTCTGTCGCCTCAAGATGGCTTGGTAGCCGACCGGTCAGGTCATCGGACGGGGCTCTTGAGGATGGGATTGGACTGATGGACAGAAGGTGAAATGCCGAGTCGAAAAGCGGTGCACGGATGTCTGTACTGCAGATGCCCCAGTCGAATCACCATGTTGCCACGAATTGTCGATATCTTACAGCCAGGAGATCAGGGGAAAGTGATAGTTCGACCTCAATTGCGCCCGGCCAAGCTCATGTTTGTTAGCATGCACCCCAGATGAGAACAGTGAACGGATGGCATTGTGGTCTGACAGAACGGTCTGGGGAATTACTGGAGACCTGGGGGAGGGGCAAAAAACGCCCGGAGAGACCGGGGACCCAAGGCGGAGTCCCCATGGGCCAAGCGAGCGTTCCCCACAACCTCGAGTCAGCACTGGCGCCCCAAACGGCGCTGATTCCAAGACGGTAACCCGCCTCTTTTTGACTCGCCGTCGGATGCCTTGAGCCTGCAGTTAGCTGTGGTTGCAATGGCCTTGCGTCACTGTGGTGTTTGGCTCGATGGCCTTTGGCTCGATGGCCTTGGGCTCAGTCGTGCCTTGGTGATGTTGGGCCACTCTTGAGATGGAGAAAGATGGAAGAGCGGAGCTTCGCGGCAAAGGAGCACTCGGGCCGACAAAGGAGTGCTCAATGACGAGATGGCCAGGGCAGTTGAGTCTTACAGGCGAGGCATAATTCATCGATGTGCATCCTTTTGCCTAATGGACTTTGGCCTTTTCGATTCGTCGTCGGCCTCGTGGCTGACCTGTTGCACCAAGCAGCCACTGTAAGAATTTGCGTGCCGCATGCTTGGCCAGTGATCAGTTGTCCACGGCTGACGCGCTGCTTGTCTATCCCAGCTCCAGTCGACTCGTCGCTACGCCTTGCGCAAAATGATCACCACTGGACGGTTGCGGCGTGGCTTTCCTCCAAGCCGCGCCCAGCAAGCCGCCGACGTCGATCGAGCCAGGACAACGGGATGCGGATCACGCCAAAGGCGCTCGCGCGACTCGCGGCAGTGCCTTTGTCGCATGCGGCGCAAGATGATGGTCAAATCGTCGAATTGATGGGGAAAAGCGACGGTGAAGTTGGATCTAGACAGAGAGATGAGGTTGTGATAGCCGGTGGACTAATTCTGCAGCTAGTTGTGTGGTTCGCGTCGTCTCGCTCGGGGAAACACCAGGTACCTCTGCAGGCATCGTGGCCAGGCCTCCCAGCTAAAGCGCACAACACCGTAGCACCTGCCGTCCCGCGCGTCCATCATCGAGCGCTGCAATATCATCTCATGCATTTTCGCTTTACCCGTCAATTCTCAAAATCGATTTTCAACCGTCCATCAACGCCGTACGTGCTGGAGTTGACGAGCGTCGGCATCGTGTCTCTACCTATGACGCACCCTCTCGAAACCGGTCCTTCTGCTTGCCCTTGACGCGCACTGACTAGGGTGACTGGTGAAGATCTTTAATGCTTAAAAGCCTGTCGCGCGCTTATAGCTTCTCTTTACAGAAGCTTCGTCGCCAAAGTTGCTACGTGTCGGATTTTGAGTTCAGAACAGAGCTCAATTGAAGCTTCGAGTTGCCTTTCAACACCTCGATCTTCGCATTCATTTCGTCGACGCCTGTCGTTGTCTTGGTCAATCGAGCTTTACACTCAAACGACGTTAGCGCTGCACGCTGCGTCGTGTCGACCAGAATATCCGTGCCGTTCACGGCATGTGAGCGCGCTCTGCCGCTTGTGCAGAAGGCTGTCAACAACTCCCTGAACAGACCCAATCACACCTCGAATAACTATTCTTTTGCCGGAGCAACACTACTTGTTTATGCAGCTAGGTATACTCGTGCATCTCGGAAGATCCGTTCGACCTGCAATGACGGGCATAGCTCGCACAAGGCTCGCAAACATCGGCGGCATCGACGTCTCCCACCATGTCTCATTCCTCGCCGGGCTGCTGTCCGCCTTGCAGTATATTTTCCGCAACCGTGCAACACATCAGAGACAAGCTGATATCAGCGCCAGTAATCGATCTGGCTTAGCTGCGCTGGGCGCAAAAACGTCCCTGTACAAATTCTTCCCTGTGGTCGACGACGACGACTGTTCACGCGCACACTTCCATTGGATTGGAGCGCTAGACCTGCCATCCATTAGCGCGTCCGCAAGACATCTGTAACACTCCAAGACGGAAGTCTGTCCTTCCCGTTAAGCCTGGTCCCCGTCAGACAGGGAAATCAACTGAGCTCCTCCAGGATGGTCTCCCTCACACTGTCCACGTGAGGATTCAACAACCAATGAACTGACCTCAATCTGCAAGGGCTTGGATGCTCCCAGTTACTCCTGGATACTAGATGTCGGCTTATCGTCCTCCTGCAGATAGGAGCTGAGATCCACCACGACAGCTTCCCTTCTGGATTTCGAAGCTCTCCACGTGCAGCTGTTACACTGACATCATGACCAAAGTTTGATGCAGCTGCAAGCTACAAAATCATCACGTCGACCCGGCCCAATGCGAAGTCTCGTCGTCATTCTATTTTCAAGGCGGAAATGATGTTTAAACTCACGCGGGTGGCTTCAAAACGTGGCAGAAATCGCGCGACTGGTTTAATCGGAGATTATAAGTCAAGGGTGCAAATGTAATTAGATATAGGTTAGAATTAATTATTCTGTCTCTTAAAATAACTGCTAGTTCTCTATAACTTATACCTAAATTAGATAGCTAAGAATAGAGATTAGAAACATGGACTCTAAGACTAAAATAGATACTAAACTATAAATCTAAGGTAGCTTAATTAGAGTTATAAGGAAATAAGAAATTAATACCTAGTAATACTAAGAGTCTCTTTTAATTTACCCTCTTAGTTTATCTCTTTTTTAACCTCCTTTGATCCTTTATCTTATAGAGTAGGGGTTAGGTTTAATACTATAGTTAATAATTAGGATAATATTGTAATTACTATAGCCTCTTAACCCTATTAAGATAGCCTTGCTATTATAGTTTATTAAGAAGGTTCTACCTCTATTATCTTTAGAGTTAAGGGTTATAGTATTAAATATATAAGGTTAACTAGATTCCTTCTTACTATAGCTTATACTTTAGCTAATCTTACTTTTAAGGGAGGGTTATAGAGGTTGGCTCCTTAACCTAGCTCTAGTAGATAATAAAAGTAAATATAAATAAGTCTTTAGAGGTTTTTAATAGAGATTTAATATTTACCTAGACCCTTAACTTTATTAATTAAGAAGTTATTAGTTTAGATAATATACTAGTAAGTTAGAACTAATCTTAGTAGCTCTATACTACTAACTACTTAACCTCCTAGAAGTACTAGTAGATTAGTAACTCTAACTCTAGGTGTAATCTCTATATTCTATATAGTTTTATCTTAAATCTTAAAGGTCTTGTACTTAAGTAGTTCTAGTAAAGCCTATTTAAGTTTAATTATATATCTTTAACACCCTTAAGGTATAAGATAATAAAATAGAGTAAATAGAAGTCCTTATAACTTATCTTCTTAATAGGCTGTATATATAAGTAGTAGTATAGTTAGTTTTAGTTAAGACTATTAGTAGTAAAGCATATAAGAAAACTACCTAAGAAGGAAGGAAAGATCTATAATTTTTATAAGTAAGGTATTATCTATTTAAGGCTAGAGTCTATAAGGGTGCTAGTAGATATTATTATTATTACCTTTAATAATATAGAAGTAGAAGATAAGGTTGTTTTTACTAAATAGTATAGTAGTATTTTTATTAATAAGGTAAGCTCCTATGCTTAAGATAGTATCTTTTAGTAAGCTATAAAGGGTCTAGGTATTGTAAAGATAGTAAAAGTGTTAGGATAATATATAAAGATAAGTAGTTTATCTTTATTATTTGCCTGTAGTAGGAGAGTAGAGAATAGTAGTAGATTCTTTACTCTAGAAGAACTTCCTTAGAGAACTAACTAGCAGGCTACCTAAGAGATATATATACTAAGTCCTAAGAGATTCTAGAGAGTTCTTTCTCTAGTATATTATTAATAGACTTTCTAATAATAGAAGGGAATCAATAATATGTCTAATCTAGAAGATTCTAGCCTTAGTAATATAGGTAATCTAGAATAAGGTCTAGAATCTTAAGGAAACTATAGGAATAAGTTGATTTATAATAGAGGTTCTAGAATAGTCTAGCCTAAGGTCTAGGCTTATTCTTATACCTCTAACAAAAAGTAAAAACTAATTATTTTAATACCTAAGAGATCTTCTATATCTTGTAAGGGAGGAAAGGTAGGGCTAAGATTATAGTTCTAAATGCTAGTAAGGTTAAGACTTAGGTTAATAAAAGAGCTAATATAGAACTTAACTATGTCTATAAATGTAATTAAGTCTATATTATTAAGATGTAAAGATAAGAATTAATAAAGTTAAAGAAGAGATAGGTTATAGGTATATAGAAATAGTTGTAAATATAATTAAGAATAAAGTTAGGATAGTTAATAGGATAATAGTAATAGGGCTTAAACTATAGAATGGATTACTCTTTAAAGTATTTACTAATAGGAGTAAGTCTAGCTTATTAAGTAAAGTTTTATTATAATTCTATACCTAGTTGCTTAGTTAAGCTGTCTGCTAGCATCTTAGTAGTTAGAATCTAAATAAATTAAATAATACTATATTAATACTATTCTTATAGCTAGTAATTATAGATATTAACATAATAGAGAGACATGTTTAATTTAGGTAATTCTTTAGTAATAATCCTAAGTATTTAGGTGTTATTATACTATAAGGTAGGTAGAGAGTCTAATTAGAGTTTAATATTAATAAGAAAGTATTTCTACTAAACTATTTTAGTATTAGTATAGGAGAGAGAGAGGAGTTCCACTTCTATAATTAACTTAGTAATAGTCTTTTAATATATAGCTTTCTAATCTACTAGTCTACTAAATAGAGAGAAGATCTATCTTTCTAATAATTACCTTGTAACTAGATTGTTACTATAGGAGGTGTTAGAGGTGCTAAAGAAC
Source organism: Phyllosticta capitalensis (assembly GCF_038381095.1). NCBI lineage: Eukaryota > Fungi > Ascomycota > Dothideomycetes > Botryosphaeriales > Phyllostictaceae > Phyllosticta > Phyllosticta capitalensis. The sequence goes on from NW_027117439.1 coordinate 3,650,252, forward strand.
TCTTAATATAGTATATAAAGAGAGGTAGTAGTTAGTTAGCTATTGCTATATTAAAGAGTGATTATCTTTATTCTAATAAGGTATTTAAGGATATGATTAGTAGCTTTAAGGTATGCTATAGTAGGATTTATAAGGTAGTAAGTAAGGGTAGATGCTGTGAATATAATATTTAATTGTATAGCTATTATAGTAAAGTTAATTAATCTAACTTAAGCTTGATATACCTTAATATCAGGTTTTAAAGTATTGTGTCTATTAGGAATTATAAGGTTAATATTAGATAGTAAAAGTATTATAGAAGCCTTAGTACTAATAGTAATAGTATATTATAATACTATCTTCTTAATATAACCTTCTTAATTAATCTATATTATACACTTGGAGCAGTCTCTTATAACTCTTATTCTAAGGAACTAGTAAATAGGGTTACTACTAGTAATATTAATCTCTTTAGATAATTATTCTTATATTATTTTAGTGTAGGCGGCGTTCTTTTAGGAGTAGACTATATAGAAGTTATTAATATAGAAGAAGATTAGTATAGTACTATTAAAGAGAAGGTAATTAATGCCTAGAATTAGATAGAAGCCTAGCTTAGAGAGTATATCTTTAAAATATTATTATTAGAGGTATAGAGCTTCCTTAAGCCTATAAAGAGCCTACTTGATTTTAAGAAACTTATTTCTAATCCTTATAATACTAGGTGGTGGCCACGTATATAGGTTGTATAGGAGAGAGGTATTAAGGAAGGTATTAATAATATTATACTAATTATACTTAAGATTAAAGGCTATAATAATTGCTATTAGAGCTTGCTATACCTAAAGAGTAAGAGTTAATGTATATATCTTATAAGATATACTTTAAAGATTATCTTAAGTATAGAGATAAGCTTTATATTACTCTAGGAGAAGATTTAAATCTAGCTTATATTTATAGACCTAGGTAAGTAGTATAAGGAGAGCTCCCTTTAAAAGATCTAACTATTTAAAGGTACTTATATATATAGCTTTATTAAACTCTACCTCTATAGCCTTCTAAAATAGATCTTTATATATATAACGTGCAAGTTCTTAAAAGTATTTAGGCTTAGGTAGGAGCTGTATATAATAGAGAATATTCTAAATTATAGTTAAGGTAGTAAGTATAAAGGATATAGCTATTATATAGGTAGGGTAAAAGCTTTTAGAGGAGAGATTATACTTAGTAAGAGTAGAAGACTTAGGTATTAAGGAACCTATAAAAGTAGTAGAGTAAAAGTGCTTATAAGTAGATATTTAAGGTGCTTTAGAAGACTTAGTATTTAATTTAGTTGAGTGAGCCTTAAGTTTAATTAGCTAGGATGTTATAGTTAAGGAGGCTTTGCTTATTAGTTTAAGTAATAACTTAAGAGGTAGTTTAAGAGGTAGAGGATATATAGTAGCTATATATTCTCTATTTCTATAGTGTAGATTATAGAGAGACTGTTATTATATCTTACTTAAATGGGTAGAAGCTTTAGAGATTTAAGTATATTTTAATATACTATAGGCACTTGTTATATAGGGAAGATGGATTTGTAATTAATAACCTTACCTAGGTAAATCTTTTTCTAAAATAGCTTATCTATAATTCTCTTCCTTTAAAGCCTATACTACTCTCTAAATCTTTTATTAACCTTGGCTATATTATAGTTAATTAATGAATAAGGGTCTTGAAAGGCTGCTTAAAGTAGCTCTAAGTATTAGTTAGGTGCTTATAGTATAAGAAGATTAATTTTATAAAGTATAGCCTTATTATTAAGCTCTCCTAGATAATAGTATTGTGTTTTGTTATAGAGGATGTTTCTTATATAAATAATTTAACCAAGTAAGGGAATCTATATATATATAATAGTAATAGAGTCCTATCTAATAAGATATCTAATAAAAGTATAATTAGCTAGCTTCTTCTTCTTTTAGGGTGCTCTAAGCTCTCCCTTATTTACTATAAGATAAATGTAGACCTTACAGCTGTACTTATAAATATAAGAGAGGTTTAGCTTGAAGCTAGTTATTATCTTAAAGGGTATTTTCTAATTCAATCTTTCTATTAGGGTATAGTTTAGTAGATATATTATAGCTGTATAGATTTCTAGCTAGAGGTCTTTAGGGAAGTTTATATAAAGATAAAGAGCTTATATAATTAGTAGGATAACTCCTCTAGCTTGTTCTATAGAGTCCTACTAAGATGTGTATATAGTTGTAGGTTTAATAATAGTTCTATCTAAAATAATTTTAGATTTGAACTCTAAGGAGATATGCCTTTTATTATCTATTTGAAATGTATAGATACTATATCCTAAGGTATAAATAAATGTAGTGAGCTCTCCCTATATCTTCTTCTAAGTAGTAGTATTATTATTAGAGTAGGAAGTCCTAAAGTAGATTCCTATTAATATATTATAGGTGTAGAAAAAGTAGTTGTTACTATTAAAGGCTAGGTTCTAGAGTATTATATCTGCTACTATATCTCTAAATATAGTTAGGAGTTTAGCTATTATATACTGGTTATTACTATAGCTGCTTTTAGCTTAGGTATAGATACTATATTTATTTATATAAGGTACTTTACTAGGTAAGGTTATAATAATAGTGCTAGTAATATTTTATTAAAGAGTAGTAATTTACTTATAAGAGGTGTGCCTGAGTAGATAATGCTATACTATAGAGGGAAGTTTATAAGATAGATTAATACTATTCTAAGATATTATAAGGGTGTATTTAGGTGCTATATTATTCTCTTTAACTAGTATAGGGTCTATAGGGAGTAGTAGGTCCTTATCTCTTATAAGAGTAGTAAAGGAGGATACTCTTTAGGTCTATAGTATCTATTCTATAGTGTAATAGTACCTATTACTATCTTTAGTCTACTTATAGATGTGGGGAAGATTTCTATTATATAGTATTTTAATATTAAAGTATAGGATTCTTCTACTTAGTTGTTTAAGCTAGAATAGCTATTTATTCTTAAATCTTATTTAGTTAGTCTTAGTATTAAGGAAGTATCCTACTATCTTTATTCTTCCTTCTAAGATAATATTAGTATAAAAGCCTGGAATATATATGACCTAATTTAGTTTAAGAAAGTATAGCTTTCTAGAGAGGTTCTTAAGGTGCAGAGTAACTATTCCTATAATAGTAATTTTAATTATAGTATTATTAATATTTATATTAGGGTATTCTAGAGGATAGGTGGGCTTAAAGCCTACTCTACTATAGTAGTTAATAATATAGAAGTCTAATCTAGAGTTAAGGATCTATCCTTTAAGAGGATTAATTAAAGCTAAGTAGCTATTTAGTATAGTTATTATAGTATAGGTGTTTCCTCTCCTTAGTTAGTTAAGTACTTTATTATTATAAAAGTAGATAACTATACCCTTCTTTCTAGTGTTAGCAAGCATAGCGGCCTAAGTCCGTCTACTACTATTAATAGTAATAGTATTAGTAGATCTACTCTAATAGCCTTACTAAGCCTGCCCCTACTTTTATAGGTAAGCAGTATATAGACCCCCTAGGTAGCTACCCCTAGGAGAACATGCTTCTTCTTATTAATTATTCTTACTACCTATAATTACCTTTACTATATACCTTATTAGCTGCTTTAACTACTACCCCCTTTAGCCTTATTAGTTAGTTAGGTGCCTGCGCGCCCTGCCCTTTAATATATTTTAGTAACTATACTAGGGGGATAGTATATTAGGGGAGCCTTCCTAGCATATCTATATTAAGGCTAAACCTATAAAGCCTCTAGTTAAACAAAGATAGTAAGGGAAAGGACTTAGTATTTTACTAATTTAATAGGATTAGAAAAAGGAGTAGTAACAGGTTACTATAAAATAGACAATAAAAAGATTCCTAACTCTAGTAGTATAGTTAAGAGCTATAGCTAATTATAAAAAAGAATAGTTATAATAGTTACTTAAAAGGAACATATAATTATAGACTAATAAGGGTTACTCTTAATACTATATAGCCTATATGCTAAAATAAACTAGGCTTATAAATACTTTATGACTTTATAACTAATAGACCCTTAGTAAGTAGGGAAAAGAGCAAGGACTAGAACTAAAGGCTAAGTATAAAGAAGGAACATATAATCCTATAAGTAAGCAGGAGAACTAGTAGTAAAAAAGGATAACTTTTAGGAACCTATATAGTAAGTAGGTCCCTAACTAATAACTACCTAATTTAGAAACAATAAACGCTGCTAAGGTAGCAGCCTAGCCTAATATAAAAGGAATATACCTTAGAAAGGATAGAATAAATAGTGCTAGCTTAGATAAGCGCCTATAGAGTAATATAGTATAAATAGAATATTATTATAATACCTATCCACTTTTATTTTATTACTAAAGGACAATAAGGCTAAGACCTTAAGAACTCTTAACTAATAATTAAGTAAGGAGTATACTTAAACAATATAAGAACCCCCTCCTTTCCCTTACTAGAGAGGATAAGTAATTTTAAGAACATGCTTTATAATCTATACTTTAATAACTAAAGGCCCTAGTTGCAGGATTAAGAAGGGAGGACTCTACTTTTAGTAAGTAAGGTAGAGGTGTTTCTTAGAGTAATAAGAATATATACTTCCCTTTATCTTATAGATTAGTATTATTATTAGTCCCCCTAAGTTGTTTTTATATATCTTACCCTAACTAGTAAGGACCCTTACTAGTTAACTTACTAAGTACTACCTACTCCTAATAACAACCTATACATTTAATAATTTGTTACTAAAACCTACTACTTTACCTGATTATATATCTCTTTTTATTTAAACTTTCCCCCTATTATTATTAAAAGAACATCCTTCTTATATGCTACCTTCCTAGTAGCTAAAAGGATAGTTTAGCCCCTATAGCTATATTAATAGTTAGATTTCACCTTCCCTTAACTAGTGTAGCCTACTATATCTACAAGTAGCTTAAAAATTAGCTCCCTAGTACTAACAACCTTATCCCTTAATTAAAACTAGCCTAGACTATCTTAATAAGACTAACTATAGTAACCTAGATAGTAATCTTCTAGATATTAACCTTTCTCTTAATTATACTACCTTCTCCCTAGACTCTCTTCTGCTAGACGACGACGCGGAATTACTAGAAAATAGAAATAAATAAAACTACTATAAAGGGATAGGATAGCTAACTAGTAGTAATACTATTAGGATATTAGACTCTTTATAGGATAATAATATAACTAGCACCCCTATAGGGTATTATACTTAAAAGCTACTTAAGGTAATATATAAAACATGTAGACTATATTTAATATAATAGTTAAGCTTATATACTAATAGAGCTAGTAGAGCAATACCTAGTTTAACTAACAAAGTATAATGTTTATAGAAGGCCTTAGGTAAGTAATATCTACACTCTTACTAAAGTATAGTATACCTTAATACCTAATATTCTAGTAGCATTGTGCCTATAACTAGATACAAGACTTAGAGCACCTTATAACTAATTATAGCTTATCTAACCTATATAAGTACAAGGAACTACAGCTCTATTTTATAGGCAATACCTACTTTACTAAATTACCTAACTAACCTAAACTGGCTACTAGTAATTAGGAAGCCTTAAAAACCTAGTTTCTTAAGACTTACTTAGAAAATAACCCTAAGAGAGAGCGCGGCTCCTAAGAATAGCTAAATACTCTTACTAAAGAAGGTAAAAATAAGCATAATAATAGTAAAACCTTCTAGTAGTATATATAAGCCTTTAAGAAAGAATTATATATTAGGTGTAAGTGTAATTTAATTACTAAAGTAACTTAGTATAAAATCTTTATAAGAGGTGTCCTAGATAGATAATACCTTAATATTATTAAAGCCTATAAATTAGACATTAAAACTAAGAAAACATAGAAGTAGGGACCTATCTAGGTGTATCTTAATAAGGCTAAGAGGTATAAGAAGATAAAGGAACACTTTAATAATAGGTAGAAGGTATCTAAATCTTTAGTAGCTAAGATTTAAGAGAGCCTTATTCCTAAAATAATAAGTAGCAAGATTATTCTAGACCCTAAGAGTAACTAGTAGTACCACTTCTATCCTATTAATCTAGCTAACAAGCTCTTGCTAGGAAGGGTAGTTTATAATACTAATAGTACTTCTCTACTAACATAGGTATTAACCTAAACTACTAACTAAGAAATAGAGGACCTTTATAAGAAGATTATAAAAATAGGCCTATCTAACCTAGCCTAAGTCTAGAGCTTTTTACTTTAGAACCTAGTATTCACCTATATTAAGCATAACGCGTCGCAATTATTATATTATATTAGCCTTATAGTTAATACTATAACTACTAATAGCTCTACTCCTATATATTTTACTACTAATAACCCTTAGTATACACCCTAGCAAGGACCTTAGTGCTATTAAGTATATATAGTATTCCCTAGGTAAGGTCCTTCTCTAGGACTAGGACTATAGTATCCACCCTAGTAATAATAACCCTTTAGCCCTAGCCTATAGTAATATAGTCCTGGTCTATAGTAATATAGCCCTAGCCTATAGTAGTATAGCCCTAATCCTTAGTTTAGCCTAAATAGTTAGCAGTCCTACTAGTATAACAATCTAAATCCTCTATTAGGATACTTTAGCTATAGTAAACCCTATAATATTAACAACTATCCTAAAATATAGTACTATGTTAACTAAGGCTTTATCTACTATAATAGTTACTATTTTAACCTAGGTAAAGAAGGATCTCCTAATGCCTAACCCTTAAGAACTAGGTGCGATAAGTATTATTATATATCTATCTAAAATATATTAAGAAAGGCTAGGATAGATATTAGTAGATAGAATATAGAATTAGGAAAACCTAATAGAGTCTAATCTAGTACTACTAATATTTAAGTCTAACTCTAGGTTAGGAACCTCTCTTATATTAATAACTATACTAATATAGTCTACTTTAATAGAGACCTCTATACTCTTAATAGCTATAAGACTATTAGCCTGTCACCCTAGTAAGTTAATACCTATAAGGTATATACTAGTTAAGCCCCTACTTGCCTATCTATAATAACCTTCCCCCTAGATAAGGTGGCTAATAGTTAAGAGTTAAGAGCTAGGAAGTAGTAGGACCTATTAGTAGGATTTAAAGAAAATAAGGAATATTATATACTAACTAGAGAGAAAGTAGTCTTAATACTACCTACTAGTAAGGACCCTTACTAGTTAACTACTAAGTAACTACTTAATTAATACTAGATAGAGTATCCTACCTTTATACCTAACCTAAATGTTAGTTATTAGGCTAGAGTAGAGGACCTTAGAGATATTAAGATAGATGATATGCCTTATCTATAGAAGCCTAAAGGAGTTAGCCTAGGTAAAGATAAAGATCCTTAGGTAATAAAGCTCTAAGAAGAACCTAGAATAATAAATAGAGCTTCTTGTTAGTAGGGTCCTACTATAGTAGATGTTATAATTAATAAGATAGACCTAGATAAGCTAGATAAATTTCTTAATAAATGTTACCTGTTGCTTTAGACCTAGAAATCCCTTAAGCTATTGCTTAATGCTTTCTTTAATAGCTAATTAGGAAGTTAACTCTTAGAAGCTAAGGATTATAAACTAACTATTAAGTAACCCTAGTTTATCCTACTTAAGGAATAAAAAGGTTTCTAAGTTAGCTATACTACTAATATATCCTAATTATATAGCTCCTAGGATATTATCTACTAGGAGTGCTATAAGGGTAAAATCCTTATCTAATAAGACTTGCCTTTTCTATCTATCTCTCTAGGTAAAATATATAATATCCATGCCCTAATAGATATAGGAGCTAAGATTAATCTTATCTATTATAATATTATATAGGTTGCAGGCCTTATAACTTTTAATATCCCTATATATATAAAAACTAATTATATAATTACTACTAATAGAACTAAGAGTAACCCTTTCTAAGAATAGATTACTAATTTAGAGGTCTCTATTAAGGGTTATGTTTTCCTAGGTAACTTCTATATTATTAACAATATAATATAACTAATAATCCTAGGTAACCTATAGCTAGTGTATATATCCTTTACTATCTAATACTAGTCTAATAGTAAGGTTAGAGGATCTATTACCACTCCTAATAATACAAATATTATTAATTTCTATATTACCTACCCTAAAGACAGTTTGTTAGAGGATAACTAGTACTTTAAGAATAACTACTTTTTAAAAGTCTAGTATAGAGCCTAGTATACTTTTCTAGTATTTACTTCTTAGTATCTCTACTCCTATTACTTAGGAAGGAGATTCTACCTATTACTCTTTTATAGGTATTTTAGGACTTTAATTTGTTTAGGCTTTTATATCTATTTAATTTGTTTTATATAGAAACTATAAAAATAATAAATAGCGAATTGGACTTTTACTCTATAATCTATATATATAATATAAGTGATATTTAAAATAACTAAAAGGAATAGCTAGAGGGTATAAGGCTACTAATAGTACCCTATTCCCTTCTATTCCTAACTAATAAAGATAGATAGGGGAATGGTATATAATACCTTTTATCTATAGTAGCTTTAGGTAGCCCTACTAGTAACACCTTACTAGTAGAACCTTAAATATATTAGGTAAATAGTGTATATAAAAAGAAGGCAGATAAAGTCTAACTAGTAGATAGCTATAGGGTAGAGGAGAGTGTCCTAGAGTAGGACCCCTAGTGGAGAGAAAAAGCCTAGGTAAAAGCCTAGGAAACACTTAAATAAGATCTAGTAATAGTAAGGTTAGGTTTAGTTCTATAATTTATAACCTAAGCTCCTATGCTAGTCTCTTTAGACTACTTAGAAGGAGTAGGTAAAATTATTCTTATAGTTAATATATCTCTTACTAGCTATAGAGGCTATCTACTATAGTTAGATAAAGAAGAAAGGTACTATCTAGCCTAATATAAAAGTAGTATATAGAGTGCGACTAAAAGAAAGTATAACTCTAGAAAATATAAATATAGAGCCCTAGTCTATATCCTTAAGAAATTCTAAGCTTAGCTATATAGAGCGCAATTTACTATAGAGATAGACTATAGTATACTAGTCTAATAACTTAATACTACCCTAAATAATCTGCCTAATATACTTATTACTTACTAGATAGCCTAGATTAAGCTAATAGACTTTATAGTTTACTACGTCCCTAGTAAAAAGAACCTAATTATAGATACGCTATCTAGGTACCTAGAAGGAGAAGAGGGCCTAGATAAGAGTAAGTAATATAGCTTAGATAACTAGGTTAATAGGAAACTAGGAATTAACTATATATATATCTACTCTATATAAACTAAGCCTATAGATCCTACTAGTAAGGACCCTTACTAGTTAGCTACTAATAATACTTCTAGTTCCCTACTTAATAAGTCTTACTATACTCTAGAATACATCTAGATTACTAAGTAGCTTACTACTCTATAATACCCTAATCTTTCTAAACTAGATTTTAAGAACTTTAAGAAGCATGCCCTCAAATACCTAGTCTTTAGTAAAATACTATTTTAGTAATCTATAAAGAACCTCCTATTTTACTAGGTAGTAGATAATAATAGATGAAAGACTAATATCCTAAAAGAACTATATAATAACTATAGCTACTAAGGGTAGAAGATATAGTTTACTTAAGTCTCCTAGCTCTACTTTTAGGATAGCTAATAGGATTTTATTAAAAACTAGTATAAAATATATCTAGAATACTAGTAGCAATCTAGTAAGATAGTTAATAAAGCTCTTAAAGTCTTATATATAGCTTTCCTTATAATAGAATAGGTAGTTAATACTATATATATAGCTACTAATAGAAATAAAACCAAGTATATAGTCGCCAGGGAAAAAGCTACTAGATAGGTTAAGGTCTAGGCTATAAACACTACTAATTTAAAAGAAATAGCTTAGTTTATCTATAAAGACATCCTTTGCAGGCATAGAATCTCTATTAAAATTACCTAGGATAGAGGCTCTAAGAACAAGGATATAATAGAATTACTATAGATACTCTATAATATTAAGTAGTATATTACTAGCACCTACTATCCTATAGCTAATAGCTTTATAGAGAGAGGATACCACCCTATTATAGATACTATCTCTAAGCTAACCTTAGGCTCTAGCTATAAATAGATATTCTACTTACCTACTATTACCTAGGTAGACTATATAATAGTATAGTATACTATAGACTATACTCTAGCAGAGCTTATCTATAGTAGATATATAATTTTACTAGTAGAACTAAAGATTCTAACCTAGCAAGTACTACTATAGAATAAGGTTAAGAGTATAGTAGACCTACTTACCCTTTAAGTATAGTAATTTAAGTAGTAGGATAAGTAGATTACTAAGATACAACTATATACATAACACCTAAGGCTTAAAGACTAGGAATACTTTAATAATAAGCACTAAATATATACTAATAATAATAAAATTTATATAGATAACTTAGTGCTACTTAAGAACTTAGCCCTAGATACTATATATAATAAAAAGCTCTAGTTCTAGTAGTAAGGCCCCTACTAAGTAGTAGAAGTATTACCTACCTTTAGGACCTATAAGCTAGTAGAAGCTAGTAAAGATAGTATCTAACTATAAGGAACCTACCCTAGGAGGAGACTAAAGAAGTTCTTTTTAAGAAGATAGCTAGCTACTATTCTATGCCCTTAGGAAGAGCTATTACTATATAATAATAATAATGAACTAGTAGAAGGCTTAGAAGATAAAGAGAACCTTAACTTATAACTAGTTAATAAGCCTAAATACCCTAAGTAGGATAATTAGCTACTACTAGTATATAAATAATTAGAAAGGCTCCTAGTTCTACTACTATTACCTATAAGAGCTTAACTATACCCTTGTAGCTCCTAAGCTATACCTAAGCTATTAAATAAGATAGATTATAAGCCTAGGTAAAGAGTATGTTTACCTATAGTAGTAATACTAAGAGTAGAGCAGCTATATACTAGATAGCTATTTATTAAATCCCAAGGTACCTATTATTAGCAAGGCAGTTACCTACCTCTATTTAAGCCTATTTTAAGTATTCGCGCGGCCTAAGTTATTAGTAGGCTATAACTACTTAAGATCTTTCTACCCTTATATAATCTCTACTCCTTTACTACTACCCTACTCTTAGTAAACTATACCTTAATACTACCTCTTTACCTACCCTACTTATCTTTCTTTTTACTACTATCTCCTTCTATACCTTTAATTGCCTAAGCTAAGGCTCTTTATACTTACTAGATATACTAGATTAGCCTATTATTAACTACTAGCTAGCTAGGCCTATTTTTCCTACCCTCTTACTCTTTTACCTTTAACTTATCTTTACTAACCTATCTTTAGAAGATCCTCTATTTATCCTTACCCTTCTATAGCCTATAAGCGCAGCTATTATCTTCCTACTTAGCTTAGTTTAGCTTACCCTACTACTATAATATAATAGTCTATAACTAACCTACCTATATATTAAGTTGCCCTGCGCGACTAGAAGGTTTAATACTAATAAACTAGATTATAACCTAAAGCAACCTACTCTCTTATATATAATTACTAATCTTTAGACCTTTTCTCTCTTTCTCTACCTTCTATACTCCTCTAGTCTTAGTCTTATATAAAGTCTAACTACTATACTCTACTAGTAAGGACCCTTACTAGTTAACTATTAATAACCTACTATACCTAGATTATAGTTTTAACTTCTTTCCTTACACTCTCTATTAAATTTACTACTACTTAATTTACTAATAATAAATACTATACCTCCTAAAGTATCCCTCTATAAGTTCTCTAAGGAACTTACTCCTAAAGTCTAGGAAATCTTAAAGTATTATAGCCTCTTTTAACCTCTTCCTCTTATATAGCCTATAAACCTTATAACCTGCGACAAGCACCTATCCTATATTAAACTTAATATTCCTTATATAGCTTACTCTATTATTGCTAGTAAAGTTAACTATAATAGTTTTCTAGAGCTTATTACTACTTAGATAGGTGTAGAAAAGAAGAAGGCTCTAGATATAATAGTTAAGGTAATAGAGGATTATAATACTACTCTAGGTAATTAGGTATCAGTCCTAGCTTATATTGCTACTACTAATAAAGACCTGTTAAGCACTCTATCTACTAAAGGTATTACTTATAACACTACTACCTAGGAATAGTTAAAGAGATATTATATTAATATAGGCACGCGCGTTACTAATACTAAAAGGAATATTAACTATTACTAGGGTCTAGATATATAGCCTAAGTATATAGCTACTACTACTAATATAGCTAAGGCCCTCTAATAGTTCCCTAATAATAGTTACTAGAAGGTAACTATTCTAGCTACTCTTTACAATTAAGTCCTTAACCACTTGTAGATATAGTATACTAGTAAGTAGATATTTAATAACTTACCTAAAGGTTTATAAGTTGGCTAGTATAACTTATATATAGCTAGGTAATAACTTAAAGATAGATAGAATAAAGAATAGGTTGCCCTATATAATATAAGGCTGCAACCTATTAAGAATATAGAAAGATTAAAAGAGCTAGGCCTATAAGTAGTAGATAATAGAGTGTTAGAAAGAATAGTAGAGGTTATTAGGACCCCTAAGTAGAGACCTTAATATTACTAGACCTAGGCTACTATAGCTACTACTACTATAGAATTATTAGCTATAGGAGCCATAGCTAGCATAGTTAAGAGTATTAAAGGTAGCCCTACTACCCCTATATATAGACCTAAAATAACTAGACTAGATTAGAGGTTTAACTTAGTTATCTCTCTAGAACTATAGTATAAGCTTATAAGCACCCCTAATAGGGCCTTACTATCTATAGTTATTATTACTTATATCTAGAAGTTCTCTCCTTCTACTACTAGTCCTTTAATACCTAAGACCTCTTAATATATATAGCTTACTACTAGTTCTATAGTTATAGAAACTAAGTATAAGATGATTAAACTAGATACTAAAGAGTTATTCCTACTAATACCCTATACCCTACTAGCTAAGGAAGTAGGTCTAGCCTAAGGATATAATATTCCTTATATTAATAATTTACAGGCTTTAGTTATAGTAGTAACTACTAATAAGCTTTACTATAAGCTCTAATACTATATCCTAGAGATATATACTAGATAGTACCTATCTAGCTTAGAGCCCCTAAAGTTTACCTATACCTATAATAACCTAGATAAGGGACCTTAAGATATAATTAAATCTATCTTTACTAAGCTTAAGGGAATAATTATACCTAAGAGATAGATAGCTATTCTAAGTATAGTCTCCTACCTTATAGAATATAACTTAAATATATCCTATATACTCTATATCTACTAGATAGGCTATCTTCTTAGTTACTAAATAGGAGTACCTACCTTAGAACTTAAAGTAGATACCTTATAGATAAGATTATATCTTATAAAGGGTACTATAACTAACTAGAAGAGGCTTTAGAGAGAATACCTAGGATAGTTCCTATATATAGCTTTAGGAGTTAAGTACTACTCTCTTAGTTACTAGTAAAATATAATTAAGGATCTATTCTAGTACTAGTACTAGTTAATAGTAAGTATAAGTAAGTAAGTTAAGGACCTATAGAACCTTTAGGTAAAGAGGTCTAGAGTTATACTCTATAGTAATATAGAAGACTAGGTTAATATACTTACTAATATAGCCTTCTTATAGATTAATAACCTCTATAGAGCTAATTACTCTTACCCCTAGGGTAGTAAATATATAAGTATTATCTATAGCACCCTCTAGTAAGCTATAGCTCTTTACCCCTACCTTTAGCTAGCAGCCTTTATATAACTTAGAGAGCACTAGTTAGTATAGTTCCCTACTCTCTTATAGAATAGAGAAGAGGGTATATTCTATACTATTAGAGTAGTAAAGAAAGCCATTAAAGGCTAATATAACTAAATCTATACTTAATTCCTTACTCCTATTAGCTACTAAGGCCTTAATCCTAAGTTAACTATCCTTAGCACTAAGAAGCCTATAACCCACGCTTTTAAGACTTATATTAATAAATATAGTAAAAAGATTAATAAATTTAAGATATTTAACTACTTTATAGACTTAGAGTATACTAATAAGATTATTAGCAACTAGGTACCTAATTATAACCTAGATAAGGACTATCCTAATATCTTCTATATACTAAGTAAGCTAAACCTAATAAAGTTAAAGATAGTCTAGATAGGAGTTCCTATTAGTATAGTACTAGACTACCCTTTTTATTATAGTAGGCTAGAGGTAAGAAAGGATAGTAATAATATCTTAAGCTCCCTAGTTATCTAAACTATCTATATAAAGGTTAATAAGTATAATATAATCCTCCCTATAATTTTAGTTAAGAAACTTACCTTTACTATAAGTAGGTATAAAGCTCTACTAGTAGATACTACTAGGATAACTTATATAGATATAAGGGGCCCTTACCTACTCTATATACTACTAACTACTATTAACCTATTCTAAAAGGTATTATAAGGCCTGCTCTCTTAGGAACACTATACTATTATCTATAAGTTAGATAAGATCTTAGAGTTAACTAATACTTTTAAGGCCTATATTAAGGACTATAAGGATTGCATACTTAGGGAGGTTATAGAAATAGTAGGTTATATATCTAAGGTCTAATATACCCTATTGTCTAATACTAATATTATCTCTAAAGATATTAAAGATAAGGAGTCTAACCTCTCCTCTATCCCTACTACTATATTAGCTACTATAGAACTAGAAGACTTGCTACTATAAGCTAAGTAGGTTTAACTAGTAAGGACCCTTACTAGTTAGTTAGTATTCCCTAGAGTCTTTCTTTAGATAGTTTTTACTTATATAGATAATAGAGCTAGGTCCTTCATAATAGATAAGGGTATTTAAGGGAGTTATACTAGCTAATTACTTTTATTCTTCTCTATTCTCCTTTCTTTTTCTTCTTTTTTATATACTTAGCTTACTAAGAGGTTGCACTAATA
Source organism: Phyllosticta capitalensis (assembly GCF_038381095.1). Classification (NCBI taxonomy): domain Eukaryota; kingdom Fungi; phylum Ascomycota; class Dothideomycetes; order Botryosphaeriales; family Phyllostictaceae; genus Phyllosticta; species Phyllosticta capitalensis. Next base: position 3,665,261 of record NW_027117439.1, read on the forward strand.
CCTATTGCTTGCTAAGAGATAGTAAGTTAGATCCTAGGTAATATATTAGTAAGCATAGCGGCCTAAGTCTATCTACTACTATTAATAGTAATAGTATTAGTAGATCTACTCTAATAGCCTTACTAAGCCTGCCCCTACTTTTATAGGTAAGTAGTATATAGACCCCCTAGGTAGCTACCTTTAGAAGGACATGCTTCTTCTTATTAATTATTCTTACTACCTATAATTACCTTTACTATATACCTTGTTAGCTACTTTAACTACTACCCTCTTTAGCCTTATTAGTTAGTTAGGTGCCTGCGCACCCTGCTCTTTAACACTAGGGTTCTTTCTTAATACTTTAATATAGTAAGTAAACCTATCCTTCTTATCTTATATATAGTTATTAGGAGCTTTTTCTTTCTTTAGGTTTATAATAGAGTAGGCTCTATAGGAAGGATATTATTTATAAGTAGGGTTACTAGTAAGGTCTCTATAGGGGATTCTACTACTTAGCCATCTCTAACAGGAGGGTAAAGGCTTATTAGTAGATAATAGTAAAGAATATCCTTAGAATATTATAAAGAAGGATAAGGTTAAGAATTTACTAGCTTAAAGGTCTTATTTATAGTAAAGGTAAGTATTTACTATTTTAGTAAGAGAGAATATAGTATCTTCTAGATTAATAAAAGTTTTAGTATTATTATTATTTTAATCTTAAGCTTTCTCTTCTACTTCTTATCCTCCTTATCCTCCTTATACTATAGCCTAAGCTGCTAGTAGGTTGTTTATTATAGGATATAGAGGTATAGGCTATACTCTACCCCCTTAGGTTTAATAGGCTTAATATATTTATTAATCTTAAATTATCTAGAGGGTGCTTGCTGTTTTAGGATTATTTATTATAATAGATTAAATAAATGTTATAATAATTAAATTAATTTCTAATAATGTACTAGCCTACTATAAATATTCTAAGAGAGGCTCCTATCTATTTGCCTATTTTATTATATTTTATATAGGTAGTCTAGCTTTAAGAATATTAAGTTTATTAGTAAGGTTATATTATCTTATAGTATCTATAGGTACGTATTACCCTTTAAGAGTAGTAAGGTATTAATAGATAATATACCTATTAAGTATCTTTTACTAAGTGTTAAGGCTATATATAGTATTAATTATAATTATTACTAAGGACTTCTTTACTTTAAACTAATTAGCTTCTTTATTCCTAATATCTAGGACTTTAAGTTTAAAATCGTGATCCTTAGCCCTAGTCGTAATAGCTATATTAATATCCTAATAGGTTAGTTCTATAGCTAGTGTACTATTTTTATAGTACTTAGTATATTTTAGAAGATTAGATTAGTAAAGATAGGCCTTAGTCTAGTAAAGCTATTAGTCCTAGTCTTATTTAGTATTAAGAATAATTAGCTTAACTAAAGTTATTTTAAAGGAGGGTAAGAAAGTATAATACTAGAGAATTAGTAGGCTAAACTATTTTAGGTAAGAATAATAGCTGCTTAAGGTAGTATATAGATAGGAGGATATCTAGTAGGTTTAATTAAATAAATAAGTTAAGTAGATCTAATTAGCTAAAGTAATATCTAGGCTTATAATAATTAGAGATTATAAGTCAAGGGTATAAATATAATTAGATATAGGTTAGAATTAATTATTCTATCTCTTAAAATAACTACTAGTTCTCTATAACTTATACCTAAATTAGATAGCTAAGAATAGAGATTAGAAACATAGACTCCAAGACTAAAATAGATACTAAACTATAAACCCAAGGTGGCTTAATTAGAGTTATAAGGAAACAAGGAATCAACACCTAGTAATGCCAAGAGTCTCTTTTGATTGGTTTCCAGCATGGCATCGTTGATCGCCAAAAGCCACGCCCAAAGCGCGGGTACCTGGCGGGCCCGGCCACAGCTCCAAGCTCAAGGGAAGGGGAAGAAGCATTCTAGAAAGCGCCGGGACAAGGTCATTTACTCGGCCTAAGACGTCTTGGTCGCAACCAGCATCTTGAATCACATAGTCATGGTCCACCAGACTTTTCGTCACGCCATGCCGTGGCATCCGCGGCACTCGAGCAAAGCTTGTTGACTGAAAGAAGCAGCTCCGACAGAACTCAAAGGCTTGTCGGTTTACCGGACGGTACGAGTACGACTCATGCATGTACGAGAACTTGGGGTTGCGGTACCTCCTGGTCGAAACAAAGTACCTCGACCAAAATCGTCATGGCGACGTCCCGTTGCTTGAAACACCAAGAGGCGGATCTCTACGACTCGCGATACCGGTGTCTTTTTCAATCCAGGCCTCTTGTTGCCCGTTTACCTCCCGCTTGCCGCGTTTCGGCTCAGATCCGCAAACTGTATTCTGTGGAGATCTTGAAGGATCTGCACCATCCGAAGAGCCTCTTGGGCACTATTAAACGTTTGCAAAAGGGGAACACCTCTCACAAACGTGGTATCCACTGGGCAGCCATGCTCTTCTGCGACCCAATGACAGTGCGCGTTTCAAATCTTCGAGGAAAGGCATTTCCTCTTCAGTGACTGCCACGGCCGCGGCACTATTTCAAACGCTCTCTATCAGAAATTTCTCCAGGCTTCGAAACCCGCAATATGACCTCATATCTCGATAGGGTTTAGGTTCTCCTACTGCTGACCGTTCCGCCCGACGGAATGCCTACCTCGCGGAAGCGGCCGTCCGTTTCCACCCGCCTGTTTCCTCAACTGATGCCAGAACTACTTCGCCAAGGAACGCCTGAGGTTGATTGCTTTCTACTAGCTTGACTTCTAAGGATAGAGGTGGGCCCAACGGCAAAAGAAACGCTTGGGGAAGCGGGCGCAATTGCGGTAACAGCTCCAGAAGTGAATTCAGTTGAGAAACTCTGATGCTGGAACAGGGAGTGGACATGTGCGTCCGTTCGGCGTACTTGCTCTGGCAAGGCAAAGGGGTAGTGAGTGAAGTCTCTTCTCCCGCAAGCCAGGTAACAGAGAGCCTAGTCTGATGACTGAAAATCAAGTAATAGCAAGGAAAACAACCCGGGTGCAGGATCTGCTCAACATATGACAACCCAAGAAACCGAAAACATCGATCTATCTTTGCTGGAGGATCGCTCTAAACCTGGACAGCTCCATTACCAGCCGGCAACAGTCTCCTAGCAGCCCGGCCACTGGCCTGATACTATTCCATACTCCCATCCAGCTTCCACCTCAAGAGGTTGAAGCTCATTTTGCGGAAATACAATTTGTCCGTCGAGAGGTGTTGCACCTCCTTGACCTGCACATCAGTCGTGCCGCTATCCAGGGACGAGTTCAACTCATCAGTCGCTTCCGAGACCGTCGTCCAGTGGATGGTTTTGCCTTCAACGATGCCGTCGGTCGATGCGTCGATGCCCTGCTCCTTGTGCATATTGACCACCGCCAGATTGAGCCACCCGTCCTCCGACACCGTCGCACTGACATCCAACCACGGCGTCTCAATAGTGCCTCTGATCCACTCGGGCTTAGTCGGGCCCTCGTACTCTGCGCACCTCACGTTGACCGGAACGGCATGGCCGCGCATGTACTTGCTAAACAGCAGCAGCGGCCACCACGTCGGCTGCTTGACGAGCCCATCCTTGGTCGTCGTAAGCGGACTAATGACATTGACGCTCTGCGCAATGTTTGCCATGCCGACGTGCTTGGACTGCCGCACAAAGACGTTCAGCCACGCCGCCACGGCCAGCGCGTCGCTGAGCGTGTACTTCTGCTCAGCGCCCTCCTCGCCCGGCGCCCGGATGGGATCCCACACGTTCCACTCGTCGAAGCAGATGCTCGGCCGCGGCACCGTTGGCGGCACCTTGTTCTCAATGCGCGCCAGGTCAATGAGGCCCGCGGCGACTTGAATCGCGCGCTCCGCACTGCGCGGCGCCGTGACGTTTTCGTAGTGATCCTGGCTGCTCGTGTAGACGTGAATGCTGTGCATGGCGATCAAGCTGGCAGTAGTGGCGCCGCCGAGGCCATGCGGCGACCACTTGACGCACTCCTTGAGGACGTGGTAGTCCCAAGACGTCGGGCCCTCGCAGCCGCACAGCACCAGCTCGACCGACGGATCCAGCAGCTTGATGGCCTTGGCCCATTGGTACGCCTTTTTGGCGTAGTCTTCTTTCGTTGTCTGCTCCACTTGCCATGGCCCCCACGTCTCGTTTCCGAGCGCCCAGTACTTGACCCCCCACGGCGCGGACCGCCCGTGCTTGCGTCGGAGGTTGGCGTAGTAGGTGTCTCGGTCTGAGTTGCAGTATTCGACCCAGGCGAGCGCTGTGGTTTAAAGTGAGATGACAGTCTTTTCATATTCTCATGTTGACGTAAAAAGGGGGCAACGCGCGACGAACCTTCATCCAACGTCCCCGTCCCAAAGTTCAGACACAGATATGGCGCAGTGCCGACGACCTCGCACCATTTGAGGAACTCGTCAGTACCGAACTCGTTGGTCTCGACGCCTATCCAGGCCAACTCGGGTCTTGAAGGTCCTGTCAGCTTATCTCGAGGTTGCAAGACTAACGTTTCTGTACCACCTGTCTCACGAACACCTGACCGCTTCACCTTTGCTGATAAAAAACATCGACATGAAGAGTGACAAAAGGCGACGCCGCACCAATGCGACTGGAATCTGAAGCTATATCCTCCAACAGAGAGTATTCAAGAGAAAGGAAGGTTGGCAGAGTTTTCAAGTCGCCAAGTGACTGTTTGAGGGAGCATCAAAATGCCTTGGAGCCAACAGACTTTGCCAATTGACGTCCCAGGGCGTGGCCACAGGGAGCATTCGAGCACCTCTACTCTTTTTTTTTTTTGGATTCGACAATATTTTTTGAACGCCATTCGACACACACGCAAAGAGCAGACTGAAAGGACGCATGATTCAACGACTCGAAGAAATAAGTAAAAGAATTTCTCACCTCCTCGGCCGCAACTCCTTTGGTCCAACTCCATCTAGCCAATGATATGTCGCAGTAAAGTTGCCGCCGGGGTACCTCACAACGGGCACGTTGAGCTCCTGCAACGCCTCGATGACGTCTTTGCGGAAACCGTTCTCGTCCGACAGAGGGTTGCCGGGGTCGTAGATGCCGCCGTAGATGCAGCGGCCCATGTGTCTGAGACGATTGCGGTCATTTTTCAGTCACGAGGTTGGATGTTGATTAGGGGAGGTGGGAGTGAAGGAGTCTGGGAACGTGTAGGCTGCACGTACTCGGTGAAGCCGCCATAGATATTTTCGTTGATTTTGGACAGCTTGTGGCCAGGGTTGATGGAGATGGCGGCTGTTCCTGTTTCGTGGCTCTTGCTGAACGTCGTCATGGTGGCGGTGACGAACGGATGATGAGACGAAATGGGATGCAGTGAAGGGCGCGCGTATGTGAGGCTTGTGCAGCGTATACTTCGACTCTGCAAAATTAGAGTCTAGATGTTCAACTTGGTTGGAATTCACTCGCTCGCAAATGTAGCTCGAAACGACACCAGGAGTGCTCAGCAGCGACGACATCATCATCACCACAGCCCGCCGAGGCCGCAAAACCATGTACCACCACACCCCTCCATGCCACGTTGGCGGGCTTCAGTCGTCTGCGAAAAGACTTTGGTCAGCCCCGCAGAAAAAGCATTGGTGGAGAAACCCCCCATTAGCAGCGCGTGGTGGCTGCCACGGCGGCACAACGTCCAGGATCGGAGAGCATTGGCACGAGAGCCCGGTCCAATCGCGCGCGTCCGCCACCGCAAGCCAAAAAACCACTGTGGACCGCGCACTTTGAGAAAAATCACCTGTCAGTCGCTCGTCAGTCGAGCGGCCGGCCTATTTCGCGTGGCCACGAGCCTTGTGCAAGCGAGATGGCGTCGCTGGGCGAGTGCGAAGGAACGATCACGGGAGATGGACGTACGAGCAAGCGAGTCCGCTCGAGCTCGCCCGCTGGCTGGGCTGTCTGGAAAGGCGCTGAGGTCAATTTAGGCGCGTGCGAAGTTTTTCCTTGTGCTGGGGTGCATTCGTGATGATGCGGAGAAGACCGCCTTCTGGGGAAACTATAAGAATCATGACGGAGTTTTTTGGTGTTGCTCCCCGCATTTTGTAAATTCACTGTGAGAAGACGACTGGACTAGCCATGGCGCTGCCTCCAAAGTGGTACCAGGTGTGTTCATTATTTGGCGAAGCTCACCTGAGTGCGCTTAGATGCTGATTTTTGTAGTTTCTCGTCTGCGTCTTCGCCTCTTTGGGTAGTGTACTTTACGGCTACGACTTGGGTAAGCACTGTTGATCGCTAAAGTCGAACAGAGTCGCTGAAATGAGCCGTAGGTGTGATTGCCGAAGTCATTGCCAGTGGATCATTCATTGCAAAATTTGGCGACGATGATGACAAGACTGGCGCTGTCGTGTCTGTCTTCACCGGCGGTGCGTTCTTTGGCGCCATGTTCGCTGGTCCCATCGGTGATTACCTTGGCCGAAAGCTGACCATCTTGATCGGCGCACTGGTCTTTATCCTTGGTGGTGGTCTGCAAACGGGAGCCCAAACGATTGATTACCTGTATTCTGGACGCTGTTTGGCTGGCGTTGGGTGCGTTATTTCAGTCTTCAGTGAGCGACGAAAGAGCTTCCAAGGAACCAGAATCTCCATCACTTCTTGTCTTCCCATGTTCCTCCTTACGACCTGGAAGCTTCGGGGTTGACAATTTCTTTCGTCGCTCAAAGTGGTGTGGTCAGGGTGTACTGACGGCTTCACAGTGTCGGATTTCTCACCATGGTGATCCCGTTGTACCAGGCCGAGCTGGCGCATCCCTCAATTCGTGGACGAGTGACTGCTCTGCAGCAGTTCATGCTCGGTATCGGAGCCCTCGCAGCCTCCTGGATCAGCTACGGGACGTACATTGGCTTCGCCGAGACGGATAACCGCCAGTGGCGCGTCTCTCTTGGAATCCAAGTCGTGCCTGCGGGTCTTTTGGCTCTGTTGATCCTACTATTCCCCGAATCACCTCGTTGGTTGATAGACCATGGCCGACCTGATGACGGACTGAGGACGCTGGCTCGACTGCACGCGCACGGCAACGCAGACGACGCGTGGGTCCGCGCAGAGTTTGAGCAGATCCAGGAGGCCATTACTCTGGAGCACGAGCACGAGGCCAAATCGTATATCGAGCTCTTCACCGACAAGTCCTGTTTCCGGCGGCTCTTCATCGCTGTATCTCTCCAGGCTTCCGTCCAGATGACCGGCGTGTCGGCAATCCAGTACTACTCAGTCGACATTTACAAGCAGATTGGTATCGCGGGAGACGACACGCTGAAGTACCAAGCCATCAATTCCGTCATTGCGCTTGTAGCCCAGTTCTTGACAATCCTGTTCATCGATCGCACTGGCAGAAGGTGGCCTCTAATATTTGGGAATTTGGGCAACTGCGTTACCTTCATTATTGCCACCATTCTGCTGGCAAAATACCCGCCAGGTGTGACGGGCAATGACGGTGCAAGCTGGGGCTTTATCGTGATGACATGGGTGTACAACTTCAGTTTCAGCTGTACTTGTGGCCCTCTCTCATGGATCAGTAAGTTTTTTGTCCCGAGGAAGTGTGCGGAGGGAGATGGCTGACCAGAGCAAGTCCCGGCCGAGATATTTGACACCCGGACTCGCAGCAAAGGAGTTTCGATCGCCACCATGACTTCCTTTGCATTCAACACAATGATCGGCCAAGTCACTCCAAAGGCGATTAGTGCTGTCGGGTATAAGTACTACATCCTCTTCGTGGTGAGTAATGCCTCGAATTTGTCTCGATCGTTGGGTATGTTGGCTGATTCGCGTGACCAGGTTTGCAACTTCACAAACGCTATGTTCTTCTGGGCAATCCTGCCGGAGACAGCCCGTCGGCCACTCGAGGAGATGAATTACCTCTTCACCAACGCGCCGTACTTTGTTCCGACAATGGACTACGCAGCTGTCGAAACGCACGATCTCGAGCGCAGAGTGGAGGAGGTCGAGCGCAAGGGAAGCTTCAGCGTGCACCATGAGGAAAGGGCTGTGCGATAGGTGCTTGTGGAGAAGTCCAGTGCTGAGCGCCTTTTGTCAGCTTGTTTTTACTCCCAGTATCATCTCACCAAATTCGAGCCTGATCTGATTCATGTACTTTGATTTGTACCTTGCCCATGCGCAAAAAGCTGAGCTTTGTCCAGTCCCTTTTCGTGATAATGCGCTTCATGACCACGCCATACGCCATGAAAAAAATGGATCCAACCGCCAATGCAAACTTCATCTATCCACCTCTTCTGCCGTATCGGCCATTTCAATCCACGGGAGCGTGCTTGAAAAGGAAAGATACCGACTCGCCGTTGTGCGTCCGGCGGCAAGCTTCCGCAAGCTGTGAATTGTTAAGATTGTGCCTTTCGAAGAGGGAGCTATATGCTTACCGTCGGGCTGATATCAATGGTCTCAATCCTAGGGCAGATGAGCTTCTTTTCCTCGTGCGGGACAGTGTTGGAGACCACAAGCTTCTCGAGCTTGCTGTTGTTGAGAGCCTCGATCGCATTTCCGCTGAGAATGCCGTGGGTCACAATAGCAATCGCCGACTTGGCTCCGTGCTGGATCAAAACGTCCGCGGCCTTGACCAGCGTGCCACAAGTGTCGGCCATGTCATCGACAATGATGGCGCACTTGCCAGTAACGTCTCCGACAAGCACCATCTTCGACACCTCATTTGGTCGCGCACGCTCCTTGTGGATCAGCGCAAAGCCTAGGTCCAATCCGTCGGCAATACTGGTTGCCCTCTTTGCACCACCGGCATCAGGACTGACAATGACGCAATCCTTCACTGGGAGGTTTTCCCGGATCCAGCGCAATGTGCTGGGCTCGGCGTACAGGTTGTCTACGGGGACGTTGAAGAAGCCCTGGATTTGCGACGCGTGCAGGTCCATAGTAATAACGTGGTTGCAGCCGGCGGTCTGCAGCATGTTGGCCATGAGCTTGGCCGTGATGGGTGCGCGAGACTTGTCCTTCTTGTCTTGGCGGGCGTAAGGGAAGTTTGGAATGACGGCGGTGATGCGGCGTGCCGAAGCCGTCTTACAGGCGTTGATCATGATGAGAAGCTCCATCAGACCGTCGTTGATGTCGCCGGGGGCCGTGGATTGGAGAATGAAGACTTGACGTCGTTAGTCTGTGCCTTCCGTACAAAACGGCGAGTTGCGCAGGACTGAGCACAGCTGGCAGCGTAGAAGGGCTAAAGAATACCATCTTCGTCGCGCACAGACTCTCCAATGGTCACAGAGGTCTCCTGGTTGGAATACTGGAGCACCAGAATCTTGGTGAGCTCAATGCCGAGTCTATGCGAATAAGGTCAGAGACAATGTTGGAGGGGCAGGCGTGGGGAAGTACCTGTCAGCGACACGCTTGGCCAGCGAGGGATGGCTGTTGCCAGTGAGTAGCTTGATCGAGTTGGTCGCCATTTTGAGCGTGTCCAAACGTCAGCTTATAAACTGGCGCACCTGGGGTGGTGGAGCTTGTGCAGTCAACTTTTGGGAGAGCGACAAAATCATGACCGGGCGCCCGCATGCGCCTCGGGCGGTCAATTTTCTGCCGGATTACACCGCCTGCTCGAGCGGCTCCACAGTTTCGCCGCTCCGTTAGCGAAGCGCCTGCGCACGAAAATTCGGCTCAACACCAACATCTCGACAACCGCGACGACAATTCACACCCGGCCCAATCGAGTCTTGACCTCACCGCCGTCAAGATGAAGCTCAACGTCTCTTACCCGGCCAACGGCACTCAGAAGCTCATCGAAATCGAAGATGAGCGCAAGCTCCGCGTCTTCATGGACCGCCGCATGGGTCAGGAGGTTCCCGGCGACAGCGTTGGCGACGAGTTCAAGGGCTACGTCCTCAAGATCACCGGCGGCAACGACAAGCAGGGTTTTCCGATGAAGCAGGGTGTCATGCACCCTACTCGTGTCCGTCTCCTGCTCGGTGAGGGCCACTCCTGCTACCGCCCTCGCCGCACTGGTGAGCGCAAGAGGAAGTCGGTTCGCGGCTGCATCGTCGGCATGGACCTCGCTGTCCTCGCCGTCTCCATCGTCAAGCAGGGCGAGGCCGACATCCCCGGTCTCACCGACGTCGTCCACCCCAAGCGCCTTGGTCCCAAGCGCGCCACCAAGATTCGCCGCATGTTTGGTCTCAGCAAGGAAGACGATGTGGGTTTCCCTCCCTTATTCGTTCTTCGCCGGTTCACGGTTTTTGTGTGAATCGAGTCTGATGTACCGCGTTTTCAAAAATAGGTCCGCAAGTTCGTCATCCGCCGCGAGGTCCAGCCCAAGGGTGAGGGCAAGAAGCCCTACACCAAGGCTCCCAAGATCCAGCGCCTTGTCACTCCCCAGCGCCTCCAGCACAAGCGCCACAGGCTCGCACTCAAGCGCCGCAACGCCGAGAAGCAAAAGGACGCTGCCGTATGTTCAAAATGAAATCTGGGACAAAATGGCAACATGCTAATTGGATTACAGTCCGAGTACGCCAAGCTCCTCCACACCCGTGTCGTCGAGGCCAAGACTGCCCACGACGAGGCCCGCAAGAGGCGCGCTTCTTCCCTCAGGAAGTAAACGTTGGTCGAGGAAGACAATGGGCACCAAAAGACAAGATTGGCTGCTGCTGCGCGGTTCGGGGCCAAAAAAGCAGAAGTTTTCGATACCGGGTTTCAATGAAGGCATGGGCATACCGTGGATTGGTTGGGCGGCGTAGAATCATGGAATGAGGTTACTCCAATGCATCAACCTTCAACGCCAGTCGCGCTTCCGGATGTGCAGTCGGGTGTGGGGAGGTTTTATGTTTGTACGCGGATGGAATGAAGTGATTGTGAGACACTCAATCGCCTTTGGACACGATATGGACTGCTTTGGTGTCGATATTGGCAACTTATGATGAAAGAACGATCTATTCCCGAACGCCCTGCAAATGCGCGCCAGACAGCCAGATGCAAAAACACAGGCAGTGCTACACGATTACAGGAATTGAAAGCCCCAAACGCCAGATATGAGCCGCATGATAACAAGGAAAAAAAGACATCGGCGAAAATTCCCCACAAAGCTCTGACCCTGGATCTATCCGTGAGTCCCACTTACCGCCGCACCATGCTCCAATGAAACCACCGGGCGTAATCTCAGTTGTCCGCGCCCTTGAGCTTTCTATAAATCTTCTTGTGCTGCTCCAAAAACAAAAACGTAGCAATGGTATGGGGACCGAGGCGGATAAAGCTGGGGACCCAGCCTCTAAACATCCAGCCGAAGCCCTCGAGGCGGTTGATATCGACAAGCAGCTTGGCGAGGCTCTTACTCTCGCCATGAGCGCTCATGACCCGCGTCTTGATGACGTCGACAGGACTGCAGACTGTGGTGGCAACGAAGCCGGCAGCAAAAGATGCTGCAAAGTGAGTTCCAAGTCCGTCCTGCATCGGCGTGTACTCGATTATCGCGCGCTTGAAGCCGTCGTAGCTGGCCAGCTGCGACGCCGTCATCAGCACAGCGCGCATGCTATTGGGCCACACGCCGCGGAACAGAGACGCCGCGCCCTCCTCGCGCGTCATCCGGATCAGCCCGTCAATGGCGTTTTTGTAGTTGCGTCGCGCATCCGGCGGAAGCGCCGCGTCGTGCTGCATCCGCACATTGAGCACATCGGCAGGATTTCCGGCTATTCCGCCCATGAATCCCGAAGTCGAGGCAATGGCGATGAGCGTGGGCATGGACGGGGCAGAGTCGGCCGTTGAAAGATGCGTCTTCATTTTCTCGTATACGCCAAAGCGCGTGGTGGAATACGTGATTTGGCGGAGAAGAGACGCAGAGAGCTAGGTAATGTTAGTGGCTGAATGGTCCGAGTACGTTGAAGGCCTTTGGAGCGAGGGCCTGGAATTTGGCATGATTGTTGGGTCGGCAGCTGTCATTCTGGCTCCGGCATTGTTTCAACGTGCCGATATGCGGAGGCCGTCGAACAATCCTCCGTGAGTTGCCCCAACTTGTTTTGCGCCCAGGTGTTTCGACGTACCCCTCGATATAAGCCGGTGATGCCGTTATGTTTGGCGACATGGATAAACATTTGCACCATGTTTAGACGCTGGCCGGAGGGTTGCGTTTGCAGGCGGACCTTTGAAAATGGCGTGAGCTCGTCTCATCCACGGTACAGAATTTCGGTGGGAGGGCGAACCTTGACTGCATCAATTAGCATAAGTGTGGTTCCAAGAGGGAGTGCGCTTCGTACCCAAATCCAGCGGATGCGTCACGCATGCCGCAAAGCTCGAAGCCGAACCACCGAACCAGAAAGGGTATTTTACAGGCCCCTTCTTGTCGGTGTTCTGCTTTGGCTGAACCATTCTCAGCTCTTTCGCTGCAGTCGCGGACATGCTTGACGCTATAAAGATGATCGCATGCCGGGCCTCGACAGCTGTGCAGCGCCGAGGAGATGTGAGTCGGAGGGAGGAGGGTGGTGAGGTGAAAGAGAATTGTTTTGAGGGCTGCACAGGGTCCAGCCGATATGGCATCATGGGCCTCGAGACTGGCGGCCAATCATGTCAGCCAGGATTTTTCAAAGTCGTACGACTGTTGCCGTTGTCTTTGCGCTGAGCCGCCGTGCGACGCGGCAAGGACATTCGTGTGCCGGCCTTAGAAAAAGGACCGGCCTTTTGTTCCACCTGCCGACCGTCTGACATCGGGTCGACCTCTCGGATACAAGCTGCACCATCATGAGGTTGCCCGTCGGTCTTCAGCACCTCTTCAACCGAGCTGGCCCAAGGTCATTGACGGCGACCAAGGCCACTTTTAGAGTCCGACAGTATGCTGCGGCTTGCAGCTACTCGTCTTCAAGCGCAGGTAAGGCTTTTCCTCTATCCACTTTGCTCGTAATTTCTAGTCATTCCGCAAGTCCGATTGTTAGCCCCGAGTCCCAAGAGTTGCCGTTACTTCATGGCATATTTTCATTAAAATTCTGGTCAATTGGTCCTGTCAAGCAAAAATCTAAAGAGCAAGGAGCATATTTCTAGTCTCTTGACTCTTCACCACTTTGTTTTTCCTCTTCTCCTACAAACAAACCACAGGCTGGATCATCTCTCACGCGCCACTGGGGTTCTTGACTTCCACACGAATTTGCATATAAGCTCCAATATCAGCAAAAGTGCTCCCGCTTTCAATTCTGTTTTCCAACAACTAACGTCTCCCGTGACACCTAGCTACCAAGTCCATCACCATTGATGGCAATGAATATCAGACGGATGAATGGTTCAACACTCCATCAACAATAACCGGCGCAGTTGGCCGGCGCCTACATCTTGAGCCGGCACATCCCATCTCCATCACACGCCAGCTCATCGAGTCGCGCTTTCCAGGCTTCCAGTCTCACAATGACCTGTTCCCGGTAGTCAGCGTCAAGCAAAACTTTGACTCGCTCGGATTTCCCGCAGACCATCCGGGCCGCAACCGCAGCGACACTTACTACATAAACAAGGAGACTGTCTTGCGCACGCACACTTCGGCGCATCAAGTAGACATCTTCAATGCAAACACGTCTCCAGGCTATCTAATTACTGCCGACGTCTACCGTAGAGATGCCGTGGACCGCAGCCATTACCCCATCTTCCATCAAATGGAGGGCGCCATGACGTGGGATCGCAACGACCTGCAAGGCCACAAGAGCCTGGCCGACCTCATCTGGTCCGATGTCGCCAAGCTACCCAAGCACGACATGAAGGTTCTGGATCCCAATCCAACCAGCCATTCCGAACGCAACCCCCTCCAACAAGAGCACAATGCGGATGAGGTCGAGGCCATTGCCACTCACCTCAAACGTAGTCTCGAAAACGTCGTTGTCGAAATCTTCACGCAGGCCCGCAAGGCCGCCGCAAAACTCAACGCCCAAAACGGCACCAGCACCAACCCCGAAGACGACGCGCCTCTGCACGTCCGCTGGGTCGAAGCTTATTTCCCCTTCACGTCACCCTCGTGGGAGCTCGAAGTCGAGTGGCGTGGCGAGTGGCTCGAGGTGCTGGGCTGCGGCGTAGTACAGCAGCCGGTTCTCAACAACGCAGGAGTACTATCGCGCCTAGGCTGGGCGTTTGGCGTCGGCATTGAGCGCATCGCCATGCTTCTCTTCTCCATCCCTGATATCCGCCTCTTCTGGAGCAAGGACCCGCGCTTTCTCAATCAGTTCAAACAGCCCGACCCTGCCAAGATTGCACCGACGGTGAGCGAGCTCGATCGAGACTGGGGAATCAGCCGCTTCCTCCCCTTCTCCAAGTACCCAGCGGCGGAGCGTGACGTCTCCTTTTGGCTGCCGGGGACGGTCGAGTCCTCGTCGGCGCCCAGTGCTGCCGGCGGCTTGGTGACCCCAGCAAACTCGACGCAGGTGCATGAGAACGACGTCATGGAGATTGTGCGCCAGTTGGCCGGCGACGTGGTGGAGAATGTAGCGTTGGTCGATGAGTTTGTGCATCCCAAGAAGAAGAGAAAGAGCATGTGCTACAGGATTGTCTATCGTAGCTTGGAAAGGACTCTTACGGGCGACGAGGTGCAGGAGCTGCACAAGAAGATCGGAGACAGACTCGTGGAGCAGCTTGGCGTTGAGCTGAGGTAGTCTCACTTGCGGTTCTACGAAGAAAAAGCAACTCTCATGGACAGGCGTCTAGAAATTTGCAAGACTCCACGCATGTTCTGACTGGCGAAGTAGTCAGGGCTCATAAAGGACTTGCTCACTGCTTTCATGGCATAGTTTAAGCGTCTCAAATGCACTTTCACAGGCATGATTCCCCATTTCAAATACACAAAATGGCAAAACAAAGAGGTGCCCCGAAGGCCTACTTCGAAGATACAGGCCGCAGAGCGGTGCTTTGCTGTGTGCTTGCGGCGAGACGGGGAATGGCGTGGCTTTCTGAATACTGAAGGCAGGATATACAAGCCTCGTCTGAATATCTTGCAAGAGGTAGGTGACAGATTCTATAGATGTGTGGTGAATGTGGCAGATCGCGGCGTGGAGGAGCTCTTGTCCAACTTCAAAGTTCTTTACTGGATTGTATTGCACACGAATACCCTACACTAATGAATATAGCTTTCTTCTATGCTATAATTCCCATCAGCCGCGAGAGTAATGCATTTTGTGGTGGATCGAGGGACACAAACCAAAAAGAACAGAAGTCAAGCGAGAAACTTGTTGTTGAGCCTCATGTACTTGGCCTCATTGCTTCAACGTACTCCCTCATCCACATGCCCGCATGCATTCACAAAATTCATCATTAACATGTCTCCGGTCATCAGTCTCCCATTCCAATTTACGTGGATTGAGAAGCAATAGAAAAGTCAAAGTAACATTCGTAGCGTGCTGAAAACCGGGGAACAAGGATCTCACGGAAGCAGCATCTTCCAACCACGACATGTGTCCTCCTGAGCACATGTACAGTCAATCAAAGTGTATTCACCAGCTGCAATGCTTGGAATGAATGTTGACACCCTTTTCCTGATCTTCCACTCCATGCACTTGTTCATTGACACCTTGAACATGTCATTATTTACGCGCCATTTGACTGGTTGAGAGGAACGACCTCAAACATGTCGTCCTGCATGCACCCTCCCATTCGCCGACATAGGCAACTCCGTGTGTGCTCATCGGCCAGATGGTAGGCCTGCGAGATAGCGACACGCGGAAGACGAACTGTATGTGAGCACTGCTATTACTCATCTCTCTTTGTTGGATTAGCAGAGATTCGAATGCTACTCCTCTCTGAAATTACCTACTCGACCGCAGTCAGTACAAGTATCTGACTGCAGCTCTGAGCTATTCTTGATGAAACAAAAAGCGAGACTTCCTCCCCCGCAAAGGAGCTTTCAACCTTAAAATACTTTCAAAAGCCCTCGAAGAAAATACTGTTGTCAAGTTTCGCTCTTCTATTTGAGAAATATCCCATTGGATGACCACTTGAATGCTCGGCATCATCGGCAGGCCAATCGATTAACCTGATATAGACTAGCGCCCGAACCCTGCGGCATCTGATCTCACCACCAATGAATCTCGCTGACTTGCCTCCTTCGACACTGCAACCATGAGTACACCCTCGACAGCATTGCGCAGGTTTGCGCGCCAGTTCTCCCTCTCTCAACCATGGGTTTGCAAGACGTGCGCCCAACGCGCCACACCCCGCGTCAATTCCGCTGCGCAACGGCGGTGCATGCAAAGCAGCTCCAAGCCGCAACAGAGCAAAGCTCGAACCGGAAACCAAATGCCCACCATGGAGCAAGTCCGAGAAAAGTATAAGGAGAGGAATCGGACTCTTGCGTATGCATCCCTAGTCTCAGGACGATTGACGTCTTGCGCTGACCAGCTTCCGCCATCAGATACTACACTATGAGTGTCATTCTCGGCACCGTCGCATTATCCTACGGTTCGGTGCCCATGTACAAGATGGTTCGAGACCCCTGCGCCGTCCCTTCTGCGAACGCTCCATCCTGACGGTAACCACAGATCTGCCAAACGACCGGTTGGGGAGGACAGCCGATCAAATCCGCAGCCCACGGCGGCGTCGACGGCGACCCAGCGGACCGTCTCAAGCCGGTAGACACCGTACCGCGCCTGCGCATCACATTCAACGGCGCCGTGTCAGACGTTCTTCCCTGGAAATTCACGCCACAGCAGCGCGAGGTGCGCGTATTGCCGGGAGAGACGGCCCTGGCATTTTACACGGCGACCAACGAGGGTGACCAGGACATTATCGGTGTGGCGACATACAGCGTGACGCCGGGACAAGTTGCGCAGTACTTTAGCAAGATCCAGTGCTTTTGCTTCGAGGAGCAGAGGTTGAACAAGGGAGAGACGGTGGACATGCCGGTGTTTTTCTACATCGACCCGGCGTTTGTGGATGATATCAACATGAGAGGGATAAACACAATTACGCTGAATTATACCTTCTTCAGTAGGTTGAACGATGATTGGAGCAAATTGTTTGCTGACAGTTTTGACAGAGGCGAGATACGACAACGAAGGGCATTTGAAGCCAATGCCAATGTAGAGCATAGCGAAAGCAAAATTCTTACAAAAGCACCGTCTCGAGGCAGCGCAACACATGAAGCACAGTCCAGACTTTGGCAAAAAGATATAACCAGCAAGGATTTGGCGTTAAGGGCGGACATGGTTTCCAGCTCTCTCCTCACCGTTTAATAACCACTCATCCAACACTTTTGCTTACAGAATAGGAGCCGAGCCGTTCCTGTCCACCATGTCCATTGCTTGCGACAATTGATCTGGACTTGCGTCACTCACCGCCCAACCGTGCTCCATCACCAGACCGCAGGAGCCACATCTCTCCCCTCACCGATCCAGCTTCTCCTCGGATCTCATCCTCTGAACCGGCGAGCGCAAAGCCTATCACGCGCCCGGCCTCTCCGAGACATTGCAGCCTGAATGCACCTTAACGCAAACGCAGGTGCCCGCAGCGTCAGTCAGTGTCAGTGTCAGGTGGGCCCAGACCAGTCAAACGCCCGTTTCGCAAACAAACCTCGAATCTGAATCTGAGCGCGGAACCTTTTTTTCAAACAAGTTCCAACTCCCAGCCCTATTCCCAAAAATCCCCGTCTCCGTCCATCATGTCATCCCTCCCTTCCCGCTGTCTGTCAAACTGTCAAGCCACTTTTGCTCGCTCCCACACTCTGTCACTCCCACGCTCCCCATCCTTCCCTTCCGTCTTGCTTTTCCATCCATTCCTTGGCTTGCGATGGGATGCCGGGAAGACATTGGCAACTGGGCCCGCCCTGTCGGGCGTCTCACGTCACGACAGCTGCAGCCCGAAACTCAATTGCTGCTGTCTCGACCCATATTTTTTCCTTCCCTCCTCCCCCATGACGTTGATTAGGCACCATGACAAACGGGCTGGCTGCGATGCGATGCACGCACAACTTGCGGACACGGACGGCCGGCCGACACTTCACCACACCACCACACCAGCACCCCGCGCCGCCGGCTGATCTTCCCTCGTCCCCTCCTGCTAGCCTGCGCCATTCTTTCCTCGATCGTAAGTATACTCACTTGCGCCCGACCGGTCTTGCCCGCCCGCGCCCGCGCCCTCACGATCTCTGACCCGGCCGGCTTGCTGCAAACGAAAAGCAAAAATGTTCAAGCCGCTCGCTGGCTGGCGCGCGCGCGCGCACGCACGCTTCGATACGACTGCTGGCCTGCCTACCTGGCTCCTGCGCGTCCGCTTCAACTATTACTAGACCAGACATCCCAGTCCACAATAGCGCAGCGCCACGCGCGGCCGGCCGACGGGCCATGTACCTAGTAGCTCGGTAGGGGTGCGCTGGGCTGGGCTGTGGGGCGGATTGGGGCGTTTGCTTTAGCGGCGGATACCGTCGCCGTTGCTCGCGTCGCTAGCGCCACACCAATTTTTTTTTTCTTTTTTTTTCTTTGGGGTCGCTGGACTACTGACTGGATCGAGCGGAGCTGGAATCTGGTGTGGTGCAGCACGGCGGCGTGGAGGTGGTAGGTAGTGGTGAGGATGAGGTTGAGCATGGCGCCGTCTGGCTCCTTTGAGCTGATGACGGATTGGTTGATTGGACGGCGCGATTGATTTGGACTATTGGATTGAATGATTCTTGTTGCTGGCTAGGCATCAAGTTGGTTTGTTGATGGCCGTCAATGTCGTCGTCGCTCTTCGGACGTGCCGAACAAGTACCATACCCAGCTGAGTCTTCCGAGTCGAGCATTTTGCGAAGAGCGTGCCTCACCACAAGCTCCACTCAGTCATCATCACCATCACCAGTCACCAGTCACCACCACCAAAACAGCAGCAAAGTCCCGACGACCAGGAACCGCCCTAGGTATCTCGTCTCGTCTCGTCTCCTCTCATTTCACTTCAACAACCAACCCACCCAACACGTCCACCAACTCCAGTCGTCAACCCCGACTCGCAACCCCAACCCCACCCACCCGTCTGATTGGCCAATGCCAAATCGTGCATCATCTCCGCTCCTCGCCACACCTGCCAGCAGGACGTGCTAGTGGTGTGGTGTGCTTGCCCAGGCCGATCGAGTGGCCTGACAACTGCTGTGCTTGGTTCGCTTCCGGCACGAGGAGGGTGGTTGGTTGGTGGGTTGTTCGGCGAGCGAGTCAGTACGTTGCAGCAGCGGTTGGCGTGCGGACATGGAGAGTGTCTGCTGCGCTGCACCGCCACAGATGGAGTCAGGACCCGGACGGTGGGTGGTGTAGTGTATGTAGTGTATCTAGGCAGGCCTTTTCATTTCTCCAGCTCGCTGTTGGTTGGGTTTTTTCCGCGACTCGTCGAGGTGAGGCTACCGACGGACGAAAATATGTGTGGTTCTTACATCTATCCCTTCTTCATGGCCTTCTTCTTCCCCATTGTATTGTCCTTTGCGAGTTAACTACCCACGCGCAGTTTTGACACTCTTTCTGAGTGAAAGGCCAGACAGACAGACAAATAGGCTCCCCCCAGCACCGCACGCAGCCATGCGTCCGTCCATCGTCCACCATCCACCGTCCACAGTCCACAGTCCACTCGAACCGAACCGAGCCGCCCAGCTCGCCTTTCTTCCTCTGGTCCTGACGCATCGCGCGCGATCCGCTGTTCATGCCCGTACCTATGCGCCGCGGCGAGCTTACCGGTAGCTTAGCTTTGCTTTGCTTTGCTTTGCTTTGCGTGGATTGGCACATTAGCACATTGGCGACGATGCCAAATTCTTGCGACTCAGACGCATGTGTGCCGTATATGGATGGATGCAGTCGTCTACCCAACAAGATGAAGAGAGTGTGTTTGACAATGTCGAAGCCAAGCCGCCGCCGGAGAGCCAACGTTCGATTATTCGTCAATCGACTGACTATGTGACTGACTTCCCGACGGCCGGCTGGTGGTTCCCTTCTTCTTCTTCTTCTTCTTCTTCTTCTTCTTCTTCTTCTTCTTCTTCTTCTTCTTCTTCTTCTTCTTCTTCTTCTTCTTCTTCTTCTTCTTCTTCTTCTTCTTCTTCTTCTTCTTCTTCTTCTTCTTCTTCTTCTTCTTCTTCTTCTTCTTCTTCTTCTTCTTCTTCTTCTTCGTAAACACATGCTCCCAAGTACATTACATACCCTCTACCATCCATCCATCCATCCATCCATCCATCCATCCATACGCAACCTGATACTCCCCCTGCCAAGCGGAGCACTTACTCCCTCACCCCCAAAATTCCCCAGTCGCAACATAACAATGCGCAAATCAAGCATGGTACATGGCGACTAATAGCAGCAGTGATACTACTCCTCCTGCCAAGGCAGGCAGACAGGCAAGGTACCAGACTACACTACCAGCACCGCACAGTACCTACTCTGTACCACTACCAGGGTGACAGCGTCTGTACTCCGCTCCACCCATGCACATGCACGACGAAAAAAAAGGAGGGCGTGGCACGCACCCTCCTCCGCATGGGTTGGGTTTTGTGTCACCAAGCTACCAACCACCTCTCATGCCGTGACAGTGCCATTTGCCATGTCACGAGAAATTTTGCAGAGGCGAAAAAAAAGCAAATTTGAAAACTTGGCGCAACGTTGTATGAAGAGAGTGGTATGTATTAGTTTTTAGACTTTGACTACGTACTACAGTAATGACATGTCGTGTGTTCCGTGACTCGTGACCTCGGACGTCGTTTCGTTGGGGTGCGCGGGGTATCGTGTGAGCACCGCTAAAATAATTACATCATGAGGAAGGAAAAAAAAAGGGGGAGAGCAGCTCAGAAGAAGCAGAAGGGGGTACGAGGGGAGGTGTTTGTGCGAGCAAAGCTGAAACCCAGAGAATGGTGTCGTGTTCCATCCTTTGCGTTCCGTTTCGTTTCGCACTCCCGTCTCTTTCTACCCCTTCTTCTTGCTCGAGGCCAATCGCGATCCGTCCAACGCAATCCTATCCTGCCGATTAATGGTCGCTGGCTCCGGCTGCTCCCTCCGTAAAGGAAATGTCTCATGCTCCTCACAGGGCAGCAAGGAAGAGAGCCATGGCACCAGCACCGAGGAGCGGCGCGGCAGTGGCAATGGGAGCGGCGGCTTCGCTGCTCGTCGAGGTGCCCGAGGCAGATGCAGAGCCGGTAAGAGAGCTCTCCTGGTCAATGTCAGCAAGTGATCAACAGCATTCAAATGATCCAACTTACGATTGCGGAGCCAGTTGCCGAAGCAGTCGACATGGCGCCAGAAATCTCCGAGGAGAGCGAACTGTTAATGCTCGAGACGACGGACGAGATGAAGGAGCCAGTGGGAGTGCTGAAGATGGTGGAGATGGCGCCGGTGGTGGTGATGACCTGGGATCCGCTCGTGATGGTCGCTGTGCCACTAACAGTCGAGATGGGAGTGCCCACACCACCGGTGCCAGTCTCATTGCCAGCAGGGCCGGTGGTACTGGGACCTGTGCCAGAGGGAGCGGGGCCCGTACCGGCGGCAGACGACAGGACGCTGTAGCCAGGAGCGCTGGGGGTCGAAGGCGCAGCACTGGACACGGCACCTAGACATTGTGTTAGTGAGGGAAAATGGTAATTGGCGCAAGTGACGTACCGCCGCAGTAGTTGGTGCCGTAGGCAATGACGGCGGCGGCGTCGGCGGGCGAAGCGCAGGCCTCGTTGGCGCAATCGCGGACACCGTAGCCGTAGTTAATCTTTTCGCAGTAGCAGAGAATGTCGCCTTGAGTACAGTTGAACTCGTTGACGGCAATGTTGTTCATGTTGGTCATGCAGACTTGCTGTGGCAGGGCGTTAGCGAGAGCATGGATGAGCAGGCATTGAGAGACATACTCCACAGCTGGGCAGGTCCCCAAACTGGGCAACAGCCACAGCGGCGCCGGCAACGAGGATGGAGAGGGACTTCATGGTTGCTGAAGACAGGGTTCCGAGGGACTTGTCAGAAATGCTTGCAGGTAGAATGCTGGCAATTGAATTGAGAGGCTAGGACAGTGACAAGGAGGTTCCGAGGAGGTTATGTAGGATGCTGGAAGAGTGTTGTGGGGGGATAAAAGGGCGAGGTTGGGGGAGGGCGGGTTTTAACGTTGGTCGAGGTTCCGGTTTGCAGCGGCGGGCAGGAAGGTACGATACGATACGGCAGGTTGCAGTGTCTCTCTGTTATTCAATCTTGTTTTCTCGCATTGCAGCCGGCACCTGGCGCGTGGCACGCCTGGTCTGGCTGGCGGCGCTGCATCTACTCCAAGCTCACGACTCCCCTGCGCCGATCCAGCACGGCAGGCCCAAGACAGGGAAGACCTGCCAAGCTACTTTCACCGCACATCTTGAAAGGAATAGTTGCACCGAGCCGAGCCATGAGGTCACTGAAATCTGGGAGGTGTCACCTTGGCAATGGGGTAAATTGCTGTGCGACGCCATGGAGGATGAACGAAGCCGAGAGAAGCACCTGGCAACCGAGTCGCAGCTGCAGTGTGAGTGTCTCTACTTGTGCAGGAGGTGGAGGCAGTTGCCAGAGCCGACGGCGTGAGGTCGAGCAGGGCTCCAGGGCTACCGGCCGGGAACTAAGCAAGCGGACAGCGGTAGCTCCAGCCACTTCAGGCTCCAGCCACCGCTACTGGTAACCGCCTCCTCCCGCGTCGATAACCTAGCCTACACAATAATGTTCCTCCTCCCATCCCTCATCTCAGCTCGACATGGTACTGCCCCTACTCATGTATCGCTCAAACTGCCTACCGTTGTTGCTGCGTGACTCGCCCTCCACTGATTGCATCATTTCCCGCCGAGCCAAACACTCACCGTTCCTTGCATTCCCCATCATTTACCACTTTTTACCCCGCCGCCAGATCAATGTGTGCCTTGGGCTCCGCATCGCCGTTGCCTGCCTGTGGCTGCTGCTGCTGCTGCTCTCCCAAGTGCTTCAGTTCTGCCGACGTAATGCACTGCATGTTTGCCCCAAGCTTGTTCATCGTCTCCATCCATTCGTCGTACGGGTCGCTGTCGAACACGATTCCGCCACCCGCTTGGAGGTACGCCACGCCGTCCTTGACCATCATGGTCCGCAGAGCGATACACTGCACGTCGAAAGAGTCAGCCACCGTCCCCACTAGTCCAAGACATGGTCCACTCAGCACTCACCGTGTCCATGGCCCCCTCCTCCACAACCCCCTGCTGATTGACGCTGCCGTAGCCAAAGTAGCCAACCGCGCCTGCGTACACGCCGCGCTTTTCTTGCTCCAGCTCTGCAATCAGTTCCATGGCCTTGACCTTGGGCGCCCCGCTGACCGTGCCGGCCGGAAAGATGGACCGAAATGCATCGAACCGCGTCTTGTCCTGACGCAACACGCCAGAAACCTCGCTAACCAGGTGCTGGACGTGTGAAAACTTTTGCACCACCATCAACCGGTCTACGCGTGTTGAGAGCGGGTCACAAACCCTGTTGACGTCATTGCGTGCAAGGTCCACCAACATGACATGTTCAGCCCTGTCCTTTAGCGAGCTGCGAAGCTCGTCGGCCAGCTTTTCGTCTTCCTCGGCCGTCTTGCCTCGCTTGACCGTCCCCGCAATGGGGTGAGTTATAACCCGTCCCATGTCCGCCTTGACGAGCAGCTCGGGACTGGCTCCCACAATCTGAAAGTCGTCGCAGTCGACGAAGAAGAGGTACGGCGACGGGTTCACCGTCCGCAGGTGCCGGTAAATGTTGAATGGGTGCAGCGACGTCGGCCTCGAAAATCTCTGCGACGGCACGGCCTGGATAATGTCGCCCTTGGCAATGTGCTTCTTGAGCCTCTTTACGTGACCCTCGTAGCCCTCGCGCCCAATGTTGGAAGTGTACTGCAGGTCCGTCTGGATCGGCGGCTGCTCTGGCAGCGGAATGTCCTCGCTCTTGAGCTTTGCAATCGTCTCTTGAATCACTGCCTGTGCTTCGCTGTATGCTGCCTCGAGGTCGTCGAGGTTTTCGGGAACCTTCATGTACGTCACGACCTTGACCACTTGGAAAAAGTGGTCAAAGGCAACAATGGTGTTGTAGAGCATAAACAGACTCTCGGGCACCTTGAGCACGTCCTTCATGTCCCTCGCCGTCTTGGGCTCAAAGTATCGCACACAGTCGTATCCCACATAGCCAATGGCACCACCGGTGAGCGGAGGGAGCTTGAGGGTCGGAACGGACGCAACGCGGACCTTGGCGAGTTCCTCTTCGAGGATGGGCAGAGGATCGCACTCGGGGCCATGGCCGGGACCCGTCTTGATGACCTGTCGCGGGTCTTTTATGCATCAGAAGTGCACGTCCAGACTCCCGGGCAACGTACCTGCGCCGACAAAGCTATATCTGCCAATGGTCTCGGTTGTTGCGGCACTCTCAAAGAGGAACGACAGCTTCGACTTGGACCTTGTACGTCTCAGCAATTGCCAGCGCGGCGCGGCGCTCTGCTCACCGACCTAGAAGCGATTTTGAGGTATATCGAGGTGGGAGTCAAGAATTCGGCCGAAATGGAAGCGCAGAGGGGCACGAGGTTTGGCGGGTTGGGCGAGTTGACGTATGACGCGACAAGATCGCGCGCCGATTCGAGCGACGGCTCAATGCCTAGCTTGATGCGCAGTCAGTACGGAGGAACAAAACGCAGAGCAAGAAACGGAGAGGCTCACTGACGACGCCATTGTCTGGAGGCTGGTGGTGCAGTGGGGAGACAAAGAGGCTCACAGGATGACTGAATGGAATGTTTGAAATTCACGATCAGCGGGCGGTGAGGGGCGGGAAAGCTTGGCGGGAGGCTTTACGCAAAAAGGGAGGAGGTGGGGCATCCCGGTCGGCTAGCTGGCTGGCTGGCGGGCTGACTGCTGTCGTCGTGGTTCCAAACCTGGACTGGACAAGAACCAGACTCGACTCCTCTCTACGCGCCCTCTCTTCTCACCCATCTTCAACTCCCTCCACCAAACCATGTCTCTCCACTAACTCCATCCACGAGGCGAGAGGGCAGGGCGCAACACCTTCACTTTTTTCTCACCTGCCCTCTTTTTTTTTTTTTCTTCTACGACCTCCCCGCTCAACCACACCCTTTCGTCACAACTTTTTAATCCTCACATCGCCTTTGCCCTCAACCCTTCTCCTTCCTCGCTCAACCTTCGACTCGCCATCATCACCATGGCGCCGCCCACAGACTGCCCCGCGACGCCACCGGCGCGCCCTGTACTCCACGATTCTCCATTCTCCGACTACTACACAGACAGCTCACCGGTGCTCTCGGCGCATACCTCCAAGACGCAAAACGCTCTGGTCAACCGTCTCTCTCAACTCGCCGTCCAATTTACTAGGCAGGACGTTCCTCAGGATGTCGCTCAGCACGTCCAGTCCACACTCGACCACATTTACGCCTTGTTTACTGTTCCCGACACCCAGACCCGCCAGCCCGCCGACCTAGAAGACTCGGGTCTGTTTGTCGACGAGGATAGTCCCTGTCCCTCAAAAACACGCTACGATCCCCCAGCAACGACTGAGGATGACGATGAAGACGCTGCGGTGCATGAGGAGCTCGATGACGTCTACGCCAACATGCTCAAAATGTCTAGAGAGTTGCGCGAGTCTTTTTCGGGCCTGCAGGTAAGCGCCGTCGCCAAGACGACGCCATCAACGGTCAACTAACTACATCCAGGCAAACGAACACACTCTCATGGAAGACCTTGTCAACTCGATGGAAGAAAGCGAAATGCTCAGGCTGGAAAACACGGATCTTCGCTCCAAGCTCAACGTCATCCAGACGCAGGCGGACCTGCTCGGCGAACAGGTTAATGGTCTTCGCGCCAAGAACAAAATGGTCACGACCGAAAACCACGACCTCCGTGACGACCTGCACTACGAGTTCAACCAGCTGCTCAGCTTGCGGCTCCACCTGATAGAGATTGAGTTTGAGTGCGCCCGGACTCTACGCGGACGCGAACGCAATGACGCGCTCGCCAAGAGCATCTCGCGTTGGCGGAACGAGTGGGAAATGCTGTCGCAACACTTTCAACAGCGCAACGATCAATACTCTCGCATCATCGACTTTGCCCGCTTGAACGACGGAAGGGAGTTGATTGAGAGCATGAACGACCTCATCATCGAAGACTACAAGTCTCAAGGGTCCCGTCCGAGCTCGTCGCACAGTTCACGCCCCACCTCTTCCTATTCGTCGCGCTCAAGCCACGGCCATTCACGGACCATCTCTGGCTCGCAGATTCGCGAGTTCATCCTCAAGAGCGAGCCTTGCTCTCGTCAAGTCTCAATCTCGTCCCAGGCCAGCGTCGACAGCAGCGCGACGGAGCATAGTGTGCATGTCCACGCTGCCCGCGACCGCAAAACATTTGTCCCTGACAACACCTCCCTCGTCCCGATTGAGAATCCCCCTTTCGAGGACGACAACACCCTAGCGAAAGTTGCGGAGCCCTCTGACGTGGTGTCCACCGCTCTTGTCCAGGCGGAGCCCTCTGCGTCCAAAGCGGATGACAATGCTCAAGACGCGGTTGGTGCCCAGGAGACTGCCAGCAAGACTCCGACTTTTCAGCTCAAGGGATTCCTCTCACGACTCTTGAGCCCCAAACCTTTCGAGATTTCGAAGACGCTCTACGGCGACCCACACATGAACATGTGGGATGCACTCGCTGATGCATCCAACATCAACATGTATGACGACTTTTACGACGAATACAAAGAGACTCGGCAGTCCGACACGGCCTAGATAATGAACACAGCAAGAACTTGCATCACCACGCTTTCAACCGTGCCCAGCTTGCTTCCGCCTTTGGTTCGGTCTTTTTCCTCTTTTGTTTCCTTGTCTACACCTTTATCGGCAGCACGCGACGACGACGGGCACCGCTTGCACGCACGTACAAACGCACGCACGCTCGCACATACAACCAATACAGGATGATCGGACCACCGTCGCGGAGAGAAGATTTTGATACCCCACCAACTGCTTCACCGCGGCTGGCACGAACAAGGAGCAACATTACCAAATCGGGCGCACGTCTAGTCTACTCCGCGGCTTTTCTTCTTCTTTTTCATCCAAACTGACTGAACTGAATTGACGGAATGTTGAACCTCGACTCGACCTCGACGCCATGCCCCACCACTGAATGAATTTCCTTTTGCTTTGCTGTTTTTGCCGTTTGCTTTGAATGGACACGGAATGGAATGGAACCTTTTTTGACTGGACACTGGCGTTGCATCGGACGGTCACGGTCATACACACGGAAGGGGTCATGGACGGAACAGGCGCCACACAACGGAGAGATCATCATAGGCGCTGGACTTGGGCATGGGAATGGCAATGGGGCTGGATCAATTTGTCTCTTTGCTCTCTTTCTCTCTCTGCATGGCTGCCCGGATGGATGGATAGATGAAATTCCCACTTTACAGCCCGGGGCGCGCATGGGTCTCCTTTTTTCTTTTCTTCCTTTTTCGTTTTGCCATGGTGTTGGGTAGGTTAGGTCCATCTGGGAAGCGTGGGCATGGTATGGGCATGGGTCTGGAAGGGCATCGGGGTGTTGGGGTTTTGCTTTCGTAGTCTGCTCTGCTCTGCTTCTCCTTTCTGCTTTACTTGATTGCACATGACTTTTCTACCCCCCTTTTCCCTGTCTGCCTCTCTCCTCGTGTTCGCGCCTTGTGTGTGTTGAGCCACTGAGGCAACGTGCCGCCTTGCCGCCTTGCCGCCTTGACCTTGACATGGGCAACGTGTCTGTCTGTCTGTCTGTCACAGTAGTATATAGTGTTGTCGGCGCGACACTGGTAGCGTGTGTGCATATATTGTGATGGATCAAATGCAATAATAGACTCTCATGAGAATGCGACGACGATGCGAGGAGCCGAACAAGTTGGTGCGTGCGTGCGTGCGCGTGTTCTGTACAATGGTACAAGACATACATACATGCAAGAAGAAGAGGAGGCCGCCAAAGAGCGACGAGCGCGCGAAAGAGCGCTTCAGCTCACCGCCACTGCAGCGTGTTCTGTACGATCAATCAGGTGCACAATCACAAAAGCCAGCCAGCCAGCCCTATGTAGCCAACCAAACTCTTGCTGCTGCTGCTGCTGCTCAGTCAGAACAGAACGTGCGTGTATAGACTGGATGGGATTGGGGGATATCTTCACTTCTTTTTTGTCTTCGCTCTTCAACTTCCTACTACCTCACAGAAAGCCAGCAGCATTGTGGGGGTTTAAGGAGGAGGAGTATTTGCAGCGTTTTCTTTGCGTCTCACGTCTTGCGTCTCGCATCGTCGTCGTCGTCGTCGTCGTCGTCGTGTGCAGAAGCCGATAGGATAGCTAAGAGCTGCTCGATAAACGACTTGAAGCTACTGTAGAAGCAGACAAGTTGGGGATTTCTTGAGGCGCCTGTCTGTCTGTGGATAGAGGTAGGTGGTTGTGCTACCTCTCCATCTCTCTTTAATTCTGCCCGCTCGCCTGCCCGCCCGCCCGCCCGCCCGTCTTCCCTTCTTCCTCCAAAGCCCCCTCTCTTTATGTATATATATCTATCATCTGCTCACTGGCTGTCATGTCGCTCACGCCTCCTACCCTACTACTACTACTACTACTACTACTACTACTACCCAGATTGGGTCAGTTTGGATTTCGCAAGTGGGCTTTTAGCAATATTTCGCTTTCTATTCTAGTATCTTAGTGTTTTCCTTGTTTTTGTTGTTGTTGTTGTCGTCGTTGTATTTTCTAATTGGCTAGTAGATAGATACCCAACTTTTTTCAAACCTTCACAACACGGACAACACAGCAACACCACATCATGGTAGTGGCTGGCTGGCTGGCTGACTGGCTGACTAACTAGCTAACTAGCTAGCTGGCGCAGGCTGGCATTACCAAACTGTACTGTACTGTACTGTACGTACGTATACACGAAGACGACAACGACAACGACAACGACAACGACAACGACAACGACAACGACATCAGCCATCACCACCACTTGTTTAGCTACTTTGCTGCATCGATCGACCAAACCGACCAACCGACTGACTGACTGACTGACCGACTAACTGACTAACTAGCCGGCCGGACAATGCCCCTAACCACCCCAAGACTACGTACGGCACTCACTCACTCCATCAAGCAACCAACTCCTGATTAGTTTTAATTAACTAATAGGCGAGAGTGAGTACTACACAAGTGATGATGGACTGACCTCTGACCTGACCAGCTGACCGCGACTGGACTACCACCACCACCACCCACTGCCGGTTTCCTCTGATTTCAGGACAATGGGCCAGCCAGCCAGCTAGCAGGTCAAACGCCAGGACAGTCGAGCGAGCCATTGACCTGTGCGAAGAGAACAAAGGACAAAGGACAAAGGGGGGGGCGGAGACAGACCGAGAAATGACAGTTTGAGAGACGAGAGTATTTGACATGCCCATGACTTACAAACTTGCCCTCGCTTATTTCCTCATCACCACCACCACCCACACCAAGAGAGGAGGAGCTGCGGCAGACACAACAGACGCAGTGCCGCACAAAAGGGAAAAAGGAAAAAGAGGCCAAGTACATGTAAGTAGAGTAAGTAGTATTTGGTAGTAGTAGTAGTCTATCAGTTTCAATCACATCAATTGCTTTCATCTCAGCTCGGGGATTCGGGACAGAGAAAAAGACGGAAAGGCAAAAAACAACAAAAACAGAACAATGGAATGGGGACATTGAAAGGCTCTCAGAGGGCTCAGCCCCAACCGTCAGTCCATCACCACCACTCCACCCCGGTCTCACATCACCCCCCTTTTTCCCCCTCTTTTCGCGATTCGCCATGCACCACGACCCGCCATGGCCGCGTGATTTTGCCCTCTCAACTCCAGCCAGCAACAACACCCTCGTGCCCGTCCATGCTTGCACAAACGCATCCATCCACCTCGGCACCACGCGCCAGCCGGCGAGCCCATCCCAGCCCAGCCCATCCCAGTCCGATACAGGATATTTGGGAAAAAGAAACGCGACAGCGACACGGGGACAGACAGCAACCGCACTTACAAGTCGACAACAAAGAAAACGTGACAAGACAACAGCAGGTCAGGTAGCCGCCCAGGACAGACACACGCGCAAAAGACCAACCTTGGCAGCAAAACATCCACAATGTCGTGACAAAGGGAAGCGGAAAAAAGGCAAAAGATGGAAAAGACGTCCCCTCCCCCCGAACCATCACTTGCCCAGCCTCTCGATTCCCCACAGATGGGCAAAAGGATAATATTGATGACGAAATGTAAACAGGGGAGGAATTACCTGTAATGAGTCATGGCCGTCAACCCAAATCGGACGCAAAAAAAGACACCGACGCAATGGTCTCAAACTTCATCTACATCGCTTTTGTCTCCAACGGTGTGCCTGCTGCATGCGATTGTTGGACCCCATTGACAACGCTCGCGCTGCGCGGGCTGTTGCGCTCGGAGCGAGGCGGACCGGCATGCGGGTGGGCCCTCGCCTTTTCGTCGTCTCCGCTATCATCGTAGTCCTCGTCGACCTCCATCTTGCGGGCGGCGGGCTCATGCTGCTCCTTGCGCTCCTCCTTGATTTCGGGGAGGTGGGGGGTGTGTGGAGGCGGGGGAGGAGGAATGGCGGGCAGAGAAGGCGGATGGTGAGCAGCTTCAGAAGGGTGGTAGCCGTCGTTGATGTGACGCTGCTCTTCCGGTCGACGAGCGTCGGCTTGTTCCGGAGGAGTGCGGTGTATTTGAGACATTTGGGAGGCCATTCTCTCGGGCGGCGACGGACGACGGGGAGGCGTCTCCTCGAGGCGCTGGCGCTTCTCATCGTTGGTGGGAGGCTTTGAGGCGCTGGCCTCGTCCTCCCACTCGCGAAGGCGTTTTGGGGCGGCAGAAGGCGGCCTGTCGTCCCTGTCTCGTGCAGCGGCCTCGGCGGCCGCGAGAGCAGAAGCTGGAGGAGGCGCGCCGCCAGCGATGCCGCCGGGTGCTTCGCCGTGAGCTGGGTAGCCCGGCGGGTGGAAGCGCGAGTTTGGCGACGGGGCCGAGGCGCCCAAAAGAGGGCGCACCTCTGGCGGCGGGCTCGTCGGTCGACCGTAGGGTGGGAGAGGGCCTGGGCCGGGAGGGGGAGGTCCATTGAGCGTCGGAGGAGCAGGAGGGCCGTTGGACGCATGAGTGCCATAGTTGGGGTTCGCAATCCTATTTGGCTGCGCCGGCGGCTGACTCTGTGCGAGCTGAGACGGGGGAGGCACCTGCTGGGGTGGCAAGCTTCCCGGTCCCTGGTACAGACTCGGAGCCGCATTGTGGCTCTTTGGTGACGGCGACAGTCCCCTGCGGCCAGGCGGCCCGGGGGCTGTGAGCCTCGGAGGCTCCTGCTGGTACTGCACTCTAAGCTGCTCCTGGGCCCTCAGCTCCTGACGAGGACTTCCAGGACGAGCGTTTGGGGGAGGAGGGTGTTGCTGAGGGCGCAGGGCCGCATCCCGCTGCTCAAAGGGGGTGAGCTGCTGGGGTGGCATTTGGGGATCCTGGATGCCAGCCAGCCTGTTGCGGGCCCAGTCGTTGCCGCCCATGGTTGGGGGAAGAGGCTGCTGAGGAGCCGGCTGCGAAGGCTGAGGACCGCTCCACTGGGGTTGCGGCGGACCGTTCATGGCACCGGGCTGGTAAGCCTGGGGGTGGACGTCTTGTGGCAACGGGGTGCTGTTTTGGTTGGGCATGCCGTTGGTGGGCTGGCCGTTTTGCAAAAGCTGTAGACGCGCTCTAATGTGCACATTGGTAGGGTCGAGGTCGGCCGCACGCTGGTAAGCGTCCAATGCATCGGCGGTCTGGTTGTTGCAAGACTCGTACTAGGCAGAGTTAGCCATGCTCAACAGCAGCATTGCCATTCAACTTACCAAAGTTCCCAAGTCGTACCAAACCTCGGAAATGTTTGGATTCAGGCGAATGGCACGAGAGTAGGCGTCGAGAGCGTCACGGTACTGATTGATTTGGTAATAGAGCACACCAATGGAGCACCAAAAGGTCGGGTTGCGTCCATCACGGTACACGGCCTGTTGGTAGGCTTCGTAAGCCTTTGGATACTTTTGCTGCGACATGTAGCAGCGACCCAAAAGGTACCAGCTCTGCGCATCGCTGTTGTCTGTGCCGGGTCAGCAGGGTTTGGTTGAGCATCATGAAATACTCACCAGCATTGACAGACTTTTCGAGAAACTCAATGGCTTGCTCCTGGCTCGAAAAGCTGCCGCTCGCCTGGTGGTAAAGCCAGCCCAACTGCTGCAAGACCTTGGCGTGGTTTTGGTCGCGCTCGAGCACGCGCTTGTAGGCCATTTTCGCCGATTCGTACTGTGGCTGGTCAGACCCTGACGGAGAGGAGCTCGCAGGGCAACTTACATCCTTCTGCTGCTCATGCACGTGACCAATTTGGAACCAAATGTCCTCTTCGGTGAGCGGCCGAGGAGGATCGTTGACAATGTATTTGAAGCACTGTGGCAGTTAGTGGGTGTGGTCGCGCCGCTCGCGCAGTCAGTTCAAGCTTACCTCCAAACTCGAAGTAAATTTCTGCTGCTGCTTGTAAATTATGCCAAGGCGAAAGTAGATTTCGTTGGCCTTTTCAAAATTGGGATCCATGCGCATCACCTGCGAAAAGGCTTCCTCTGCATGCTCGAGCGAGCCGTAGCGATCGTACAAGATGCCTATTCCGTACCAAAGCTTGGGCTCCTTTTCGGTGTTAGACAGGTCGGCGATGGGGCACAGCAAGACATACCTTGGGATCCGTCAAGTGATACAGAGCCTGCTGGTAGGCCGAGTAAGCTTGCTGGAGGTCGTCCATCATCAGATAGCAATGACCTGGGGATTGTTAGTTGGCGACGTCATTGGGGCGGCGCACGGGTGGGATACCAAGACTGCTCCAGACTTCGCCGTTGTTGGCGTCGATTTTTATAATGTTCCTCAGATACTCGACGGCAGCGGGGAATTGCTCCAAGCTGCGCAGGATGCTCGAAATGGCCTGCATGGCCGGGACAGACCAGTTGTTGTGTCGCAAGGCATGGTCGTAGCACTGCTTGGCGCCCTCGTAGTCGTTCATCATCTCGGACAAGCCGCCTGGTGGCAGTCAGTATGGGCGTGTCTGTGAGCGGTCGCGAGGATTACCGAGAGCTAGCCATGTCGTCTCGTTGGCCGACTGGAGGACGCCGGTGACGCTCTTGGGAGTGGTCTGCATGGGAGCGTGGCCATTGGGTTGGGCGTGGCCCGGCGGGGGAGGGTGATGGGCGGGAGTGCCCGCCGTGGGCGAAGGCTGCTGATGGCTGGCCATGTGGTGTTGTTGTTGCTAAAAGAGCTATGGGTCGAGGCGCGTGCGTCGTCGTGTCGCGAGATGGATGCGACTCGGTCGGGTCAGAGGGTCGGACGCGTCGAGAGGCCGAGTCGAAGGGCTTCGCGTGGGCGACGGTCGCGCCCACTCAATGGAGCAGGGCCGGGCGGTGGCTCGCGGCGACGTGCGCAGAGAAGCGAGATGGGCTGGGATGCGACGGGGGGTGCGATGAGGTTGGGGTTGTAGAGCTGGGGGGGGTGGGGGAGGGCAGATTTGATGGAAATAGGGATGGGACGAGGAGGAAAAGGGAGTTGTGAGAGAGTTGGGTGGAGCGAAGCGGGCGTTGGCGATGGATGCCGGATGGACGCTCATAGAGGGCTCAGAGGGCTTTGGGTGGTGGGATAGGGGAAGTTTGGGGGGCTGTCATTGGCTGCGCGGACGTGGACTGAGCCAAACTACCAGGGCGAGCAGGGGCGGGGAGCGAGCAGCCACCGTCCGGCCCAGCGCCCACGGCACTGAGTAGAGAAACCACATGTCACCCAATTCAGACTTTTCTCCCTCTCTCACTTCGTTGCGCTCTCACACCTCAGGATGCTCCCCCACCACTGCCAAGCATAGTGAGATGAAGAAACACCAACACCATCACTGCTTGACTACCAACTCGTCCTTCAAGAGTTCAAATTCATTCCCACGTCTTTAGCCGAGACACCAAACTCGCCGTACCTGCCATTTCTTCGTCACCCAACCCACGCGGCTGCAACACCTGAGCTCACCTAGACCATTTCTTTTGTATTTTAGACCCTATCCGGCATTTGGCTGGAGGGTTGGCAGTTCGTCTCCCTTTGGTCCACCGCCTCAGGATGGATACACAGACTGGCCCAAGGCACGACGATAATTTCGTGGCCACGCGAGGCAGAGGAAATGTAAGAGTTGACTTGCAGCGTGACTTGGCTCCCTTTAGAGTCCAGTTGGCCCGTCTCACCCCTGTCGTCGGGTGCATGCGCCTGCGTTGTGGCTGCTGTGCTGCATGAGATGGCGCGCTTGGCGTCGAAATGCAACCCGTGCCATCGTTGCTTGTCGCAGCGGCACGTCGCCGCCGTCTTACGCTGCACTGCACCTCTACACACACTGCCGGAGATTTGTGCCTGTCTGCCAGCTGCCTCCTTGCTTACATCTCAGTCATCATCATGCCTGCGTGGCTTTCTTCTCCACGGTAACACATTATACATACACGTCAACCGCCCCAGATCCATGCGGCTGCTGCCGCTTTCGTTGGTTCCAGATTGAAAACCGAACCCGGATCGACGCGAGCCACGGCTTTCAAGCCTTACGCCATGGACCGGACTCGACCTTGGTCCCATACATGTACCCAAAAACTCGACTATGTCTTCTCTTATCAAGTCGCGCTTCTCATCCCCGACCTTCAACTTCTCTCCCGATTCCTCATGACGTCCTTTGTGTGTGCCACGATACGGCCACACCCATTCACCACCTACCGAGTCTTGTCTTTCCAATTCTGCCCTGCGCCCACCACCCATCAGACCTGACGTCCGTCCTTCCGTCAGCAACCCTTGCTTTCTCCCCCCGTGAGACCAACGGCGTCTGTCTTGTCGACCTACCAAACTAGACTACTAGTCCGCCCGTCTCATCCATCGTCGCCCCTCCCCTCCCACGAAACCAACGAGACCCTTTCTTCCCGGATTTTTTCGCTCGCCAAAAGAATGCTGCCGCTGGTCCTCCTGTTGACACACCCTCGACGCACGCGTGTCACTCCGTCACGCCCGCCCGGCCGTCCGTCGTTCGTCTGCCCCGTCCCGCCCGTCAGTCCCCCCATCGTCGTCTGTTTCATTCCTTTCCCAACGGCCCCCGAACGACTGACGGGCGCGCGCCAAGAGACTGTCTGCCCTTTCTTCTCGTCGCTTGCTTGCTTGCTCGCCCTTCTTTCACACGGGTGCTGGCTGCTCCTCGCATGCCCAAGTGCATCATTCAATCTCCTCCACAGTACCCACTCCCCGCCTCGCAGCTCGCCCCTCCTGAGCCGGCCTGCTGCATCGCGGCCGTCGCGTATGTACATGTGCACCTTGAGTGTACCTATGCACGCTCATCAAACCCCGGGTCGGGTCGCCGTATTCCGCAGCTACTTGCTGGTAGTGTTTTGTGCTGACTGACTGACGTACATTCCTACCAATGTCCTTCTACATGCGTTCCTCTGCCTTGCTGCCTAGATAACCAGCTAATCGACCAACTGCCAGGATACGTCGTTTTGATGCTTCATGCGGAGACCAAGAGAAGGTAACTACTTCCACTCTACTAGGTACAATACATATATGTAATGTAGCTTGAGGCCTGAGGCCGGTTGGTTGCCAAAGGGCCCCCGCCCGCATATGTACTCTGCATGTCGTGCATGACGCAAATAAATGTAAAACTATCGAGCCAGCCAGCCAGCCAGCCAGCCAGCAAGCTGCAAACCAAGCAGTCCGTCAAGTGGTTAACCCACGGAGAAAGACGGCGAAAGACTGCACCGGACCGGACCGGTATGTGGACAAACATTGGCGTCTGGCCCCCTTTTTTCTTCCGCCTGGCTGCTGTGCTCCTCACCTACCTATCCACCTATCTACCTACCTGCTCGTTGATGGCCGTTGTCATATGGGCCCAGGGCCTCTCCTGTAGAGGAGTAGACGGGAGAGCGCGCTCGTTGTCAAAGCAAAGAAAGGATAAGATCAACGACCGCGGCGTTCTCCACGGTAGCTACATGTGGCGTAAGCAGGTAGGTACATGTAGGCAGGCAAGTTCTCCACCGTCAAGCAACGCCGCATTCTAGATACTGTAGTTAGAGACGCAAAGACAAATAGGCGTGCGGGCGGCAAACAATAGCACCACACACGCGACGATGATGGCCCACGACGCGGGGCACCCTTCTACATCGCCTTACGTCTACTTACATACCAGGTCCTACTACCTGCCTGCCAGTGCCTGGTTCTCTGCAGCTGCTCGGCGGGCCAGCCTAGACTCTCACTCCCTCCCTACATACATACATGCGCTGGACCGGACACGGCAGACCGGAATTGTTCCATCTGAGACGCTTGTCTCCCATTTCCTGTTCCTGCCTTTGTTTTGCCATATGTGTATGGATTACTTCCGCTCCATCTACTCTGCTCGTCTCTACCCGTCTCTTCTAGGCATGCGTCTCTCCTCAGAATGGCCGCCGCTTTTTTCGCGACATGCCATGCGCCTGTCTGACTACTGGCCGAGGCCGTGGGCACGGGAGTCGGGCGACTGGGAATCAACGAACCGACGATGGGACCGACCTGAGTGAGCGAGCGAGCAGAACGAACAGCACTTTTTTTTTTTCCTCGGCGGCCTGCTTGCTTGATCTAACTATGTGCTGTGGTTGGCCCGGCGTTTTCTCTCTCTCTCTCTCTCTCTCTCTCTCTCTCTCTCTCTCTCTCTCTCGCTTGTTGCCACATTTTCTTTTTGCCGCAAAAGAAGGAGGAAAACCGAAAAATAAACGTGCGCCTGGCTGGGCTGGGACGCTGGGCTCTGCTGTGTGTATAAGGTATGTACATGGTAGGTAGGTAGGTAGGATGTGAGATGAGATGAGACGGTGCCGACTGACAGCGGCGCGTAGGTAGCAGCAGCAGCAGCAGCAGCATCATAGCATGCATGCACGACATTGATCAACAAGCCCGAGCCCTTTTGCAAAAGAAAACATGTGGTCGAAGGACATGGGATCTGGAACGACGACACCACCCGTGGCGCTACATAAAGACTGGAAAAATGTCAATCGTTGCAAGGCGAAATGAAATGGAAGCTGGGTGGGGCGGTCTTTGCGGTGGTCGGTGGTTCAAATGGTCGACTTTGAGCCGTCACGCCGCCTCTTGTCTTCTCGACTTTTCTCCACTGGTTTAGGCATGTCCTCTGCTCGTGTCATCGTTGTTGTTGCTAGCAGAAACAGACATGGCCGCCGTGAATGTCTGCTTTTCAATTTGCTTCCCAGTCAGCTCAACATGGTCGAGCCACGAGGAATCAATCTGCTCTCTTGCTCTTCCTCTTACCCACTCCACCAGCCAGCAAGTAAGCGAACGAACAAGCGAACGAACTGGAAACCAAGGCAGTGGCTCCATCATCATCCATCACTCAGCCTCGCCATCAATCTCCCTTTCGCACTCTTATCGCTCTCCCAAATTCGACATCCAAGGGAGCTAGAGAAGACGTCGTTTAGACGCGCAACGCATCCACCCACATGCCGGTCCTCACCATCTAAACCACGCAAGCGCTCTGCAGGAGAAAAGGCGAGGGAATGGCTACTCAGTACGCCAAACAACGACAAGCCGTGCCATGCCTCGAGGTATCACGTCTGCGCCGCGCACAAGAAGGCGTGGAAGTGCTCCACAATGCGGGCAAAGAGCACGTGGACGTTGACCGATGGCCCAAAGAGCCGATGGATATGGATAAAAGAGGCGAGAAGTAGCATTCGCTATGGCTTTTGCGGGCAAGCTGGGTGGGTAGGTAGGTCTGAATACATCAGCACTACTACTATATGTAGTTTGCAGAAGAAGATGAGTCTAAGTCTGGAAAGGACAGGATTTCCACTTCTCCATCGTACATGCATGTCTGGCTGTCTAGGCATGTGGATGTTTTCCTCCTGTGCAAAAAGAAGATGGCAGGCGAGACTACCGATGTAGGCAGCTACTAGCAGCCAGCCAGTCTGATGGTTTTTTTTTTTTTTTTAAAAAAAAAAAGCAAGAACGGGCTTATGGCGTCTATGAAACGTCTGTAGCGACTATCTCGATAGATGATAAAAAAGCAGAAACATGCAGTGAAGAACCCCCACTGCTTAGTCCACCGTCCAAACACCTACATACCTCCACACTTCCCAACTTTCCCCAGACTAGGTACTTCACCATCAACATCCAATCCTTCACAACCTAATGATTCAACCACGACTCCTACCCCTACGCTCCCCCAACCCAAAAAATCTCCCCCTTTTCCTCTCCTCATCCTCTTCTTACCTGGGATGTAGGCCATGCACCACAGACACCCAAAAGACCCGATTTCCCCAACTTGCTACGAGGTACGAGGATACATCTACCACACACAGCCACAATCAGGCAGGTAGCCCGGCTCTCTCTGCCAGCGCGGCTCTCCCTGCCAGCCAGCCAGTTCGCTCGCGTCTCGGTTCCGTCGGCACAACCCCGTCACGTCACGCCTTCAGCGGCAGCGACGCAAACCAACGCAACGCAACGCATCCTCCCATCTCGACGGGCCACGCTGCATGCATGCTTGCCCGGCTCAATCAACCAAGTGCCCAGAAAAAGGTGAGCAGGCAAGGCAAGGCAGAAGACGACGGTAGCAGAGAAGGGAGGGAAGGTGGCGTGCAAAATGCAAATTTCCTCACCATCTGTAGCCGGCCCAACCTCACCATCTGTACGTACCCTGCAGTGAGCGTTGTTGCTGCTACTACTGTAAAAGAGCGGAGAGGGAAAAAAAAAAAAAAAAGTGGGTAGATGGGTGGACGAAATTCATCGAGTGAGGAGGGGAACGCTACGCTACGCTGTGGGTGGTAGTAGTAGTGGTGGTGGTGGTGGTGGTGGTGGAACTAGTCGGCGCGTGTTGTTGTTGTGACTGCGATTGGGCGTGTATGTATATACATAGGCAGATACATATATATATATATATATGCAGGTACCGTAGCAAGCAGTCGCTCACAGGGCTGACGCGTTACCTTACTGCCACTACTTCAAAAGACAAGACGGGTCAAGACTTAGAGAGAGAGGGGGAATGGGAAATTCGGAACTGAAAGGGGCGACAGAGGGAAAAAAGGCAGCGAGGAGATGCCAAACGAGCAAGATCGCAATATTTGAATCCAGACAACAAGATCAAAGTGAGATGGAAGCGGAGAATGGTAGCGCCAGCACAAGACTGGCTTGCGGTGGTGAGCAGTAGGCAGACTGGCAAAAGGGAAATAGCAGCTCCAGTCTTCAGGTTTATCCCCGGCTTCCTTGGCCGTGGTTGGATGCGTATGGATGGCAGTTGGCACATGCGGAGCATTCAAGTGCCTCAATCATAGCCAGAGAGAGGACTTGAGCAGTTGTGTTGAGTTTGTAGGAAAGGATGACTCGAAGAGCCAAGGGGAGAATCTCCAGGTCCCATCGGCCGGCTTGGAGTTGAGAATTTATGGAGACGTTTGCGTAGTTGGAGGAAGTGGGAGGAAGATACGAGTGGTAGTCTAGGTGGTTCTGCGTGTTCTGGGCGAGTTGGACATGGGAATGAGTGGATGATGGATGGGCAGGGAAAGAAAAGAAAAATGGGTGTCACCCATCAACCAACCTACTTCACCAACGCCGTCCATTATTCGAGCTGAATCTCTGCATCATCTCACCTTGGGCATGGCCGGAAGACTAACGGCGGCCGCATCATCATCCTCAACCACCCGTTCGCGATAAGCAGTACACCCAACACGCATGCTCTTCGACCACCACACGCCCCCAGCACACCCAGCAGCGCAGCTCATCAAACAACAACAATCGCCCCAAGGGCCACGACTCACAGCCTGCCGCAAACGGCAAAAGAGCTGCAAAAAAGCGCCGCCAAGCAGACCGATCATGAAATGAGAGACGAGCAGGGCCAAAAAGCTCCAACCAAGCTCACGACGACGACGACGCCGC
This sequence comes from Phyllosticta capitalensis, assembly GCF_038381095.1. Taxonomy (NCBI): domain Eukaryota; kingdom Fungi; phylum Ascomycota; class Dothideomycetes; order Botryosphaeriales; family Phyllostictaceae; genus Phyllosticta; species Phyllosticta capitalensis. Next base: position 3,705,088 of record NW_027117439.1, read on the forward strand.
CGGGTGCGCACAGCGGGACGACGGCGGGGGGCGCGTGCCGTACCGCGCTCCGAGTGGGCTCCTCTCGGTGCGGTGCGGGCGACGGGACGCGGTAGAAACGGGTAGGCATCGTCACTTTTCATTCGTGTCGTTGGTCGTTGGTCGTGTTGCGGCCGGCCGGCCGGCGACCGAGAGACGTCGGTCGTCTCGTGTCGATCTCGCTGGATGCTGAGAACTTTTTTTGATGACTTTTTTTTTGATGGCGCATACGAGGTGACTTGCGAGGAGTGGGAGACGCCGCGGAGCCTGCGGAGCGGAGCGCGGTGGCGGTTGGTGGGGCGGGCAGGTGTGGTGTGGTGGTTGTTGCGGTGTTGGGTGCGGGGAGGATGCGCGGTGAGGTTGGCTAGGTGGGTGTTGAGAAGGTGGAAGCGGAGCAACGACAAGGTGTGACTTGTAAAGAAGGAGGAAGAAGTGGGAGCATCTGTCAAAGGTGGGCACGGCGGGCTGGGCTGAGATGGTGAATTTATCAGAGTCATGTTTTGGACCATCGCTATACAATTGCGGTCCGTATGCGGCGGCCGTGGAGGAGTGCTGACGAGCGAGCATACAGACGCATAAGGAAACTGCAGACTTGGTAGATCCATCATCCGCAGTCCACCGCTGCCAGCGTGTGACGGTCAGCAAGAGTGGTGGCGGCAGAGGAAGAGAGATCATCGACGTGCAGAAGGACTCGTCCTGAATAGCAAACCGCGGCAGACGAATCAGGCAAAGGGTCGCTGATCGGGATCGGCCCGTCGGATTCAAGGTGCATCAGCAGCTGTTGTTGTAGGAGTATAGCGGATGTTGCACGACGGAGAAGTGTGCGGCGTTGATTGAGGGAAGCGAGGGGGAGGCGAAGAGTCGCCCCAACGAAACCAGATTCTGTATTGTACAGACTGTGGAGGGCTGGTGCCAGGCGGGTGGATGTGTCGTCCATACTCCCTTTTGATGTTGCCGTCAGCCGGATAGATACATGCAGCATGTAGGAGTACTGTAGTTGTAGTAATATTAAAACGCCTCTATCACCGATGCGGAGACTTTGCTCATGGCCGTTGAGCCCCTTCTTGATCCTTCTAACCCTTTTCTTCGCCTGGCTTCTTCAAAGGAACGCGGTGGCGCCAAGGGCTGATGACAAGGCGGCGTCGCCCCCAATCAGGGAGCACAGCAGCCTTCAGGCACGCAGAATGAGGTGGTGAGCTAGCGGCCGTGGCGGCGCCATCCCGCCCCACCGGCCAATCGACATGGCTGCCTGCCAGTGACACGCTGGGAACAGAGGTGGTTGGATGACTTGACGGGCCCAGGACAGGGTGACATGTTGCGCGACCGGTGGTGGTGGTTGCTCCTAGATGTCTCCCATCTCTCTGTTTGCTGCGATTCTGTCATTTTCCCTCTCGTCGGCCATCTCGCGAGATTCGGAAACGGTGGAGCTCGTGGCTACAGTAGCGCCAATGCAGGCTCCAGGTGCAGAGAGTGGCACGGGAGGAGGACGATGCGGCGGGGCCCAGAACCGCGGTGGAGAATGCTGAGCAAAGGGGGCCGTGTTGATTTTCCCTGTCGCTTTTTTTTTTTTTAGAATCGTGTTGTTTCTGACGGGCGGAGACAAGCCGAAGGAAAGCGTGAGAATTTGGGAGCAGACCAAATGTCCGCAAATTTCCCAATTGAGACAAGTCACGTGCGTGAGGAAGATGACGTCGGCTATCTCAATGCCTTGGTGTTGGCACCAACGCGCGCTCCGTCGTCATCGAGCTACCCAGTAGTGTCGCCAACCTAATCTGCACGCTTTTTTACTGGATATCGACAACCGCTGGTCGTTGGGTGCGGGCTGTCAGTTCTACTAGGAGCTAGTTCAGGTTTCCTGTCACCACGCTCACGCTGCATGATCCAATGTCCTACACCCGCCGCCGCGTTCCCCGCCTTCTAGTCACCACAACCGCTTTTTTCTGTCACGTCAACCGTCGCTGCAACCCAGCCTCGATTGCCAAAGCGACCCTCTCTCGGCCCCCACCACCACTGACGGCCGTTGCTCCCGCTACGCCACTGCCGCGCTTCTTTTCTCACACGTCCCTCATCTCCATGGCATCCGACGCAGACTACGCCGCCTTTTTGGACAAGGCGAACCAGGACACTGGCGCCTCGGCAGCGACGGCTGCTCAGTCGAGGATCGGCACCAAGGCGGTGGATACTGAAGTCCCTGCTTCGCTGCGCCAAGTAGACGAGTACTTGATGTCCGACGCAGACGAGCCTTTCGAGCCGGTGAGCTTGAAGTGGGGAAAAGACAGTCTGCCGTCCCAAGGTACGTCCTTTAGTTTGTCCAAATATTTCTCCACACACGGCCATGGCGCGCGGCAGGAAGCGAGCAATCAAGGCGGCTCTAACGTACGAGGTGTGCAGCCGACTTCGCAAAACTGATCGGCCACGACGACGGTGCCGTGGCCAGCATCAGCCAGGACGACTTTGACCCGCGAGGCCAGTATGCCAAGGTGGTGCAGGCCGTCAAGCAGGCGTCTGGGAGCGACCTTGTAGCGTTTTTCCGGGCGCAGCATGGCAGCACCAGGGCCGAGTACTGGGTGGTTGGGCTCGAGAGCAGCACCAAGGCAGTGGTGGGATTGAAGGCCATTGCGGTGGAATCTTGATTGGCATGTTTGAGCAGAGGCCGGGTGCAATATCAATATCAGTAGATATGCTGGATGCGGCAAGAGCAGCAGAAGCTTATCGATGCGGTCAAATGCAGCGAGTAGTGGCTATAGCGAGTACATGTACATACAGAGGTATCCATGTGACGGAGAGTAGTTGGCATGGAAATTGGGACAGGATAGTGGTACAGTACAAGGGCGATGAAACGCAGAGGTGACGGTCTGACACCGGACGGCCCAAGTGGAAGGCTGGGGCCACGGGAGTAGATCACCATGCCAAAGCTTTTGGATGAGGCTGCAAGTCTTGAACAAGAGAGAATTCCAGCGGCCAAGCACGCAAAGTCATGTGCAGTCAAGGGGAAATACCTAGATAGAGTGCCTGACGGATGAGATGAGAGGCAGAGCCAGGGCAGAGGCTGTCGGAGATCGCCCTCGCCCACTGCCAGAGCCGGCTGGCGTCCGCTGGGAGGCGTTTGCTCGACGATGATGGCTTACGCAGCCCGCCAGCGCTGATTCGTCTGGCGTCAAGCAGGGGGTCCATCGTTCTTGGTGGTTGGCATCTGGCAGTAATAAGTTATATACAGCTACATGTACATCACATCGTATACTCTCCATGTCACTGGGGTCCGTGGTACCGTATCCATTGTGAGAGCACAGCCCAGAGACACTCAACACAACCCTGTCGCCCAATCCTCGTAACAGCCAGGAACACCCACGCTCTTCCCAGTCCCCCTTACGCCGTCGACAAATTCCCATTTCTGCTTTTCTTCGTCGTCTCCCTCGTCAACTCCTCCTCACTCCTCTTCCACCACATCCACTACTGCGCGCGCGCTCTGACCCCTCTGCATTCCCGCATCTCGCAGTCGCGGCCCTCGAGACATTCCTCTCCCTGCGCGCTCCGCGTCCCGCCCGCGCTCATCATCACCGCGAAAATCACCATCCATTCACCACCACCTCCGCCGCCGCCTCAGCCGCGCCATTCGCTCCTCGCAGGCCGACTGGATTCGAAAGACGCCAGGCTTTCTCGTCTTCCTCACCCCTCGCCTCTCGTTTACTGTCAACAACAAAATTCCCCCACTCTCGCACCATGTCGTCGCCAGACTCGCTCTCGTCACCGGGAGAGGGCCACGCACGCCCTCCACACATACGTCTGAATTCGGACAGCGATGACACCCTCGCTGCCGCCGACGCTTCCCCCGACGCTCCGGTCCCGGTGAGGCAGATTTCGACGCGTTCCCTGACGCTCGAAACAAGACAAGACACGGCCGTTACAGGCGCCTCGTCCCTGTACAACCAAGCGGGCACCATGGCCGAGTCCGCCGAACTCTTGCTGCCGCCCCGCGTCTCGCGAACAAGGCGAATGCGCGATGAAGACTCTCCCTCAGTCCTGCGCGCGCCCTCGGAAATGGGCTCGCGGCGCACCAGTTGGAGCTCCGAGTCTGCGGGCAGCCGTGACAGTCGCATATTTGCTTCGCCTTTTGGTGACGAATCCCGCTCACCCTCGCGCGCCGGCAGTGACGACGACAGTCAGCTAAACACCCAGACCGTTTCGGAAAAGTACAACATTTTGCCGTCGGCTGGTCTCTTGCTTTTTCCAGAAGATGTCGAAACAGACGACTACCTCCACAACCCGGATCCGTCCGACAAGGAGTCGATGGACTGCAACGTCTTTACCAAGCGAGGGGCTCTCAACGTCGGAGGTCTGCTGCTGCTGACGTTGGGGTTGTTGATGCTCTTCATCGGCTATCCAATCATGTACGGTTTTGCCCGACCTCCGAACCGACTCGCGTGTGCTTACTCAGTCTTAGGACTTTTGCCAAGAAGCTTTTTGTCGATGCCAAAGGTCCCTGTTCTGGCAACCCGCTGTGTATTGATGTTCACCAAGATCTTCTGAAGAATATCCGTCATGGCCTCATTGACCCCGACACGCCCGACAAGGTCAAGTCGCGCACTTCGTATTACACTGGCAAGAAGCAGACGCTCGTGGTGAGTAGCAACAAAAATTTGACTGGAGCTGTGCTGATGACTGCAGTTTTCGGACGAATTCAACACGGACGGACGCACCTTTTATGACGAGGATGACCCGTATTTCCAGGCCATGGACTTTTGGTACGGCGTGACGCAGGATCTCGAGGTACGTGGGGAACATCAAATTGTAGCTTTCACCCTAACAATTGGCAGTATTACGACCCTGATGCCGTCACCACCAAAGACGGCACTTTAAACATTCGTTTCGACGCCTTTGTAAACAACGACCTCGACTACCGGTCTGGCATGTTGCAGTCCTGGAACAAGCTCTGCTTCAAAGGCGGCCACTTGGAAGCCTCCATCTCTCTGCCCGGCCGCGGAGACACTGTTGGTTTCTGGCCAGGCTTCTGGGCCATGGGCAACTTGGGGCGGCCTGGTTTTGCTGCCACCAGCGACGGCATGTGGCCTTATAGTTACCACGACGAGTGCGATGCTGGCATCACCCCGAACCAAAGTTCGAGCGACGGCATCAACTATCTTCCCGGAATGAGACTGCCCGCCTGTACTTGCGAAGGCGAAGACCACCCCAGCCGAGGCAATTCTCGTTCGGCGCCGGAAATCGATGTCATTGAAGCCAGCAACTCGCCTCTGGCCTCGGGCGACTACATTGGAGTCGTATCTCAAAGTTTCCAGGCTGCGCCTTTCGACATTTGGTACCAACCAGACTACGGTAATTTGTCTCGTCTTTTTCGTGATTAACCTGCTGATTTGTCCAGATTTCTTTGAAGTGTACGACCACTCCATTACCGCTGTCAACTCATATGCTGGTGGTCCATACCAGCAGGCCATTTCTGGACTTTCCAACCTAAACAACGACTGGTACGACGGCAAAGCTTACCAAACCTACGCCTTTGATTACACCCCCGGCGCAAAGGGCCACATCACCTGGATGGTTGGTGATCAACCCATGTGGACGATTGACAGCAAGGCACTTGGTCCCAACGGAAACGTCGGCCAGAGAGTGATGCCCGAGGAGCCAATGGCCATTGTTCTCAACTTTGGCATGTCTGACAGCTTCTCTTCCATCAACCTGACGGGAATTTCGACGCTCCTCCCCGCGACCATGCGTGTGGACTACATTCGCATCTACCAGGATGACGACAATCCCATTATGACCTGCGATCCTCCGGGATACCCAACAACCTCGTACATCAAAAACCACCCCGAGCCATATGCCAACAACAACTTGACGAAATGGTAAGCTCCACTTGGCATGTTTGAGAGAGCTGTTCTAACACACGTGCAGGCATCAAACCTACGACTGGCCGGTCAACAACTACACCGGCACATGCTCGTCGTAACTAATCATGCTTTAATCCGGCGTTTGAGCGTTATGTAAATTGTGTCAGCCCCAACCACGGCGGGGCTTTTGTTCTGCTTTACGTCCATCATGCTCTTCTCGCAGCCTTCCGTCTCAACCCTCCTAAAAAGTACATACCGGACCGCCACCTCGCACCTCTACATCCTCCACCGCGGGGTCGGATGGTCCGTCTGCTTTTGCTTTGGCATACTTCTTTCTTGGGCTCCTTCCTCCCTCCCCAAGGAGAAATCAATCAACACAACACACTTCCAGCATGTGCATAGCTTGGAGTTGGCGCAACTAGTTACTACTACATTACCCCCCCAACGTTTTATATATACCCACTCCCTCCACCACCAACAACTCCCCTGGGCGTATTACCACTTGGAATGATTCCCCGTCTTTTTCTTTTCTTTTTTCTTTTTTTACGACCGCAACGTCCCATTGGCATACACGGTTCATGGGCTTTACTTCGTTCTGAGTTATGTTGCTTTATGCATTTTCTTGCTTACTTTACTAGTACTTGGGTTCGTCCAACAAAGACTTTTTTCATTCTTCTTTTCTGCTGCTGCTTTTGAGTTAAACCGTTTAAGAAGAAGAAGCATTCCGTTGGCGGGCGGCAACTGTCCGAAACCGAGTCCGCGGGGGGGTTTTGGTTATTAGTAAAGGCTCCATCCACTAGGCTCACTCGCGCAAAAGCAAACACTTGTTAAAAGAAGAATTAATTATTACATCTACCTTGTTCACAAAACTGACTTGTTCACGACATGTTTCACAACTGACGAAAGGTGTCGTTGTTCCCCTTGTTTGTGCGGTCTCTGCCGATTTTTTGACTTGCTGCGACTACTACTACTGCAACTACTGAGGTCGGGTGTCTCATCATCTTGTTTTGGTGGTTCTCCATCCTTACCATTCCAGCCCATACGATACGGGCGGAGATGGTTGTTTTTTTCTTTTTTGTCTTGATCTCATGGACATACTGGCGCCTTGTGCTGCCTTAGTACTCGATTCAATCAAGTCAGTCTGATTCCCCCCCCTCCCTCATCTCATCCTAGGATCAAGCTTCCCCTCAACCGCCGCCTCCTTTACTTCCCTGTCCACACTCTCCGCCCCCTCCCTCACTCCCTACCTACCTACCTACCTACCTATCTACTAGGCTCTACTACACTCCTTTCAAACACCACCTCCACTCCCCCCCCCCCCCCCCCCCCCCCCCCGGCATGTACATTCCATTCCGCCTTTTCGACTTTATATCCACGACAATAACCTCGGGAATTTCCTTGAAATCGACTTGAATCGCCTCGAGTCAGAACAAGTGTGTTGTATGGAGGAGGGTAGGGCGGGACGTTGTCGTTGTCGTTGTAGTTGTAGTCGTGTGTTGTGGCTGGCTGGCTTTTTTGCTGCTTGGTATTGGGGATGCATGCGGGAGCCCGACCCGACAAGCGTGTGGCCTACTAGAGTGGGCAGGTGGTAGATGTGTAGGGGAAATGGTGGGAAAAGGGGATAGGGATGGGATGGGACATGGTGGGAGAGGAGGATTCGTCCCGTGTGTGTTGATGGAGTCAGTCGACTTGGGACCGTTTACCACCGTTCTAGTGTGCTGAGATGGCACACGTCTAATGGAGAGTGTGGCTGGCTGGGGGCAGTGGTGGCGACAACAACGGCTACGTGCAAAGGATGTGTGTGTGAGAAAGAGAGAGAGCGGTGCAGCAGCTCAGCGCTTGCTTCCATGTCTGTTTGCGATCCAGTGTTCGCCTTTCGTCCATCAATATCCTTCTTCCACTGACCCACACCATAGATACCAACCAACCCATTCATATAGCTTTTTAGTTACGACAGAACCCCACGAAAGGCCAAAACTCCATCGCCCATGCAAACATCCCATCCCACCCGTTTCCTCCCATCCCAGCCTACGCCACCAGCAAGCCAGCCTCCTTACTCCTCGCCCCTCCTCAGCACATCGCCCTGCTCAACCTCCTCATAGCCCAAATCGACGCCGAGCTCCTTGCGCAGCAAATCGGTCAGGACGCTGCCGTCGCGCAGGTAGACCCACTCGCCGACGCCGGCGCCCTCCTTTTGCGTCTGGCCCTCGCCCTGCACCAGCCAGTCGAAGCGCTTCGGCCCCGTGATGGGCGACGACAGCCAGATTTGCTTGTTGGGCGGCTGCTTGTTTAGCACGTAGGTTCCGACGCCCGGCTTGTCCACTGTGAGGACTCCGCCCTGCCCGCAGAAGGTCGTCTGGTTAGTTTAGTTTGGGGGTTGTTTGGTGGGGCTAGTGTGGTGGTGGTAGTGGTGGTGGTGGGGAGACAGAGGAAGGAATATGTTGTTGTTCTTGTCCATGTTGGGATGGGAAACGATGCAAAAAAGTGTCAATCCTCCGCGTGTCCATTGGACATCAAAGTCAGTGGTGTAGGAGCTAGGTAGCTAGGTAGCTAGCCCGCCATAGCCGCGTGGAGCTACCCAGACCGGACAGGCGCGTGTGTGCAATTGGCAGGCAGGCAATCGACCGACTCACCGAATACTCGACCTCGACGCCCTCGCCCGCATCCGACTTCTCCTCCAGCTTGACCAGCAGCGCCTCGAGGTACTCGTCCGCCAGCTCGTGGTACTGCTCGTTTGTGAGCTCCGTCGGCACGCGCAGGTTGTTGGCCGTCACATCGTCGGTCGTCTGCGGGGCGGGCGGCGTCTCGGCGTCGGGCAGGATGCTGCGCGCGATGGACGAGCTGGTGAAGCTCCTGCGACTTGCTGCGATAGCCGGGGTGCCCCACGGTGTTGCGGGCGTGGTGTTGCGAGCGGCCGCCGTGGCAGCAGGGATCGTGATGCGAGCGGAGAGCGGGCGAGTGCGGAGGAGGAGCTGCGAGGACGAGGCGGTGCTGCGATGGGCGCGAGCAGCGGCGCGGACGGCGGGTTTGGAAAGCATTGCGAATGGTTTTGGGGTGGAGTTTGTGAGCGAAGAAGGACGAGTGAAAGAAAGATGATGTTGTCAGGCAGAAGACGGCGGCGTTGGTTGGTGGTGACAAACTGCGGAGAGAGAATAGCTAGTAAGGTAATGGCTTTAGCGCGAGTGACGGCATCCATTCATCATTCCCATCGCATCAGATCCTCTCACCCTCCGCCCGCCGTCTCTGCTCTTCGTACGCCAACTGTGCCAGCCATGATCAATGCCGTCCTCGTCTTCAACAACAATGGCCAGCCGCGCCTAACAAAGTTCTACACGCAGCTGGTATCTCCACCGCCCTTGACCATGGATGGCCTCAGCTAACAACCGCTCCAGGACACGGCCGTCCAGCAGCGTCTGATATCCGAAATCTTCACCCTAGTCGCCAACCGGCCCAACTCGTCCTGCAACTTCCTGCCGTGCGTCGTCTCCCGCTCCCCTCGCTCTCACCGGGCACACTCCTAACAGTCGGGTCCGGCGCAATCTAGTCTGCCACCGCTGCTCGCGCCCTCGCCCTCTGCATCCTCAACCTCGTCGACCACGCCGCAGCACAACGACACGCCGTCGCTCGTCACGTACCGCCACTACGCGACGCTCTACTTCATCATCATCAGCACGTCGACGGAATCCCCGCTGGCGCTGCTCGACCTGATCCAAGTCTTCGTCGAGGCGCTCGACCGCCTGTTCGAAAACGTCTGCGAGCTGGACCTCATCTTCAACTACGAGACGCTGCACGCCACGCTCAGCGAAATGATAGTCGGCGGCGTCGTCGTCGAGACGGGCCTCGATCGCGTCGTCCAGGGCGTCAGGGCCCAGGGCAGAGTCGCGAAGCGCCCGGGTGACAACGTGGGCGGAGCGGGCGGCGGCGGAGGTGGTGTCGGCAGCGGCTTTGTTGGTGGTGTGGGTGGTGCGTTTGGCAGGGCTGAGGGTCTGTGGGCTGGCAGGTGATGAGGATGTATACCCCGTTGTTGTGTTGAAGACTTTTGGCTGGACGCGGTGCGCTGGAATATGCACGCCGTCCGTGATGCCCATGACAGACAGACGTGCTTGGAAAGGATGATTGTAGAGAGAGCGTGCTGAGGCCAGTATGAACTCGACTGACTGCCGCACGCGCGGATCCATCCTCCCCTCGTTGCCGCAGGCGCTACCACGGAGCATGTGGATGGATAGAAGTAGACGAAATCCACGCTCGGGCATTTGCTCAACTCAAACCATTCAGTCGAGCACGCCCAATTCACCACCGCCACAGCACATCGACGAGACCACCAAATCAGACCGCCATGCGCACCATGAACAAGAAAAGAAGTTCAGCTCGCACGCAGAACAAGAGTCAAATGTACCAGGCGGGAGTATCCATTGATCCAAAAAGCATTCATGTTGCCCGTGGGATATCTACATGGAGCGTTCCTTTCCACGTCACTAATGCATACAAGAGTTCCTTCATCTTCCCGTCCTCTGTCTTTCGTCAATATGCGCGCCATCTCTATGTCCCGAGCGCCGATGCTCATCTTGCGCCATTCCTTTTCTTGCCCTCTTGTCTTCTATTTTGCATGCATGCCTTTTGTGTAGTATAAATGCTCGTGCTCATGCTGATGCTTGATGCTTGATGCCAACGCCTTCTTAGCCGCCGCCTCTTTCGCTGTGCCACATTACCAAAAGCTGAAAATGGGGAAAATGGGAAGAAGTTAAAGAAAGATCGCAAAGTAAATGAGAGAAACAGGGAAATCAGAAAGCCAAATGCTGCCGTGTGCGCCGTCCGCTGCTGTGCCAGATGTATGATGTACAGAATCAATCCGGGAGGGGAAAGAAGATGACGATGAAGAGGAAGAGGCAAAATCAGAAGAAAAGAGAAGGGAGAAGGGAGAAGAGGGAAATAGGTCAATGCCGCCATCCACCCGCCTACAAAAACGTCTTCCTCTTACTCAACTTACTATACGCGCGCGAAATCTTGGACGACCCGTCATGATCCGGCGCCGCCAACCCACCACCACCACCCGCGCTCTTCGTGCTGTACAAGCTGGGGCTCTTGGGAGCATCACCACTGCTGCCACCGATACCGGGACTAAAGGTCCGTGACGGCGCCAGCCGCTGCGGTCCACCGTGGTACGTCGTGTCCTGCTCGGCCCACGACTGCGTGCTGCCGGTGCGGCTGAGGGCGGCGGCGGCGGGCGCCGGCTCAAACGAGATGCCGACTGGCGACGACGGCGACGAGCGGTACGGGTGCGTCATTTCGGTCAGCTCGGCGGCGCTGCTGTTGGCGACGTGGCCGTGGGCGTAGGGAGAAGAGGCGGCGGGGGACGAGGGGGAGGCAGGCCCGCCGCTGAAGCCGTGCGTCATGTTTTGGAAGAGGGACTGTAGTTTCGACGGCTTCTTCTTCTTCTGTGGCGGGAGCGAGTCGAGGGTCGGGCTGGGGACGGTGCTGGCGCTGTCGAGGCGCTCGTGGGCGTCGTTGCGGCGCAGGTGGAGCGGCAGGATGCCCATGCCCATGCCGTGGCTGTGGCCGTTCTCGTGCGTGTGGAACGTGTGTCCGCCGTCGATGAAGTCTTCGGGGTGGCCGAGCGCTGATGACCTTCCTACGTCGCCGTTTGCGCTGCCGTGTATGCCCTCGCGCGGCAGGACGAAGAGGTGCCCGCCGCTCTCGCCGACGCACCATTCCGCGGACCATTGTTGTCCGGCTGGACCTCCGCCGCAGGCACCGCTCATGGCCGCTGCTGGAGGACTGTTGACTGCAATGGCGAAGAGGTTGGGTGGTTCGGAAAAGTCGGTGACGAGGCCACGGTGGAAGAGGAAGTAGGCTAGGCAGAGGATATTGAGGAGGAACGTGCCGGCCAACACGACGAAGAAGCCGTTGTTGGCAGGTGCCGAGGGGCCCGATGCGTACAGACGGTTGACGATGGTGGCGTTGAACATTTGCCTGATGGGACTGTCGATCTCGGCAACCTTGAAAGGCTGGCGTTGAAATGTGATCAGTGGATGTTCTTGAGAGAATTGATGGGTTACAGTTCGTCGTTCAGGGGTAACAATACTCACCCACTCCATCTCCACCGACGCGTCCTCGGTGGCTTTCAGAAGGGTACTGCCAGCAAGCACAGCCAAAGTTTCCGCAATGCTAGGCAGATTGGTATCCAGCTCGGGCTTCCGCAGAATCATTTGCGTGAGAATGCGCGCAATGCTAGCCTTGCCGTCGCTGATGCCCGCGTTCAGACTCAGACTGTTCCCCCACTCCGACGCGATCCATGGCCAGTCGCGAGTCTCAGTTGTCCAGCCAGACGCCGCATCAGGGTTCCCTTTGATGTACGCCATCGGGTCGTGTTCTGGGTCGCATTGGGCGGATAGAGAGGAGCCGTCGTGCATGGCGACGAATCTTGTGCTGCAAAAGGGCGAGAGTGTGGCCTTGAGCTGGCACATGGAGTATCGCTCTTCCTCTGTGTCGCCGTCACGTCCCAAGAGGTAGACCGAGACACGACCTACAAATTAGCAAGGGCCTGAAACGGGGTATGTTGTCAATACTCACCGTATGAAAACGTTTGATTGAGGACCGTGTTGTATTTTTCTGGATACTTCGGGAATATGGGAGCGTGCTGTCCATATTTCTCCCCAACGCGGAAGAGGTCATCCACAACAGTAGTACTGTTCTCGAACCACGTGTCGTTGCCATAGAATCCAACTTGAGCGGGCCAGGTCGAGGTGTTCAGAGTGGCGTTGTCCCACGCACTGAAAACCAAAGGCTCCAGCTCCGTCCTATTCATGTTTGCACACAGCACATGAACGACAGGATTGGGGGTTGACGCATGGACAGTGTACGCTCCCAATCCACCCAAGTCTTCTGGTTGGAGGATGTTATTGGTCGGGTCCCGTGAGGCTTGGAGGACAGAGACGTGCGGCATGGCGAGGGAAACATTGTTTACAATGCGTCCTCTCCACTCGGTAGCAGTAATGTCCATCCAGCTGCCATTCACTTGCACATTGGAGTCCCAAAGACTGTATGCCGGAGCGCGCGAGTCCTTGTCGGTGCCAACAGAACCATTTGCAGTTCTAGTCACCCACTCCGAAAGGTATTGCTCGTAGTCGTGGAACCCCTGAGAAGCGTACGAAATGTCCATGCAGGAGCTATTTCTGTAGGTCGGATCTACAGCTATCGGAATCGGGCTTTTGCATTGCTCCTGAAGACGTTCAGGATTCGCCCAGTGGGTAATTGCTTGGGCAAACATGGACTTGGGATGCTCGTCACCGAATCTAAGCTGTGGTTGCACTATTATAAACCTTGGTCAGCTGGATTTGGTCCAAATCAGGGGAACCGAGCCTACCCAGGGCATCAGAAGCGGATGTATAAAGCATCGCACATATGGCGCCAGTTGCGCTGATGAGTCCCAAAATGCTGAATCCGGCATAGCGAACAGTCTCCCAGTTGACAACCATATTCCCAGGTTGGGTGATCCAGTTGCGCATATTCATCTCAGCCAAACTGACACCCCTGCCGGAGCCCCTGACACTCAAGCTCCGTCTGCTGAGTACCTGTCCCAGGAACGAAACAACCGCGGTGGCGAAGCTGAGCTCGATAGTCTTGGCAAACACCGCGGTGACAAGTGATGCATTTGCAGGCGTGATTACGCCCCTGTCATGGATTTTCGGCCACGTCGGCTGGCGCAAAGCGATACCCAGGAAGATACCCGAAAAGACGGTCGAATAGATTGAGAGCATGATAATTGAAGCAGTTATCCACTTCCTTCTAAAGAAGTGTCTCCGGGCCGGACATGCTTGCGCTGGTAAGAAACCTGCATTGCGTCAATATTTGAAGCCGGCTCGTGGTCAAAAAAAGTAGGCATACCAAAAGTTTCGCTTCTTGTAAAGTACGCCTCTGCCGACTTTCTTGGATCACCAGTCTTTAGCCGCTCGCCATCACTGGTGAATTCGGCAAATTTTGGGCTCAATGTGCTTTTGGATTCCGAATGCCTTGCGGCGTACTCGGCTTTTGAATCCCTGGAAATGCCGGATGCCTGGTCTCCCGAATCGTGCATCTTGAAGTCCACACCTAGCGGCGTATAGCTAGTTGTGGGAGGAAAAGTACCGCTGGTGGGCGTCGGTTCGGCACTCGAATCACTTCCCGGCGGAGGGCGGTAGACGTCGCCAAAAGAGGAGCGCGGAGGCGCTTCACCATAGATATTGCCATGGTGCTGGCGGTTGGGCTGCTGCTCCTGGCCACCGCGCGAGGTATTCGTCATCGACGTCGACGAGCCAAAGGTGCTAGTAGTTGAACCTGCCGGGATAGGATAACTGACATGGTCCATATTTGTTATACGAGCTTCTTTTCGGTCCGACCGAGTCAACCCGCTCGGGGACGCCGGCAGGGGATCATCATCGTCTGGCAAAATCTCATGGAAGCGCGAACGTCGTGAAGCCTGAGTGCCGCTGGACTTGGCAGACGAGATGGACGACGTGCGAGTGACGCGAGCGATGGGCGATGCGGAAGACGCGTGCGGATTGCTCGGATTCGCGCTCCCGTCGGGCCCGGAATCCGAGAGCAACGGGCGACGGAGGCTCGCAGCATCGTCGACATGATCGTACCCCGAGGACATGGTGGTGATCAGGCTGAGAAGGGCTTGAGCTCGTGGATGCGGGTCCTCCAGCCACAGGTAGACCAGGTACAGGTGTGGGACTAGGTCTAGATGGCGGGGCAGTCGGTGGCACAAGAGATTAGATGGTGTTGGCGGCCAGAGAGGCGGAGAGAAACGGTGAAGAGAGGCCAATTGATGAGAGAGGAAAGGTGGGAGGAGGCTCGAGATGTGATTGCGGTAGTATTCGGTCACCCAGGCCCAAGCCCAAATGTAGTGACCAAATGATCAGCGCGCAAAGGTATCACCGGGGGGCCGGCAAACAACAGGAAGCGCGATTTGGGAGGACAATGGGTCCAAATGTCATCAACTGTCAGCTGTCAGCAGAGCTTGAGGAAACGGACAGATGCAGACGCCGCCAACGTGCAGGACAGAAGACAGCCACCAACATCGTCAGTGGCCGTGATGGGCGTAGCGGCAGTTGGCAGCGAGTATTTACAGAAATCATGGCTGCCCCGGACTGTGCTTGGTGGTCCTCAGCTCTGCTGTGGCGGCGCCCTGTCTCCCGCACTGTTGTCCGCCTAGAACGTGCTCCTAATCGCTCCTCTTGGCGCGCCCACGAGATTCGCGACTCCTGACTCTGATGAATTTTAAACCACCCATCCCATAATTGCATCTTGAGAGAAATGTCAACTTTAAACTTTGCGCCTGAAGACTCGTCGCGATAGTTATTCTGAAAGGGGGCAAAATTCCCCATGTGCTTCCATCTCGGATACCTCCCACCTCCCCTGTTCAAAGCTTCAATGCTCCCAACCATTCCCCTTCGTCTTTCCTCATGCCCTGTATTTGGCGCCAAGCTGTGGAGTTGACATGCCATGCTGTCTGTTCATCACCAGCCCTACCGCTAGTCCGCCACCCATGGCCCCAGTTTTTGTCCATCACAATTCACACACGATCCAGCCCCTGAACAAAGTCATCCGTTTTTTGTCTACTGCTGGGCTATCTACACGGCAAATCAAAGGGCCGCTCATACGACTGCCATTGCGTGCTCCGAACGAAAGCGGCCTGCACTCCGCTTCCGACCAGAACCATCACCACGCCAGCCATTTGATAAACCCTCCCGTTCCCACCACTGCCGAAAAGTCCCGTGCAAGCAATGAGTGCTAAGGTAATACAGAGCCCTTGTGCCAGAGAAGAGATGGTGATGTGATGAAAAGAAAAAGCAAAGAAGCAAAAGCCACCGCTGCAAAATCCATGCTCATCAAAGCAAAGCCCTATTATATCTCCCAGACTGCCGTCTACTGGTAGCCCTACGCAATCCCCACCAGCGCCGTGAAATGCACCGTGTCAAAAGGGAAAACTCCGCCGCCCATCTCACCCACAATTTTCTCTGCCCCAGGCTTCCACGTCTTAGGCAAAGCCAAAGTACTCGCTGCCCGCCGTCATTGCCGTGTAAACTTGTTGCCGGAGCTGCTCATAGCTTTCGTACTCGGGCAAGTCGAGCTGGTTGAAGCATGTGTGACTCGACGGCAATCGGTCTTTGGAGCCAAAGTCCCTGTGAATGTTGAACTTGGAGAAGCCGTTCATGCCCTCCAACTCCTTGAATCCATTCAGCGGCACCTTGGAAGTTCCCGTGACGAATTGCAACAGCTTGGCCCGCTCCTCCTTGTCGAACGAGCGCACAGCGCGCCAGAACCACTGGATCTGGGGAGACGCCGGCGTGTAGTTGTGATACTCGGTGTTGTTCTTCCAATCATCAACGTCAATCTCTGGCAGACCAGAAATCAGAAGCTCAAGCTCCTGCTCGTTGAAGATGGAGATGAGTTCAGGAGGCACAATGTCGTGGAAGCCTACACATAGTTAGCATCTGAACTCTGCAGCATGACAAAAAAGACTTACCCTTGAGGAATTCATTCAACTGCTCCTCCACAGATCCTGTCAACTTGTGCTCAACCATCAAGCGCACGTACTCGTGCTTATTCTCCTCCGTGACAGGAATGTTTGCGCCATTTTCGATCAAGTCGACTGTTCTTGTGACGCCGAACTCTTCCACATCAACCGAAAATGTCTCGGTAATGACATCGGTAATGTCATTCTCAAGCATCCAAAGGAGCGACTTGTAGTAGTCGAGATCCAGAGTTTCCATGTCCTTGATGCTGACCGGCCTACCGAGGATGCGCTTGTAAACGGCACGGCTGAAGTGGCAGTCAAGCACGCGGCCTTCGTAGAGAGCCTTGCCAATGATTCTGCCGATGAATTTGAAGAAAAGCAAGTGCTCCGCATTGATTGAACTGAGGCGGTTGGGGTGGAAAGTGGTCCGATCAGAGGCGACCGGGATGAACAACGCGTAGTCAGGGTTGAACATTTGGCGAGACAAGACCTGGAACCACTCGCGAGTGACTCCACCTGCATCGACACCCTCTTCTCCATGGAAACGGATGCTGAGCTTGCCGTACTTCATCTCATCGCCGGTCTTGAAGTAGAGCGATTTGAACGAGTCGAGGAAGACTTGATCGCGGCGGACTGAGAGTTGAAGCGTTGGATGCGGTTGGCGAAGCTCTGTACTACGCGAGTGCAAGCGGCGGTTGAAGTAGTTGCGCTTGTTGTCGAACTCGAGCACCTTGGAGTTCTTGACCAACACGGAGAAGGAGCCACTCATGAGCTTGGGGTTTTGGCGGACAAGCTCGTTGAGGACCTTGCGATGGTCCTCGGTGAAGTTGAAGAACAAGTTTTCCATGCGACTCTCCGGCGGCGGAGTGGACATGACAAACTCCTTGCCGTAATGTTTGCTGAGCGGAGCGTCCTTGAGCGTGGTGTTCTTGCACACAACCATCAAAACTTCAATGAGCGGCAGAAGAATCGTAGCCACACTGAGCATGTTGGTGCGCTCGCGGATCAAGTTGAGGCATTGACTGAGCTTGAGCCAGAGCGATGAAAAGGTTGGGTTTTCGTAAAGCGTGGCGAGAATGTCAGCCTTCTGCTCGGCAGGAAGACCCTCGCCATTGCTATCCCGGGGCTTGTCAACCGTGTCGGCCTTCTTAGGATCGAAGAGGTAATCCAACGCTGTCAAAATTCGGAGAAGCTTGGTCTGATCGGAGCTCGCGGGAGAAAACTTGGCCAGAGCCATGCCCTGAACGTCAGTACCAGACTTTGCGTTGGAAATCTGCGAGACGAGATCATCCAGATCTTTCAGAATCGACTGGGCCAGATCCGAGGCCATCTTGATCAACTCGTTGCCAAAGGTCTCCTTGGCGCCAGGGATGGCCGAAAGGTTGTTGATAACAGTGAGCGTGTTCTGGTAACTCTTGTGGTTGCATTCGCGGGCGGCCAAGATGTGGACCACCAGGCGGAGGTTTTCCTCGGGCACCTCTGGCGGAACTAAACCACGAGCCTTCTTCTTGTCATCGGGCTGGTCATCCTTCTTTGCCTTCTTTTCCGATGACTCTCCAGATGTGGTGGCTTCATCGCCGGTATTCGTCGAGTCTTGAGATTGACCCTCGCCAACAGTCGTACCAGAAGCCTGAGCTGCGTCACCGGCGCCTTCTTCTTGACCTGCGGTGCTCGCTTCAGCTGGCGCTTGGGCTTTGTCATCCTTCTTTTCCTTGTCCTTCTTGAGAAGAATGCCCAAGGGACCCGTAATGTTCATCAACAGGTTTGCCAACTGCTCCATTACCGGAGCACTTTCCATGATCAACCGACGATCGAGGAGACTAAGAAGTGCGTTCAGAGGATACTTGTGCGCCTTGGTCTCCTTGGCCTTGCCCTTCCTGAACGCCTTGGACTTGAAGCCAACGGCAGTCTCGTGCTCGTACAAGAAAAAGGAGCAAATGTGAGGATTGTTGTAGACCAGGTAGACGAGCGTGCTTAGGCATTGTTGAACGACCATAATAGGTGACATGTCACCATGGCTTGACAACGATCCAGACATTTGACTTGTCTGCGAGCGTTTTAGCGGCTGGGGGGTCTTTTGGTTTGACGACTGAGTCGCCGGCGGTTGCTTGGCCCGCAGAGAGAGCTGAGCAAAGCTTCTTTCGACAGCATTGATGTCGGCTGAGCCGTCCTGCAGGATCGAGAGCAAGATGCTAATGACTTCCGCACGATTGTGCCGATTTTGGCAGACGTCTTTGAGAATACTATTCAGCGTCTGGCGGGCGGTGCCTTGCTGTGGGATGAACATTAGTCGAAGCAGAGTTGCAACGCCGGCCTTGTCGAGCATCTGGACAATGGGACGAGGCTTGGCCTTCTTTTGCTGGTCTTCATCCTGTTGACCACCGTTTTCGGGGAAACGAAAGCCTCGATTAGGTCCTCTGACTTCGCCAATGTGGTTCAATCTACGATCACCACCCAATCTGCGGGCCTCTTCGGCGAACTGCGGTGGAAGCCCTCGCAGAGTCTCGTCGTCTTGTTCGAGTAACACCGCCTGCCTTAGGCCTGGTTCCA
This sequence comes from Phyllosticta capitalensis, assembly GCF_038381095.1. Lineage (NCBI taxonomy): Eukaryota > Fungi > Ascomycota > Dothideomycetes > Botryosphaeriales > Phyllostictaceae > Phyllosticta > Phyllosticta capitalensis. The sequence goes on from NW_027117439.1 coordinate 3,723,997, forward strand.
TGGACGCAAAGAACGCTGCGACGTCATCGTCGCCAGAGGCGCCACCTTGTCGCCGTCTCGCTTCTTCATTGGCCTGGCGACGTCGAGCCTGGCTGTCTTGGGCAACGAGCTCGTCTCGAATTTCCTCGGGCAGGGCGTCCAGGAATTCGCGGCTGATTTCAGTTGGCTCATTACCTTGTTCCCGCTCCTGCTCGCGTTGGTTTGCGATCTGGGTCATTAGGACCTCTTCCCGAAGCTCCTCTGGCAGAGCCTCGAGGTATTCACGGTCAATACCCGTCTCTGTAATGTCTACATCGCGTCCACGAATGTTGACAATGACGCGAGGTTGAGCTGCTTCAGCCGCAGGTGGTGCGGCTTCGGCGCTGGGCTGGGCTGTTTCAACGCCCTCCATTGCTTGGTCTTCTGTTGTGCTTCCAGCCTGCTCTTGCTGAGCACGGCGTTCAGCCTCTTCCTCAGCAGCGCGAGCTTCGGCTGCCTCACGCTCAGCCTTCTCCTTGGCCTCACGTTCCTCCTGCTCCTTGCGTTCACGCTCTCTGCGCTCCTCGAGCTCCTTTGCCAATCGCGCTTCTTCCTCAGCCTTTGCTTTCCTCTCCTTCTCCTCTTGCTCCTTCGCCGCTTGAATTGCTGGAGGCACAAGGAGCCGAAGAATGGAGTTGAGCACCCGAATGGACTTTTCGAGTGCGAGGCCTCCGAAGAGCAATCTACCCTCTTCTTGCCATCGGGCACTCGTGTTTGCAGGAATGAAGGAAACGGCAAGCATTGGGTCGTCGACGTTGGAACGGGACTGCGATTCTTGCGGTCGACGTTCACGGCGGGTGTCGAACGGATTGACGGGAAGAAGAGGGTCACCTGGTAAGCCTTCAACTGTTACCGTGATGCCATCTTGAGTCATGGTTGCGTGGCCCCCTTGACCCATGAGGGTAAGAAGATTACTGATGAAGGAGACCGGAGCAGTGTCGCTGGGTGGTGGAAGACGCATCGAGCGAAGGCCGTCCACGTACTGAACCCAGTCAGTATTCGCAGCGCGGCGTGGACCCGTCGAGCCATGGGCATTTGACGGGCGAGCCGATCGTTGCAAAAGCGGGTTCAGGCCATCGTCAGCTGCACCACGACCAGAGCTCGAGCGATGCGTCCGGTAGGCTGCTTCAATTGTTAGCAAAGCGACCATACAAAACAACCAGTATAACTCACCCATTGGACGATCGAGGCCCGAGGGAGGAATGAAATGGAAGGGGTTGACACCCAGGAGACCGTGTCTGTGATGATGGTGATGGCGGTGTCCCCCAAAGTGGGGGATCTCGGGTGGAGGAACAATACCCCAGTCCATGTTGTTCATCCCATCTTCGTCCTCTGCTCGATTCAGTAAGCGCTGTAAGAACCGCAAGTCGCGAGATCGACTACCTTCTAGACCGGCTTCGTAGGCTATTTCATCGTCGTCGTAGTCCTCTTCGTCATCTTCTTCGTCTGTGAAGGTCAGTCAGAAAGCAGCGTGAAAGTAGCAGAAGCGACCGCTTACCCTCGTCCTCTTGCAGGTCATCGAGGTCTTCATCAAGATAATGTTCCGGCTCCATGCCGATGAGCGGGCCTTGGCCATCGAGGATGCGGACGAGGTTGTTGATGTCCTCACGAGGGCCATGCTCGTCGTCGACGTCGTGGTCGTCATACTCTTCCGCCACGTCGTCTTCGCTTGCCCACTCGTCGTCTTCGTCGCCGTTCAGGCTGTCGTTGATGTCGTCTCCTGTGACTTCATCCATGACTTCGATATCGTCGTCGTCGTCAGGATCTTCATCGTCGACATCCTCGTCGTCTTCATCCATGTCGACCGAATCGCCGTCTTCCATCATGCCGTCTCCTTCTTCACCGTCGATGACAATTTCCACGTCATCACCGACGTCGCCAGGAAGTCCTTCGATGTCGCCCATGCCTTCAATCTCCTCGTCCTCGTCGCTGACAACGTCATCTCCGTCATGGTCCATCTCTTCGTCGTAATCCATCTCCTCGTCATACCCATCGCCGTACAGCTCGTCGTCTTCCTCGTCGTCATCGTCTTCGGACTCGGTCTCTTCTTCGCGGGTTGGATCCAACATCGCAAGAGTAGAGTTGCGGAAGAGGTCAGGAGTCTCCTCCCGATCCAAGTCCATGTCTGTGACTGACGAGGCTGTCGAGATTTCATCTTCCTCAACCTGTCCGGGCGACCCAGAGATGTCACCCGCGAGACTAAGGTCGATTGCAGTCTGCGTCAACAGCTTGATGGGACGAAGGATGTACTTGACCGCTCGCTTGGCGTTCGGGAAGTTGAGGTCAATGTCGGCGATGGCTGTCGTTAGGGCGGTGACGAAATTCTTTTCATACATAATCCTGGCGAGTGCCTTTTGCGAAGATGTGACCAGTTCCATGCTGAGGTTGGTCGAACCGGCGCCTGGCTTGGCCCAAAGCATGCGATGGAAAAGGTCTGCCAGGTTAAGCAGACGCGAGTACTTGAGATCAAGCGGCTCATTAGACGCGTACGCATCTTTGAAAGCCTTGAGGGCGTTCTCGAGGACAAATTTGCGGACGAACTGCAATTCGGGCTCATCCTCATCCTTGGCATTACGTGGACCTTCACGATACTCCCCAGTTTTTAGGCACAGTGCCCAAATCATGGTCATTGCCCAGCTCGAGGTTCCGGTCTTTTTCTTGAATGCCATGTCCTCTCCATGGGCCAGCGTGCCGACAGGAACGAGGCTCTCGAGCATGTACTTGAGCACCGTGGAGCGGGGCTTGGAAGGTGTCGATGCCTGTGGGTCAGCCTGCCGGGAGAATGTGACGAACTCGACCTTTGTTTTGTTGTAGCTTGAGAGCAGCTCAGTCAAGCATTGCAAGATGAAGCAACGGTAAATGTAGTGAGGGTTCTGATCAGCTTTGAAAACGGGCTTGTCAGACTTTTCAGACTTCTTCGCCTCTTTTGCTGGCGGGAAAGCAGTCGCCAAAGCAGATGACGTGCTTCCAGGAGTTCCAGGGGTGCCGCGGTCAGCACTCTCAGACATTTCGACATCTGGACCTGCGGGGCTGTCCTTTGCATCTTGAGCTGGAGGCAACGGCTCCTTGTCGTTGACGTCTTTGTATGCAAGGAGCTCACAAAGCAAGTAGTGGATCACTCCGTCAGGGTTCTCGACCACTGGGGGAATTGCATCCGCCGACTTTGACTTCTCCGGCTCCCTAGCCTCCGTTTCGGTCGATGGCTTAACAGCCTCTTCGTCTTTGGTCTCGGCTTGATCGACATCAGCGCCGGGCTGTTCAGATTTGGAGGTCGGGGGGTCGACGGTTGCAGTTTGTGGATCGTCTTCTTTGAGCTGAAGATGATACGTCTCGCGTGGCCCGGGCCGCTTGAAATCGACCAACTTGAGCTTCTCGTTGGTGGCCTCTACGAATAACTCAGGACTGCGCAGAGCGTATTGCCACATGTGTCGAAGGTAATTGTTGACGTCCACTTGGCGAGGTCCGGTACCGTTTCGCGGACGAGATTCCCTCCCTCTCAAGTGTACTTTTACCTCTGTGCGCATAATCTGTCTGATGGTCTCTTCATCTTCAACAATATGACGCAAAATCAGCATAAAGGAGCCTTGAAGCTTGTCATTCGTGGCGCCGCTAAGCTGCTTGATCATGACGAATAGTCGCTGCAGATTGCGTCTTTCTCCAAGCTTAGCTGCCAGTTGCCTGTTCCTGGTCAGAATGACAAGCACACGCGTGACAGAGAGCGCCAAAGTCTCATCCTTGCCGATCCGCAGGAGAACCTCGATGACGGCGTTGAACAGCTCCTGTTTCTCCTCGAACGGGATGACTGGTTCAGGGAGTTCCGCGATTGGATTCTCATCTGTCCCGTCGTCTTTGGGAGGATTCCACTGAATCTGGTGCGGCTGGGCATCCTCCGCAAGTAATCTCTCGGTGATGAGAAGGACGTTGCTGATCCAAGGCGAAGTCTCCTCTGCGCGCTGCTCGGGTACAGGCTTAATGAAGCTTAGGAGCGAAGAAAAGTTGTCTTTGAGGTGAGGCAGCGTAGCTTGATAAAAGTCCTTCTCCTGGAGAATGAGGGCCAGAAGGTGAGCATACGAAGCTATCTTTTTGCCAACTGATCGAAGGTCGCCTGCAGCTTCCAGAGAGACGAGGGCATTAACGATCGTCTCTCCGACCTCGCTCCGTTGAGCCGCAGAGTCTGGTGCCTTTGCCGCAGCTGCTGATATGAGATCTGCCAAGTCGAACGTGATGTCGTCGTGAACTTCGAGCACCCCGAGGGAGCGGTCGATGATGTCTCCCCTGATCTTGACTCTCTCCTCCTCCAGGTCCTCTACTCTGACACACTCAGATGCTTGCGGATCTGTGGTAGAATCATTGCCCAAGGACCAAGATGAGTTTGCCAAAGCATAGGCTACAAAGCCACAGCGGCTGACTTCCTCTTGAACTGGATTGGATGCTTGCTCCGCGTCTTGCATTACAATGGACTGGCTACCTGGCTCTTCTGTTCCCGCATCAGATTCTGATGCGAACGACCCCAAGGACCGAGAGATGGCAGACGAGCCGCTGTCCGACTTGGCTTCGGTCTCGTAGGCAGGAATTGGATTCCGAGTGAATCGCGGATCATTCAGCTGAGCGTTGATGTACTCCTTGGCAAAAGCAGAGTTGTCGTAACAGCGGTAGAGTGCTTCCAGCGCAAGGTCGTCGGGCGCATCACGCTTCAAAGATTCTAGGTTCTCAGTGCTTCGCGGTTTCCAAGGCTTGTAGACGAATGGTGCGCGAGCCGGGGCGGTCTCAGCCCTTTTGTACGCGTCATTCTCACCTTCGCCCTCGAGAATGGTGCGCAGGATGTCTACGAGAGCCTTGACAATGGAGGGAGTGGCCTTGCACATCAGCTCGGTGTCCATCCAAATCCGCTCCACAGGCTTGATGACGGCCATTCGGAGCTCGACAAGAAATTGAGCAGGCAAAAAAGTGTCGGCGCGCGCTCGCGTGCGGTCTCTCGAAGCCATTGCATTGGTTTGCGGAGCATCAATGATGGCCTTGTTGTTAACAACGGGTGAATACAAAGTGAGGATGATCTTGATGGCGCCCAAAGCGACGTGCAGCTGCTTCTGAACCTCTTCCGATGAACCTTCGTTAGTAGGAGTCGCGATGATGGCCTTTGCTGTGTTGTAAAAAGCCTCCAGAATCTCATTCAACTTTGTGAAACCGCCCTGGATCATGAAGCAGTAGAGAATAGTTGTCAACATGTGAGGCGCATGGCGCTCGCTACTAGTCCCTTCAATCATCAACGGGGATATCGAAGACAATATGACGATCCAGTATGCAGAGCGATCTTTTTCATCAGTTGAGCGCCTAGGGACTTCGTAAGATAGCTGATCCATCGCAAGTTTTGCCAACTGGTGTGCAACAATGATAGCGTGCTGCTTCTGCGAAAAGTCTTGGGTTCTCCTGAATAGAAGGCATTTTCCGATGGCTTGTAGGAATTGGGGAATGTGGATTTGCGCCTGGCTGAGAAGGAAGCGCAAAGTCTGCGTGTTCTTGTACTGAGCACTCGACTTGTCGGGACTCGGTGCGGGCTGACTAGCAATTCCTTCGCCGCTGTTGGCACGACTGAGCGGTTGGCCCTGCGAGTCGGTCTCCGCACTTGTCTGCTCTGCATTGTCCGACGTATTTGGACGAGCGAGTCGCAAAATGTCATTTGCCTCGTCGATGACAAAGCCGCCGCTCTTGACTCTTGTCGCTTTCTCCCAATCAGGCGGAATCTCCTTTTGGAGCAGGATCTCTTCCCAAATGCATCTGCGGTGCAACCTACCGAGACTATCGATCACGCGAGCGGACATGTCGGACAGGTTGACTTGGCTGAAAATGTTTGGCGTCCCGCGGTGGTTGTAAATCGATCCTTGCAAGGAGTATGTCAAAGCATCACTGAGGGTGAGGACGGAGACGAGCGCCTTGACATATGTGGTTCCTCTTGCAGCAACGTCCTTGTGCAAACTTTGATCAGCATTCCCGCTGGTAAAGACCAGAAGATGAGCGGTCTCAGACTCGTCGTTGATCAATGGCTCCAAGTCATCGCATGCGCTTTGCAAGCGTTTGAGCAGCGGAGGGAGGGCAAGGTGGGGCTTCATCTCCACCAGCTGAGTGAACAAGCGACTGAGGTCTTCGCAAGCGACAAAGAATTCGTTGAAGTTGTAGGGGAGACAAGGCAGTGTCGCAAAGTCGATGACAAACTCCAGTCCGCCGTCTTCCACGAAAGCCGAGCAGAGCCCGTCATTAACGAAGAAGCCTTCCAAGAACTTGCAAGTGGCCGTGATGAACTCTATGGACGTGGGGCCATCTTTCGAGTCCTCATTCTCAATCACTTGATCGATGGCAATCGAGTCCTCGGGTTGGGTCGCCGTGGCTTCAGCGACGTCTGTCATTTCAACGTCATCGGAGTCGTTCTTTTCCAAGGCCTCACGTCTCCTCTTGTGGAGCAGGCCTTCCTTCCCCTTCAGCGCCTGCTTTCCTCCAGCAACGAGTATGCGACCATCGGCACTGTTGAGCCAGAGTTTCGCTCCAACTCCCTTTTCAGCAGCGCGCAAGAAGCACATCTTGCCGACTTCGGCAGTCATTTTCTTGACGGAAGCCAGGACGGATGATTTGAGGGTTGGGTGATGCCGTACAAGCTCGTCGAAGGACTGTCCCAGCGATGATGCTGTTTCTCCATCGACCTCAATGGCTTTGACGTGCGCAGGACTGGTAAAGACCTCGAAGAAGCTTTCGAGCGCCGTAGAGCGCTTGAACAAATTCAGGCCAGCTTCCACAAGACAAATTGCGCCAAAGGCGGGCGGGATAGCGGAAATAGCTTCTGCGACGGGAAGAATACCTCCTGCATGCTGCAATTGCAACTCAGTAGCCTCATCAGAGACAATCTGCGAGGCCGGATCTTCCGGAGACTTTGCGTCTGCGGCACTCTTTTGGGTATCCTCAGACTGCGATTGATCTGCAATCGGCCTTTGTGTCACTGTTTCCAGAAATGTTTTGGGAAGGCCGGCCTCCGCAATGATAGAGTAACTCGTAGGCTCATGGTGAATAAAGTTGGAGAGAATGTTCACAGTCATACTCCATACCGTGCTGCCAAAGACCTTTGGCTTGGAAAGGACCGTGCGAAGGCCGGTGAGCAGCTGCGGCGAATCCATCAGGTTGCGGAGGAGACGGTCAATCCCACCACCACCGTGAGTCATCATATGACTGATGAATTTGAAAAGCCACCTCAGCGTTTGCTGGGAGTAGAAACCAATGGCGTAGTCGGTGTGCTGCGTTTTGTATTGTTCGGGCATGCCTTCATTGCGTTCAACTCTTTCGAGAGCCTTGCCCACCTCGTAGCCGGCGAGATCGGCAATGGTATCGAGGCCCTTGGCTTGTACAAATGCTTGGAAAGCATCCCGAATGTTGAACGCAAATGTGTCGAAAAAGCTGAGAACCTTTGGGAAGTAGCGCTCAGCTGTATTCGTGCGCAGCTTCAGCACTTCCACGAAGATGTCGAACAAACCCGCAGATACCATGCTTTCTCCAACGCGACTTGCCGCATTAGGAACATTGGTGAGCAACATGAAAAGTGAGTCGCGCCACTCGTCGTCCTGAAGGCTGTCTTCGGAAGCTTCGTCTTGACCAAGTTCCGCGACAGCTTTGCGAGCCACGTAAAAGAGGACCCCATGGTTGACGTTGAGACTGAGGGCCGCCTGAAGATCAGGAGCCTTGCTCTTTTGCTTCGTCAATGCTTCCAATGTTTGCAGAGCCACTGTTTGGAGTTCTCTTGATGCGCCAAGCTGGCCTTCGGCAGGAGGATGAATCAACTCAGACAACTGATAAGCAATTTGCAAAGGTCGAGGCTCGTCACCGTCTTGCTGCCCAATCTTCTGGTGGAAGGTAGGGTCGAAATAGACGTAGGCCAGGTTAGCGATGGCCAGCAAGCGGATGGCGACGATGTCCTCACGGGCCTGTCGGTCTGACACGAGAGCTTTGGCGACACGAAGACGATGCAGGAGCTCGTAGCGCGAGTCGGTCGGGATATCGGTCTGGTAAGACTGAATAATCTCGTAGACAGGCTTCGACAAGACCTCTTGACTTGGCACCTCGACAAACTTCGGACCCGGACGAACGTGATCGACCTGTGGTGTGTTTGGAGTTGCAGGGGTGCGAGGGGATGACTCTTGTTGCACAACACGAGGTTGCCTTGGTGTTGACTGAGGTCCGAGGTTTGATGTCCGCCGCACAGGAGTTGGAGTACTAGGTCCAGCAGTTGGCGCGCTGACGGATTCCTGAGGGTTCGACTTGCTGGGTTCGTCCTTGTCGTTGGAAGGAGTCTCGTAGTAAGTCAAAAAGACACCACCCCATTCTTGCCGCAACGACGGTGAAACCTCTTCGAACTTGACCTTCCCTACAAGATCCGCCACATGGACCTTCTCACCTTCTTCGGTTGTGGGGGTGGCAGACTTGTCTTTGCCCTTGCTGGCAACACCAGCGGTCGAAGGGTTCTTCGCGAAGGGCAAAGCAATCTTTTGCAGTTTGTCCAATTGAAGGTTGTAGAGACTCTGCAATAGACCATTTTGAAACGTTGAAGAGGAACCAAGACGGTTGCGAGAAGTGTGATATCGTTGGGCTAGGCGGAGGGAAAGGCGCAAGGTGCTCCTCAACAGGGACAGGTCGGAAGTGTTGAGCAATTTGCTCAGGTGTTCGCTGCTCGCATAGAGGCTGCGATTGCCACAATTCTCCAAAAGCAACTTTGTGAACTTGAGGATCTCCTCAATCAACTCCCTGTCGCCATCGCTCGAGTAGCCTGCACTGTCAAGCTGCTCGGCCGTGGCTGAATCGTCCGCAGCAGACTTGGCATCTTCCGAAACTCCTCTCAAGAGAAGCCGCCGATCGAACGGTTGTGTTTGGGGCCCCTCCCCAAGTCCATACTCATTCACAAATGCCTCCAGTATAACATCGAAGCGGTTGAGAGTCGGTATCCAGTGATACAGATCCCCTCTAGGGAAAGGCCACCGGCGGGGAAACGAATTCAGGTGAGCAGGTAGCTTGTGCACAGGGACTGCGAGACTTTCCTTGATGAAGTCGGAAATGTAGGGAGACTGCAGGCCTGATGTTAGAAGCGCGTCTAGTTTGAGTATGTTCTGGATGACTTACGAGGGTCGCGTCATGCTTGGGAGTTGCGACCTTTTTGATCCTCCCCATGATAGAAACCACAACCTGGAAGGTAGACCTTCCCACACCCAGATACTACTGTCCAGTTGAGACGTCTGGTCCGCCTGTCCGCCTGTAGACTGAACGATGCAGTGGCAGTAGTGTTGTCTCGGCCTTGGCAGCGGTCGAGGCGGGAGCTTGAGTGTGGCGACGAAAAGGGCGATCGCCTGGTCGGGGCAGAGGAGAGAGGATAGCGGGAAGACGCGTCGGAAGCTCTGAAAGAGCTGAAGCGGTCGTTGAGAAAGTTTGTCGCCTCGCAAAAAAGTGCGGCTTGTTGTGAAAATGGTAAGAGTCAGGTTGGTTGGCAGAGGTCAGACACGGGTACGGCGGGCGGGAGGAGAGATGTGCAGGCACTCCTCCACGGGCGTCGGTTCCAACGATATTCTGACCGGGCGAGTCAATGCAGACTGCAGCTTGTGCGGATGCGAGGAATGGTGAAGAGGTAGAGTGTGGGGTTGGGCGAGATGTTGGTGGAGGAGCTTTGCCAACTGCTTGAGGCTTCGATGAGGTAGCACGTCGGCTTTGACGTTCTGCCGGCGGTGACGGGCTGAGTTCGACGTAATGTGCACGGCCCGCCTGCTCTGCCCGCCCGCCCTACATGTACACCGGGCGCGCGAGCTCTCCAGGCTGGAAAGGTCCCAACGGTCGCGCCCTTTCATCATTTTCATACATTGCATCGCAGCTTCATTCAATCCCGATTTTGAGTAGCTACATCTTCGACATGAATCAGTCTCAGGACTATCCCACCACCACTCATTTCTGCTTTCACCGCGTACAAACACCAAAGCCTTCTCGCCAAGACCATCGTCCCTAGCCCTCGCTCTGGCTGTTCGTCCATGCGCTCGTTCCACTGGCATTGGCCGGCTCTGCACGCCCTTCTGCTAGTCTCAGCGTCTCTTCTACCACCAGCAGGTCGTGCTCAATCATTTCGGCCCAGTTTTGCAAGTCTCCCATCTCGTTCAGTTTCTTCACATTCTGGTTGGCAAGCTTCTCCCACTTCGCCGTTTCCTTCGCGAGCGCAGCAGTCTGTTTTGCAAGTTCCCTTTCCTGCTTCTCGATGGTGGCGGCGTTGGCATGGATGTCGGCTGCTCTTGTGCGCAATTCCGTGTCCAGCGAGCCGCCGACTGATGAGAGGGATGCTGTTACGGCAGCTCGAGCTTCGGCTATGCGTTGTTCATCCTCGGTTTGTTTTGCTTGGGATGCGCTTTGCGACGACATGTCGGTGGCCCTTGATTGGTATTCTTGGGGCAAGAGGTTGAGTTTTGTTGGCGGTTCCGGTGATGCTCTGACACGACTTGAGTGGTGGTGTTGCTGCAGATGGGTCTCGGGGCCAGTGGACTCGTCTCTCAAGGCTAGCTATCCACTTGACTGCATAAGCGCCTTCTCAGCCGCGGTGACAGGCTTAGCTGCAGGGAAAAACACCGTCATGTGACTATGGTTTCCCTGCCTACTTGTCATTCACTATCTCGCAGAGGGCAGAGACTACTGAGAGCAACGATCTTTGGCTGTCATCATGAGAAATTTACTAGTGGAATATCGGCTCCTCTAGTTGTCAGTCATTTTGTCCACCGGACGAGGACTACCTACCTATACGCAGCTGGCGTGCTGTTAACGTTACGACCTTCCGCCAGTAAAGAGCGCATGCACTTCATCAAGAATCAGTTTCGATAACGCGCCCAGTCAGAAGCTTTGCCAGCCTTGGACGAGAGGTATCTAGCTTCACAAGACACTTGACTTGGGATCGAACGACTTGCTGAACGCTGTTCCGCTTGCAAGTACCAGCCTGTAATCCGTTGGCTGAATTATTGTCGAAAGTCGAGGGGCAAAGAGATTTGTAGCGAGACGTGAGAACTCCAGTCGCGCAGTCGCGTTGCATGTTCATGGACCGGGCTTTTGGCCGACGGAAAGCAATTCTGCGACAGGCCCTCCGCGCTCCTGCTCTTCTGGCAACCAACCCCTTTGCATGATCTCCGTCGCTCGGCTCCACTTTGGATACGAAGCGAGATGACTGTTGTCAGGGTCATCCACAGATTCACCACCATCGCCTCAAAGGGGCGGAATTACAGAGCAAATCGCTTACTTGTCTCTTATCCGAGAATAAATTCGCCATCTGACGCGACTTTTGCTCACTGCGTCAGTCTTGAGAGAAGTCCACTTGAATTTGTAATCTGACCTATATCCATCACTGACCTTGAAAACCTCCAGTCTAGTCCAAGAACGAGAACGCTCGTGACTTTGTACCACAACCGACAAAACCAAGTATACAGCCAACTGCCTAATTCGTCTACCTCCGAAGCGGGGCCTGTAGTCCTCCTATATTTCTGAGACTCTGTGCATCGCGATGCGCCTAGAATACGCAAGCGAAGCACATCCCGCGCTCGTCGCAAGGGCCCAACGGCCAGTGGTATTATTACCCTGGCGCCCCCGTCGGCTTTGAGATGGCATTCTTCCGTCTATTGCATCCAAGCTCTGAGCAGGCTCGATTGTATTTTGAGACGTCGATCCAGTCTTTTGCGGTTACGTTCTCGTCACTCGCTTCTTGTTGCATCTATCTTCTCGAACACCGCATTGAATTCTCGAAAGCAAATCGAGCAGGCTCGAGCATTACTTTTTCGATTCATCATGAAGTCATCTACTCTTCTCGGTCTGACAGCTGCGATTTTCGCTACGAGTGCTATTGCAGCGCCAACGGCGAGGGCAGCGAGCTCTTATCCAACCACCAACGGATTGAAATTCTCCATTGATGGAACTTCGAAGTACTTTGCTGGTACAAACAGCTACTGGATTGGATTCTTGACCAACAATGACGACGTCGATACTTCCTTGGACCAAATCAAAGCGTCTGGCTTGAAGATTCTCCGCGTCTGGGGTTTCAACGACGTGAACACGGAGCCCACTGATGGCACTGTGTGGTTCCAATCCTTTGTCAAGGGAAAGGACCCCGTCATCAACACGGGTTCCGATGGACTGCAGCGTCTGGATTACGTTGTCAAGGCGGCTGAATCTCGTGGAATCAAGCTCATCATCAAGTGAGTGTTTCCTGGCAATCCCAGTATGGGGTTCAAAAGCAATTCAAACTCCAAGGCACGAACTTTCGAAGGTTCCCTGTTTATCTCTTCAAGAGCTTGCATATGAGTCCTCAAGAGCATCGAAATTCTCCCCGTGTTGCTGCGTCCTTCATAGCACTGCTTTAAAGAGCCTTGGGTTTGCTATTTCTTTGGTCTTTGCTGACTTTTTGGAGCTTCGTCAACAACTGGACGGATTATGGCGGAATGGCTGCCTACATGAACTACTACGGCGGCTCCGAAAACCCGGAGTGGTACAACAACACTCAGATCCAGACGCAGTATAAAAAGTACATCAAGACGGTCGTGTCTCGCTACAGCAATTCGAGTGCCGTTTTCGCCTGGGAGTTGGCGAATGAGCCGCGCTGCAACGGCTGCGAGACGGTCAGTTGGAGAAGCCCACAATTTTCGCTTGAGGCTGAGTAGCTGACTTTACTTAGTCTGTGATTTACGACTGGGCATCTTCAACCAGCAAGTATATCAAGCAGCTCGATCCCAACCACATGGTCACTTTGGGAGACGAGGGCTTCGGTCTCAGCGGCGGCGACGGCAGCTACCCATACACGTATGGCGAGGGTGTCGACTTTGAGAAGAACCTTAAAATCGAGACCCTGGACTTCGGCACTCTGCACCTCTACCCCTCATCTTGTGCGTTACACCTTCTAGTGATTTGCACCTACAGCGGCTAACAAATATTCAGGGAGTGAATCCAACGAGCCCTTCGGCTCGGAATGGATCGAGGCACACGGAAAGGCCTGCGCTGCCGCCAACAAACCATGTCTTCTTGAGGAGTATGGTGTCACGTCGGACAAATGCAGCGTGGAAGGCAAGTGGCAGAACGTTGCCTTGAACACGTCTGGCATCGCTGCAGACCTTTTCTGGGACTTTGGCACCACCTTGAGCTCAGGCCAGACTTCTGATGACGGAAACACCATTTTCTACAATTCTACCCAGTGGACATGCTTGGTTGAGAACCACCAGACCAACATTGGTTAGAAAGGGCAGCTGCCAAAGCACTGGCTGTCTTCGAACTTCGAAGAGCTCGGAATTCTTTTAATTCGGAAAAATGCATCAAATACTTCAGCAAAACCAGACCTCTGCATCATGGGCTAGCTTCACATTTCTGCTTCTGATGTTGGTCAGTGATTCGCGGACAAACTCCACAAACGCTGGCCGTCTTATTCTTCGTGTGATCTTGTAGGCGAGGCGAGCGAGCTGTTAACATGCGGCAAGCCAGCTCTCATGATCTCAACAGCACGACGCCCACGGCAAGTCTGCTCTATTATTCCGTAAAACTCGGCACGCTCCCGATTCTTCAACAGCTGACTTCGAATCACGCACAGGCCGTGGACCCGCTGCCAAGGCGTTTCGCCTATACCGACTTCATGCAGCCACTTCGTTGCGGTGCTGTCTAAGCGCTCTACGCCCTCGCTTAAGCCCCCATCGTGGACAAATCTGTTTGATGTTTCGTCGGCTATGCCAGAAACAAAGCATGCCAAGAAGCTTGAAAACAAGCATAGTCCTGTGCTTATCCTATGGAAGCCACAGGGCTACATGAAGGACTATACTACCGGCAATGAGGGCCGGCTTCGATGCCGTTAATGGCAAGAAGCGGGTGAGCTCCACGCGCAGCAATGACCACGAGCCTTGCGGTCGAGGGGCACATCGTCCCCGTTTGGTTCATGATATAAACCAAAGGTCTGTCGTGAGAGCGGACTCTTCTTCTAGCCTCACCATCTTCTGTCTCTTCATTCTTTTCAGCTTGTCGCCGGTCGACGCAAATTTGCATCACTCCTTTGCAAAGCCTTCTCTGTTTCTCCACCTCTGCAGTGCAGCAAAATGAAGTCGACTCTTTTCGCATGCCTCGCAACGGCCTCGCTCGTCTCGGCCCATGCGACGTGGCAGGACCTTTGGGTCAACTCTGAGGACAAGGTTGAGACTTGTGTGCGCTTGCCTGTCAGCAACAGCCCGGTCCAGGATGTCACTAGCAACGACATGAGGTGCAATGCTGGGACTAGCGCTGTAGCGAAGACCTGCTCGGTTGCCGGTACGTTTATCGCCATCTATGGTCCCATGTGTTCCACCACAGTAATTTCGACTAATGCTTCGTAGCTGGTGATACTCTAACCGTGGAAATGCATCAACAAGATGGTGACCGCAGTTGCTCCACCGATGCAATTGGCGGAAACCACTACGGTCCGGTCTTGGTAAGTGACTGTTCAAGTCTACTGACGAAAGTTTGCTCACGAGGGATAGATTTACATGTCCAAGGTCGACGATGCCACGACCGCAGACGGCTCCGGCGATTGGTTCAAGGTCGCGCAGGACACCTACAACGGCACAACCGAAGGATGGGGCACGGAGATTCTGAATGCCAACTGCGGCAAGAGGACTTTCACCGGTATGGCTTTGTGTCTGAACAAGATTTCGAGACAGGATACTGACTGTGCTGGCTTGCAGTCCCTTCCACCCTTGCGGCTGGTGACTATTTGGTCCGCTCCGAAGCCATTGCTCTGCACTCTGCTGGTTCCGAAGGCGGTAAGTCATGAGCCCCCTGAACGTGAAAAGTCGCGTCTCAATCCTGTGAATTGAGGCCTGGTTCAAAGTCTTGTTGCGCGCTCGACTGCTCCCTTGTGTCCCCCATTCAGGGATGCCTGAATAGTCCCTCTCCGCCTGCAGTCTGTAAATGGACCACCACTTGGCAAACGTCGTGACAACAAAAGCATTCCATGCGGAGCACGGCAAGCATTCAAGCATCCTGCGGCTGGATGAGAAACGAGCTTCAAGCTTTCGAAGTCAAGATGGAATGGGGTGTACTTGATCGCCTTGAAAGCGACTTGGGTGGTTTGCAATGCCCATCGAACCAGGCCTCACAACCTTGCCCCTTCCAAACCAAACCCTTGCCCAGACTCAAGCGAAAAAAAGATACACTTTCTTTTCTTTTCGAGGATAGCCTCACTGACATGACCATCATTAGGCGCGCAGTTCTACATGAGTTGCTATCAACTCAAGGTCACTGGCGGTGGATCCGCTACTCCTAGTGGCGTCAAGTTCCCAGGTGCCTACAAGGCCTCCGACCCCGGCATCCTCATCAACATCTACTCCACGCCGTTGACGTACACTGCTCCCGGACCGGCTGTCTGGAGCGGTGCTGCAGACGGAGCTTCTGCTGCCCCGGCGGCCTCGACTGCTGCCAGCGCTGCCGCGACCACCGCCGCCGCTTCTTCCGCCTCTGCCACTCCCGTGGCTGCATCATCGACTGCCGCGCAAGCTTCGACTGCCCAGGCCTCTGCTGCTGCCCAGGCCAACTCCACTCCCAGCTCCAAGGCTTGCCGTCGTCGCCGTCGCCGCAACTTCCAGTGAAGATCATGGGTTGGTCATTGGTCTGGGGAGTAGAGTTTTGGAGAATACGGTTATTTGACTTCTTCTGTTCCAAACTCAGTGCACCTCCATGCACTGGATGGAGCATAATTTCTCCTCTTTGCGCCATCGCCATCGTACTTCCAAGGCAGATTAAGATACCAATATGGCAAATTTAGCATTCAATGGATCGCATTTTGTCCAAAAATTGGCAAGATAGAGCTGAGTTGGCGCGTGGTGGCTGCATCCGGATGAAGTGGACGAACAACACCTTTCATGACGGAGGGCTGCAGGGTTCCTTGACGACGATGGCCGTTGGTTTCTTTTTGCTGATATTTTTTTAGGAACTGGGAGAGCAGAGTTTGCGCTAGCGGGCGGTCACTACCGATCAATCACACGTGGGCTTCACCACAGCACATGCTCACCCACTCTTCCCAGCTACGCGGACTTCTCTTTTCTTGAATGCGTGCATCGGAACGTCCAACACGTTGCTCACGGCATATCTTACCTCATGAGACGTGTGCTCCGGCTTGGGGGCGACGATTCGGCAAGACCGATAACGGCACCGAGCATGCGGGGCAGTCTGAGGAGAGACTGAGGTCAGCGGCAGCGTCAGAGATGGTGGTGAACGAATTGGCCTCACGAATATGCTTTTTGTCCTGAAGTTTGGTATCGGGACTTCGCAGCCGGGACGAGGTGTGCAATTGGTTCGATGACTCGCAGCCACAGAAAATGCGAGGATCCCGAGTCAGCCTGTGCCTGTTTATCCGCTAGAATCCGCGAACCCCAGAGGCCTTGGAAAATCCGGTTCCTGAAACGCTCTGGAGGGTTGCTGGCAGCGATCGTTGTGCGTACTCGGTAGGTACCAGAGCGCAACGGTACGCCGTTTTGTGCTGCAGAATCGCGACGCTGACCATCGAGATAGAGGGAGTGGGGCTTCTATCTATAACGCAATGGCGGCGCTGACCACGCTACCAACTGGCTGCATCTTTAGGCAATCGTAAGACAAGCGGGAAGAAGAGTTACACCTCCACATCTCAGGGCTCAGACGATCTGATATTTGCGCAACTCAATCGCCATCGCGTGCTGCGGGCGACTCTTCAAACACCCTTCGAGTCCGAGGCCAACGGACATGGGTATTCGCTTGTCTGAAAGATAGAGAAGCTGCAACCCGCCGCCCCATTGCAGTATCAATGCAATCGTGACCGTTGAAGCTGAAGAGGGATTCATCAGCATGCTTATCCATTTTCCTACAGATTAACAGGCTGAAGGTGGAATAAAGGCTGCGCAATTGATACGAGAAGGGAACGCGGCCGCTGACCTTCCATGTTGCGTTAGTTTACGCCGCATTTCACAATCCTAGTATAACAGGCCCAATGCCTGTTTGGCTCGTCCCGCACCGCCGCTGCCGGCTCTTACCACCAGAGAGCTCTGCTTTTGCTATTAGTAGCTTTGGTGTGCCCGCCCACTGTGGGCTTTGGCGTATGCAAGTGCTTCGGAACTTCGCTATACATGCTGGATGCGACGGCGTAACGATCCTCGAATGCAATCATGAGCAGCGACGGCAGCAGCGACTACTCCTCGGCCAACGCAACCACAACTAATGCCCAGTATGATCCGTCTCGACCGGTCACAATGTGGCGGCATCGCCTGGAGCTGGGGGTTGTATGCACATGCAATGCATTGAGCTGTATGAAGCCCGTCGCCAAAACCTTAGGAGAAAGAGCAAGATATTCTGACAGTTGAGTTCAGTCATGATAATGGCAGCCCGCCTGTACACTCAACATCGAAGATTTGGAAGATTCCGAAAGGCAGAGTTATGGACGCTGGCTGCAACAGTGAGTTGACTCGAAAAGGTTCTGTCAAATTGGGCAAGTCGGTGCTGAGAAAATACGCAGGTGCTATTGATATTTCCTTTCTGGACAAGTCAGATTATGACGAATCACTTCGGAGGTGGAAAGCACATATGGAGCATTCCTCCTGAAGATACTATTCCTTTCTGGAAGGTAAAGAATCGAGTCGATGGCGTTTTGCAATGCCAGTGGCTGACTGGTCAACAGTGGGAAGCCGGGTGGTGCGGCTACTACATTGTTCTTTCGATGGTCAAGGTTTCGATGTGTTATGGTTTCCTGGAGATGTGTATTGTTGCCCCTTTGGAAATCTTGACACCGAAGTTGCTGACAAGACACGATGACAGTGCCGGATCCGTTCAGAGGATTTCGAATAGCCACACACGTACTTTCCGCGATCATAATAATGCTGGGCCTTGCCGAAAGCGCTGTCTGGGTTTTCCAATGCAGGCCCTTCATGTCGAACTTCGACTACGATGTTCAGCCCGTTCACTGCGCCAACATTGACGCTGCGAGATATAGTGAGACGAGAAGACTCCATGTCCGGAACAATGGCTGAGAATTTTGAAATAGGTTGGGCGGGATTGAGCATCGTGATTGACATGGTGCTCATCTACATTCCGATTTCCATTTTGCGACGCACTCGATTGAAGCATTACGAGAGACGAGTCCTCTACATGGTCTTTTGCGCGTCGCTTGTGGGGACCGTGATGACGTACGTGTCCAGAATTTCTGCTTTGCTGAAGCTAACATATTCGCAGGGGCGCTGGAGTTTTCGGAATCTGGACGAACCGCGCCCAGGAGAAGAGAGACGTTGCCTGGGCTGAAGTCGTGTTCGTCATGTTCAACTCGATTGAAATCCTCATGTATACCATCGGTGGGTCCATTGTCGTTCTTTCCCGCTACTTCATCGCGCAAGCAGCCAAGCGCGCAGGGACAGACGAGGAGGACTTCACTCCTTCTGGTTCGTGGACCCTCTTCGATCAGATTTCTCCCCAATTGAGGAGCAAAAAGGATACCACCACATCGACCGTGACCGTCAAGGACGACCAGCAGTCGTTTGATACCTACAGCATCAACGCCACATCGGCTCTTTCTCCACGGCTGGATCTTTCACCAGACGGCTTCAATCCATTGCGACCGCTTCCTCCGCCAGACAACGATGAAATGGCGTGCATGCGCGATCCAAAGAGCAGTCGATGGAATACCTGGGAAAAGCGCACCGTGTCTAAACATCGCTCCCACAGCCCAGCTTCGAAGTATTTGAGAAATCTAGGAATTTTGCCAGACACGAATACGCCGCCGCATACGCCACGCATACCACTTCCGTCCTGGGCGCTGGCTGAGCCGAGTGGTTCGCCAATGCTGCGACCGCCACGGCCTCGCAGTCAGCGGACTCAATCTTCCGGTGCCATCAGTCTGGAAAACATGGAACTGAGTGAGTTGGACGGTCGAGAACTGCACGATATTACACCACCGAGCCCACTCGAGCCCCCTGGACTTTTCAGACCGGATTCTAGAGGGACAGGAAGCAGCCGCGGTGGCGGTATCGGGCGGGCTCTCTGAGGTCTCTAGGCGAAGTTCAAGCCCTGATCAAAGTCTTGTCACGAGAGCAACAGCGAAAAACTGCTGTGTAAAGAACGAGGATGTGTCCTCATCATTTGCCAAAACCCATGGCTAGCGTTCGGGCCTCTTGATACGCCGAACTGGGGCTATGGCAGCGTTGCGGGCCACAGGTTTTGCTACCAAGCCTCGCTCTCTCGTTCCGGACTTTCCGCTGACGAACCGAAACCTACTGGGAAAGCGGCGTTGTGGTTGGTCGATAACAGGCGTCCTGGCAGACACTTTGCGCATCAAGGCCATTGAAGTGCGATGCTTTGTCTTGGAGATGCGAACAGCTTGGACTCTGGTGATGGTGTGATGGTAATGTTCAAGGGTCAACCTCAGGAGGCAGGAGTCCAGGCATTCGGTCTACTTTGTTTGGAAATTCCGTCAGGCGCAAGAGCAACGTGGTCGAAAGAGGTGGTAACTGCACCGGTTCGAGCGTGGTGGACGCTGTATGGAATCGTCACCAACAGGTACGAAGGCCGTGGAAGAAGGCATGTTCCATGATGGATTGTAATTGGCGATTTTGGTGGGCTTCTTTTTGGTCATTTTCTTTCCACGATATACCCCGTTGAATCCGTATTTCATTGGTGGAGGCTCAAAATACTTTTGGCTAAGCATTGAGAACTGCTTGTTGGTGCATCCGCGCTTCTCTCCGCATTCGAGTATCGAAGGCGCGATGCCTTGTAGCCCCAGTTGCTTAATTTGGCCACGTGAAACACTTACTGTCGTGCTCTTAAGGTTACCGGAGATATTGGAAAAAAAGGTATGGTTAAGAAGCCAGCAATGATTCAGGTTTGCGAGCGACTCACGCCAAGTGCGAGTCAGAAAGACCAGTTGGTGGCCATGTCGTGCAGACTGTTGCCAAAATCATCGAAACCTGGCTCCCTGACGCTCAAGCAAACGAGACATCTGAGGACGATAGGTGATGCAATCCGGAGCGCGCCTGCAAAGACGCTCGGCTGACGGTGGTAAGTCTCCTCGAATAGAAAGAAATTGAAGTGCCCTTGACACCTTGTCACTTAAAGCCATGACAAAGCGCAACACCAAAGGTAGCGAGAAACAGGGAGCATTCAAAGCTTCCAAAAAGAAGATTGATGGAAAGTGGTCAACTCTTGGAGCTAAGGAAATGAGCATCCGGATTCCTCCAAAAAGACACGGAGAGCACTCCAAAGCCAACCTCGCACCCCCGTGTGTGTTACACCAGTTGAAGCCTGTCTCCGACGAGTTCGAGACTTGACCTGTTCTGGTGATAGCCGGTATGGTGGTTGGTGGGTGAGTGGCGAGTTGACTGGGGAGGGCGTGGAGAGGTGGTCGGCAGGTACTGCGCTAACCCTGTCAGAGCGCGCTAACTAAGCGAACCGCCGCCGACTTTCCAAATTTCCCTTCGACGTTTCGCTCAACCACCTCAACCTAACCTTGCCCATCAACCAGGACGTGCCATGATCCGCCTGTTCCTTATCCGCCACGGCGAAACTGTCGACAACGTGGCCCAGCTCTAGTCAGTACCCTCTCTGCTCTCCCTGCTCCGCAAGTACGCTAACCCGCATAGCGCAGGCAGACGGGACTCTGAATTGACCAACCATGGCTTTCACCAAGGCACCCTGCTGGGCCAATGGATGGCCAAGAACGATATCCACCCCTCTCACATCTTCTCCTCCACCTTGAAGCGCGCCCAGAAGACTGCTCAGCTTGTCGCCGACGCCCAGAGAACAAAAGGGAACGCGGCTGAGGTGACGTGCCTGGGCCTGCTCCAAGAACAAGATTACGGTTCTTACGAAGGGCAGCCCTTCTCCGCACGATCGTTGGAACGCAAGGCTGGTCACGAATCGCACCAAACACCCGGTTCAGATGACTCAAGCTTTGTGGACGTCGAGTCGAAGGAATCCATGGCCAAACGGGCGGATGAATTCATCGACGACTACTTGATCAACCTGTGTGTGAGTGCCGAAGCTGGCGATGAGCCTGTGGTCGCTGTCGTTGCGCATGGTATCATTCTCTCCGTCTTGTGGAAGCGGTTCCTGCAGCGGCTCGACAAGAACAGCGTGAGCCTTGCGCCTGATCTGCAGGGTCTGAAAGCACCTGTAAGCTTGGAGCACCTTGGGACATTTTCTAACACAGGATACCTGGAGTTGGTTTTGAGCAAGTCCGAGTCTGCAAGCTGCTCCGACGCCCCAAAGGATGCGGAGGCTACCGAGAAGAGAAGTGCCACCGGCTCACCGACAACGAGGCCAGTCCTTGCCCAGAAAGATGATGAGGCGGATGCAAGAGAGCCTCACAACTCAGATTGCTCGCCTAAAGGCAGGCACGCGACGTCGCCAAGAACAACGGGCACTGTGCCAGCCTCGCTCCCGGCCTTGCACGGTTGGACTACAGTCATCAAAGCTATCAACTGCAAAGTCCACCTGCAAGGGCTGAAGCGAACTGGCCGTGGAGTTGGCAGCGCCAAACATGACGAGACGCAAAAGACCATGGACTCTTTCTTCAAGCGCCAAAAACGTGAATAATTGACCTTTCGTGCTAACCTCCCAAGCAACTAGAACTCATGCTACCCGCCGTCATTACTCCAGTGAAGTAAGTGTACCTGCATTTCCTTCAAGTCATTACCCTTCATGATGAGAAACCGATAACTCACAGACCTGTTCTGAAATATCGATGTGGACACATTATTGATCCAACTGCTGTCTGACCCTTCAATTCCCCCTCGAATTCAATCACATCTAAGAGGCGGCAAAAGCTGACTAGAAATCAGGCCTCCAGAACTCTGCGAAGATGCTGAGACGAGTCCAGCTTCGTGCCTTTGACGTCAGTCTCCAGCAAACCGGCAAGTCGTGATGTAGATGCAACACACCAACGCCGGCTCCCAGCTGCCTAGCTGATCTGTAGCTATACTGGGACTCGAGGACACCGCCACAACAAGCCGCCGATTTATAAACGGTCCGTGGCTGGCCATTGACTGTCAAAACCTCAGCCAGAGGCGCATCGACGGCTCGGTACGGGACGGATGCAGGGGTCCCGCCAACCACGCATCGCTCCCGGTCTGCCTGCTGCACTGACCACCCGGATCCGAGAACGACAAGTTTGAATAGTTATAGCATAGTTTTTTGGTCCTAAATAAATATGTGTTCGCTGATCTTCTCTCCAAGGACATTTGGCATTCTTCCTGCGGCTGACCTTTCTCGACAGTAGAGGTTGGTGTTGTAAATAGACGATCACCTATGGCCGTTGCCGTCCCGCCCAGCCTCTTTATGACAGCATCTTCCAGCCTCTCCCACCATCGCCACCATGTTTCCCCCAACAGTCAAAAATATGACGCGCACCAGCTCTGCCCTCTACATACCTCCCACTCCGTAAGTGTACCTGGTTGCGTTGAACAAACAGTTCACTCCTATCGCTCGTTCCCCTCGTTCTTATCATTTTTAACTCCCAATACGCTGGACCATCGCATCGCGGCTCGGTCTTTTAATCGAGCGCCAACAATAATAGGTAATCACAAGGGATGATATTGGACGCATAATCCTCTCCAATCCCACGGTAATAATCGACGGTTTTCACAGTACGTGATCAAATTGATAGAAATCTCGAGAATTGCACCCAAGCAGACACCGGGGTTGCAGCAGCAGCTGGCTAGATGGCGGCTTACGATTGATAGTTCGCTCTTGATCAGTATACCACCGGCAGTAGTTCCACCAGAAAACAACAAACAAATCCTTCCAGAAGTTCCTCTCAGTACGATACCACCCAATCAAGGCGAAAGCAATAGAATTATTGAAACCGCTCCAGGTAGTTTGCTGAAACAAGACGCGTTTGGTTCTGTCCTTTAACATTTTTAACAGGCGAAGAAGCAAAATCGTTGGGACCCGCTGCGAACGCGGCAAGGCCACCTTTATCCAGAGCCCAAGGACCGCCAATTCCAGAAACGACGCCGCTGGCCATGGCAACTCCCGAGCCTCTGAATGCGCTTTCCGTCTTGCTCTCCGCCCTGAGCTCCGTCACTGTCAGCTACCAGACGTATTTCGAGCCCAGTCCGACTCTTCAAATCAGCGGCTTAGCTACCGCGACGACCACGGTCACCGTGTCTGAGTTTCCTACGTCCAGTATTCAATCCGTCGTCAACAGCATCATCTCCAATGCCCTGGGATCCGCCACTGGCCAGCCGTCTGTCCCCTCTGTGTCGATTGCGGTGAATACGGCAAGCAGTCCGACGCTTGCTGTCTTGCCTTCGAAATCGACAAGTCCACCGGTGCCTTCGTTGCCTTCGTCGCCGCTTCCATTGCCTTCAAGTCCGTCGCCTTCGCTAGTATTGCCGCCGCTGTCGACAAGTATCCCGCAGACAACCATCTCGCCGCCACCGACAACTCCTGTGCTGCCAACTCTCCCGCAAAGCTCCACGCCAGCAGTCATGCCGTCGTCTTCGCAAAGCATCGCCACCACTCCGCCGACGACGCCGCTAGTCTCCAGCACGTCACCTCTCACTTCGCCGCCAACGCCATCTTCGACTTCGCCAACGGAAACCTCGACCAGCAGTAGCAGCAGCCTAACAAGCTCGACTCCAACTTCAACGACCTCGTCATCTTTCACCACCTCCACGTCTTCCACCTCGTCGCCATCATCATCGTCAATAGAAACGACAGCCAAACGCCCCACCGAAACGCGCGCGCCTCCCGTCCCGGCAGCCGGCGCCGCACGGCTCGTCTTCTCCTCGCTGCCGCTTCTACTATGCGTCGTTGCAGCCGCAACGGCCGTTGTGGTGGGGGCGTGACGAGACGAGTCGTCCGAGAGCTTTTCCCGGTCTGCGATTTATCCTGATTTTGCCGAGGCCTGTCGAGTGGAGAGATGAACGAGCACGCGATGAGTTTTAGACGAAAAGACCAGGGGCGGCGGCGGCGAACGACTGCTTTTTCGAGACGTGCGACCCATAGAGCTGTTTTGCTTGGCTTTTAGACGGTTTGTTGGGTGGGTGGGCTTGCATCTTTCTCTCGTCTCACCATCAATCCGACGGGGGACACGCTTTTGCACTAATGGGGGTAGGGACGGACATTGGCATTACAGGACCTGCTCACGCTGGCTACGATTCCAATCCGACAAGCGGAAAAGTTGGAGGGCAATCAGTCGGCCAGCCAGCGCAGGGCTCCTGTCGCCATGTGGATTACACTTCTTGGAAATATTTTTGCGGCGGCGGTTTAATTGGGAGGGTACTAATTGGATCGGATGGGGAGAGCTGTCGACATACCCCGAATACATTCGCTTTTTCTATTTTTTTCAGGCTTTCTTTTCCGCTCTTCGGTGCTTTGTATTTCTATGTCGGTCATCTGGCGGACGACTGACGAGTCGTCGTCTGCGTACTCGATGAGCAGGTCCACTCTAGAAAGTCGAAAGGAGGAGAGTTGGGGCAAGGCAGACCGAAAGCAGCGCTCGGAAGTGCCTGCTATTGACGCGAGTCCTTCAACCGCAACAATTCCCTTCCAAAGCTGCGCGCTATTGGCACTCCGCTGCCCAGCTGCATGCCGTTTTGCTTGTCTAAGTAAGTTTTGCACGCTCCTACGAAACTTGAACCTCTAAACTCATCACTGTGTCAAACAGAGCGCAGACAAGGAGCGTTCGAATTCGACTTCTCCACGCCTATAAAGGAGAGGATTCAGACAATGTCGAAAGACACCCACACAGGGAGCATTCGACCCCCTGCAGACCTGCATTCTAGTCCGGCTTATTGACAGGGCTGAGAATACCAGAACCATCGAAAAATGGTTCTGCTAATGAGGGGAGCATTTTGGCGACGAAGACGCGCGCACGAGAAGCATTCGACATCCCGCGGACCTGCAGTCCAGTCCGACATAGCGCGTCAGGCTTTTTAAAGGTCTTCGACTCAATCCATGATCTGGCCTTGAGAGGCACTAGAAACCGATACCGCAACTAAAGTCTAAACAAAAACAACCTACATGGCCTTCATCACAAGGGCAAGGGATTGACGTACTCATTTCTCTCTTCGTCTCCCTACTTGTTTCTGGGGCTGGTAGGTTTCTTGGAGAAAGTGCCGCGCCCAATCTGCTCTACTGGTGCTATCACTGTAGCAATATTGCAAATCCAATCAAGATACCACAGTCCTTGCGCAGGCAGCCAGGGTGATAGTGCTTATCACCGGCATAGGATGGGTTGAAATCCAAACCCCAGGGCAGATCCGTTCGAATGCTCCTGTAGAGGTGATTGAATCTCTGCTCTATCTCATGGATGTCTACCATCCCTCTGAATTCGTTTCCGCTAGTCGACGCTCCTCCTACAGGACAACAGATCAACTTCATTTCACGATTCTTTCCTAATGCGTCGCATTTGTCAGAGTTGCAACTGCAAGAGGCGTGCCAAACAAACACCTCTTTTTGCCCTCATGTTCTTCTGCCTTTCCCGTCCACGTGAATTCATCCTTTGCGCGACAAAACACGCATGTACATGACTCCTTCTGTAAGGGAGCTACGCCATATCAACCCCTTTCTTGTCTACTGAACCCCTTGGCCCCTGGACCATTGATCTCGTCTCCCGACCACGCCGCAACCACCTACCTCAGCGCCAGCCTTGCCTCGCTTCGACGGCGCAGGCCTCCCTACGCGCCTCCATCGGCGAACGCGACAAGGCAAACACGGCCGTGGCTGTGGCAAAGCAGAGCAGAGCAGAGCGGCGGCGGCGAGTCGATGGACGGAGCAACCTCCGGCGACGCCGACACATGTCGAGGCCAAGAAGTGGAGTCCACACTTGCAGATTTCGAGTCAACTTGCAGAATACCATAATGTGGCGTAGAGCAGCGCAGTGCTGCGGCGCAGTAGCGCAGGGCAGATCAGGCGCGCCTCTTTATGCATCGACGACAGGCGATGGCGATGCGGGACGCCTGATGCGATGCGATCCAATGGCATCGGGTCGGGTCGGGACGAGCGATCTGAGGGAGGCGTATGAGATTGAGGGGGGCCTAGATGCACATGTGTACTTGGGAGATGGAAGGATGAACGGAGCGACGGATGGAGGCTGTGGCGAAGGTGGATGATATGTGGAGTTGCATGCTGGTTGGCGGGATTTTGGGTCCTAGGTTGCCATGCTATGGACAGGGAGAGAGTTAGCAGTGAAGCGGAGCGAGAGGGGCGAGGGGCGAAAGGCGACGAAGTCTGGTGCCATTGTTGTTGCTGATTCCTAGGTTCAGACAGTTTGGACGTTGCAAGCTCCCAGAATTCTCCTCAGCTGCTCGATCAAGGCCCGAACACTTCCCCTTCCAACGCCTGGAGCTTCAATGCTTCCTATTCATGCATCATCTATTCTTTCCTGAAATCAGTCTCTCTTCTTGCCTATTACCTTTGAATTTGCGGGATCACTATGTTTCCGTTTGGGCATTGCTCGTTCATGACAGCAACCGCGGATGGCGCGGGAATCTCTAACATGGAAATATTTGATTCAGGCATACGTAGAAAAAGTCCAGGCGGAAAGTCGATTGGGCGAGACAGAACATGGTGGAAAAATGGCGGTCGACAGGATTGTCATACCCTGAAGCAAGTGGCACTCGCAGTGAAGTGTTGCTGAATTTGGTCTAACTCTTTGCAATCACATTCGGAGAAAGGAAACACGGACTTTGCGCGTATAAAGACAAAACCAGGAGACAAAAGTCGTCGCCCAACCGCTAGGAAGTCCGTGAAAGCGAGAAGAAATCGGTACGCTCATTTTGTCACATCCTACCTTCGAATGTTGGCATCATGGATTCTGACTCCAACTCTGATCCGGAGCTGGACGTGGACCACACAGGGGGGTGAAAAAGAAATGACAGCTCCAAGGCGGTACGGGGGACTTGAATGCTCCCTGTTGCCATCCTTTCACGCGCTCAAATGTCTAAGTCTTTAGGTGCTGAGGTGCTTGATCACTCCCTGTACACATGCGTCTCGACTTCCCCACCAAATACCTACGTCCAAGAACATAGCTATAGGGGGCATTCAAGCATCCGCACCACCTTGGAGTCGCCAACTCTTTCATAACCCCCTATGACCATACCTTTTTGCTTACCAGGATGGACTTCCATTTCTTGAATCCTGGCTTTTGTGGCGTGCAACCTGGCTTTTGTGGCGTACAATTCAACTCGTCTATACTATGACACTGTCTCCTCAACTTCCTCGCTCCCTTGCGTTCCCAGCGACGCCCGTCCGCGGTTTGTATCCGTTTGGACTGAGCATAATGCACGCACAAACGCTTGCTTGTGATGCCTTGGTTGCGTTAGGCAAGCAAGAAAATCAGTAAGAGTAGAGAGAATGCACAACAAGCGACTGAGCGGGAGAACAAAGAGCCAAAGACAAGACATAAGAGATGAAAAAAAGGAAACAGAAATATGACAAAAATCAGGAACGAGGAGTCAGACGTCCAGTAGTTTGCCTACCTGACACTAAGGTACTGGGCAGCCTGTCTTGAGAGAGGTGGGTGGTCTAGAGAGCATCGCTACAGATCCAACCCACCAATCTGGCAGGTGGTTGCCATCACCAGCAACAGCACCATCACCACCCGCCTTCCCCAGCGAAATCGGCCACACGCGCATCGCGCAGACTGGGATACACAGCGCGGAACCAACCGCTGTCCAACGGCACAATCCGCTTGTTCATCCATCCTCCCACCTCCCACGCGCCTACCGACGGAGCAATTCCTTCTTTTTCCTCCCCCTCAAAATCTTCCATCTATGGAGCGGTCCTTGCAAGCACCAGTCCGCCCTACGAGGCAACTGAGCGCGTGCGCGCGTGCGTGCACCTCACGGACCCCCTCCATCTCGAGGCTCTGCGAGCCCCACAGCGCAACGATGGACCCCACCGCAGATGACTGACCGGTGGTGATGATTTTTTTTTCTTTCGACTCGTCTCCGCGATGTTTTCTGCAATGCAGTCATGGAGTGCCGAAAAAGAGCGACGATCTAATCAATCAGCCACTCTGCGCTCGCTCGGTCGGCTCGGCGATTATTGTGGTGGTGAGATTCGCCGCATGCTTGATTATTTTGCCGCGCCAAAGCGAGATGGATCATGAACAGCGCGACTCGTGTTCGCACCGACCGGGCTGCCGCGTGGGCGAACAACGACCACGGACGAGTCGTGCTGTTGGCTGCCGCGTGGACGCAGTGGGTAGTCTGAGATCCAAGCTGGCTGCAATGGAATTGTGCGAGAACTTCAGAAAGGAGGGAGTGCGGTTGGTGGCTGGTTGCGCAGCCTCATCATCGACTGCTTGCGGCAGTCAAGGCATCAAGCGTAGGTAGTGTCAACGGAGGAGACGGTCTCTCTCTGTCCGTCCGCCGGTGAAATCCGTTAGGTGGTCATCTCGTTCATTGGTGGTGACTTTTGCGCACCCATCATCCATCTAATCAATCGCATCAAATCAAATCAAATCAAATCCATCAATCACGCCCCAAATCCAACCACCGCACGTATCCCCTCCAATCGCCGAGCATGCAGCCATAAAGCCGAGGTGCGAGCTGCGAGAAGGAAGAAGAACGGCGGGCGCTTCATCGTTTACGGCAGCGATCGACACCATCGCGGACTAGCAGCGCGACCCTCTGGTCCGGGGCACAGGCGGCGGCGCGTGCGGTCTAGAAGAGCCGCAGCCTCCGCAGGGCCGCTCAAAGGGTCGAAGGATGCCGTCAGGTCGGCACGGCGCGGACTTGACGGGGCTGGCAAAGGCCGTGGATGGATGGACGACCGGAGCAGATGTGACGACAGACTTGTTGCGCCGGCTGTGGCCGTCCGTGTGCGTGTGGGCGACTTCGCGATGCGCAGCAGCGTGGGCGGTTGCATCATGACCGGCGACGGCGACGGCGACGGGCACTGCCGCAGCGAGAGTCGGGACGGAGGAGAGGTTGTGGGCAGGGCCGGCATTCGAAGGGGGAGAATGATCGCTCACTCATTGGAGGAAAGGGAGAGAGTGGGTGCCAGAAAGGGACAGGACGAAAGGGTTTGGCGAGCTACGATTTCCTGACGTATGTGAGGACCCGCGGGGATGGGCGCTAGGTGGTTCCAAGGAGAAGGATGAGAAAGAAAGAGAGGGAGAGGAAGGACTCCAAACGACGTTTATTCCCGCCTCGCCGACCAACTTCGCGTTGCTGCTATGTATGTATCCACACTACTGCGATGCGCCGGTGCCCGTCCCCTAGACCCCAACCCCAACCCAGCCCAACCGTCCATCGCCATGCCCAAACAAAACAAGCAAGCAACAATGCCACACCTCCAAACGCAGCAGCGGGGGTATTCAAGTTTTTGCGTGTGCGCATATTTTTAACCCCCATCGACTTCCAGGATCTGGGGGAAAAAGAAAAGATTCAAAAAGGCCCCGCGGAGGGAAAGAGGAAAAAAGAAATGTATAGATGCCTGCGCGATGCTTCTTTCCTCGTATGCGTACCGTAGAACAGGGGTGGGAGTAGCAGGAAAAAGAAGGGGCGAAAGGAGGCCGGAGGACGTGGACATTTTAGACAAGGGTGGAAAAGAAATTTGAGAATGTGACTATGTATGTGAGTGATTTGAGGATGGAATAATGGTAGTAGATTCTGAAGGGTGTCTTTTGTTGCCGCTGCGTAAATGGTATCTTCTGAAAACCGACAAACATATGACGCGCGCGCCCGAGCTGCTGCGTCCGCTAATACTATACACATATGGAAAAGATTGTAAAAAGGAGAGGTCTATCGCCTCGGGTCCTGTGGCCTGAATCCAAAAGCTGACCTGCTGTTGGTTTGCGTAATGATGGGAGCCGTCATCAGTCGTCGCCACCAAAGGCAAGATGTAGATGGCGTCGTATCGACAAGTCTTCACAAGATAGATGTAAATGGTCCAGGATGCGAGCTCTGGGCTAGTATCCAAGAGCGTCCAAGAAATCCCAACTGCTGATGCCGGCCGTCTGTCGAAGTCTGCGTCGTCTCTATTACCGGAACCAGTTGGCAAATCTCCGCCGTTGTTCACCCGCAGCGCCAATCGCTTCGAGGCAAGTAGACTTGTCGTAGAGTTCCTGGTACCTGTTAGCAATTGTCGTGTGCGTTGAACCCTTGGCAATCTTACGTCGTCGTCCTTGCATATCCGCAAGTCCAGCACAAGACTCTTAATGTCGTCGTTCCGCGCAATGTTGGGGTACGGCACTCCTTGGGCTCGTTGAATACCGACAATGACTTCTCCCATGATTGCAAACTTCTTCCAGTTGATCCGCTCCCTGCCTTCGATGCCTCCCGGAGGAGCTTCCTTCTCTTGCTGTCCGGTTCGGTTCAAGACTGCCTGAAGCTTTGCAGCCGACTCTGCTTGTGCATCTGCGCCACTTTCGGCAGCCGCCTTGGCTACAATCGAAGGGTTGTGAGAGGGTCGTCGGCTGGGTTCCGCCACGAAGGTTGCATTACCCTCTGCTGCAGACACCAGGTCGCGTCGATGGAGTGGAAGGTAGGGGATTCTCTCTCCCGACGAATTTTCCCAAGCAAGACGATATGCAAAGTGACTCTTTTGTGTACTCATCAAGATTTCCAATTTCATAAAGTCCTTGGCAATCTGAGGCTGTATGATTTCTCTCGTCGCCGCCAAACGGTGGATTGCGGTTCCATTCAAACCAGCCAGCACGGCGCCAAGAGAGTTGTAGTTGTTGAGCTCGCGCAGCTTGCGTGCAACCTTCATAAACTTCTCCAGCATCATGGCGCGATGCTTTGGCTTGTCACGGAGGAGGATAAAGTTGGTCACCCAGTACGCCAAATGGTTGAAGTGCTCAATCATGCGGTCCACGTTGTCCAGATTCTTGCACTTCTTCTTTTCAGCGGCATTGAGACTGACGTGACGTACCAAGTCACGTGGCCGGATGGAAGAAAACATGATCCAGTCGATGCGAGTCAACTCGCGAGCAATGGCTTCCTCAGGCTCGCCCATGAGCAAGTGCCATTGGGTTTTTGTCAGCTGCGCGCGTGGGATCGGCACAAGGAGCTTGGCTTGTCTTCGTGCAGCGTCAATCGTGGTCAACATGGTTCCCGCCGAGCTCGTCGAGGTTGTGCTTCCGGAGCGTTCAAAATGACTCGAGCTGATATCCTTTTGACTGGCCGAGTCCCCTGTTACGCTGATGGAAAGATCGGTCGTGCTCTTGGATAGCGAGTCGTCCTCGGACTCCTCGGCCACAATGACATGGTTGACCGACAGGCTCCTCCCCTGATCCGCACGCTCCCGATTCTTGTCATTGCACGCCCAGTCCGTGTCGTCATCTTCGTGAGCAACCTCGAGGTCGGACAGTATTTCCTTGGACGCAACGGCGAATATCCTGTTGTGCGAGAGGCGGTGGACGAATTGAGTCATCTTGCGCTTGGTGAGGGGATGCGCAAAGTCTCCAGGGTAGTTGCTGAGCCACTGCTCCATGATGGAGAGATGGCGCAGCTGCGAAGTTGTGCGAATCATCTTGGGGTGCTTCTCATGGTCGAGAGCTTCGAAGCGCTTGATGATGGCCTCGAGAAGCTGGCTGGGGGCGGCAAACTTGCGGTAGAGGGCGAGGAAGATGGCGATGAATTTCGTGTCCTGCTTGGACTGCGGCTGGGCGACGAGACGGTCGACGAGCTGATCAAAGGTGTATCCATTTTCGTCAGACGGCATGACGGAGACGATGCTGGGTTCGTAGTCCGAGTCGTTTGCTTCGGAACCAAAAGAGTCGTATCCTGGTGGCTCTTCGAGGTCCGCAAAATTGTTGTAGGCACGGGGGACGGTTTTGACCTGGACCTCTGCATCATTGTCCGACTGGAGCTTCAAGCGCGAACCCGAGAATTCTGAGCTGGCGCGTTCATGTTTTCTGTTCCAGCCGGGGCGGGGGGAAATGGGACGAAGAGCGGACGAATTGGAGGCGGCGCGGCGGCGGAGAGCTGCGTTTGCTTTGGACTGGTCTGCAGGCAGTCAGGACAAAATGAATCTGGACGGGCATGAAACACGTCGCACGCATAAAACAGCAGCTGCTGTGCAACAGCAAACGCGCCAGCCGGACCGAGCACCCATGCGCTCGACAGGGGCCCACAGGGGCACAGCGAGCAAAGGCAGCAACAGCATGGCTACGAGAATAAAAACCAACTCACCCTGTCGCGATGCCAAAATGGCCCGCAGCATGACCGAAAGGCAGAGCCTCTGACTCTCGGGAGAACCATCTGAGCTTCGAAACGCGGGCAGCTCTCCCACCAAGGTCTTGGCCCTCTGCTCCACCACGGCCGGGTCGACCTGGCGATGCGCCGGGTGGTGGTCGCACTTGCACCCGACAAGCACGCAGGGCAACGCCGTCTTGTGCACCACGTCTGTCGTCCAAAAAATATCAGCCATTATTGGTCGTTGCACGAAAAAAAGAATGTCGTCCACGCACTCAGCATTCCCGGCACCTGCGCCAGGCTCTCCTGGTTCATTACGTCGTACAGCATGAGGGCGCCGTCTATCCGGGGCACTGGGGCGTCTTCGACCTTATCGGGCCAGCTGATGCGGTCATCATCCTCCAAGTCCAAGTCTTTGAAGGCAATCTCGACGAGGCGCACGGTGTGGATAGCTCCGTCGATGGACAGCTTGCGTGTTTCGATGCGCTCGCAGGAGCGGCCGACGATGCCGAATGCGCGGCCCATGAACTGCGACTTGCCGACGCCATTGTCGCCAATGACGCCAATGTTGATGTCCTGGAGGTCGGCCTGCATGGCGGTTAGTTGTGGGAGCTGATCAAGGGCGAGGAATGGACGCGCCTGCGAGGTGGGAGGGGAGCGAGGGCCGTTGGCCTGGGGGCCGTCCATTGGCGGAGGACGGGGGCCAGTGTCGTCGGGTTCTGGTTGTTCGTTGGGAGAGGAGAGGATATAATGTGGTGACTCGTGGTATCGCTGGAAAAAAGGGTCCTTGCTGATGTCGTCCTGGGGGGTGTCGTCGTCGCCGGAGAGGTACCGGGAGTAGTCTAGGTATGCTCTAAAATCATGGCCGTGTACGCCGGGCGGGCTATCGAGCGAGGAGTGGGTATGAGGGGCGGAAAGGGTTCGCGGGCCCAGCTTTGGACGGGTAGGGGGTTGGACGGGGGTGGAGAGGTTCGGTAGGGGCGAGTCGGTGATGGAAGTGGTGGTGGTTGAGGCGGCGTACTTGTGCGACGACTTGGGTGCGCTGGAGCTGTCGGGCTGATTTGTTTGAGTTTGGTGGGCTTGGGTGGTTTGGGTTTGGGGCGGCGCGTGGAGGGCCTTGTCCCTGTCCTTGCGGGAGCCGCTCCAGGGCATATGCAGACGGCGTGACGAGGTCGACGAGGAGGTGGAAGTTGAGGGTTTTCGGGTCGTCGTCGTCGTCGCAGTGGTAGCCGTCGTGAGAGCGCTGTCGATGGACGAGCGTGAAGAGTCGCGTCCAGGGGAAAGAGGCAGAGGCGGCGGAGCAGCGCCCGAGCCATCTCTGGTGGACGCTCTCTTGGTTCGCCGCGACGGGCCACTTGATGCCTCGAAGATGGTGACGGGGAGCATGATTGAAATTGGGGACTTTTGCTACATTCCATTGATAGAGGCGGAGGCAGCCATTATTCTAGGCAGGCTGACGATCCACCGACTCTTTTTGCCAATACGTACACTCCAGTAACACATGCGACGCAGCATCCATCACCGGCGCGGCCGCGAGCCGGAGTCGGCGATGGCGACGGGATGCGGGCGCGGGCGGTCCACGACTCCAACGGTACTACGCCCGTACAGGGCAATTCGCGTCCTCGCCTGCATCGTCAAACTTCTGCATCGTCTTTGAAACTGATCCCAGCTGACCTGGGAGCCTTGCGCTGGGGCTTCCGTCCCGCCTCCTTTGGACCTTATCCTTATTCCTGCCCGCCACATGGCGCCTGTCAACACGTCAGACTCTTTCGAAAAAAAATTCGACGACTGCTTTCGACGTCAAGGCGATCTCAATATTAACCGGGCGATCATCCCGTCGACGAAATCGGCCTCACGGGTGGTCCCTGTCGTGTCCAGAGGATAAGCTTACTCGACCCGCAATCGGTGACGCAGCCTTCACTAGTTGGCATGTCTTTGACGAGATGCCTCGCCGTCTTTCAGTCTCTTGTCTACATGTAAGTTTCTTCTCGACAGTCAACAGCCGTCACTCCGAGCAAGATTTACAACACCATCTTTCCAAGCTCCGCAGTCCATTTAGCCGCGCGCCATCACATTACGTGCTCTCACACATGCTTAAAACGACATGGATCCCTCCCTGCGTCACAAGTCGTCTGCTGCCCCAAGATTTGTCCAGCAGATCGGCCCTTGGACGTTTTGCACGCCTACCTGTCAACAAGACTCTCTTTCGTTGTGATTGGGTCTGCCGCCGAAATACCCATGAAGTCAATCCTGCCGTCGTGCGACCCGCGTCTCGAAAATAAATCCTCCCGGCCCATCTCCCGACGGCTTAGCACATCACTCTTTCTTGTTTACTTTTTGCTGTCAATCTTCCTCCCATCAATCATCGCCATTTTCTTCTGCCTTGTTGGGTCTCTTGCTTCGCCCTATCCAGCCCTTTTCGTCACCCGCATATCATGCACCCCATCCTGTACCGTCTGTACCTCTACGCTTGTAGCAGGTCACCCCACTCACATCTCCACAGCCTGTACGGCACAGAAGTCTCCCAGTTGCACGTCCGCCCTCGCCAAACCCCCTCATTTATGTCCATGGGTATTTTCTGCAGACGGCCAAGCGCCAAGCGCCAAGCAACCACCACACCACCTACCCACCCACCGATGAGATGATCCGACTGCAGGGGGGAGACCATCACCCCTCGCCCCTGCTGCAGACTGCTGCTGCTGCCCCGCACGTCATCCCCCGCCGCGCATCGCAAATCCCACACCTATGTCCTGCGCTGCGA
This sequence comes from Phyllosticta capitalensis, assembly GCF_038381095.1. Taxonomy (NCBI): domain Eukaryota; kingdom Fungi; phylum Ascomycota; class Dothideomycetes; order Botryosphaeriales; family Phyllostictaceae; genus Phyllosticta; species Phyllosticta capitalensis. The sequence goes on from NW_027117439.1 coordinate 3,758,929, forward strand.
ACCAACCAATCGACTCATCTACCCTACCCTCACTCACTTGACCTCCCCACGTAAATAACCCTCCAATCCAAACCCATCACATCCTCCGCCCAGCACCGCCCAGCTCTGCTTAATTGATTGAGTGACTAATGCAGCGGCCGCTTGCTTTCCCTCCCGCCTTAGATTGTCTGCCTGCCGCCAACGCCCACGGACCGGGCGGTCCGTCGCGGCATGCCCGCGGATGGACGGGCGGATGACTGCCGGCCGGCTGTTGGGCAGCTTGCAAAAGAAATGTCAACTCCAAGGTAGAGCAGGGGTGCTTGAATGCTCCCTAGTCCACCGCTTGCTGAAATGCCCATGTCTCTGTGCCGAGGCACTTGAATGCTCCCTGTAGTTGTGCTCTTGGACCCGGTCGTTTGGAAAGTTGACCTCATGTGCCCAAGTTTTGATGCCAAGATGTGTAAGTGTAGGGAGTGCTCAAGCACCTTGCTACCTAAAGACTTGGACGTCTGAGCCCGTCAGATGATAGCTTCAGGGAGCACGAAAGCACCCGCCCCAGACTCTTGACATTTCTTTTGCAACCCACTGGAGAGGTGACTGCAAGCAACAAACAAGCGAGCAGGATGGCAACGTCTACCCTTTACAAGCCAGGAGGATTCTCTGGGATGCTAGCCGATTTTAGAACGGCTTAAAGGTCAACGCCTCTTCAATGGGAGACTCCCCATCTTGAACTTCCCCATGCAGTATCCAACATAATGAGGTGCTTCAACATATGATGATGCTGGGTCTCGCTCATATGATGCCATGATGGCGTCATTTCTCATCGTCACAAAAGGCGAGTAGAACAATAGCAGTCTCTCCAGGTCGCGACTGCCTTCAAAAACATTGCTGATTCCCATGTCCCCATCATGGGTTCGTGCTCTCGCTTATTTGCCCAATCAGCGTCGTCATCTAGGCTGCAGGACGCTAGTGAAGAGGACTTCGAATGCTCCTGCTCAACCATCTTCCTTCAACTCCACTCCCTAATCAACATGGAGCAATCGAAATCAACAGCATCATATCTCGATCCTACACATCAACATCATCAATGGGAGACCAGATTATAAGAAATACTTTCATTTTCTCCTTTTTTTGGTCTTTTCGCACCTCCGACGCCTCACACTACCACGACTGCCTTTGATTATCAGACCGTTTTCGCACTCAAATCATCAATCCACCGAAAACTTTTTGGGGCGCCCTTTTTCAACGCCGGACTCCGTACTCAGGATGACGCTCTAGCTCCGCGTCATTCAATCCGTCAAGAAGGAAAATCAACCACCACTCGAAAGGAAACAACTTTTCAATCCGCCAACGTCCGCCAACTCCCCATCAAATCTGCCCAGAGAGACGCGTGAAGACGCTAGTCACCAGAATGCTGTCGTCCAGGAGGAAACCGGCGTCGGCCCTCGCCTCCGTCATCAGCTTTTCAGTGTGGAGCTTGTGCCTCAAGAGTTCCTGGAGACCGCCTCTGCAGCTCAAGAAGTCCGTGTAGCAGTTGTCGCAAAACTTCAAGTCGCAACCGCCGTTCTTGACGCGCGAATGACCGCATTCATAGGACGCGACTCCTACGCAGATGCTGCAAAACTTGTCATCAGCTGTTGGCTTGCCGTTGTAGAGACGGTCCATTTGCACCGCGTGCGCATCATCCCTCCTCTCACGATCCATTGTGAGCGGCCACAGGCTGCGGAAGTCCTGGTACTTGTGACGCTCTGCGGTGCCGGAGGATTCGCAAGACAAGATCTCAAAGCGCTTCTCAACACATGCGAAGCACATGTTTCCCGCCGGGATGCCCGCAGCGCGATGACCATCGTCCACCTCCGTATAGCCGCATCCGTCGGTCCAAGCGATGACATTCGGCTTGACCCAACCGAGGCCGAACATGGCATAGGTCGTGTCCTTGCACCAATTGCAGCCACGCGAAGCTTGGTCGCCGTTGAAGACAATCGGGTGCGCGTAAGGAGTGAACAAGCTGTCGAAAAAGCCCTTGTTGCCGTTGAAATCTTCCATCTCCATCTTTGGCTCGTTGGAGTTCTGGGCGATCGGCACGTCCGAGGCGACGTACGGCTCCTTTTGCATCTTCGGAGCGGGCGCATTGATGACCTTGACTTGGTTGTACTTGCTCTTGGGCTTGGTGCGAGCTTGCACATTCGGAGTCTCTTGTCCGGCAAATTGCTCATAGTATGAGGCCGGTCCTGCAACCACATTGCTAGGTCTTCCCTTGGCCTGGTCTTTCTTGCTCGTCTTGGGCTTCCAGTCGTCCAAGTCAATCACCTCCGGCTCAGGCTCAGGGATCTGGTGAGGCTTGGCCCTTCCCTTGCCCTTCCAATCAGAAGGACCGGCCACCGAATCGTTGTTGAAGAGCTGGGAATAGTAGTCTGCCGTGGGTCCCGAGCCGAGACAAGTTGACTTTTCCCTGATGAAGTTCTTGGGACGTTCATCAGCCTCCACGGCCGAGTCGTCCGCAATGGTCAATCTGTTGGCCGCTGGCTGCAGATCGGAAATCATCTGGGCCACCGGAGCATTCGACTCGAGCGCACTGGGACCCGCAACGACGACGTTGTCATCAGCCTGGGGAGTGAGCGTATCAACGAGCTTCGACGCGACAACTTTCTCAAAGGTGCACTCAGTACCGGAGTCCGAGCAAGACTTGCAAGGAGGCTCGTCCTCCTTCTTCCTCAAAGAGCAGTGCTTCCTAGCCCGTCTGCACGGCGCACACGAAACGAATGCGCGGGCCTTGATGTATTTCATGCCTGGCGGTGGGGTGTAGGTCGCGCGTCGTGGCATAGCATGCGGACCGGCGATGCATGGCTGGTTCGAAGCAGCGCACTGGCGGCACGGAGCGCTGTGATCGTCCAGGACCTCTTCTCCTTCCTCGACCGCGTAAGAGCAGTCAATTTCGGCGTCTTTGCATGGCTCACAGGCCTGCTTGCGATCAGGGGGAGTGATCAACTCGCAAGGAATATGCTTAGAGCCTGCGAAGTGGGTGACACACTGGACGCAAGGCCAAACTCCACCAGCCTTGCGAAGATCGCAGTGTTCATTCACCTCCCGGCAGCGAATGCATCCGCGAGCAGCAGGATGGCCACGAAGATCGTCGTGTTCACCGGCGGGGTCAGCAAGAGGGCCGAGGCTTTCATCCTCCACCATGGGCGAGTCGTAACGAATGGGTCGCGTACGTGGCCGAAGACGCCTCGTGGGGCTCTCGTTGCCATCATACTCGTCAAGCGGACCACCGGTGAGGGGGTCGTCAAAGCAATTGTGATCCCTGCCGTACGGCCAGTTGTCGGGGTGTGTCTTCATCCACTCAATTCCCGCTTCAGACTTCAGCGGGAGGACTAGGTCCCAACTGGCGCCCAGCTGCCTGGCCTTGGACGGCGAGAGTTGACGAACGGTCCTTGGCTTCTTGCTCGGGCTCTCTTCAAAGCCTTCCTGGGGCCTCTTGGGAGTTCGAGGAGTCTTTGGAGCCGGTCCACGCCTGATTTCTCGTTAGCGATGCAGCCGGCAGTCGATGCGGGCTTGTACTTACCGAAGCGCCTTCCTCTCTTCCGACGGATCATAGTTGCCAGACTCGTCCCAGTCCTGGACGGTCGAGTGGACGTGACGCGCCTGACGGGCCGCATGCCTGAAGTCATATTTGGCTGGAGCCGTCTGAACCTCCTCCTCTTCGTCTTCGTCTTCGTTGTCCGGCTGCTCTTGGTGGGCACCATCGTCGACGTAGTCACCGTCGGCAGTGTCCTCTGGCTGCTCCATGTGAACATCATCGTCGACGTTGGCACCATCATCGACGTAGTTGCCGTCAACGGGGTCCTCTGGCTGCGCCATGTGAACATCACCGTCGGCATTGTCGGGCTCGGCCTCGTCGTGCTGGTCGTTCATGCTGTAGCTCGTCAAGGCGTTCGGGTTCGAGAGGGTGTCAATGATTCCACCCGGGGCTAGAGGCGCAGGCGGCTCGTCTTCACCATCAGAAGGGGGATAGAAGTGAGCTTCGTGGGAACGGCAACGGCCGTAACCCGCCAGCACTCGGCCTTCTGTGTCAAGTGTCAGATCAAAGGAAGTGAGGTGAAGAGCTGGGGAAAGCAAAGCATGTGAGGGCAAACGTACCGGAGCCGGAGCGGTCATCGTGGTTGGTGTACGCGAGGGTCTGCGCCATGTCGCGTGGGTGAAGGTTGAGCGAATGTCCAGGCTGGTCCCTGGGCGAGTTCAGGGTAGGGCTGTCAGCGGCGCGACCATTCCCGAACAAAGAGTTGGATGACGGCATGGTCATCATCGGCAGCGCGTTGTCGGCTCGATGCTGGTTGACCAAAGTAGCCCAGTCCGTGCCAACCTGAGGAGCAAAGGCACGGGAGTTGGTGAGAGGGAGAGGGGGTGGTGGTGAAGGGGGAGGGTTGCTGCGCTGCTTATAAAGAGAGAGTGTCAGCACGTTGATCTGGCCACCGCAAAACGACCAAGTCTCGACCGTCCAACATGCAGACGTATGGGGAGGTATCGTGGGCATGGGACTGGAGTCGAGTGGCCAAACGACCATGTCTTGACGCGTCCAACATGTAGACGCATGAGGAGGTATCGTAGGTATGGAACCATGTCCTGACGCGTCCAACACATCCAACATGCAGACGTACGAGGAGTCATCGTAGGCATGAGATCATGTCTCGATACGTCCAACATGCGTCCAACATGCAGACGTACGGGGGAGGTATCGTAGGCATGGGATTGGAGTTGACTTACCGTCATGTCGTGGACGTCCACGGCCGCGACGTCCATCATCTCTGCCCAGTGGGCAGAGACAGGGTCCATGGTGGCAAGCAACTGAGGCGATTGTCAGTCAGCCGCTCAAGCAAGAGGTTGGACGCTGAGGTTTGCTTACAGCAGGGGGATCGCCGGGCGGCGAGAACAGGGCGAAGGGGGGGAGAGTGACGCCCGGGGAGTCGTCGGGTCAGGGAATGGCGGTGGTGAAGAGGAACGGTTCGCCGTGGTGGTGGATTCGGTTTTTGTGCTCCGTTGTGGGTGGGTGGTTAGTGCCGCCCAATGCGGAAGCAGCGCGGGGATTCACGATCTTGGGCAGGACGGCCTCAGGCTTCGTTCACGCTGAGAGGGACGATCTCACGAGGAGTCTACATGCTAACAGAATAGACAGGAAGAATCACATTGATTGCCTGGGCTAGAGATCGCGGATTCTCAGCTGCGATGTTAGTCATTTTGGAGATCGGGCTGGGGTTGACAGAACCATTGTAAGTGGTTCTGGGTATTCTACAAGGGTTAGAATAGGCAGAACCGCGTATAATGACTCTAGTGTTCTCAAATCGCGGCAAAAGTTCTATATGAAGAGCATTTAGAGCCGGTCTCAAGGTTGACTGACATTTTTTATAGAGGTAGTAGGGCTAAGGGGTGGATTCAGACAAACATTGATCGCATGCATTATAACGTGAAGATATGAGAGACTACTGCAACATGGATTTCAGGTTCAGGCACAGGGAGGTCGGGCACAGAGAGACACAGAAGAAACCTAGGTATTCGGCAACAGAAGCTAATGGCAACCAGAAGAAATCGAGACAGTCACCCTACACTGATGAATCACCACACCACTGCACCATCCTGAAGGAAATGCAGCAGCAGACCTGACGGTGTATATGGCCTTCATCATTGCAAGGGCAGCGGAATGATACGAACACTCAAGGCAAAGGATGAGAGAAAGGGGGAGGTTTCGAAGTACGGGGGCACAACTTGATGCCACAAACGTGAGCACGTTCTGCACCAACCGACAGAAGCAACCTCTCAAGAGCAGGGGCAAGAGGAGGGCAGCAGAGTAGAAGGGCCGGGTCGCAGACTGCATGCACAATACACCAAGCGAAGCGGACGGACGGAACAGATCGCAGACCAAGGAAGGGGCGTCCCCCAGCTCCGCGGTGCAACTCCGCCGAACCAGCCGGCAGCCCCTCCTTGCCCTTTCAGTCAACGACATCTTCCCCTCATTCGACGACATCCACAACTGCCAGAGTCCGAAAAAGAGGTAAATTCAACATGAACAGGTAAAGCAATACGCCCAAAGCATCCATAGACATGGCGTGAGCCGCGAAACTACATGTAGTGGATTGGTTCTAAGGGCTATGAATGGGAATGGGAATGGCAGAACCAATACAAGTGGTTCTGGTATTTGGCCCCACGTCACTAAGTTGGGGGTTGGTTGATGTCGATCGAGAGCATGAGGAGACAGACGGTCGAGGTTGACTGACGTTGTTTTGAGAGGTAGGGCTCATACCATGGGTTTCTTTGGCGGTCGAGTGTTGCTTGATGGTGAAATGAGTGCACGGAGGCGACGATGCGCCCGGAGCGCGAATGAGGTCAGCTGAAACGATTCAGCGAGGTCAGTTTGATTCGATGAAGCAATCGAGACTTGAGCGCAGCGGTCAATATGGGAGTTTTCAAAGCCTGATGAAGGGCGTGAAGTTGTTGTCGTTCCACGGACGATGCACGCCAGAAGACGCGTTTACTTGGCCATCTTTTGGCAGGCTCAAGCGTCCAAGTCTTTTAGGTAGCAAGGTGCTTGATCACTCCATGTACACATGTATCTCGACTTCCTCGCCAAAAGACCAAGGCCGAGGACATAGCAGGGAGCATTCGAGCACTCCGCACTGTCTTGGAGACTGGAGTTGCCATTTCCTCTGCGACCTTCTGTGCACCTGCCGCTCTGATGACATCAGAGGTGATTGCGCCGGAGCGCTGAGACCTCCGCCTCCATTACCTTGGGTTTTCTCCCTAGGTCTTGCCGCACTGTTGTTCTTGTTTGTTGCGTTTCTTTCTTCGCCGACGCTCTGTTTGATTTACGAAATATCAGCAAGTGCATTGCCAATCGAGGAGTGGAGATTTTGCTTGGGCCGGAGCGCGCGTCCCGTGAAGGACAGAGGCGTGGAAGCTAAAGTCATGATCAAGTCATAACAGAAAGAGCGGCGACTGCTCCTTGTGTCTCTTTTTTGAGGAGGTAAGGCCTCAAAGTGCTGCTTGGCCGGCTACCCTGAAAGTGACTAGGCGCATGTACCGCAAAAGAGCGATAGCAGCAGCAGAAGAAGGGAAGGAGCAGGAAGAAGAGAAGACTGGGAGGAAAAAGAGACACCAAAAGGGCAAAACATCACCCACCAAAGTGGGGACCAAACTCAGGCTTTTGGGGGAATCCTCGGTGGGAATCGTGAGATTCGAACACCTATCCTCGGCCTCGGTTTTATCTCACTCTACTGCACCCTTAGTCCGTAGAGACGACTCAGTCTTACCAAGTACGCTAATAGTACTATACAATGTACAAGGCAGACGACTATGGAAACTGACCGCGCTTCCGCAAATCATATGCTGACCTTTGCGCCGCGGCCACTCATGCAATTGCAAAGAGGGCTTCTGAAGGTGCCATTCCAATAATCACCATCACCACGGCTTTCTTCAGTGGCTCTCCCTCAGATCACCTTGCGCCGCCCTACTCGCGCCTACTGCGGCTTAAGGTGACTATGCTGGCACGCTCAGATTTTCGACTTGCGCCGCCCTGCTTGCCTCTACGGCGGCTTGAGGTGACTGCGCTGGAGCGCTTAGACCTCCAACTCGCGCCGCTTGATGTGATTGGAAGACTAGGTAGACGCGATACTCAGAGCCGACACGAGTATTGCTCGCAGGGTTGCTTCACGGAGTTGGTGACTCTCAACCATATTGTTTACTCTGCCACTAAGGACATCCGCTCCAAACGTCGCGCGGCGTGTGTTGAGACTTTGAGGCCCGGGTATCACTCAATCAGGTGCGCCGAATGACGCATATTAGGCATTGCGGTCAGTTATTCAAAAACAGATATCAGAAATTCAGCGGCCGAACAAAAACATCCTGCTCATTTTGCATTGCACACAGTGGGTTGCAAAAGAAATGGCGTATTCAAGGCGGCGCAGGGTATCTGAATGCTCCCTGTAGCTGTCCTTATACCAGCTTAAATGACCAAGTCTTTAGAAAACAATGTGCTTGATCACTCCCCGTGTACACATTTCTTGATTTTCAACTCATCAAATGGCAAAGTTCGAGAACAGAACTACAAGGAGCATTCGAGGACGCCACTCTGGATTTGCCATTTCTTTTGTAACCCACTGTGTGCACATCGACTTTCATTGTGAGCCGCGTTGGTCATTGAGTACAATGTCTGTTTCTTCTTTGAACGCGAGGGTCAAGAGACAAACGGGAGTCACACATTTCGAAGACACTGTGGGCGCTCCATGTTGTGGCTTTGTCGCATGGCGGATTTGTTTGTCATGACAGAGCAACGTTGCATGATTGCTGAACAACTTCATCGATCCTGCTAATGACTAGGCAGTTGGTAGAATTTGCGTCGAAGTTATGCCGCGATCGAATTCAACATTGATTCATGGAGAGAATGGGTGGTGGGGGGCATCAGATTATGAAAGGAAGTGACGTTGGGCTCGGCGGCAAATTAGGCAAGTCGGGTGGTTTCACAAGGCGCCCGGTTTTTCAAGCACCTTGATGTCTCTCATTCAAGTACAAACACCCGCCCACCCTCACACCACCGGATCCTGTTCCTTTCATATCATCCAAGTCATATCCTCATTCTCAATATTTCCTCACTACATTTTTCAAAGCTCCTCCATGTCGTCGCCAATAGAGCTGACGCTCAGCGGGCCCCTCTTGACCATGATGGTCATGACTTCGTACAGAGCGTCGGCAGCAGCCATAGTTGTGTGCTCGGCGTTCGTGTCGTAAGCGGGTGCAACCTCGACGATGTCGGCACCGATCAGGTTCATGCCGTCCAAACCGCGGATGATGGTGCGGAGCTCGCGAGTCGACCAACCGCCAGTCTCGGGCGTGCCAGTGGCAGGAGCAACTACGACGCTGTCAGACTCATGGAAACACGCAAAAAGAGCTTGGGAACTTACAAGCCGGGTCAAGGGTGTCAATGTCGATGCTGAGGTATGCGGGCCTCTCGGTACCAACGCGGTCACGGATCTTCTTGATGATGCCGTCAATGCCAATGGTGTCAATCTCCCTAGCCTCGACAATCTCGAAGCCGCAGTAGCCGTCGTTCTCGTAGTCCGAGAGTCCACTCAGCGTCGTGCGGATACCGGCGTGGATATTGGAGTCGTTGGCGAGCAGACCCTCCTGGGCGGCGTGGTAGAAGTAGGTGCCGTGGTTGATCGAAGCAGTGTCGGAGGGAGCACCACCAAACACCTTGGGGCGCCAGGTGTCGCTGTTCTCGATTAGCTTCGATCTCGAGCAAGCACTCAAGAGAGATCTTACAGGTGAGAGTCAAAGTGGATCACAGACACCGGGCCGTACTCGCGGTTGATGCTGCGGAGCAGGGGCAGAGTAATGGTGTGGTCACCACCCATGGTGATGACACGGGGAAGAGTCTTGCCCTTCCTCGAAAGACCCTTCTTGTTGGCGTTGGTGGCCGGAGCACGGGACAGGATCGAGTTGTGGCCCTCCTCAATCTGCTTGATAGCCCAAACATTGTCGTACGACGTCACCGGGACATCACCGCAGTCGAGAATGGTGGCCCAGCTGTTGAAAGGGTTGGCCTCGAGGGGAACATTGTATCCTCCGCTAAATCCAATTCTCCGTGAGCCTTGACCCTCCACAAACACTTGTGAGCTTCTGCTCTTTGATGGCATAGGGACATACTAAAGATTGAGGCGGCGAGAACCTTGTCTGATTCCGGAAGGACCGAAACGAGCACCGGGCCTGTACGAAGTACCTGGAAGAATCAGCACCATTGACCAATCAAACAGCAAGTATCGGCTGTGGTCCAATCTCATTCAAAACTCACCAGTGTCGAAGGGAGCGCCTGGAATCGACAGTTAGCAAACACCTCAGCCTCAAAGATTGTTCAACATACCCAGGAAGGCAATGTCGTACTTGACGTCGTCGGTAGCCAAGCACGGCGAGTAGGCGACACGACCAAAGGTCGAGATTCCGCTGAAAACAGAGTCTGCCTGGGTGCCACCGTCACCGGGCAGCGTGTTGTACCAAATGCCCTTGTGCGGGCCCTCAATGGGCTCTTGCTTGTGGTCGCCGTGGGCAGCAACCAGCGCAGCGACGCTGGCGAGAGCAGCAACGGTCTTCATGGCCAGAGACTTTGTCGACAATCCAATGGGCAAAAAGGATCAACAAGACGACCTTGGACAGCGCGAGGGGAAAGAGGAAGAACTTGGAGAGACAGAGGGACAGACAGCAAGGAGACGACGGAATCATCCACTCGAGCAGCAGAGGTTGAACAGCAACTGGTTGAAGCTGTGCCGCGCTTCCTGGCCTTCTTTTTGAACCCGCGTCGTAGCGGGGAGGATCCAATTATCGTCTCCACACGCCGAGCGCCAGCACGCTGGTAAACCTTGCCTGTGCCTGACTGACGTCCTCCATACGAATCGACCGGCGGGAAACATCTGCAGCAGCATGGATGACGGTCTCCAGGTCCCTCCAAACCCATGTCAATCGCACAATCGCCAATCCCATATCAACTATCTCCCTTCCACCTTACCTGTCTGCGACCTTAGCAGGCCAGCCCGCCTGCCTGCCTGACCGACCGCTCGCCACGTCGTTGTCGATGCGCCTACATGAGGGACGAACTTACCTAATGTCGTCATGACCACTCGCTCTTACACGTCGCGGCCTCTGCACGCAATTGGCTGAGGTGATCTGCGCGCTTCTGCCGTCGTCGCCGCCGGGCCCGCCGCCGCTGCTGTCCCGTATCCTACGTAATGCCGGACGTATCAATTCACGGCTCTACATGCTAGACTTGAAGCTGGCTGGCTGTTACATACAGCCGCTTGCTCATGTCAAGAGGCGATGCATGTTTGCCTGGCCCGTCGATAAGAGCTGTTGTCGATGAACAGCTCGGCATCGGAAAGGTTGAGACCAACACCATGATTGACCGTCCAAAGACACGAATGCTCCCGGCACCAACATCAGACGGACTATGACTGCTAGCAGCCTTTTCCTCATACAATCCGGCCAAAACAGCAACAGCATCAGGACTGTCCCAAACAACAAGCAGCACATCACCCCACCGACGCGCCGATAAGCGTGCTGAAAAACGGCGTTTACTAACACCAGTGCTGGCCTGTGCTCAAGCTCTCCCCTGTCCCTCTCAGCACCCACGCCTTGTCTGCCGTGCTGATCGCGGCGTCGATCCTACATTGACCAATCACAGGGCACAGCAACGACTACTAACGGCGTGACAAACGTCCCCCCGCAATCTATGGCATTACATATGAGCAGCGACAGAACACTTGCAGAGTCACTCTGCGTCTTTGCGGACGTTTGCCGTTGTACGCCCTACCGTATCGACAAGACACGCCTGTGCGAATACGGCTTCGTTCTGCCCGGGCCAGCCAGCAACACAGACAGCCCGACCCGGATCGCCGCCTTCGTGCCCGTCGCCGTCGCCATCAGAGCGCCGTCGTCGCGTGGGATAAGAACATTGACCTCGGGGTTCCAAAGGTTAAGCTTGATCTCCTCGTGTCGAGGCTCCTCCGCCGTCGCGTTTGCTCGGTCCACTCGCTGTCCACCACGAGTGGGCGTGCGTCGACACTGTCGCGCCGATGACTTCTGCAAGGCCGGACAGTCACAGCGGTAGAGTTGCGGGTGAGTCTGTATCTTCGTCTTCAGGTCTCCCGTTTGTAGACGTCGTGAATAACGGTCGTTCCGCTTGTCGTAATTGTCTGGATAGTTGGTGAGATGCTTCGAGGTGATCCGTCGGCTTCTGCTACCCATGATGGCCATGACGACATTGTGCAGCTTCGAGTGCAACGTGGGGAAGTGGGCGATAAGATGGCTGGCTTGCTGGCTGGCGAGCGCAATCGTGGGGAGTCTAGATTTTTGGATTTCCTGGGGGCAGCGGCCAATGAAAGTCGAAGTCTTTTTCTTCCGGAAGCCCTTTCATTTTATCGGATCCTTCCGGCCTGGACATTTGATGATTTTTGCGGCTGTCGGTTCGGTTCGTGACAAAAAGGTCTTCGTGAGTATCGAAGTCTACATAAAGTGTTGGTCTATGAAAATCGTCTCTTGCTTCTTTCCTGGATGACGTAGCAATCAAGGTATTGCGCGAATACTGAAGAGAGGAAAGAGAAAGGAAAAAGAAACCAGATCCATCGTGAACATCACTCATCATATCCTTCTCCCAACTCGGCCCTGTCACCGTGATCCATACGCTCAAACGCCTTCTTGACCTGATGCTCCCAATTGCTCAGCGCAACAATCGCCCACTCGAGCGCGCCAACAAGGTACAAAGCAATGCACTGACCGACCCACAGACCCGCGAGGCCCCAGCCGTGGAACGCCAGGTAGATGCCAAGGGGCAAGGCGCCGCAATAGTAGCTGACCATGTTGACGGCAGCGCCAATGTGCTGGCGGCCCATGCCGCGCAGCGCGCCACCGCAGCTGCCATTGAGGCCGTCGGCGATCTGGAAAAGCGCCACGTAGGGCATGACTTCGGCGGTCAAGCGCACAACGGACTCGTCGTCGTTGAAGATGCGCGCGTAGAAGTCCTTGACGCCCATGAGCACGGCGAGCACAATGGCTCCCAAGATGACGCTGAGCCAGGCGGCCGTGTTGGCGGCGCGAGCGGCGCCGCGCGCGTTGCGTGCGCCTAGGAGGTTGCCGACGCGGGCGCTCGTCGCGACGCCAACACCGAATGGGATTGTGTTCATGACTTGATCCGTGGTCATGATGACGGATTGCGCTGCCAATGGGATCGTGCCCAGGCGGCCAGCCGCGAGGGCGACGATCTCGAACGCCCACCATTCTGTACCGACGTGGACGACACCCAGGAAGGCGAGGCGTGCAAATACTCGCAGGTTGCGGAGCGCTTCGCGCGGTGCCCATCCGCCCCAGCATTCGCTACCAGCTACGAAGCGCGCGTAGGCGATGAGCAGGAAGAAGGATAGCCAGTAGCAGATGCCTGTTGCGAATGGCGCGCCGAGGAGACCCATATCGAAAGTGTAGACGAAGAGGTAGTTCAGGGCGGCGTTGAGCGGCGAAGTGATGCACAAGACGTAAGTTCCTGGGCGCATGATTTCTATAAAAGTTAGCCCAGATGCTCATTAGGATAGAAAGATGGGTGCCATGACTTACCTTGCGCCTGAAGATACTTCTTCATACACTCAAAGTATATGTAACCCAGACCTCCAGGAACAAGCACACTCAGGAACTTGGCCGAGTCTCGCGCAATGTAATCCTCCTGGCCAAGCACTTTGAAAACTGGCTCTGAGCAAAACCACAAAATGGCTACGGGGATGTAGAACAGGGTCAGGACGAAAAATGAGCGCTGGAGGATGATGCCCAGGTCGTGCTTGTTGCGGCTTCCCGTGAAGCTAGCTGACGCCAGAGTATCAATGGCGGTGGTTCCTCCGAGCGCAATCAGCCAGGCACTGGCCATTGCAAACATGTAGGAAAAGGCAGCGGTTGCCAGTGCCTCTGCGGAGAGACGGCCGACAATGAGGACGGAGATTGTCTGCAACGAGTTTTGCAACGTGTATGCCAGAATGACTGGCACTGAACTCTTGAACAAGAGCCAGAATTCCGCCAGTACCAGCTGTGTTTGACTGCGACCTCCATCCTCAAGGTCGATAATCTCCCCCTCTTCTCTTTCCCGCGGTGGTAGAAGTGATGTGTATTCGTCCGGCGTTTGGAGATGCGACAGGGATGGCTTCTTGTCCCGCCGCAAAAACTTTGGCAGCCATGATCGCGCGCTCGGCATCTCGTCTTGTCGGCTTTCCATGTTGATTCAGCGATCTGGAGATTTCGCAAGAGGGAAGACAATAGAAAATGTTGCAGAAACGCTGCAAGACAAGAGAGAAAAAGCAATTGACACTCAGCGAGCACGAGCAAGCCACGCTCAGCCCAAGGCGCTGCGAATGCGAGGAAAAATTGTTGAAATGAATTGCGGATCGTGGTGTCACTTCAACACTAAAGAAAGATTTTCTGGAGGATGAATGTACTAATGCAGACAGTCACGGCGGAGCCTGGAGAGACTGCGGGTGGCACAGTAGCTGGAGCGATAAGAGCAAGAATTACACATGGTTGTTGCATATGTGAGTTGCCAGCGCCAAACCTTGGTCGGCCGCGCTTCTTGTAAGCAGACAGAATAATCGAAGCAGTAGAGAAGAGGCGATTGGCAAGTGGTTGCTGCTGGGGATCAGTCGGAGTCGTGGCCGGCGGGAGTGCCGAAGGGCTTGAGACAGGGATGACGGGCGTCTTATCGCCGTCGCAGCAGGCTTGGACTTGACTAACGTGGTCGGCTAAGCATTATGCCATGTGCGCAGTCCAAGTCGATCCCAGGGCGGAGGCCGTCTCCGCATCGTGGTCTGGAGGCGACCAATTTGAGGCCAGCATCGCCAATGGCGGCCTGGAAATGGAACAAGTCGATGAAGAGGTGGACAGATGTGGTGAGGTTCTGAAGAAAAGGATTGGTCTCGCCAATTTGGGCGGTGACGAGCGGCAGATCAGATGGCTCCCCCCTCACGACCGACGCCAACGCACTGGTCGGTCCCAGAGAATCCTCGACCACGATGCAACTCCAACATTGGACATCCCGCGCCAAAAACCTCTTGTTCGACCACATCCATGCAGGAACTTCAGCCCGTCTGCGACTTAATAGTCGTCATACAAGATGTACGCCTCACACTTGGCCACTCGCTGATAACCGGAGAAGAGTAGTCTGAGATAAGGAACGGCAGTCCTTTCCGAAATCAGCCAGCACTATCCGGCTCGCGTGGGACAGGTTGCGGCATCGACATATGCTTCTTGCCATGGGCATTAGCGCGAAGCCATACATGTCGTAGCCGCATATGCCTGCCATGACCTGACGGGAAGGATTTGGGTTGACCCTCTTCGCGGCCGTGTGCCTCTTCTTGTCCTCTCCCCTGTCCAGATTTTGTTCCGTTGCTGTGAATCAGGTCGACCACTGGTATAGATAGACCAGGGGTCACTCCAAAATTTCTAGTCTTCCTCAATTTGATCTCTTTTCACTTCGTTGCCAGTCTTGCGCTTTCTTGCTTGTTCCCGAGAGCCTGCATTCTGTCAAGATGGAAGCAACCACCAGGGTTGCGCCAGAATATTCCCAAGTCAACACCGAAGCATCCGATTTTGCAAGCAAAGAAAAACAGGATGGAATCATCGAAGGCTCTTCGCAAACCACGCCCGAGGTCGATCATGGTGTGGTTCTCAAACATGGCATGAAGCTCCATCCACAGCCTACCAGTGATCCACTGGACCCCTTGAACTGGTCAACCGCCCGGAAAAATTCTATTCTTGTCATTCTCATGGCATTGTATTTTGAATTCACATACCTTACGACGACCAGTAAGTTCGTTGGGTTCAGATTGTCGTCAGTGTTTACTAATCTTCTACAGCCGTTCCCTCATTCCCCCAAATCGAAGAGCAATACGGGATCTCCTTGGACCAGGTGAACTGGACCGTCGCGATCCCAGCCCTTGGACTCGCCGTTGGACCATTCCTGTGGTCACCACTTGCCGACATCTTTGGCCGCCGCATAGTCTTCATCGTTGGAACCTTGATCGCCTTTGCTTCCACCATTGGTGCGGCGTTAGCGCCCAATTACGGAGGATACATGGCTGCCAGATTTTTCCAGGGTCTCGGAGTTGCGCCTGCTTCGACCGTTGGGTTGGCCATTATCAACGACATGTTCTACGAATATCAAAGAGGTCTGAAGCTGGGTCTGTGGGTGCTCGCCCTCGACCTTGGTCTCCTTCTCGGGCCCCTGATTGGAGGCTTCATGGATCTCGTGGATCAATACTGGGTGCAGTGGTTGAACGCCATTCAATTTGGCGTGATCCTGATTGCCGAGATCTTTTTCCTGCCAGAGACTCTGTACCCGAGGAACAAGATGTTGGCGACCATGCCATATGTCGAAGGACTTGATCACTCACAGTCCGTCGTGGACATTGAAAAGACTCAGCGAGCACCCAGCATCGCCACCGAGGTTGACCTCAAGCGCACCAAGACTCTTCCCTTTTTCAACATCAAGCCCGTCCCCGGCATGCGGCACCCGAGCATTCTGGACCATTACATCCGCTTTGGAAAGATGTTCACTCTCCCCACTGTATCCGTCTCCGTCTTGATCTACGGCTTTGGATGGTACTGGTGGATCATTTCAATCATCACGTACATCCCCACGGCCTACGCGCAGTATACTCCCCAAATTCAGGGTCTGCTGTTCATCGGGTTGATTCTCGGAACGCTTTTTGCCGAATTGTTTTGCTCTGGCCGTCTGAGCGACTGGATCATTGTGAAGTTGATGCAGAAGAACGGTGGAGTGAGAGTCGCTGAAATGCGCCTGTGGCTCGTTTACCCCGCCTGTCTTGTCACGACTGTTGGTTTGATCCTCTGGGGCATCAGCATCGACAAGGGGTACCACTGGATGGTCGGCCAGATAGCCTTCTTCTTGAGTAAGTTCCCCCTTCCACTCACCTGAGCTTTTTTTGCTCAAGCTTATACATCTGCAGTCGCCGCTGGAATCCAAACCGGCAACACCATCCTGGCCGCCTACACCGTCGACTGCTACCCGCTGCAATCCATGAGCGTCGTCACCTTCTATGCCGTCTTCCTCAACTTTTCCGCCTTCGTCGACCCTTTCTTCATCGTCCCTTGGGTCGAGGGCTCCGGTTACACTTGGAGTTTTGCTGCGCAGGGCATTATTACCGCCTTCTCGGGCCTTGTCGTTATGGCACTCATTCACAAGTTTGGCCCGAGGATCCGCGCAAAGGCGGGCGAGCCGGGCTGGGTAAACCCCGAGTACAGTTCTTTTTAATTTTCCTTTTTTACACGTTTTTTCTTCTGTTTGGGTTTAGGTTGAGAAAGAGATCAGGGCGGTGGCTGTGGAAAAGTTATATACCCCGGGTGTAGGAGAGGAAAGACGCTGCCGAATCGAAATCGTTCAAGTTTGAATTTTCTTTTCACGTTACACGAGCATTTCAGCCATCGCTGTCTCGTTTTGAGTTTGTCCTTCTACTGTGAGCACATCATACAGCACCCTTGCTTTCCAGAACCATTATCGCCGGTGCCTCCTTTGTCTTATCGTCGTCCGCCTGGTTCAGGAGACCCATCGACTGAAATTGCCCAGCGACGTCCAAAGTTTTCCAAGTCTCTCAATAAGGAAAGAACCTTCTCATCTGCAATGAGCTTCTCCATTCCACGTTTTCCATTCGTCGATACAGCAGCGCGCCAGTCAGCCTCGCGTTTCTAATCCCCTCCCAACGAACTCTTGGACCCCATGAAACATTCCCATTCCCATGCGCGGGATTGTCGCTAAACTCCGGTACGTACCTCCGTGTCCCAGACGGCAGTGTGGCAGGACACGAAACGAACCAACAACCGAACGGGAACCAGCGAGAGACAAACGCACCCCCGGGCAGTCCACCAACCAGCTACCACGTCATCTGCTCCCACCACCAATAGCACCCTGGCTATACGTCAGCCTGCTAGGCATGTCAGCAGCCTCCACGAAGCTGAGACGAGAGGTTGCGGTTATCTTGATTGCTGCGCGGCGAAATGCAGAAGATAGCTCCTCGTAAATACGTTTAGGCACATAGTCGCACTTACTGTACAAGTACATACGAGCGACAAAATCGACCGCGCGAGCAACGCGTACAACAACTCAGCGCAACCAGTCTCGTCTACCGAGCTGCAAACCAATCGATGGCCATCCCGCCTGTCGACACCAGTTCCAGTGACGCAAACGACGAAACCTCGCCTCTACTTCCTCGCCGCAGCGCCTCGCCGTCCACGCACACGCGCAAAGATGATATCTCACATCACCGAAATCGTCGCCGCTGGTCCAGCGCCTCCATCTGTCTGCTCCTCCTGATAATTATCGTGTGTCTCGAATTTGCCGACACGGTGCCTCGGCCGGCGCTAACGCGCATCTACGAGGCCGTGTATTGCAGGCAGTATTATTTGGAACATGGCTTTCCTGGCGATGGAAAGGAGGGAGGAGCAGTAGGAGGAAGATTTGGTGGATGGGCAGGTTTTGGTGATGGAAAATTGGCCTTGTCGATTCCAGAGAAATATTGCAAGGTGCCGCAGGTGCAGGGCGAGGTTGCGCTGCTCAAGGCGTGGCAGGTGGCGTTTGATGCTGCGGGAAGTATGTCTGTTTTCCGTGTCTTCTCCCCCTTCCCTGAACGTTTAGTGAGGCATGAAGAGTTCGACTTCCATGGAGACTGCGTTGCTGCAAAGAAGCGCGGGAATAAGAGGAGAAAGGATTATGGCTGACGACTCCCAGGTCTTCTTTTCGCAATACCATGGGGCTACTTCGCAGATTCCTACGGGCGCAGACCGATGCTCTTAATCATAGTCGCCGCGTTCGTCGCCAAGTCTCTGTGGATTCAAGTCGTTTGTATGCCATCCACGATGACTCCTTGTGCTCCGGCTTCGAGCTAGTGCTAGAAACTTGCTGATGCACATCTAGGCTATTGTTGGAAGACAATGCCCATTAGATTGGTCTGGTTAGGGAGTTTGCAATCGCTTTTTGGCGGAGGCGCTGTCGCTGGAGCAGTTCTCTACACCTCTATTGCCGATGTGACGGACCAAGATGAACGGTGTGTCTTCCAGACTGATTCGAATGACTTGCGCTGAAGGCTGCAGAGTGACCATCTTCTTTCGATTCGGCGCCGCGCAGCTCTTCTCTGGCTTCATTGCGCCGCCCCTGAGCGCCTGGCTGATGCAATTTGGTCCCTTCACCCCGACTATCCTTGGAACAGCGTTCTTTGCGTTCGGCTTCGTCATTCTGTGCTTTTTGCCGGAGACCATGAGCTACAAGGGAGAGGAATCTTCACCAAACACGGCGGCTGAGCCACCAAGAGCCGAAACCAGCGATTCCACGAGGGAGCCGAGCATCCACGACCGCGTCAAAAGCCTGCTTCGAAGCGCCCAAGACTCGGCCGCGTTCCTGACGTCCGACATGCGCATCTTGATTCTCCTGCCCACTTACAGCATCCATCTCCTGCTGTACAATACCGACGACCTCCTGCTGCAATACTCGTCAGAACGCTTCGACATCTCCATCTCGCGAGCCACGCTTGTCATCTCCCTGCAAGCCGGCCTCAAAGTGGTCGTCTTGATCGTTCTACTCCCCGCACTCGTCAATTACCTTACCACACGCTTCCCTTTCGACGCCCAGTTCAAAGACCTCCTGCTTGCGCGATGCTCCGCCGCCGCCATGGCACTCGGCTTCCTGTGCATCGGCCTCGCGCCCTCTCTCCCGCTGCTGATCACTGCGCTACCTATCCAGGTCGCTGGTTGGGGCCTCATGTTTCTCATCCGAAGTTTGGTGACGAGCTTCGTCGAGCAGCATCATGTGGCGCGGCTGTACATTATGTTGACGCTAGTTGATGCAGCAGGGTTAATGGTAGGGACACCAGCCATGGCAGCCTTTTTCGATTGGAGTTTGTCAATCGGTAGTTGGGGCGGCGGGTTGCCGTTTGTGGGGTGTGGGCTCGCGCTGATGATGGTGGAGTTTGCTCTGTACTCTGTAAGGGTAGGTGAGGAGAAAGGGGAAGAGGAAGTGGAAGATGACCGGTGCTCCGGGACATCTGGAGGGATCTAAGTCTGCCTATTGGGCGAGGCTCGCATGTGTCGACAGGAGACTCGCACATTTCTGAAGGAAGCTCTATTTCGTCAGACGAGACGAGAAGCGTTCCATTTCAAAGTTGTTGTAGACCTAGAGGGGTAAGTCGAGAGATGGTCTTCTTGTAGATAGATGAGTAGACATGAAAAATGCAAATGTGATGAAGCAACAAAGTAACACAAAACGGAAATTTAGAGCACGGTGGATAGAGTGAATTTTTCCTCTTGATAGGTACTCACAAGGAGCATTCAAAAAATTGTGTCTGAGTATGCGACGACTTTGAATTTCTTTCATCGCCTACTGGGAGGGTTGAGATGCTGAATCAAAACGGCGTTGTGGTGTTTGGCTAGGTTGGTCAAAGCTCTCCAAACGATCGACGACGTCATTTGAATCCGTGACTAAGCCGTTTGCGAGTCAGCCGACAATCCGGGGAACCGAGGTGGGCAATCACATGCATCTACGAGCTTGGGTGCTAGCAGTTCCTCTTGCGGCTACATCGACCATCGCATCTCCCGTCTATCTCTGCGGCGAGCATGCCATCTCTTACAGGGAAATTTCCACTTCTCCAGATGCGCAGATAAGCGCACTCCTCCGCCATGGCCGCTCAGTCGAAGCTTCTGCCCTTGGACCGCTCCAAGGCCCTTGTGAACGAGCTTACCTCGCAGTACCTGAAGCATCGGACTCGCATCTCCCGCGCCGTCTACCTCACTCTTTTTGTGGCCTTGGTCAACCGCATCCGCATCGCCATCTCCGAGCAAAAGGCTGCGTCAAACCGCCAGGCCGAAGTTCGGAAAGCTGGAACTGGGACGACTGAGGGCGAGGCCACTTCGAGGAAGAAGGTCGAGCTCAATCGCGAATTCTTCAGAAACCTCTTCAGGCTGCTGAAGATTGTCATACCAGGATGGCGGAGCAAGGAGCTCCGGCTGCTCATCAGCCACACCGTGTTTCTCGTCCTTCGAACTCTGATCAGTCTGTACGTCGCGGAGCTCGATGGAAAGCTGGTCAGCAACCTTGTTCGGGGCAGAGGCAAAGACTTTTTGACCGGCCTGGTGTGGTGGATGACGGTCGCTATTCCCGCAACCTTTACGAACTCAATGGTAAGGTTGAAATCTCAATATGTCTCTCTGATTGCTGACTGATGATAGCTTTCCTACCATCAATGCAAACTCTCCCTACAATACCGGACCCGCCTCACAAACTACATCCACAACAAGTACCTCTCACAGATGACCTTCTACACCCTCTCCGCCCTCGATGATCGGATAAAGAATGCCGACCAACTCATCACTGTCGACGTTGCCAAATTCTCCAACAGTCTCGCAGAACTGTACTCCAACATTGCGAAGCCGGTTTTGGACATGATCATTTACAACTACTCGCTGTCTCGGAGCGTTGGAGGAGAAGGTCTCTTCATGATGAGCTTGATTGTACAGCTTTCTGCAAGCGTCATGCGAGCTCTTACACCTCCATTCGGTAAATATGTGGCAGATGAGGCGCGATTGGAAGGAGAATTCCGGTTTCAGCATTCCAGACTCATAGACTACAGTGAAGAGGTTTCCCTGTATGCTGGTCATGAGGCGGAGAAGGACACTCTCGACAAGGGATACTTTACGTTGATTAAGCACGTCAACAGGATCCTGAGGCGAAGATTCTACCATGCCATCATGGAAGACTTTGTCATCAAGTATTTCTGGGGTGCGCTGGGCTTGATGCTTTGCAGTGTTCCAGTGTTCTTCAAGATACCCGGCGTTGCTGGCAACAACATGGGAGACCGGACGGAGAGTGAGTGTCCAATGTTTTTGTTTCTTGAAACGGCCGGCTGACAAGAATGTTTAGGTTTCGTCACCAACCGACGAATGCTCCTCAGCTCTTCGGATGCTTTCGGGCGCGTCATGTTTTCCTACAAGGAAATCACCGAATTGGCAGGCTACACTTCGCGCGTCTCGACCCTTCTTGATGTCATCGAAGAGATTCAAGCCGGTCATTTCGAGAAGAAGCTTGTTTCATCGGCCAACACGGAAGAGAATGCTGCCGTTCTACGGAGCCGCGGCAAAGTAACCGAAGGCGAGGACATCGAGTTTGTGGACGTCCCGATTGTCTCGCCCAACGGGGACGTCCTGGTGCGTGCCCTTAGTTTTACCGTCAAACCTGGTGACCATCTCTTGATCGTCGGACCCAACGGATGCGGCAAGTCCTCTCTTTTCAGAATCTTGGGCGGGCTGTGGCCGGTTTATGGCGGCACGGTGAGAAAACCGCCGTTCGAAGCGATCTTTTACATCCCACAAAGGCCCTATCTGTCACGAGGAACATTACGACAACAAATCACCTACCCGGACAATGTTAGACAAATGCGCGACAAAGGAATTACTGATGCAGACCTCCTTCGCATCCTATCGGTCGTGGAGATTGAGTCCATCGTTGACAGGCCCGGTGGATGGGATGCGGAGCAGGAGTGGGCTGACGTCCTCTCCATTGGTCTACAACAGCGTGTCGCCATGGCCAGGCTGTTCTACCATGCTCCAAAATATGCCATCCTCGACGAGTGCACTAGCAGCGTCACGCTCGAGATTGAGCGGATCATGTACGATGAAGCGAAGAGGCTGGGCATCACCCTCATGACTGTCAGTCATCGGAGGAGTTTGTGGAAATACCACTCGAATATTTTGCAATTCGATGGCCAGGGTCACTATATCTTCACGAAGCTGGACGCGGAGCGGAGACTGCAGCTTGAAGAGTGAGTTCCCCCATTTTCATTTTCGACCGAATCTGTGCTAACAATTCTACAGCGAGAAGGAAGAGCTGGAGCTCCAGCTAAGGGCCGTGCCGGAGATTGAGAAGCGGATTGCTGAGTTGACTGCTTGATCATGACCAGGTGTTGGGCACCCCTCTGGCAGTTCTCGATCTTTCGAATCTATAAGCGTTTTGTAGAAGAAGTGCATTATAGAACGTGTAAACCAGGTAGCGCACTTTTGGATACACAATCCATGAGCGATTTGAATTTTGGTCTTTGCTGCAAGCTTCGACACAGATAGAATCAAGATAAATGATCACCATTTCGACCAGGTAAACATTCATCATGTGATGTTGATTGCTTTCGCGCTCTCGACGCGTTCCCGTCCTGTTCGGGAATGGTGGGCTAGCCGAGCTCGCCTCGGGACGGCGCGTCGGTGGTGTTCGCCAATTCGGACTCGACCAACAAAGGGAAGCGCCCGCGTCATCCTCCAGCTGTCACCTTACCCCAAGCTCCCCGCGACCATCAAACACCACAGACCACAGCTTGCCGAAAATCGCCCGTTGTGTAGACGCCGCTCGAGATCTGATTGCGACCGCCCCGTCGTCGCGAACCACAATCCCAACAGCTTCGTGTCATGAAGTGCGCATAACCTAGACCGCCGCGCGAGGGACAACACACACGCCGAATTCGCACGCCCACCTCGCATCCGCTACCAACATGGCCGACGAAGACCTCAGGATTGGCTCGATTATAGAGCTAGCCAACGGCCAGGTCGCGACCGTCCGCTTTATCGGCAGCACCCAATTCGCACCAGACGAGTGGATCGGCGTGGAATTCGACCAGGCCAAGGGTAAAAACGATGGATCCGTACACGGAGAAAGATACTTTGACTGCGAGCCCGGGCACGGCATGTTCTTGCGTCGGACGGGCATCTCACACGTCGTGGAGCAGCCGAAACCAAAGGCGCCCGCGAAACCATCACCGGCAGCTGGAAGGCCTCCAGCCAAATCGGTGAGCAGACGGCCGGGCGGCTCCATAGATCAGGGAAAGAGCAGGCCTAGCAGCGTGGTCACCGAGTCCACAACCGCGAGGCCCAAGCTGGGGAGCCGGCCGACGAGCATCGATACCGGGAGGGGGGCGCCCTCGGGGACGAAGATAGGGGTGAGCTGCTCGTCCACGCCACTTGTGGCGCAAAGACTGATTCGTTGTAGTCTCCTACAAAACGACCAGCTGCAGGCTCAATATCCCAGCGTGCACGTCCCAGCATAGGTGGTGCTACTGCGGCCAGCAGACGGGTGTCCAATGTTGCTGCTGGAAAGACGGCCGCGTCGCCGTCAGGCACTGCATCTGCTCCCAAACACATCTCAAGGCCCTCATTGGGCGGGCCCACTCGCTCAGGTTCGGCGAGGACATCAAGTACAGAGACTCCCAAGGCTCCCGCTGTTCGTCAATCACTTGGTGGGGCAAAAAAGACCCCACCCACGACCGGCTCCTCCACTCCGACGAGTACTCCGGCCGCCCAACGCAGCACCAGCAGTTCACAAGACAAGCAGCAGATTCAGGAGCTCACAACCAAGGTAGCTTTCCTTGAGTCCAAGCGCAATGAGGATCGGGAGAAGATTGTGACTCTGGAGCGCGTGCAAGAAGAACGCGACAGATTCGAGCAAATCATCCAGAAACTGCAAAACAAGATCCAACCGCTTTCTCAGGAGAACGGAGAGCTCAAGAAAAGCCTAAAAGATGCCGAGGGTCGGCTGGAGCAGGTGGAAACTATTCAAGCGGAGCATGAGTCGATTATGGAGATGGCGACGTTGGATCGCGAGATGGCAGAGGAGAACGCCGAAGCATTCAAAGCAGAACTTGATGCTGTCAAGGAAAAGCTTGAGGAGCTTGAACTTGAAAATGAGATTCTCAAGGGCGAAAACGACGAGCTCAGCAAAGACATGAGTCCAGAAGAGCGGACAAGTCAGGGGTGGATCCAGATGGAGCGTGAAAATGAACGACTGCGTGAAGCTCTCATCCGTCTGCGGGACATTACTCAAGAGTCCGAGTCTGAACTTCGAAGCCAGATCAAGGGCTTGGAAGAAGACGTCCAAGAACTCTCTGGCGTCAAGGAGGCCTATGAAGAAGCAAAGGCTGCTCTCGCGGATGCCGAAGCCGACAGGGAGGAGCTCCGTCAGCAACTCGAGGCCGCCCTTGGTGCCGAAGAGATGATTGAGGAGCTCACCGAGAAGAACCTGTCGCAAAGCGAGTACATTGAGCACTTGAAGAGCTCGATCGAAGAACTTGAGACGATCAAGGAGCTCAATGATGAGCTCGAAATCAATCATGTCGAAAACGAGAAGCAGCTCTTGGAGCAAATCGACTACAAGGACGCGGTCATCACGGACCTCGGACGTCGGGCCTTGCAGCAAGACGAGACTGTCGCGGACCAGGAATACACCATCATGAGGTTCCGCGAGCTGGTCACCAACCTACAATCGGACATGGAGGACATGCGCGCCTCAAGGGAAATCAGCGAGACTGAGGCCCAGGAGCTGAACAGCCGGTCAAGAGCGATGATGGATCTCAACAGACAGCTGCAGCAGTCCGCTTCAAGCACCAAGGTCAAGACTATCGACATGGAACTTCGGAAGCTGGAGGCCCAGGAAGCTGCCGAGCACCTTGCCATTGTGCAACTCTTCCTTCCCGAGGCTTTCCATTCGGAGAGGGAATCCGTTCTTGCTCTCCTCCGCTTCAAGAGGATCGGCTTCAAGGCTTCGCTCATCCACAACTTTGTCAAGGACAAGGTTTCGGGAGACGCACCTGTTGCGGACGAAGACATCTTTGAGGCTTGTGACGTCCTTGACAAGCTCACGTGGGTCTCAGCCATGTGCGATAGATTCGTCACGGCCATTTCCACTTGCTCGTTGGACAAATTTGCCAAGTTTGAGGGCGCTCTGTATGAGCTTGAGCCTGTCGAGCGTGCTCTGAATGGCTACATTGAAGCGCTGAAGAATGACGAGCTCAAGGAGAAGCTCGTTGCGGAGGAATTGCACCGGTAAGTCCCTCGCACGTTTTGAGTGATAACCACCCTAATAACTTGCAGGTCCATTGCTGTCATGGGTCATCTGGCCGAGAGACACTTGGGCGACACTCTGGTAGCATATGCAGACGACGTTCTTATGCGTACTCTGCTCATGCAGAGCCACCTGGAAACAACCGCTTCAGCGTTGGCTCTCGTCAAGCTGGAGGTGCAGTCCAAGGTCCACGAGACCGAAGAGACTGCTTACGACGGCATCCAGCGCTTTGTCGAAAAGACGGAGGCTATGATTGCCCAGACTCGCAGCACCAAGGTCATTGTTGGCAAGACGCTGCGCTCCCTCCAAGAGCACAAGGCACGGTCCATGACAATCGCTGGGGACACATCGCCCCAGTTCTCAGAGTGCCAGGACTTTGCCGAAGAGCTTGCCATGTACACACGCGCCCTCGGCGAAAATATCTTCAAGCTCCTGCACGAAGAAGGCCGCAACACTCCCTTCTCTACGAACGAAGTCCGGAATGTCATGTTCAAGACGGCAGAGTCTGTGTGGTCAGTCTCCGAATCGGATCTGTACACGACTTTTGCTGCCAAGCTCCGCCAGTTGGTGGACGTCATTACTGAGCTTAGCAACATGACGTCCGACCTCGAGATGATCCAAGAGTTCGAACGGACACCGGCGCCTTGGGTGCTCAGGTCCAAAGAACTGCAAGACAGCAAGATTGTCTCCATCGATGCCGAGGAGGAGATTCGGCGCCTCAAGGAAGAAGTCCATGGCAGAACCATGCAGATCAAGCTCCAAGAGCAGCGACACGAAGAGGCCACGGTCAAGATCGAGCTGCTCGAAAGCCGCACGCGGGATGCTTCCAAAAAGGCCCAGCGCATCACCGAACTCGAGCGCAAGATCGACGAGCTCAAGGCCAAGGAGAGGGAGCTCGTCGAGCAGCACCAGCAACATGTCGACGCGCTCGCAGCCATGGAAACAGAAAAGGAAAAGTGGAAGAGCGAGGCCGAAAAGGCAAAGGCGCTGGAAGCCGCCATGGGCGGCGAGCTGGGTGCCCAGCAGCGCGGCGGCGAAAAGACGGTCGCCACCAAGCGCGAAATCGACGCGCTCCGCATGGACATTCAATACCTGGAGGCCGCGACCCGGTACCTGCGCAGCAGCAACCGGCGCGAGCACATGGCCAAGACCACAAACACGTCGCGAGACTCATCATGGCTCGGTCTGCCTGTCATGCCAGGCGGCAAGAAGCCGGGCTCGCCGCAGGAGGCCATCCCCAAGCACCGTCTGGCGCTGCAGGAGATTACCAATCTGCCCAGCGTCGCGCAGCCCATCGATCTCACAGCCGTGGCCGACGACGTGGATGCCGAGGAGGCCGCCGGCCCGAGACGACGCCTCCGCTGGCGCCCCATGAAGGCAACACCGCAGTGGCAGCTCAGCGAGCAAGAGCTCCGCAAGGCCGAGGCGTGGGATGCGCTGTGGCGCGGCGACTTTGGGGAAGACAGCCCCTGGAGCGGCATGGGTCTGAGCGTGGCCACCAGCGTCGGAGTCGTTTCGTAGCAGTAGCCTTTTTTCGCTCTTTTCGCAACTTTTGAGGAAAACGGGCGCCTCGTGAAGGTGGTGGTGGGTGGTGGTGCTCTTTTGCTGCTTCTTCCATCATGTCGTAACGTGTGTTTGACTGGCATTGTGCTGCTTCGTTGGTTTCGGGCGCCTTGGGAATGGAACGGATCGGAGCGAGCGGGTTTAGTTGTCTGGTTCTAGGTCTGTACTGTACTCTCACGCGCGTCACGTTCGATACCCCCTCCCCTAGCCTTGTCATCCTACCTGCCTACCTACCTATCTACCTACCTTGCCTACTCGTTGGCAGATGAATGAATGAATGCCGACGATCAACGTAGATTGTTACCACCCAAATCAATTGTCTTTGCCCCCGATCCACTGTATAGACCTAAATCCACCCACCTACTTTAGCCGTATTCCAACCACTTAGGCCGCAGTTGAAAGCTTGTGCTCACAGTAATCTAGCATCCACCTACTTCCTGCCCCATCGGTTCCGTCCACGTCTCAAAAAGGTCAGTCACCCCTGAGCAAGAAGGACAAAACAACAAAACAGCAAAATAATCATAACTGTGGGTCTCGAACATTTGCACATCCAAACCTTAACCTGATGAGCGAATAACAACTAGCTGGTGTCCGAAACCACTTGATCAGCTGGAATTCACTACTCAGTTACCATGAAAATAAGAGTGGGATTTGCAAATTATAACCCAGCAGGGTGTGACATTAGTGACGAAGTGCTTTTAAAGGTCAGCTTCGCCGGGAGGGTTTTAACCAGCCATCCTCGTCCTTCCACATTTCCAGAACTGCCATCTCTTCGTAATTCAAGCCTCTTCTTGGACTGCGCCTCTTTTCTTCTTCATCTCATCTTCGACCTCCATTCACTTCATCAGCACCCTCTTTCGCCCGACTTAACTTCCTGTCCTCACTCCAAGCAGCTTCGACTACTCTCCTCCGTCTCCTCTGCTCTGCTTTCTCTTCCACACCTCCTCATCCACTGCTTCTTCGCCATACACTCTGCTCAATCTACCCTCGACGCTCTACTCGGCTTCAACTACTCTCCTCTCTTACCCTCGACAAGATCACCATCCTGTCAGCCACTTCTCGCCCACAGCTTCACCTGCTGCTGTCGCCAACGCTACCGCCTCTTACCGCTGCTCTTGCGAATATCTCCACCTCTATCAGCAGCTATCTTCACTTGATCTCACCTTGTCCCTCCATCAACGTCATCGACTTCCTCAGCAGCTCTTACAAACACAAGCCTCTCTGTCGATAGCCGCCTTCCATCGACTTCACTTCTCTTGCCGCTCACAAACGTCGCCACATCTTTCAACAGGTCACACGGACATCCTTCTTCCAATTATCTTATCAAACATATTTCTCTTCGGTGTTTTCACCTCACTTCCATTTGGATCGCCCGGATCGAAATCACACTCTTCCATCCACAGCTCGGCATGTCAACCAAAGCAGCCATGCCTTCCCTCACCTTGTCTGACGTTCTCAGCATGGCCACGTCAACGTCTGAGGAACAGACGAAGTTTGTTGAGTCACTCAACGAGCTCAACGTGGAGCCCATAACGGACAGAGAGCAACGAGAGGCGCTTCATGAGAAGCTGAACCGCCTGCCAACCGACATGCAGCATGATGCCTATCAATCAGTTTCACGTGTCTGGGACGTCTTCATCGATGATGACATGGCCTCTGGGTGCAACGGACTGGATGACAAGACCGGCCAGGAAGTCTCAGTGGAAAGTGGCAGTCCCCGCGAAGAATCAGCCAACCACGAAGGAGCCGGACTGTGCAAGCTAGAAGACGAGTCGGAGTTCAAAGACCAAAGTGGCAAGACTGGCTCACCGAGTGGTGCTCAAGTTACTCTGGCCTCTGTTCACCCATCCGACCTCCTCGCTATGCCCACATCCACGCCTGAGGAAGAGAGCAAATTCGCCGAGGAAGTGGCCAAGGTCAACATCAAGCTCATGGATAAACAGCTGCAGGTGATGCTCTCCAAAAAGATGAAGAGTCTTTTACCCGACATGATGATCGAGGCGTACGTTTCATGGTCCCGTGCCTGGGAAGCCTTCATTGATGAGGACACTGAGTCGGAGTCGGAAGAGCAAGACGACGAGTCTTGCGAACAAGAGCCCAGGGAGTACCTTGTCGCCTTCATCTCAACGGGAAAGTCGGAAGCGATGCGCAAGGCTCAGCGGACAATGTTTCGGCACACGATGCACAATGAAGGATGGTGCATGTGCCCATTCGGAACGCCTCTTGAGCTCAAGAATTGGGACAGGTCCACCCCACTGTCGGTCCAGGAAGCCCTGAAGGTGACCAAGGTCGCCATCGGTTCGGGAGTTGATGTCTGCTGCGAGCTGCACGTCACCATGCTCGCATACCATCTTCACATAACCCTATACGACGTGGAAGGACGTTTCAAGGGCCGTGATCCGCTTTTGACCGTCATCCGTAAGACTGAAGGGGAGCCCTTGAAGTACGCTGGGCTCAAGAACCACGGCATGGGTCCTGAGCTCTTCGCCGATGGCGCTCATGACCATGAGTTTCTCCCCGGATTCTACGTTGTGGAGAGGCAGGATGACATCAGTATCTAAAAGAACTGGGAAACTCATCGCAGAGGCTAGGGAGAGGGCCGGTCTCCTCAACGGGCCTGACAGAGAGCCGGCCGACGATGGTGCGCTCAGACATCTGGTCTTGGGCGACCCTCGGTTTTTCTTTTTCTTCCCCTTTTTCATTTCTTTTTCCATTCCCCCTTTTACTTACAGGACGATGGTGCGCTCAAAAGTTCGGTTTTGATGGTCCTCAAGTTTTCTCCTATTTCCCCCTTTTACACTACCAGGGGACGACCGCTCAAAGCCTCAAAAGTCTGGACGGATGGATTGGCGATTTGATTTTGATCATTCTGATTTCCAAGGGGGCACACACAGCATCTTGATCTCCTAGCATAAGGAGTCAGGGCATTTAAAAAGAAGTTGAGCGAGGTGGAACTGGAAGCACAGGCAGCAGCAGGTCGACTCAGACCCACCATACAAAAGTTCACAACACAATAAAAACTCCTTTCCATTCCTACTTCCATTCAATGTCTCATTTAAGACGGCCAACAGCCGTGCGCATGAAGATGAGAAGTGGCAAAAATATCACGAGTAGAGTGAGTGATTGACGAAGGAAATGCGAACTCCAACTCTAAGTGCTGATACAAGCTGATACAAAGATCGCTTGACAATTGACACAAGCTAGTGTGCGAATGACCAAGGCAAGGTGTGTTTATACCGGGAGCATTCGAGCACCTGACTACCTGAATACTTGAACGCTTAGACTGGTAAAAAGTTGGTTAGAGGAAGCGTTCAGGCATACTGGCACCGCCTTATACATTTGAGACCCACTGTTATCCCTGGTGGAAGTTTTACTTTTAAGCTGGTTCATTGGGTCATAAAGCGCAATTCACGGCCGCGGAGATGTCTGGTGGTAAGCAGACACGCACACCCAAAGGAAATCGGCGGAGTTGATGCGCAAGCATTTATTACTGCTTCAAAATCTAGGTATCAAGATATTCCGTCTGCTACAAACAACATCGCGAACAAATGGGAGAAAGCAGCGCATGTCTTCTGCCAGTCGCGCCCGCTACTATTGATTATTTGCTCGTCCACAGCGCCATTGAACGCCCGTCCGCCATGCCAATGAGCGCCTTCACGCCTACCTGCCTACCTGATGATGTCCTTGTATATGGAGAAGAAGAGGAAAAGGTGAAGAGAAGCCCCCCGACAAAATGAACCAAACCACCAGATGAGAGACGGCCGACCAAAGATCAAGATGGTTCCACGCTCGCTCTGCTGCGCTCTGCTCTACACCTGAACGACGACGGCGATGAGTTGCAACCACATCCCGCAGCACGCCAACCGACTACTTGACCTTGCTCATGATAGTCTCGACGCCGCGCTCGACCTGGACGGTCGCCGCCTTGGCCTTCATCTCCTTGATGAGGCTGCGATCGGAATCATCCCTGGCGCGGAGGACGCTCTCGACCCAGCCGACATTCAGGTCCCAGTACTCCATCTTGAAGCCCTCAAAGACGGAGGCGACGACGTGCTTGTCGGCCTCGAGCAGCTGCACGAAGCGCTCGACGACGCGCCACTTCTGCTTGATGTCCGGGCCGGCGCTGAACTGGCCGAAGAAGTCGAACACGGCCAGCACGTCGTCGCGGATCTTTTCGACAAACGGCTCCGTCCGCCGGAACTTGGCTCCCTTGTTGTGCACCGACGAGAGGTAGCGCACCAGGAGCTCGTCGGCGAGCTCTTCGATCAGCACGTCGCGGAGCGATGGGTGCAGCACGGTTTCGTAGTCGTTGAGGTAGTCTTGGAATGTCGACACAATCTGTCCAACGCGCTTTTGCGCGTACCAGCTGGGCGTGAAAAACTCGGCCAGGATAGGCCGGAAGTCGACGTCGAAGATGAGCCGCACGAAGACGGTCAGGCAGTGCGTCGAGAGGTCGACGTAGCCGTCGCGCAACACGTCGATTTGCGCCTGCGCTGTCGCCGAGTATTGCGGCGATGTGAGCGGCACGAGCTCCCGGCTGAAGCGCGACAGATATGACCCGCCGGTTTGCGCTTCGTCGTCACCGTCGTCAATGCATGCGATTTGGTCGTTAGCGATGGCGAGAAGCCAGTCTTGCAGCGGCTGTAGCCCGTCTGGATCCCCGGTGCCCTGCGTGTACTTGTCGAGCTCAATGTCGACAAGCTCCTCCCACAGACGCTGGCGCGACATGAGGGCTTTGAACATGGCGTCAATGACACCCTCGGCCACGTCGGTGCGGTCGCTGCTGCCAGCCACAGCAAGTTGCTCGCGCAACATGGACCACATGTCTCCGAGGGTTTTGGTGCGAAAGTATCCATTGACGTCGGTGTCCAGACTGTTTTCGGACCGTGAGAGAAAGGTCTGCTTGTCCGTCGCGGACATGCGAGACATCCATTCTTCGACGGCCTTGATGATGAGCTGCCTGTACTCGCGGACAAGCTCGGATGCCCGGTTGTCAATCATATGCGGGGTGAGGTCGTCTTCTGGAACACCCAGCTTGCCCATCTTCCTGTAGTACTTTTCCTCCCAGTGGATAATTGCAAGCATGTGGACGGGCTTGAGGTCTGGATCGTCAATGTGTGACACAAGCCAGTCGTGCATCATCTTGTGGTAAATGGTGTAGTAGGTCTTGAAGACCTTCCACTTGCGAGGCATCAAGTTCACCATGCCGAGTTTCACAGTGTTGAGATCATTGAAGAACCAACGAAGGCTCTTCTCCAACTTGTCCGGATCCTCGAGGAACGCCGCCTTGGTGTCGTCAATCTTGGCTCCACACGACAGCTCAATCGCCTTGAGAAACTTCTCCTTGTATCCGCGGAGTTCCTTGGGACCAGTAGCAATTGACTTGAATCTCGCCGCCAGGTCCTTGTAGTCTCTCTGGGCATCCTGCAGCGCCTGGACCTTCTTATCAATCTTCTCCTCCTCCTCAATGACCAATGCCAGCCTGACCACCATGCCGTTGTTGCCAGTCTGCACCAATGGAATGAGGTTCATGCAAGCCAGCCCAACATGCTCGTCAAACATCTCGACGACCTTGTCCAAGCGGTCAAAGTGGTCCTGCAGCGTGCCTCCACTATCCAATCGCAAGTTGTTGACGAGCTCCAGGCTCAAGCTCTCATCGGCACTGCTCTTGATCTGGTCCATGGCGGCATCCCTAATGTTCCTCAGACGGTTCAAGCCAAAGTGGATCTGCAGCAGATTCGGCTGGTTCTCGAGGTCGTCCTCGTCATCCTCGAGCAGGCGCTCCGTCTGGGCCATTTCGCGCTCAAACAGGTCAATGTCCTGCTTCATCTTCTGGACGGCCTCGAAGTTTCGGTGCGTCTGCGCGACCAGGTTGATGTGCGGAAAGTCGCGGATCATCTGCTGCGCCTCGGCGCACAGCTTGTCTATCGTCATCATCTCGTCCTTGATCAGGTTGACGGTGCGCTGGCCCTCGCTGATGCTGTTCATGCCCGACTGCGTAATCTCCAGCTGCTCCTTCAGCCCATGGCGGAGCTGCGCATCCACGGCCGCCTTTTTGCGCGAGAATTCGGCCTTGAGCGAGGCTATCTTGTCCAGGTCTTCGGGGTGCCGTAGCAGCTCGGCCAGCTTCTGGAGGCTGGGGGAATCCGCATCGTTCATGCTGGTCTCCGGGGGCGTTGGATGTGACGATGGAGCATTTGGCCTTTCAGGGCGATGGTAGAGAAAGGGTCCAGAGGTCCGAGGCGGCGGGCGGGGTATTAGTGGTGAAGTAGTTGTTGTCTTGGTACAGCTCCGTATGCGGGAGCGGACGTCTCGGTGTCCTGTTGACCCCAGGAGTGTTGTTGCCTGTGTTGCCGCTCGCTGGTTGCATTGGCACAGTAAATGCGGCCACGCATTATTGGGCCTCTCCCTGCCATTCTATGATCGCCGCGACATCTTGGCACTTGCGGCTTTCTCCAGACATTCCCGCGCAACAATTATTCCAAAAACACAGCAGCCAGCTCCACCTCTGCCAAAACCCAGGTGCCAATTGCGCCGGTAAGCCATTACAGACTCGACGAAACGTCACATCCAGCTGAACCTCGCCCAAACCAGGCCATCCATCCGCTCTCTACACGCTACCGCACTCCCGCACCACCACCATCACCGCCGCCAGCATGGCCTACTTCCGGATAACGCTTCTCCGCTCCGCCATCGCACTTCCGCACAAGACGCAGGGCACGCTCGCTGCGCTCGGCCTGCGAAAGCGCATGTCGACCGTCTACCACCCTGTCACGCAGTCAGTGGCCGGTATGATCATGCGCGTCAAGGAGCTCGTCGACGTGCACGAGGTCGACAAGCCGCTGTCCAAGGCCGAGCAAAAGGAATTGAGAAAATCGGACCCCGGATATTTCATCGAGAAGAAAGGGTCGCAGGCGTCGTGATCGGTCAACGTTGGCGAGGCGAGCTTCAGGTTTTGATATCGATGGGCAGTGGTCCAATGCTGAAAATGCTATGGACTGGTATTGGGTCACGCATGACGATGCTGAGCCAGAGACACTACAAAATGCGGCGCAGGCTGGCTTCAGGCGTTCACGGTTTGAGGAAAGACAGAAGACAATCAGAACTGCGAATTCGACTGAGCGAATGGCTCAAGGTCTATTACACAAACCAAAAAGAGAGCGCCATCTCGGAGGGCTATGCCGCTTCTGTGCCTTCTTGTAAAAGAGAGCAAGGATGAAGAAGAAACAGTTCGACCATGCATACTGAGACTTTTAATGCTACAAGGAAAAAACCAAAGGTCCATCAAATCATCCTCTACCTTAGGCCATCGTGTCCGTGTCATGCCTATTGACATCCAACTCCCCGCCACTTCTTCAAGCCGGGGTCACTCTGCTCATTTGGATTAGGCGCTTGACACCAACCTGTGCCTTTGTCAGTACAAATACCATAAAAACCAGGGGCCAAGAATTGGCTTACCATCCAGTTACTGCCCTCATCGTTCTTGTTCTTCATGAGCTCCGTAAACAGTGCCTGCGCCTCGTCGTACCTCCTAGCTTGAATGTGGTTGCTCAGCTCCACCATTTCCTGAACAGTGTCGGGCTTCAGCAGGTCCTCGTTGTTGAGGTGGTCAAACAAGATGTTGAGGCGCTTCTCCGTGTCGAGGACCTGAGGCATGAAGTTTTGCGGAGCACGCGACTTGACACGTTCCATGTCAGCGGCCAAAATCTCAAAGACTGGCTTGGCCGAGTCGTCAATGTGGGAACGGTCGCCAGGGGCTTTCAAAGTTAGCTACGTTTTCGAACAGAAATTGAGGTCGACTTACGGTGTTTGGCCTTTGGAGGGGGCGGCGGTGGGGCAGCCGAAGCGCTCGAAACGCTTGAGGTCCTCTCTGGCATTCCGGCAGGAGGTCCTGCCCTCGGGGGACCAGCCGGAGGACCAGTCGGCGGACCACGCGGCGGGCCCTGTGGTGGCGGCGGCATGGGGCTAGCTGATGGAGGTGCCGCCGGAGCATACGACTGCTGTGGTGGTGCGTACGGGTTTGGCGCAACCTGGCGGGGCGGCGGGGCCATTTGAGGTGCGGGCTGTGCATTAGGGGATGGGGCATAACGGTTGTTTGGTGGTGCCGAGGTCGGCGGAGGGTTATAAGGCGAAGGACCACGTGGGATGGTCGCTTGCGAAGGGTACTGCTGAGGCTGCGGCGGTGGTGCATACGCAGCAGCGGCCGCAGAGGGAGGCCTTCTGGTAGGGTCCAATTGGGTGATGGGCGAGCCAGCTTGAGGAGGAGAAGTGACGCGAGGAGGTCCCTGAGGAGGACCCTTGGGCGGCGGCGGAGGGGTTGGCCGCTGCTGCTGCTGGGGCATGTAAGGAGATCCAGCAGCAGGAGGAGGTGAAATGACATTCGGCGCTTGGCCTGGGAATGGAGATGTGATGGCACCGCCGTTGCCGCCTGGAGTACCACGGCGAGAGGGTTGCTTCGCAGCACCGAAGCCTTCAGGAAGATCATTCCATGCCGAAATGTTGGCGGCCTGAGATGGCGGGGGCATGGCCGGAGACGAGGCAGATGCTCGAGGAGGGGGTGGGAGAGGAGCTTGCTGCTGCTGCTGCAGCGGCTGAAATCCGCCAGTATACGGGTTAGGCTTAGGGATACTGGCCTGCGGAGGCTGATATCCAGCAGGAACATATCCCCTACCAGCACTGGGGGCGAAAGACTGGGCAGGCTGTGCTGGTTGGCCGACGGGGGCATAAGGGTTTGCGGCCGGAGCAGGAGTGGGAATTGCTGGACTTCCACCAACAGGCATGTACGTAGGAACCACACGTTGGCCCCTCTGTGCGCCGGCGCTGGTGGCTGTAGCAGTCCTGTGGTGAGTAGGCTGAGCGGGAGCCTTTCTCGTGGCCATTCTGACTCTGTTGCGCGCGACCTCGGCTTCGTTGTACTTGTCTGGCAAGAGGTCGAGGTACTTCTCTGCCTCCTGGAGTTGACCGTGAGACGCAAGCAGGTCCGCGTACTCTGCGTACTTGGCGTACAGCGGGGCGAGCTTCCAGTCCGAAGTCTTTTGGCGGTCCGAGTCCTGGAATTTGGTGACCTCGCGGAAGATGGTCACCTTCTCGATGAAGTTCTGGAGAGATCTGGCGTGAATGGAGAAGCTGGTGTCGCCTTCGTTGTGTTCAATGCCAGCAGCCTCACTCTCTTGCAGCTCCTGGGCCCAGTTGCCGACAACCTTTTCAAGCTTCGAACCGGCCAAGTAGCAGAAAGAGGCATCCTTCCTCAAAGATTCCGAGCTTCCAGTTTCTTGAATAGCTTCCTCAAGGCGGTCACCAAGAGCCTCACAGAGATCAGGGAAGTCGGACTGGTCAGCGTAGGTGCAGAGGGTAGCCATGACTTCTTTCCAGTTGCTGAGATCAGCGTTGTAGACCACATCCCACAAGTTCTTGCCAACAACGGATGCAAGCAAGCGCAAGTAGTTGGGTCCATCTGCCTTCTTCTTGAAATAAGCCGATTGAGCCTTGTCGATGCATTTTTGACCACCGCAGATGGCAATCATGAAAGCGTCGGACAAGCGATCTTCCTTCAGGCAAATGTCCAAAGCCTTCTCGAACTGGCCAAGCATCAAGGCCTTGGTGATATCCTTGTCAGCTTCCGTCTCGTTGCCGGTGAAGATTTTGAAAGGGTTGTTCGTCTTTGCGCCCTTGGTTGCTGCCAGATCAGCCAAGAAATTGTCGCTGTCTCCCGACTCGTCGAAAAAGGCTCCAGGGTCCTTTTCTGACGTCCCATTGGTTTTGGCTCCATCTTGAGTTTCCTCGGCCTTTTCAGCATCAGAAGGCGCGCTGAAACCCAAGTAATCCACAAGCTTCGTGCGAGATCCAGAAATCAACGTTTCGATGACTGTCCAATCCGCCTTCTCCTCCTCGGTCTTCGCCTCGGAAATCTTGGCCTCACAAATGCTGGCCAAGTCTCCGCTCTTCAACGCCTGCTCGAATTTCTCCGTGGCCTGTCCAATGGCAGAGTCCACCGCAAAAGTCGAAATGCTGATCTTGGACTTCTTGGTGGTGGCATCTGTGCCCAGCTTGACCAGTTTGCCTCCAAATCCAAAAGAAGCACCGACCGGCCTGCGCAGCCACTTGGGGGCTTGTGGAAGAGAGAAGGTGGCAGCTTGCGGCTGCGTCTGGGCCCTGGCAAAAAAGTCCTCCCCATCCAGAGCAGCCGCTGCCTCTGTAGGTTCCGCCTCTTGCTTTGTGTTCTGGAGCGTCTGGACGGCAATCTTGCCGTCGAAGGAAGCCGTCGCGAGCAAGTTCGGGTTGTGGGGGTTGAATTCGGTCTGGAAGGTCCAATTGGTAACCACGGGGAACTCTCCAAGAGACTGGCCCGTGTGCGGGTTCCAGCAGATCGTCCTGTTGTCCTTGCCGCACGACAAAAGTATGTCGCTGTCAGAGGTGCACCAAGACAACGAAAGCACTCCCTGGTCGTGTCCCTTGAGAATGCGCTCAGGAGCGTTGGAGTTGCGCAGGTCCCACATCAAAATGAGGGGTTCCTGGTCATTGGGGACCGCAGTCATCAACTTTGTGGGTACGTCGGGATCCCATGCCACTGCGCTGACAGCTTTTCTCTGAAAGTTGTTGAGAATGAGATTCTCCTTCTTGGTCTTCAAATCCCAAACTGTCACGAAACCCCCGCTGCTACCAGTAGCCAAAATGTAGGGGACCTTCTTGTTCCAGTCCAGCGCCTCGAAGTCATCGGCGCGGGCGACGGAGTTGCCCAAGCGGAAGGGGTTCGGGTTGTTCAGGTCGGTAATGTATAGCTCGCCTTTTGCGCCAGCCGTGGCAAGGAGTTCGGGTTTGAAAGGGTTGAATTGAAGCGCCTTGATGGCTGCGCTGTGCTTCTCGGTCCGGGAAAGAAAGGCGTCGCTGGACATTTGTTAGATCATCGCGTACATGATTCAACTACTTTAACCTACTTCTGACCCTTCAAGAGCTTGTCCGCGTCCCAAAGGTCCAGGCTTCCGCTTTCCAGAGCTCCAGCTATAACACCCCTCGGGCGGTCGTCGTTGGGGATGCCCCAGGCAATGTCGTGGAATCTTTTAGCAAACGGTCAGTATCATGTCGTCCATGGAAATTGGGGGAGAGTCCAAATCTATACGCACCTGGAATCTGCGCTTATGCTCCCAGCCGGTTGAAGCTCCACCGACTGGCCTGGCGAACCTAGCGCGAGGTCCCAGATCTCGAGCTGGGTCTCGTTTGAGAAATCAGCATCGACCGCGCCAGCTTTGGTTCCAGTGGCAATCAATGGCGGCGCGGAGCCTGGAGACCAGGCGAAAGTCGCCGTCCTGGGGATTTCCCGCAGGCGGACCATGGCTGTAGGTAGCTGCGACGCGGGTGCTCCGAACGGCGGTGGAGAAAACGTGGAGGAAACAGTCGACGCGGGTATCACAAGAGGAGGTCAGAGCTGGCGTAGCTCCTCGACAAAAGCCGGAAAGACGGTGGACGTGCGAGTGCAAAAGGTCGAATACGTGTAAGGAAGTGTCTAGGGTCAGTTTACCTGCATACCTCAAGGTGGCCTCGCGGGCCCGCCAAGACCGGATGGCTCGTTCGAGCAGGGGGCATCCAACGGCTGGCGGGCAACAGCAATGCCGTCCGCACCAGCGAAACCACCGTTCTGCATTGCGATGGCCTCCAACTGCATGTGTCTGGCCAGCTCGCTCCTCTGTAAAGCTTGAAGCTTTCCCACAGTTTGGCACATCTCGCGACAGCTTGCGCCGACTGCAGCTCCATCAATTCACCGGACCGCCGCAAAATCATCCGCACGTGATATCGAACATTGAACTTTCGGCGTCCTCGACCAGACAACCACCTCTCCACCGCGGAGTTCTTAAAGACTGGATCGCGCGATCATGGCGGAGACTGCGCGCCTCAAAGCAACCGTCTACGTCGGCGGCCTCGACACTGCCGTCACGAGCGAAGTGCTGCACAACGCTTTCTTGCCCTTTGGCGAGATTGTTGACATCTCGCTGCCAAAGCCCGATCTGCCCTCGTCGACAGACCCACACCGCGGCTTTGGCTATGTCGAGTTTGAGTACGCAGCGGATGCCCGGGAAGCCATTGACAACATGGACCAGTCGGAGCTGTTTGGGCGCGTCATCAAATGCGCCGCAGCACGGCCTCAAAAAGACCAGAATGAGGGTCTGGGCAGCAAGACTGCGGTTTGGGAACAGGTTTGTCAAATCATTTCGTTTTCAATCTGGTATTCTAACAAGTCTATCAGGAGGGCTGGCTCGCAAAGCATGCAGTCAACGACGAGGATCGCGCGGCAGTAGAGCAAGCAAAGGCCGAGGCAGATGGCCCGATGGATCCCATGCAAGGACTGGAAGAGCTCGATGTGGCAGGCCCGAAGCAAGCATGAAGCAGGCAGCAAGCCTTTCTATCCAGTCGAGGGAAAAGCACAGGAAAAGCACAGTAACAACAGCTCGGGAAATCCGCAGGCTGTCAAGAAACCTCAAGATGCCGCAGAAACCCATGCAATTTGGCAAAGGGAGAAGGCTGCTCAATCCATTCTGTACAAAGAAACCCTTGGGCTTCACCCACCCATCTGCTCAATTCCGCCCCATTTCAAAGAATACCCCAAACCGTCAAGCAATTTACTCGCGGGAACCCGACCTCTTGAGGCGGAGGGTGGGGTCCCTGAAGAGGGACCTGACGACGGAGAAGATGGCAGCACCGACGGCGACACTGGTGGCAAACGTTAGAATGATGATGTAATGGAGCGACTTTGGTTGGATGGATAGATCTTACGCAAGGACGATACCTGGAGAGCAGAAACGAATTAGCAAGTTGATCAAGGACGCATGCGATTTTGTCCGAGGCTCACCGAGGGGAATCAACTCCGGGGGAATCTTCTTGAGGGTGCGCAGACGCTGGGAGATGGTGTGCGCTATGCGAAATCAGCATGTTCCAGGACCAAAGATGGCGGTGCAATTGAAGTCGGCTAAGGGATCAATCGCTGGGGCGGCTCATACCGGCCTGTTCCTCCTTCTATGCGCAAGTTAGCAACTACTCGTAGACTCTGTCATCGAGGCGTGAGACTCACAGGAACGGGAGTCCTCAGAGGGGCAGAAGCCCTCAGGTTGAGGAAGCGAGCCTGCATCTGCTGGCGGACAGGCGCGGCAAAACGGACAGGCTTGACAGCCCTGACGGCCTGGAGGCCGATCATGCGAGAAGGCGCGAGCATGTTGCGAGTGGTGTTGTAGAGTGGAGAGGGGGAGGCAAAGGCGTTGCTCGACGGCGACGTTGGAGAAAGGGAAGCTTCAAACTAACCAAACGCACATCCCGCCCAGCGCCGAGCCGGAGCCAGAGCGGGCGGGCCGAACTGACAGACGGAAGGCGGACGGCCGACGGCGGAGCCAAGCATTTCCGCCCGGAAGAAGCCGCCGCTTCTCTTTCGCAGCAGCGCCTGTCGAACCACCTCCCGTCGCCCATATCGACTGCAACCGACGTCAACGCTTCACTCTCCACTCCCCACCCTCACCCGCATCCCTCAATTGCACATCCGTCACCATGGCCGACGACGAGCGCGAGACCAAGCCCTTCAAGTTTGTCACTGGTAAGCCCACCCGCCCTGCTCTGCCGCTGCGTTGAGCTCCTCTGGACCAAGCTGACCATTCCTTTACAGCTGGTACGTCTACAACTCACTCTCCTCGCACGCTTCCCCGCGCCGTTTGAGCAACAACCCTGCGCCAACCGCACGTCGCGGCCGCCAGGCCCGTCTGCAAACGTCCTCGATGCCCTTCCGCATCCCCGCGTTCGCGATAATGCCGATTTTGCCGGGGCCAGTTTTGCGATGATGGCGAGGGGCAGCCATTGGCATTAGCCATTGGGAGGTCACAACAAGCTGACACCGCGCCTCTGCGCATCGCTAGGCTTTGACGCCCGCTTCCCCAACCAGAACCAGACCAAGCACTGCTGGCAAAACTACGTCGACTACCACAAGTGCATCCTCGCCAAGGGAGAGGAGTTTGCTCCCTGCCGCCAGGTACGTTTGCACCGCCCCGCCGCGCCTCCTGGCTCGAACGAATCTGGAGTCAGAGAAGGAGAAGAGTCCGGGATGGATGGCTGACGTCTTCGCAGTTCTACCTTGCCTACAAGTCCCTGTGCCCCAGCGCCTGGACCCAGAGGTGGGATGACCAGCGCGGTAAGCTGCCCCAAACTCAGAATTCCCTCGAAGCAACACTGACAGCTCCGCAGAAGCCGGAAACTTCCCCGCTCGTTTGGACGAGTAAGCGCAGCGTCGGTCTCGGGTAAAATTGGTCCATGGTAGACAAAGCGCGGTGGAGGGGACGGTAGTAGCAGCATGAGAAATCCCCTTGAACGAGGCGAGGCTCTGTATCATATGCAGCTTGCAATGCACCATCCGCTCAGCCCATAGAATTACTCGACTTTGGCTCCTAAAGAAAATGTGGAAATTGATTTGCGCTGTACAATCGAGGACCAATCAACGGGGATGTGATGACTATGAGTTGCCTGAAAATTGACGACTATCGAAAGACGGCATAACTGATCACCTACCTATCCTTTTGGAAAACACCGACAAAGGAAACTCCCTCTCATGCAAGATCAAACTAGAAAACATTCCACCTTAGTCGATTCGCCTTTTACCTCCGACCGCCTCGTCCACCGCGTCCGCCTCGTCCACCCCGTCCACCACGACCTCCGCCACCACCACGGCTGTCCTTGCCCACGCGTCCGCCTCTCGTGCGATCCATTCCACCCCTGCCACCCAGCGGCCGGCGGTCGGGCTTGCCCTTGCCCTTGAAGCCGGGAGACTTCTTCAAGCCCTCCTTGACCTCGTCCTCATCCACCTCCATCTCATCCTCGTCCTTCCTGCCCTTATTCGAAAACTTGATCTTGCCGCCACGACCGCGCTGCGCGGCGTCGCGCCCGCGGATCGCCGAGACGTACGCGTTGATGCCGGCCTCGAGGCTGCCGCCGTCGAGATCCATGCCGCCGGCGTCTGCACCACCGTTGTCGTCGTCCGAGTCGGAATCTTGGCCCAGCAGCAGCTTGCCGTCCAGGTCGACCTTGGCCTTTGTGCGCGTCTGGCCGGGGGCCTTGGGCTTGACGGGCTTAGTTGACGAAATCTGGCCGAGCGCGCGGCGGTCGAGCAGGTCGAGCGGCTCGTCGTCGTCTTCGACGATGTAGGCCGAGCCGCCTGCGGATTTCGAGGAACTTCCTGATGCTTTGCGTGCGCGGCGGCCCATGGCTTCGTTGTCCGACACGTCGGAGCCGGAGGACGAGGCGTCGTCGTCGTCGGAGCCGTAGACGGCCTCGTCGTACTCGGACTCGAACTTGGAGCGGCGCTTTTCGGGAGCGGGTGCCTGTTGCTGGTCGTCGTCGTCGGCGCCAGCGTCCTTCTTGCGCTTGCGCCGGTCGCGCGTCTTGCGGATGTTGGCGATGAGCTTGCGGTCCTCGTCGGGCGTGTTGCGCTCGACGACTTCGACGCCGAAGCGCCGGATCATGCGCTCGAGGATGTGCTTGACCTTGGCTTTGAAGTGCGCCTTGTGCTCGTGCGACCAGACCATCAGGTGGGGGATGAGGGTCTGGAGACGGGGGAGCATGAGGGAGGCCGGGAGAGAAATGACCGACACCTTGACGAATCCAAGCACCGAGCGCACAATCTCGCGGTTGGGCGATTCGAGGAAGAGGTCCATGGTTTGCACCATGTCCACGATGGTGGCTTCGGGGAGAACGCTGCGGAATTCGTACAAGGAGCGGGTGAGGGCGGTGATGGATGCGCTAATCATGTGCGGTGTCGAGCCCGCAAGACCAGCAGACATCATTGTGAAGAACTCCTCCAAAGATGCGTTGATTGTCGGAGCCGAGTCGTCCATTGCCGGAATCTTGGACTGGACGACGGTGCCTCCTTGCTGCATCTTCTGGCCCATCAGGACAAGGAGATCAAAGGCCGCTGTCCGCGCCTTCTCATTGACTTCCTTGCACGAGATGATGACTTCGGGGAGAACAGACGGGATAAAGTGCAGGTCGGAAGACGGGAGGTATTCCACAACCTGTGAAATGGCGGAGAGACGGTCTCGCTTGGCGGGTGCGGATGCCTTCTCTGCGCTGTCAACAATCAGCGTCTGAAGCTCAGAGTTGCGCTCTTGGAGAGCCGCCTTTCCAATCTCGGATTCAGCCAGACGAGGGATGAGCTTGTAAGCCTTCTTCTGCAGCTGAGGATCATCGTCCTTGTTGATCATCAACGCCGCAATGTTGAAGAGAGTGACAAAGCTGTCCCTGGGAAGGTAAATGGAAATGGTAATGACCAGGTCCATGAGGGTATGGCTTGCAGGAGGCATCTTGTCCGCCGGCTTCTTCTCCTTTTGCTTGTCGGCTTGGGTTTGCGGGCCGCTTTCTGCCAGAGATGACTCAAGCATAGTGCCCACTTGAGCAAAGGTCTTCATGAGCTCCTCCTTGGGTGTAATGCTCAAGTAAGCATTGATGCACCTCAGGATGTTACCCCTGGATTGAGGAAGGGTTTGGTTGTAAACGTTGAAAAGAACGGCGAGAATGTTTGTCGCGAACCCTGCCAGATACTCAATGTTCTTTTGAGCATCAGCCTTTGAAAATCTAGACTGTGCGACAAGATCTTCTTCGCCTTCAACCTCGAGGATGGCCTGGTTGGTCTCGACAAGATTTTGCAGGGAACGGCAAAGGTCTGTGCGAAGCTCCGTCTTCTGGTACAGCAGGTTGGAGACAAGCTCGGCAAAGCTCTGGTCAAACGCCTCAGTAAGGTCCAACGGCAGGTCGCAGTAACCGGGGAGGGTAGCCCAAATCTGGTGCACGATAGTCTCGTAAATCTTAATCTCCATGGTCTTCTCCGCATCTCCGTGGTTGAGTACTCTTTGGAACATTGCCTCACTGAGAGGAACCAGGTCTGACCTGAAATGCGCAAGCCTTGTGTTGC
Organism: Phyllosticta capitalensis; assembly: GCF_038381095.1. Classification (NCBI taxonomy): domain Eukaryota; kingdom Fungi; phylum Ascomycota; class Dothideomycetes; order Botryosphaeriales; family Phyllostictaceae; genus Phyllosticta; species Phyllosticta capitalensis. The sequence continues at coordinate 3,802,845 of NW_027117439.1, forward strand.
TAATCGCATCTCTCATAATGGGGAGAAGCCAAGCACGTCCTGGCTGACCAGGGATCGGCTTGGTCAGGTTCAGGGGAAGGATCTCGAGTACATTGTCCGGGCCCATGGCCCTGATGGCTTTCGCAAGCACTGCATCCGCCTCCTTCTTTCCAGCGAACGCGTCGTTGCTCCTGAGATCTCCAACGACCTTAACCACAGAGATAAGGACCGGTGCTGCGCGCCACCTGAAGGCTTCAAGCATGGAGCCAATGACGTTGAAGACTTCCATCCAAGCAGCTTGGTACTTGACGCTCAGCAGGTCTGCCGCGTGTTTACCAAGCTTCTCAAGGGTCTTTTCGTCGTAAATGGACGGCTCAAGGAGGACGCTATCGGGAATGCAGTTGGCCATGAGGGAAATCATTCCCTCTGAAGCCGAAATGCGAATGTTGTGGGAGGGCGAGGCGAGGAAGTTGCCCATCATGGCAAACAGCTCTGGGAGCTTTTGGAAAGTTTCTTCCGGTTCCACCTGGGCAGCGACGTCGTATCCTCTCGACAAGACGGCAATCCACGGCGGAAGGAGTTGAGTGTCGTTTTGCGAGGGCTGGAGCTCGCCAATGACTTCGAGAAGGCGAGGCAACTTGGCGGAAGACACCTCGTCAGCCATTCCTTCAAAAATCATTTCAAAGACTTCGAAAACGGCCATGGTCAAAAACTCGTTGCTCGACTTGGAAATGTTGAGAAGCAGCTCGCACAGAGCGTCAATCTTCTTGCTTGGCCATCCACCCGAAGCAGTCGCAATCGTCTTGATGAGTTGGAGCGCGTGGATGAGACCGGGATCGTGCGATTGTCCGTCGCGCTGGGAACGAGCGAGCTTCCGCTGCTTTGCTGAAGCTTCAATGATTTCCTTGAGCGAGCGCATTGCGGTCTCCGCGCACATGTCGGCGGCCGGGTGGTCCAAAGACGGGCTCGGAGGAGGATTTTGCAGCACCTTTGCGAGCGCTTCTTGCGCCCGCTTCCTAACCTTGGGTCTGTGGTCCACCGCGATTGTGAGAAGACCGGCCACGGCTCTGCGTGGGCTGACCTCGGACTGTGGCAGCTCCCATCCCTGCGAATCCTGGGCGATGAGCAGCGATTCGAGACATCCTATCGAGGCGCGCAGCAATGGCGCTTCGGCCTCCGGGTGTGTGATGGCGGGCGCAAGGCTGGTCAGGATCTGGGAGAATTTGGCGCGGAGCAGCGGAGGAGGGACGTGTGGGGTGACGAGATCGAGAATATAAACGACGGCGGAGGCGACTTCTTTATTTACAATTCCCTTGCTCGGATTGATGTACTGTGCGAGGAGGGCGAGGAGGGCGGCAAAGTATGCGGTGGGGGTAAATTCAGACTTTTGGCTGCGCAGTGTATCTTCGACTGCGGAGAGGACGACGGCGCTCTGTCGGTGTGGGTAAGTACAACATCTTGAGGAGCGCAAGCGCACAAACGCACCTGCTGCTGGCTTTGCAGCTTCGGCGAGGACCGGATCTTGTCCAACCGCTCCGCGAGAGACATTTTGGCCGCCGAGTCCATGTCAGCGGGAAAGTCAAGTCGCGTTGGAGGTTGCTTGGTCTCGTTTGGTGCAAAAAGTTTCGGATATCGATAAGGACGAAGTACAACGATTAATGGTCCGTGCGTCCTCAACTATGACATATCTGGTGGGTGGAAGGGAGAAGGGTTTGCATTTTTTGGTTCGTGTATTTCCATAGAAGCCCAGGCTGCAGACTCCTCGCTTAGAGAACAAACATTCAAATAGCAATGCTCTCCGCCCGAATTCCCAAGAAAATTATCATCCCGATTCGCTAAGCGCTTTCCATACACGTTATTGATGTCATTAATTCACTCTTCTCACGCCTTTAGGCTTTGTACAGAGTATCCAAGAAGCCCTTTGCCAAATCCACAACGACGCTCTTGTTGGGCAAGCTGCCGGCAACACCGTACAGCGCCGCAGCGTCTCCTTTGACAGAGCCCTTGGCGCCCTTGCCCTGCGCAACACGCTGCCTCTCCTCCTCGCGCACGCTTTCCACGCTCTCAACCAAATCAGCAACCAGCTGGTCTGCTGCGGCAACGATGGGAAGCGTGACAGCGACGTGGATGGCGGGTGGGTTCTGAAGCGCGTTCAGATGCCAGCCGCGCGCCGACATAGCATCGGCGATGTCGTAAATGTCAAGAGTCGAGGACGTAAAGGCTACGACCGAAACCAGCGGCTTGCCCATCACCTTGAGATCCGCTGCAAGCACCGGATGCGCGTGCAGCTCCGACTCGATGCGCTTGGCTGCCCCGACAATCTTGTGGCAAGCGGCGATGTAGCCAGATTCGCCGCACGCCATAAGTGATGCCCAACAGCCGGCAATGAGCGCACCTGGTCGAGAGCCAGCGATCGATGGCGAGGCATAGACACCGCCAGACCAATCTGGAGAGATGAAGTACTGGTACGCGCGGAGCGTGTCGGTGCGGTAGAGGACAGTGCTGTTGCCTTTGGGAGCGAAGCCATACTTGTGCGTGTCGCATGATATGCTGGTAACTCCTTTGAGACGGAAATCAAAGGCCTCGGTCTCGAAGCCGGCCTTTTGGAGGAACGGGACAAGGAAAGAGCCAAGACAGCAATCCACGTGAAGGGGGATACTCTTCCGAGCAGCTATGCGGGATAGACCTGAAATGTCGTCTATAATTCCATGAGGGAAGTTTGGGGCGGATCCAACAAGGAGAACAGTATTGGGATTCACAAGACGCTGAACGGCGCGTAGGTTGACCCTGTGAGTCGGAGCTGGGCAGGGTACCATGTGGATTTTGATCTTGAAATACTCGCCTGCCTTGCGGAACGCTGTGTGGGCAGTTTCGGGAAGAATCCTAGTGCTTGGTAAGTAGAGAATCATTGCAAATTAAGAGGTCAAGCATACATCTCGGGCTCTGTTACGCCGCGTTCAGCGTAGGCCTTATTCCTTGCGCTCAAGCATGCCATGAGAATTGACTCTGTACCGCCACTGGTCGTGACACCAGCAGCGCCCTCCGGAGCATTGTACATTGCCAGAACCTATTTGCCGTTAGCGCATAGTGATCGGGCTTTTTGACCTTTGGTCTCACCATCGCCACTACTTCCGCCTCCATCTTCCTGACTCCGGGGAACACGTCTGGGTGGATGGGATTGGCATATGTGAAGCTGGCAAAAGCATCCGTCTGGAGCTTGACCAGGTCCTCACCACCATGGTGTTTGACCAATTCTTGGCCGCCATGATAGACCGCGCCGCTGACCCGACCGTCCTCCCACCGTGTGTGCTTCATCTCGCTGAGCTTGACAAGCTCCTTGCGCACCTGCTCCGGCGACCATCCCTCCGCTGGCAATTTTATGTATCGATCGACACCGGGACCGGATGGCACGAGTTTTTGTTCGAGCTTGAGGATGGCTTCGCCAACTTCGGCTTGGACTTTGGAGCGCACGCCCGGGAGGCGCAAGAAGTAACCGTAGAGAATGCGGCGCACAGAGATGTAGGCTTCGACGACTGTGCCAATCAGGCCGCGGCCCTTGAGCGTGTAAAAGGCCTTGCGAGTCCAGCGCAGGAGGAATAGGATGAAGACGACGTTGCGGACAATGTCGAGGTTGAGAGCGAGCAGCTGGCCGCGCGGGGTCGCGCGTTTGCTCTGGTATGCGTCGCGCAGGCTGACGGGAAGCCTGGTGGAGCCGGGCATGTTGCGGATGGGTTGTTGATCCTCAGATGCGAAGAGGCATCTTTGAAAAGCCGGGGAGGACCAGGTTCAAGTAGCGGGACTGCCCAGAAGCCGCCGTGCCGTGATGCTCACACGGTCGGTTACATCACATGCCGACTAATCACTATGGACCCACCCTTCACCTTCCAAATGTGGTAGGCTTACTGCGAGGGTAACACATCTTTTCTTTTTCTTCTACCTCTTCCGTATTTCAATCCAACTTTCCCACCACTTCCACACATCGCATCCAGCAACTGTTGCGACGCGGAGCTCGGCATCTTGGGCACCCGTCGCCACTACCTCCCGCGGCAATCGAACCAAGAATTTAACCTACAACGATATCCATCGCCTCTTACTGGATAATCTTCCTTCCGTCTACTTCTAAATCGCCTCCATTGCCGCAGGACATCCGAGGTTTGATGGGGCATATTATGGCGTCTATGAGAAAGCGATGCGATGACATTACGAAGATGCCGTGGAAAGAGCTCGGACGGGAATCATTCAAGCACCTCAGGGGTACATGATGGGAAGAATGAACGTCCTTGAAAAAAGTGTAAAAAAGTTAAAAAAGGAGGAATCAGATGCACCAGACGCCTTGAAAGGGTAGATGCAGAAAGCGCGGCTTTTAAACCTAACCCTCAGTCGATGGGCGACTTTCTAAATGCATGGCAGCCTCACCGGAGTCCCTATGGTTGGGTTTGCAGATGGTGGACGTTGCTGTCTCGACTCCACTTCCGAAAAGTCTTTCCATAACGGTAAAAGAAGATCCCAAAGAGACACCAAAGTGTGGTCAAGGCCATGTTTGTCATGACCGGTGGTGTGTACCTTAGAAGTCAGCATGACCATCTCAGAGTCTCGTAGGTTTCGACTCACCCTGATTTTTCGCTCCATGGAGTGATGAACTTCGAGAAACCGTATCCCCATACGTTTTTGTTGACTGTTATACTCACAAAAAGGCTTCCAGCAGCTGACTTGTAGCTGTCAATGGCATACGTGCTGACAATCGCAGGAAGAGCTGCCATCTGTATTCCGGCGCAGGTGAAACCAACGACCACTATCGCGGCCCAGTGCCAGTGATTGTCGTAGCCAAGAGCCAGGACGACATGGCCCAGGATCATGATGAGGACGTACGGAATCATTGCAGGCAGCCGCATTTCGGCCTCCCGGACGCCTCCATTCTTGGCCGTCAATCTGGCAGCGGTCCAGTCGCTGAGCGGTCCAGCTGAGAAGAGCCCAATCAGGGCTCCAACGAGAATGGAAATATTCAACAAGCCCACAACTTCGGTATCCATGTTGTAAGGATGGCTTCCGAAAGCCTGCTCCTGGGTCAAGTTGACGATCAAGAAAGATGAGCAGCTGAAAGAGACGACAAAAGAAGCAAATGCGATGATTGGAAAAAGGGAGATTTTGCAAGGAATCCAGAGGTCCAGAAGTATCGCCGTCCAGGGACTCGAGTTGGACTGATATAACATCCATTGTTTCTTTGAAGGTCTGCCCCGGCCGAGCCACTGGTTTGACTGTTCTGAGGCTGTGGTCGATGGCAGTGCGCCTATGGCTACACTGGTCTGGCTTTGGTTGACTCCCGCCGAAATCTCGACCTTGTCGTCAAAAATCTCAGTCAGGCGCCGCAAATCCTCGCCGCTTGCCGATTTGGTGACCTGGATGCTCCCGCTATTTCTCTTTTGCTGGTATCCTCGGTGATACAGAGTCTCCGGTAACAGGAAGATGACCAGGAGTAAAGCCAGTCCAAGCATCGCGGTGTACAACCACCAAAAGCTCCTCCACCCGAGATGCTTCGCCATGGTTCCAGATATCAGAGGGCCAGCAACGAAGGATCCCATGTAGACGACCCAGTACAAGGTGTTCCACTTGCCGCGGGAATGCAAGAAGAAGAGATCTGTGGTGATTGACGGTTGGATCGTCTCGGCTGGTCCGGCGCCAACACCGTCCATGATGCAAGCGCCCATGAAGCTCCAGTACGAGTTGGCTTCTGCGCGCCAAAGGGAGGATCCCATACAAATGAGAGTCGAGAATATCATCGCCGGGCGACGGCCCCAAGAGTTGCTAATGGGTACCCTGGAGCATCTGTGAGATTCTGCACCTCAAGAAACCTCAGAACCTACCATATGAAGTTGCTGAAAGCCAGAACCAAGATACAGACACCACTGAACTGGACAGCTTCTGAGAGCGTGCAGTTAAAGTCCTCGACGTAGTAACTGAACATTGGCGCAAGAGCCAAAGGACCGAAGCCCTGCACGAAGCTGACATAGCTGGTCACAGAAATGGCTGAAATCTTCCACGCATGAGACCAGTTGAGGGGATCATGCTCGTCATTCTCTGGTCGCGGGACTAGAAACAGGCCGTTGGAAACATCGGACATGATCTCAGTGCCTGGAACAATTTCATTGTCGAAGTCATTCTTGCTGCGACGCTTTCGCTGGAGTTCTTTCTCAGTCACCGCCTTCACTGTTCTTCTCAATCACGTACCTGCGTCTCACGAGGAGCCTCCATGATCACCGACGCAACAAGCGGCTTGGGCTAATCGAATCTGGCCCTCGACTATGCATGCGCTCTGCAGCCCGCCCGGTTTATCATCGACCAATCGTCCCCTCCGCTCCCCAACGGCCAGGTACCCTTTGAGCATTGCCATGATCCGAGTTCGCAAACCGAGCGTTGGGTCGAGACAACCCCACTAGTCAGTACCTTGATACTCACAATCTTCTCGATTGGACATGATGTCAACGAGGGACGAAGTTCGGTCATTTCAATCCGATAGCAAGCTTAAGTCGCGCCATGTCTCGCCCTACAGAGCTTAATTATTGCCCGCAGAATATTGCAGCATGTCACAATAGGGGCCTGCCTGCCTATGAATCAGATTAACTTCAGGCAGAGACACTCTTGTACTTCAGCTCCGAGGGCTTGTGTAGGCTTCGCGCGGAAAAGATGCCGCATTACCGCATGAGGCAGTTTTGTGGCGTCTTGTCCTTCTGAAGCTTCGAAGTTTCCAGCACGCCGTTTGCCTCCTTGTCTGTCTCACTCGCACCTGCAGCAACTCTGATTGTTATGCTTGTCTCTGAGCGGCTTGCGTGCATGAGGGTCTTGCCGCGTCGCCTCTTTTTGGCACTGATGCAGCGAGATCAGATAACGATCATCCAGAAATTTTAGAGAGCGCGGACGAGCCTGCCCAGATGGACAGCCAATCACTTGGCACCGCCGAAACCGCCTCAAATTCACCGAAAGAGCGCCATCGTATCGTGACACGCTGCGCTATACATGGGGACGAATGTACAAAGCCATTGGTGGAGCACCCTTTTTCTCGGCAGGGGTGCTCTTTAGGCCCTCGGAAGTTTAAACGTGGGCTCGGTTAAGCCACACCTTCGGCGATGATGTCAAGGCCGGCCGGCCTGCGCCAAAAGAAGCTCAAAGTTCGGCCCGTAACCACGGCTACGGAGAAGCCGCACTACCGGCAAGGGTTCGCTGGTCGTCGGTGTCCTCGACGCGCGGCTTTTTGTATCCTTGGCAAGGGGGTTTTGAAAGGGATGTGGTGTACTTGGGTACCTCGCCATGTGGTAGGCGGGACTGAAGTGTAAAGAGTGGATCGTCTTGGAGCTTGATAGATACTGTCCTACTTTTCCCGTCTTGCCCTGTTCCTTGATGGCGGGCCGCATGCTGGGTTGAGGCCGTTGCTGAGGTCGGATCTAATCAGCGGTAGAGATGATCGGGAGAATGGTCCCGTAGATTGGACATGGCGTGGTTTCTGCTACCTTGCTGGACTTCGGCGTATCTCGCACCGAAACTGGTAGACTTGGATCGAACAAAGATAGGTAGTGGTGGCTACAACAACATGAGTTGGAATATCGAGGACCATTCACCGATGATACTCGGAGGTGTATGAGGAGAATCTAGGGACTGCGTGTGCGAGCTTCGAGTGGCCACAACATTCTGCAAAGACAATTTCATCTTCGAGGCCTGTCAGGGGTGCTTGAATGCTCCCTATACACACACACTATGACTTAGTGATTAGAAAGCTTTCCTGTGATTTGTGACTTTCTCATGCTCAGTAGACCGTCCCTATGAGGCCCCATGTGAGGTGGTTGAGAGACGGAGACATTCGAGTCACTTCCAAACAAGACTGAACCTTGGACGCTTGCACATGCTGAACTATCTCTCCCAAAGATCAGACCACAAAATATCGGATGGAGCAAAATCGCAGTACTGTGAGAGCCCGGCCTGGACCAAATTCATTCATCATCATGGCTGGCCTGCTGCCCAAATGGTGGCCTCGCGCGGTGACTGGTCGAGTAATTATGCTGCACATCGATCTGTGTCTGGAATCGTCCGGCAGTATCATTCCGACAATCACTGTATAGATGAATCTAGGTCGGAGAGACGTGTCGGAAAATCTGCTCAATTCTGTGTGCAGGGGGAACGGACAAGGGCAAGGTTTGTCGCACGCTGTGTTATGATACATTGGTTTTGAGAATGATTACGTTTTCCACTCTTGTTGCAGTTCCAGGAAGGACGAACCTCAAGTTCCAGAGCTGTAGGTAGAGGGAGCATTCGTATTGCTTGTGATTGACGAAACTTCATCCGAACACAAACTATTTGGAAGTAGGAAGTTGAGCAATAAGATGCTCCATCGTCAATGAAAGCAGTGCCTTGTACAAGTCATACTTGCCACCATATTCATCCATCAGTATAAGCAATCCTATAAGTTGATCAACTGTATTGTGACTAGGCTGCAAAAGACATCTCAATTGATACGAAGAGCAGAGATGCTTGAATGCTCCCTGTATGCACGCATCTCGACTTGTGTTTTGAGAAATATCTACATACCAAGTCAAAGTACATGCGTACAGGGAGCATTCAAGCACGCAACCGTGGAGTTGACACTTGTTTCGACACCCACCTTGGAGTGAAGATGAATGGAACATTGCACTGCAGAGGATATGCTTCCGTAACTAGTATTTCAAAGTATATTATTCAGTATATAATCCAACTATCCGACCAAAAGCTCCATTACTGCCCCTTTCCCTCATGAATCAGCGAAAGTATTTGCAAGACCCTTCGCAACACACGCATCCGTCGCAATGACACGTCCACGGTTGAACAAGCATTCAGGGTCGTATTTCGCCTTGATTTCGAGCAGCTTTTTGTAGTTCTGCTCTCCCCAGATCTCCGACGTCTTGGAGTACTGGGCAATGTAGTTGGGGTAGTCGTAAATGTCAGGCTCGCCGAGGCCGTTTTGGAAGTCGCGAAGGTAAGCCATCATGTAGTTCTCGTCGCGGTCGTACATGTACTCCGTCAGGCTGTTGTTGGTCCATTCGCCGGAAGTGAGCGTGATATGCGCGGATGTCGAGTGCGGCCAGGCAGTCACACTGTCATCGGTGGGGCCGGCGCCGTTCCAGCCAGGGAAAACGTCTGAATTGACATGTCAGCATCTGAATGCTCCCCGTCCGCTGTTTTTTGACTTACATTCATCAACCCAGAGCGTGTGACCTGGATCCTCGCCCCTTGCGATCATGCCATTGACGGTCTCCTTGTAAATGGCAAAAGTGTTCTGGTAGAACTCCTTTGTCGAGTTCGTGTGGCTCTTGCCGTAAAACAGGCGGTTGTAGCCGTAAGGATAGTTGGTAAGGAGGTATTGCTGCAAAGTCTTGAGAGAGTATTCCTCGAAAACAATGCTGCTTGCTCCTTCAAAGAATTGACCGTAAGTCTCGTTGAACTTTTTCTGGTCGCCTCCAAAGTACCTATTTGGGGTCAGTTTTGATTTAACGTGTCATTTATATTGAACTTCACTTACAGTGCGTTCAGCTGGAATGTAAATTTGCGCTCGCGCAGCGGAACCAATGCTGAAATATCAGAGGGGTCCTTAAGGTACTATTTTTTGGATTAGCTTTCTTCCAGAATGGAGAGGAGAGAACCAACATAGAGTAAAGCGGGAAAAGCGGAAACGTCATTATTACCCTCCCAAAAGGCTGCCTATGAAGAAATTAGATCAATTATCGCAAAAAATGGGCAAAAGGGGTTCAGGGGGGTTTCAGGGGGAGGGACATGACGTACCGTCTTCTCAAACACCTGATCAGCCTGATCTTCTGACCACGCAATAGTACCAACGGTGACCATGCCCGGGTCAGGGTTACTGCGTATGTAGAAGTGGGTGACGACTCCGAATCCAAGCCAACCAGCGCCGGTGCAGGCCCAGAACAGGTCGCTGTACTCGTTGTATGGAGTAACCATGACGATTTCGCCGCTCAAGAGTACCATTTCAAGCGCCACAACGTTGTCCACCCCCGTACCGTACTCATTTGTTTGAAAAGCTATCCCTGTGGGATCGCGCAGTATTAGCGGGCCTGCGGTTTTTGCTGTCAACTCGTTTTACATACCTCCACCTAAAAGAAAGCCACCAACACCAATGGATGCCGCACGTGGACCTGGAGAGTGTCAGCACTGGCAGAAAAGGCAAGAGTATTCTCGTACCCAGGAAGGCCCAGCCAGTTCCGTCCAGGGCATCGTAGACGTCTCCAGCTTCTGCGCCGCCACCAATTTTCAGGATGGCGTACTCAGACGAGTTCTTGGGAGGATTCGTCACAATCTCCGTGTTCGATATGCGCTGCAAGTCCATGATGACGCTAGGAGACTGGGCTCCTCCAGTGTCAAAGTGGCCTCCGCCCATGATAGCGAAACCATCGCCCCAGAAAGAGTTGGCCTTGGAGTAGAACTGCATCAGAATGCTCACGTGCTCCGGCGTCTCGGGATAGACAATGTAGTCAGGATAGGTCTTGCGCTGGTTTGTCCAGACTCTCGCAATCGTCTGGCCATAGTAGTAATCTCCAGAACCAGCTATCGTGACATTTCCCAGTGCGGTTTTGAGAGCAGCAATGGCGTCAGCTTTTGTCGAAAATGAGTCGGCACTGAATGCGTTTGCCGGGCTCTCAGGCACCGGGAAGGTGTAGTTCGATTTCTGCCAGGCGGTGATGGCATTGGCCGCAGACAGGAACCCAAGCCATACAAGAGAGTGAATGAGGGGCGCCATCTTGAAAGAAAGAGACTGTTGGACCAACAAAAACCCGTGGCCTACCAATCTTCAAGGGGCTCCTGCTGAAGATATATGAATGCTCCTCGTCCATACAGTCACCGCGACTCGCATATTAACGGCCCCGCTGCTCTTACTTTTTTAGCTCATTTCAAAAACACCTTGAAATTGTTCCCAAAAGTCTCCAGATGGGTCCAAGTGGTCTGACGGGGATGTCTTGGTGATTGAGCGGTATTCGGACCAACGAACCAAGCTTGGAGGTCCACGTCGACGGCTATCAATCAGCTCAGACTATAGAAATGGCCGGATTATTGTCCGATGCCACGGGGGAGGCCTGAATGATGGGATCTTTCCTTTTGCCCAAGCCTTTGGGAAGCTCGTAGAAGGCGCCTTGGGTCCTTGGCTAGTCAAGCTTGAGATTGGGAGCAACAGCGTCGTGCTTACCCAATGGTGAATAATGCTCTGAATATGCAAGGCCCTTGAAGCAACAACGATGGGACTCCACACGACGTCAATCAGTTGGGGAAAGTGACACAGAGGGTTCAAGCACCAAACAGGATCAGATGGCTTTTGCCAGCTTGACTGACACGGACGGGATGATCATACCGGCGCAAAGAGCAACTTGCAATGAACATCGCCAGCGATCAGTCCAGTTCCTTGTCGGATGCTTGCCGCCAGTGGTCATGTTCCCAGGTGCTTTTTCTCGCCAGAGGAGCCAAGCCTGCAGCAACGGGAATTTCTCCTGAACAGGACCACAGGAGAAGGGGTCCTGAGCAAGGTACAAAGCAAGTGGTACCTTGCGAGCGCAAAGCGCGCAAACATGATACTGTGGTACAACTGCGACAACGGATGAGGTACGAGTAAGGTTGCGGGGTGTTGTCCCCAGGTGTATACTCGGCAATGGTCGTCTTGCAGTTTGTGCCGACCAGGCGTGCCAAGTTCGTGTTGGTATCGGGCCATCCGAACCCGGCGGCCGCTCCATAACGGAGCGGAGTTTTGGGCCGTGCTGTGGCTGGTATAAGCTTAGCGATAGCGGCAGGACAGAGTAGAAGAGCCGCACCTTGTAATCGCTTGTACGCGTGGGCCAAGTCGACCCTGGAATCAGAGTGACAAGGGTATCACGACATTTGGTCTTCGGAATAATTCCTTCCACCAAGTCTACTCCCCGACAAACATTACCAAGCATTACAACAGTGCAATCGTTGGCTCTTGCTGATTTTGCTTTTTTGAAACAATAGACCACTCTTTGAATGATCTCTTTTCGGAAGCCAAGACATGAGGTGCAGCATCTGAGGTCGAGCCTGGCACTGCAGGGTGACCGGAGAAATTGCCAACTTGTCCCAGTACTAAGGTAAAATGTAGGAATACGGGGAGCATTCAAGCTCTTGGTGCGTTGAAGATCGAGAAAATTCAGGCTCGGGTGAACAGTCCCAAGGAGCAGTCAAGCGCTTGCATTTTAGACTGCGATGACTTGGAACCAAGAGCCGAATTAGTCTCTGGAGTAAGGGCCATTGTAATCGTTCCTTTCCTGTAGTGTAGACATAACGCGTCTCGGGAGCTATCGTTCAACTGTTGCTCTGCTTAGACGGTTTCGATAGAATCATCAGCCATTCTCGAGATCCATACGTTTCGTAACCAATCGACGACCAATCACGCTGGAGCTCCGTCGGGAGGTTGTATGAAACGTGCGCTATCAGGCTGCCAACACACGTAGTTTCTTCTGCGGGTCTCCGCCCCATTCGAGGAGGAAGATCATCACTCGGATTTGCAGCCTTGGGCTATAGGGGATACCGGCTCAAATTCCGACGTCAAGGAGGACTCGACGAGTTCAGCGGGCCGGTCTTCGGAATGTGTTCGGAACGATGGTACCTCTTCCTACGGTTCGCGGCGGCGATTCCCGAGACCTTCAATTTGTATGTTCATGCCTTCAATGTGAAATGACGATTTACTTGCGGGGATGCAAGCAGGTCTGAGAGACTTTGTGAATCCTGGCGGTGGGGGCACGGATCGACCGTGGTGGTCGGCAATGGAGGTACAGCGCAAAAGCAAAGTACGAACCAAAATTATCACCAACAGCAGCTCGCCTCGCCATGAGGCCATCCACTGACATGTGAAATTGGACCCTCCAGCTGACCGAGTAATGCTGTCAACCGTGACCCTGCCTGTCAAAACCGGCAGAGATACCACATAAATTGCCCAACGGACAATGAGCCTTGCCATGGGTAGTTCGGCGTTATTCCTCCGTTGTATCAAGGTTGCATGCGAGATTTTGCTGCAATCTGAGAATAGCTGTAGAAGTAAATCTTTGACTTCTGGGAGATATCAAGGGGTAGGGTTCAGGGGACCTACGTACCACGTTCCAAGCAGGTGGATCTGTATTTTTAAGGACTAGTTTTTGTACGTATCCGCCGTGAGTTCCGCCAGACCTTGCAATTTGATCAATCTCACACTGAAGCCTTCAGAATTGTCATCATGATTCCAGACTTGTACCAGTCCCAGCGACCAAAGGTCTTGTACTTGGGTGAACCAAAGCACTCTTTCAGAGGGATTGAGGAGAACAGCAAATATTTCGACATAGATGTAAGTATCAGACAGTCGGAATCAGCGAGCAGCAACTTACGAGTGACAGATAATCAATGCTGCAGACCGCAATGAACTCATGAGAAAACTGCCCGCAATGGTTGCGGCCCACGGGCCATATCAAGCTGCAGTGTGTCGCCTGTCACCGCAGCCGTATGAGCCTTTCGACGAGGAGCTTCTTGCTCCGCTTCTGCCACATCTCCGAATCGTTGTCTCTGCGCAATCTGGTTTCAACGACTTTGACGTCAAATGGATGACGAAGGCAGGAATCTGGTTCTGCAATTCCATTTATGCCACTGGCGAAGCAACCGCCGACATGACCTTCTTCCTCCTTCTGGCCATTTTGCGCGACACGAGTCGAGCCGAGCAAAACTTTCGACAGGGCCACTGGCGCAAGCAACTGGAGCTTTCCCAGGATCCGGCCGGCTTAACTCTCGGGATCATCGGAATGGGCAACATTGGGCGGAAGGTCGCTCGAAAAGCCGCCGCCTTCAACATGAACATTCGATATTATAACCGCCGCCCTCTTCCCGAAGAAGATGCTCGATATGGGGCTCGATATTGTGCTACCGTCGAGGAGCTTCTGCAGACGTCGGACGTCGTGTCGATTCACTGCCCACTCACTCCCGAGACGACCAAGCTCATTTCCACAAAGCAGTTTGCGATGATGAAGCAGGGCTCGTACATCATCAACACTGCGCGTGGCCCCATCATCGACGGAGAGGCATTGATTGAAGCCTTGGAGAGCGGCAAGATTGCTCGAGCGGGACTGGATGTGTTTCCGGGAGAACCCACGGGAATCCATCCCTATTTCTTGGAGAGCGACAAGGTCGTGGTTCAGCCTCACATGGGAGGCTTGACGAAGGGATCGTTTGCTAAGGCCGAGAAGGAGTGCTTTACCAACATCATGAGCTATTTCCGCACTGGACGCCCGTATGCTCCAGTCAACGACATTCTTCCTAGGAGAGACTCCTTCGAGCCGGAGGAGAATGCGTGAATTTTCTGCTTGGGAATCCAGGGTAGACGGCGTTGGTGGATTTGAATTTGGGTTTCTGGGAAATCTGCTTCCTCTTACTCATGAGAATGTGAGCTTGAATTTGAACGATTAGAATGGTCTTAGATAGCAACTTGGCGACGAAATTGAGTACCGATCAACGCCGGAATTGATGACGGATCCATGTCCCTGTCTTGAAGATCATGGTGCCAACCTGCAGCCAGTATGATAAAGAGCTAAATGACCCGAAATCGCACGGATCTTTTAAGCTTTGAGGTATTTTAGTCGCTGTGTAGTCCGCTAAGGCGACCCACATGCTGCAGGATGCTCGACGTATAAGTGTGGGTTGAGCGCACCTGTGCCTGAGTGCTCCACACACCTTCCCCCCAAAGCACACTCAACATGTCTTCCGATTTACAACCACTTGTCACAATGGACCAGGTTATCAACCGTCGGGCCAAAACACATGACCAAAGTCCTCTTCTTTCATACGCCGGAGAGACCGACTTTGCCCAGTACACCGGCGCCGACATCGAAAGACTGAGCAGATATGCCGCAAATGCCTACATGGAGATTCTCAGTGACGTTTCAAAGGAGTCTGCGAAGACAGTGACAATGGTCGGAATCTCGAATATGGAGTACTACATTACCTTTCTCGCACTTCAGCGCGTGGGAATCACAGCTATGCTGATCTCCCCGCGACTACCGGACCAAGGATTTACACACTTACTTCAAAAGACCGGCTGTCGAGTCGCCATTGCCTCCAAAGGCGCTCGAAACAGCTTGGAAAGAGCCTGCAAATCAGCCGATCTGGACGTATCAATCCTACCAATGCTTGACGTGGAGGACTTTGCCAATTCCACCTTCATCAAACGCTTTGGGGGCCCGTTGAAGCCTATCGACACGAGCGATCAGCAAGGCTTCATCATCCATAGCGGAGGCACCACGGGACTTCCCAAGCCAGTTCGACTTTTCGCAAAGGCGTGGCTGCTTCAAGCCGCCAATGTCGCTGGTCGAATGCCTCAGGTTGAGACTTTGACAACTCTTCCGCTTTTCCACAGCTTCGGTGTCGCAACGCTGCTGAGAAGTCTCGTCAACGGGAAATGTTTGTCCATCATGAACGCCACGCGGCCAATCACAGCTTCCACGGTTCTATCGGGGCTCGAAAAGACGTCATCAGAGGCCTTGGTTACAGTTCCCTATATCTTGAAGTTCTTCACGGAGATTGAAGGCGGTGTCGAGCGCCTGGCTCAACTTCGACAAGTCATCAGCGCGGGCTCCGCCATTCCGGACGACCTCGGGAACCAGATCAGCGACGCCGGAGCGAGGATTTACCATTTGTACGGCCAGACGGAGTCGGGAGCGCTGATGGAGGCGTGTCAAGATCAGTGGAACTGGGTGACGCCATTGCCCAGTGCAAAACCATTCTTGAGGTTTGAGCCCGTTGGCGACGACATCTACCACCTCATCGTACTTCCAGGGCTGCCGACCAAGGTATTGTCTGAGAGGGAAGACGGCTCGTATCCAACAAAGGACCTTTTCCAGAAGCATCCGACCGACCCGCAGAAATGGAAGTTTGTGGCCAGGCAGGACGACATTATCGTCCTTGTGAATGGTGAAAAAGCGGATCCGATTCCACTCGAGGATGCTGTCAAGAAGCATTCGAACGTACGCGCGGCAGTGGTGTTTGGCGCCCAAAAGGACTCCTTGGGGATGATCATCGTCCCTTCTCAAAAGGCCGCAGACTTGGGACTGAGTGCGTCGGCCGTTGTCGACAGTGTCCTGCCAGAATTGGCGCTTGGAAATTCGCGTGTTCCGGCGTACGCCAGGATATCACCAGAGGCTGTCATTGTAACGGCAGCAGATGTTCAGTTGCCAATGACCGACAAGGCAACTATCATCCGTTCTCGATTCCTCAAGCAATTCGAAGAGGACATTGACCGATACTACACCATGAAGGAAACCTCCGGTAGTGGGATCAAGGCGAAGGAGCCCGCCGAAGTCTGCGAGTTTGTTCGACAAGTCATCACAGAACAGCTGGACCTCGACGAACAGAAAATGTCAGAATTCACTGATGGATCGGACCTCTTTTCGCTCGGAATGGACTCGCTTCAGGCAACCAACGTGCGATCCAGGGTTCTCAAGAGAGTCGAGCTCAACGGCCAAAGCCTTGCCACCAACGTCGTCTTCGATCATCCAACGGTCGAGCTTTTGACCAGTCACTTGCTTGAGCGGCAAGCTGGGCGAGGTCAAGAAGTACGCGAGCCGCGCGAGGTGGCTCTGCAGATGATTTGTCAATACTCTGATTTCGTGGAGCCTCAGGTTGGTAACTTGAGTGCTGAGGGAGAGTGCGTGGTGAGTGGTTTCCAAGTCTTTGCATGCCCAAACCCAAGCGTTTGAATACTCCTCATCTCCCTTCAATATGCATTAGCACCAGAGTCTCGCGGTTCTGTTGTAACCCGGGTCACAATTCTCAGGGGTTTAGAGAGAGATTACTGACATAGCGCCAGCTGCTCACTGGAGCCACTGGGTCAATCGGAGCCCACATACTCTCCTCGCTCATCCTTCGAGAAAACGTCTCGAGAGTCGTGTGCCCCGTGCGCGCCGACGACGACCAGTCGGCACTCCGTCGCGTGGAAAGTGCTCTCCGCAAAATGCGTCTATTGTCAAACCTCTCAGCTCTCCACATGGAGAAGATCACGGCTCTATCCAGCAACCTCAGCGACGAGCATCTCGGCCTCTCCCCGTCAACATACGACTCTCTCCTGACCTCCGTCACCTCCATCATCCACAACGCCTGGCCCGTCAACTTCAACATGAACCTGCAAAGCTTCGAGCAGGCGGGCACGCGCAGCACTTACAACCTGTTGAACCTCGCCCTCCGCTCGCACCTCCAGCAAAAGCCGACGGTCGTCTTCATATCCAGTCTGGCGGCCGTGTTGCAGGCAACGCCGCTCCCCATCCCCGAACGGCGCCACGGCTGGGACGGCGTCGCCGCCATGGGTTACGGCCAGTCGAAATGGGTGGCCGAGGAAATCTGCGTGGCCGCGGCGGAGAAGACGGGCTTGAACACGCGCGTCGTGCGCATCGGGCAGGTCGCTGGCGACACGCAGCACGGCATCTGGAGCGCGACAGAGGCGTTTCCGTCGACGGTGCAGTGCGCGCTGACCATTGGCGCGCTGCCGGTCGTGGAGGGCGCAGACGAGGAGCTCTCGTGGCTGCCGGTCGACAAGACCGCGGCGACGGTTGTCGATCTGTCGCTGCTGGACCGCGCGGATGCTGGTGCTGTGTCAGCTGTTCCGCGGTTCTCTCTGTTCCATGTGGCGAACCCTTGCCTGCTGAGATGGAATCAAGACTTCTTGCCAGCGTTGAAGCGGCAGGGCCTGCAGTTCGAGGCTCTCCCTCAGCGAGAATGGGTGCAGAGGCTCGAAGCAAACCCTGACGTGTCGAGGAATCCGGCGTACAAACTAGTGGACTTTTTCAAGCAGAAATACGGACAAGTCTCTGAATCTTCTGTGCAGCCTACCTTGGATGTTACGCTGACCCGTCAACTCTCACCAAGCCTGAGGGAAGAAGCGAGAATCGACGATGGCTTAGTGGGCAGATTCTTGAAATACTGGGTGGAAGAAGGTTGGACTTCGTAATCATACTTTCATTTTTCTTTGTTTGAGCGACGAGCGATTGGATTCAAGAGCAAGGAGAGCGCCATCTGGCATGTTCCTAGACATTCTGTGGACCAGAGCCCTGAACACATCCTTTGAGAGTCACCCACCAAGCCTTGCTCTCGAAGGAAAAACGTAGGAAATGACAGTCCAATGATGCATCATGAACATATTCCTCGCTTCCTTTGCTCCCGCCTCACGCTCACTTCTTCAAGAACAGTGACTGCACATTGCAGAATGCCTTGAATCCACCGGCGCTAAGTTCGTAGCCGACACCGCTCTCCTTGTGGCCGCCAAAAGGTGCGTTGGGGTCAATCTCCAAGTGCGTGTTCACCCACACGCTGCCAGACTCAAGCTGCCTAGCGATGCGAGCAGCCCTGTCCAAGTCACTTGACCAGACACTGGCACCAAGGCCCATCTTGGTGTTGTTTGCGCGGGCAATGACGTCGTCCTCGTCGGTCCACTTCATGAAGGGGACAATGGGGCCAAATGGCTCCTCGGTGGCGATCCGAGAGGTCTCCTCAGGGTTGTCGATGATGGTTGGGGTGATGTAGTAGCCGTCATTGCGGTCGTTGGTACCGCCAACAGCGACCTTCATCTTCTGTGCCTCAACGTCACTGAAGAAACCCTTGACTCGCTCGTACTGCATCTTGTTCTGGACCGGTCCGAGGAAGACACCATCCTCGGTGCCGTTGCCCAGTCGGAGCTTCTTGGTGTGCTCGACTGCAGCAGCCAGGAACTCATCGTAGATCTTTTCGTGGACATAGATGCGCTTGATGGCCAAGCAGATCTGGCCAGAGTTGAGGAAGGCAAGCTCAGCTACCTTTGGTGCAATCTGAGCGACATCGACGTCATCGCAGACAATGGCTGGGTCCTTGCCACCAAGCTCGAGCGTCACGCGCTTCAAAGTCTTGGCTGCCGACTCCATCACCTTCTTTCCTGTTGCGCTGGATCCAGTAAAGGAGATTTTGGCGGGACCGGGGTGTTCAGTCAACCAAGGACCGAGGTGGTCGTCGCCAGAGAGAACTTGAACAACACCAGGAGGGAAGAACTGTTGAGCCAGCTCAACGACCTTGAGGTTGCAGTAAGGAGTGAATGGAGAGGGCTTGATGATGACCGTGTTTCCAGTCATGACGGATGGTCCAATCTTGATAGCGGAAAGACTGATGGGGAAGTTCCAAGGAACAATGCCGACAACGACTCCCAGAGGCGTGTAGCGCACGATGGTCTTCTTCGTCTCATCCTCAGAAATCTCCTCTTCTGCCAACTCCACCTTGGAGAAGTTGGTCAGCCATGCGTAGGCACCTTCAATTTCGTTCAGAGCCATTGGGAGCTGGCTTCTGGTTAGCAGGTTGTCATTGAATAGATTGGACTTGGGCAGGGCTCACAGGCTTTCCTTGCTCCTTGGTCAAGAGCTTAGCAAACTCCGTCTTGTTCTCCATGATTGCCTCCGCAAAGGCTTGCAGAGCCTTGCTGCGCTCCGCGTGTGAAGTCTTCTTCCATGACTTGAACGCAGTCTTGCCGGCCTCGACAGCAGCGTCGACGTCTGCAGGAGTAGAGACGGGGACTTCGTAGAGCTCTTCTAATGTGGCTGGGTTGACACCTCGCCTAGTCTTTTCCGTGGAGCTCAGCTTTCCGTTGATCACGTTTGAGAACTTGGTGAAGTCGAGCTTCGACGCTCCGCCATCACTACCAAACAAAGCAATGGGCGCCATGGTGTTTCAAGTTTCGGGAGAGATTTTAAATGACGAATAATTTTTGGTGGGGTTAGGAAAGCGGCAGGTGAGAGGTCTTGAGCTTTGGAATGTTGATGCAGGGCAAGAGGCACCTTAATAAGTGCGGATGCTTCCGCCACCTTCGACCTCGGATACTGGAGGCAGCAGCGGGGCACCCTCCAGATTCCTAGTAAAGACACCGGCCAAAGACGACAAACTCCACAGAGGGCATTGGAATTTGACTGGTAGGAATGCCTGATCGCGGGGTTAGGTCGTAGATCCTAAGCCTGTCCCACATTACACCGGGGGCTAACGGACCCCACGATGCTAAACGCCGGACCATACACGTCCACTGCTGCCAATAAGACTCGCCAAGACGTATGTGGTGGTGGCCATGGTGTTGGTCGAATCTGGATGAATCCTTTCCGCCGAACGAACAGCTTCCGTATTTGGAAGTTGTAAGAGACCAGGTACGACATGCGTCTATTTCTGCCTCGTCATCCCCTTTACCGGCGGCACCAGTCCAAGACATTACTGGACGACAGGCTGTCGATAGGCTCCAGCGAGGCCATTTCTGTCTTGACGAGACTGATAGAAAATGCACAGTAAACGATAGCGGACCGTCCACCAGTCAAGTTGCGCAGGGTCGAGTCGACTGGATACATGCAATGTAATCAATCAGGCCGGGGGACCTCAATTTCAGACATGGTCGCAGACGCTGTGATGACATGGAGTGTCGTGCAGGAGTTTACGACAACCCCACGTTCCAGCCCTCGGCCAACCACCTCGTCATGGATGAGGAGCATTACGAGCCAAGCGCCGCCAAGACAAAAAGTAATTGATCTCTCTCACCGGGCAGAGGACACAAAACGCCACGGCTAAGCTAAAGTTTTTAAGTCCCATGGTTTGTTGTTGTCGTTTGGCTGCTTTTTCCTCCTAGAACTCTCTCTATGCGCCAGGAGCTTGCCCATGTCCTTCTTGTTGCTGACATGCATCATCTTCAGTGGAGTAGTGGCATAAATCCGAGAGGCAGCCTGGAGTCAATGACTCGGATCCTTTGAACTGAGGCACAGCGAGAGCTGTCATGCTCGTGGCGGTTTGGAACTTGATGGGGGCGAAAATGAAGGCGGCGACGAGAATCCGGAGAAGGCAAACGATGGGGAAGAGGAGTGGAGGTGCACGACCGGGAGGGGTTGACAGGGCAGGCCGAAACAAAACCGAGCGCTCGGCCGTTTTGAAACAAATTGGCCAATCAGCGCAGCCTCAAAAAACCAGCGACAAAGGGTCCAATCACGTGGCGAGGAGGTTGCTGAGAAATCGAGCAACCACGTCATATCTCCGACTGCGTCGCTGGGTACGTGCATGAGAAAACATCTCCAATCTCTAACCTCGAACCTCCTGTCTCGACACACTTCACACCTCTTTCGCCATCATGTCGACCATTGCCGTACCAAGGACAGCAATCCGCACTCTCTCTCGCGCCCGGCCATCCGCCACGGCGGCGCGCCGCGTACAACTCGCCACAGCGCAACCAGCACGACAAATCCACCACGCCTCATCGCCCGCGCCGCTCACATCCACCTCGCGACGGCCCACCTCGCAACCCACGCACCTGCGCCATGGCGCAACCTCGCGATTCAGCCCCATCGAGAGCCGGCGAACAATGTTCATCCAAACGGAAAACACGCCCAACCCAGACGCGCTCAAGTTCCGGCCAAACACGCGGGTGCTGCCCGAGGGCTTCAGCTCGCCCTTCATCGAGTACATGAACCCGCGGTCGACCATCTCGCCGCCGTTCCCGTCGCCGCTGGCCGCCAAGCTGCTCCAGGTCGATGGCATCACGAGCGTCTTCTTCGGCATCGACTACATCACCGTCACCAAGGACAGCACCGTCCCCTGGGCCCACATCAAGCCCGAGGTCTTCAGCCTGCTGAGCGAGCACGTCGCCACCGGCCAGCCCATGGTCAAGATTGTCGAGGGCAAGGCGGCCGACGGCCAGGAGAGCGCCGGCGAGCAGGACAGCTTGGCGTACAACGAGGACGACGACGAGGTCGTGGGCATGATCAAGGAGCTGCTGGAAACGCGCATTCGTCCCGCTATCCAAGAAGATGGCGGCGACATTGACTTCCGCGGCTTCGTGGACGGCCAGGTCTTGCTCAAGCTGCGTGGCGCCTGTCGCACGTGTGACTCGAGCACCGTGACGCTCAAGAACGGCATCGAGAGCATGCTGATGCATTACATTGAGGACGTCAAGGGCGTGCAGCAGGTTATGGATCAGGAGGAGGAAGTTGCCATGGCCGAGTTTGCCAAGTTTGAGGAGAAGCTGCGGCAGCAAAAGGGCCCTGATGCCACGGCGACCACAGTGGGCAAGGGAAGCTTGGACTACGTTGAGTAAAGCTGTGGAAAGAACAATCAAAATTCTTGTAAAATTCTTGGGCGCCTTTAAGGGCTGTGGCGTTGATGAGTGTTTAATTCCGAGAGCGGAATTGTTACGATAGTCGGCGAACAAGACTGGCCTGGGTCTTGTTGAGGTAGATGGATATATCCCTACAATGAATCGAATTGAATCTGGTACTTGGTAAAATGTGGCCCCAATCGCGAGGCTTTTCTTGAACGTGTTTTTGTAATCTGCAATCGTATTTGTCCTAATGCGCCGCTTGATATCCCATGCCTTCCCTAACATGCCGCAGCAAGCCATCAACTCTGAACCTTTAGTATAGGGCGCCCTTGGTCCCAACACCTAGCAAGTACCCCTAGCAAGTGACTCCGATGTCGAACCACACTACTCTGCAAGGTAGCAACAAACAAAACACCATCCCGTTAGCTTTTACCGCCATGTCTTCACACGAATCCCTCTATTTCTTCGCGCGTCCCTTGCCCCTGCCCTTGGGCTTGGGCGCCTCGTCTTCGTCGCCGTCATCGGCAGCCTTCTTCTTGGCCGACGCCTTCTTTGGCGCCGCCTTCTTCTTGGGAGCCTTGATGTACTTGTCCTTGCTGATGTCGCCATCGTCGTCGTCGTCGGCCTTGTCCGCGTCGTCGAAGGCTTCGCCAATGTCCGAGTCCTCAATGGCTTCTTCGAGATCGGGCTTTTCGGTTTTGACGCGGCCCTTGGGGGCGACGACGTTGGATGCCTTCATGAAGGGGAGTGGGTGTGACTGCTGGTTGTACCTGCAAAGACTGTTAGCTGCCAATTTTCAGAGCATATGTGGACACTTACAGCCGGGTGAAGGTAGCCTTGGCTTGGGATTCAATCTTGATCTTCTCGAAGTCCATGGGCCCGACACCGAGCTCCGCGATCGCATCCCAATCATCCTTGGTCAAGAAGTAGCTGTCCATCAACTCGATGATTTCAGGCACGGCCTCTTTTCCGTCCTTTTGCAGTCTCTTGATCATTTCTTGCCACAAAACAGGCACGTACTGCTGGCGAATCTGGTTCCGATCGGCCGAGGTGCGCAGACGCATGTGCCCCTGAATTTCCTTGAGCATGCGCATCAACTTGCCTTGGTTGCTGTTCTTGCCGAGCCACGCCGGGAAAGCCGTCTTGTGTCCAGCCATGCTACCAGAGATGAAAGAGGCTGGGCGGACGAAACTGAAGGCGGCGTGTGTTGGCATGAGAGTCCAGTGTTGCTGCGATCCGTGAATCATGCGGTCCACGAGATCACCGTCGCTGATGCTAGCAGCGGCGTCGTCGAAAAGTTCGAGCATCTTGAGCTTCTTCTCCGGGCCTTGGTAGCTCTGTGCACGAATGGGATTGGCACCAAGATAGTTTTCTTGGAGCATCAGGTAGGAAAGTTCGTGGTCGTTGAAATAGAGCTCCAACTTGTCGTTGAGCGTGGCCTTGCTGCTCTCGGCAAACATACCCCCGCCGATAATCTTTTGGACAATGTCCCACGGCTTCAGGATCACATGCTTTTCCCAAGCCTTGGACATCTGCTTGCCTTTGTCATAGTCCATGTTGCCCTCGTCAAGCTTGGCCGTCGAGATCATGTTGACGACCTGACGGATATCTGCGCCAGTTCCTTCAATCAGGGCGTTTACTACGTTGGGGGGCATTTTGAGGCCCTCGCGAAACGTAATTGTCGAGATTCGAGACCTTATCTGGTCCGTAGTCGGTCTTCTAAAGGGCAAGTCATAGACGGCAAAGTCAAAAGGCTTCATCTTTGGTTGGCGTCGGTCGTTGCAGATGAGGATGATGGGAATCTGTGACTTTCTGCAGACAGCAGCCATGGCTCCGACGCCGCCACGGTCACCAGCTGACATGCCATCGACCTCGTCCATGATGAGAACCAGTTTCTTTTTCGAGCCCTCAACTTCCTTCCCATCACCAGCAAAGTATCCGAGCAATGACGTGGTCTCGAGCACGCCTTTGAGACCCTGCTCGACGAGCTTTTTGCTGCGAGCGTCGCTGGCATTCGTTTCGACAATATCGTAGCCTTCGAGCTTGGCAACCAAGTGTGCAGCGGTCGTCTTTCCAATGCCTGGCGGGCCATGAATCATGACTGCGCGAAAGACACCACTTCCATCCGGTCCGCCCATTTTGAACTTCTTCTGCTGGAACTTTGGAAATCCACGGAGCCATCTTTGCAGCTTCTCGACTTGAGCCTTGTTGCCGCAGATCTGAGCAAGAGTCGTAGGCGCATACTTGACTGTCCACAAGCGGCTGTCAGGGGCCGACTGTGAACTCACTGATTGAGAACCGGGGGCACTGCTCGCGGGACCTTGGCTGGCTTGGGGGCGGTTTGCTTTGCTGGAAGCTTTTGCAGCAGCATCGCGGGCGCGTTGCTCTTCTTGCTCCATCTCTTCAGCTGCCTTCCTAATCTTTTCCTGCTCATCCGCTTGCTTCTTTTCATAAGCCAATGCTGCTTTACTGTCTCCACCATTCGCAGGCAACCTGCTGATGAGAGCGAAGAGGCCCTCTTCATTGATGGTCTTGATTCCAAGTTGTTGAATCTTTTTCAGCTTGCTGGGTCCAGCCTCACTGCCCAGCACCACGTAGCTAGTCTTGCCGCTGGGTGCGCCTGTGACCTTTCCTCCGTACCGCTTGACCAATCCTTGAGCAGTTTCGCGGTCGAGGTATTGGAGCAATCCCGTAAAGACGAAAGTCATACCTGCAAGACAATTGGGCTGACCCTCAGGAACCTCCACAGATCCGGCCATTGGAGCTGGACCTGAGTTGGCGTGTCCACCCCTAAAGTCGAATTTCTTGCCTTCTTCAGACGCTGGCGGCGGGGTGGGAGGGCGAACGGTGGGGATGCTGTTGAGAATGTCCTGCATTGCAGCGCTCTCTGGTTCGTCCTTTTTCTCCTTCTTCGCGCGCTTCTTCGGAGAGGCCTTGGGTGCCGCAGCTCGTCCCTTTGATTTCTTCGGCGCCTCCATTTCCAAATCGTCGTCGTCCTCCGACTCTGTCGACTTGCGCTTCCTTCCAGCTTTGGCCGCTGGTTTCTTGGATTTCTTCTTCTCGACGAAATCTTCATCGTCGTCGGGAACAACAAAATCCTCCTCTGAATCCGCGTCCTTCATATTCTCGTCCTCATCTGGAGCAAAGTCATCGTCTTTGCCTTTCTTTGCACGACCTTTATTGGTGACCGTTGGCTTCGGCATCTCCTCTTCCTCGCTGGCTTCGACATAATCATCGTTCTTTGTGGTGTTGCGGAAATCGTCGGCGAAGATGTCGTCTCCACCATCTTCGTCAAAGTCCTCGTCCTTGATCTCTACGTATGTCGACGGTTGCTTCTTGCGGGCAGATGAACGTGACGGCGTTGCAGAGGTCTTCGAAGCAGCGCCATTAGCCTTCGATGGGGAGGATTTGGGGGTCTCAGTCTTCTTCACTGTAGGCTTCGAAGTCTTGCTCGTTGCTGATCGTGAGGGCTTTTTGTCACCAAAGAATGCACTCGCTGTCGTGGCTTCGCCTTCGGGAGAGGGTTCACGCTTTCTGTGGCGCGGATTAGATTTGGTGGTGAAACAAACGCAGGTGAAACTTACGCCTGCTTCTTCGGTGCCGCCTTCTTTGGGCTTGCCTTCTGTGGTCTACTTTGGCGTTAGTGCAAGGCGATTTCAATGAGCGGAACCATCATACACATCGTCGTCGTCCGAATCCTCGACGACCTTTCGGGCTGGCCTTCCTCTTTTCTTGGCAGGCTTCTGCAAAGATTTGGTGTTAGCCATTTTGATGGAGAGATCTTGAGTGAAAAGATTGAGGGAGAATCAAGAAGAACCAAGGTGTTGAAGAGTCAATAGGTGGCGGTTGCTGGTCATGGAAAGAGCTCGCCAAGGCAGTCACGTACCTCTTCCTTTGCTGGCTCGGCCTTCTGAGCCGGCTTGCCGCCAAAAAAGCTCCTAATGTCGGACGGCATGCTGCGAGAGTGCCAATTCGACAAGTTGTGCAGGCCGAGCAGATGAGAGACGCTGGGGTTGGTCGGCGTCGCTGCGAAGTCGAGGGGCGGAAGCACGGAGTCTGACTTCGGCGACGCGACTTGGTGATGTCGAGCGCGTCGCAGCGGCGAGCACAGACCACCTACCGCGCCAATCAATTCCGATCAGTTCCTCCGACGCCGAGAAATCCATCGAGACGGCGGACCTTGGCCTGCGATTGTTGCGCTGCTGCTCCGCAACACATCAGCGCCAGCCATGCCGCCTCCAAGACTGTTCCCCAGATTAGGGGCTCCGCTGCGGAGCAGCCTACTTGCTGGCTCTCAAAGATCTTGCCGTAATACAAACTGGCGCAGTTACAACGTTTGAGCTAACTCCATCACCAGTCCAACACCTCCGCTGCACGCCGCAACCCTCCGCTCCAATCTCTAGAATCCTCCCCGCCGCCCTCGCCTCCAAGTCATTCAGTACCACCTCTTCCCAGCAGAATTGGCTCTTCCCCAAAGCTGGTCACAGCAAGAAGGACCGCAAAGGACGTCCGCGCGTGCGAACCGGTGGCAGCACTGTTGGTACGACCGTCGCATGGGGCGACTATGGCCTGCGTATGGTCGACACTCAGCGCCGTATTCCCGCAAAGAACCTCAAGATCGCCGAAGAAACCATCCGTAAAAGATTGAGGGGTATGAAGTTTCGCCTGTACATGCGGGTGACGGCAAACATTGGTGTGTACGTGAGTGGCAACGAGCAGCGTATGGGTAAAGGAAAGGGTAGCTTCAAGTTCTGGGCTACTCGTGTCGCTGTGAATCATCTCATCTTCGAGCTGAAGGGTGATGTTCACGAGCAGGTGGTGAAGGACGCTTTTCGACTGGCTGGCAACAAGCTGCCTGGTAAGAATACAATGTCAACAATATTTGCTTGAAGTGCTGACTTTGTCAAGGCCAGTACGAGTTTGTCAGGAAGGGCGACCCTGCTGTCATGGGTATCACGAAGCTTGGTAACGGCGTCACGGCGGAAGATTTGATGAGACCGAGGAAAAAGCTGCCCCTCCCGGCCGAGGAGACCGCGGAACGGATCTCAACGTCGCCGCCGCCTTGAATTTGCTGTAAAATATCCAACAATTCCGAATTCCAGTAAATGGCTATCCAAGATTCATCTGCGTGGCCATCGATGCTCGGCAGAAATGGTATGACAAACAAGAGAGCGACTGCGCAGGCATGGAGAATGAGTGCCATGAACACAGTGGGTGTGTGGAGGTCAATCTGCTTGAGCTTATGAGAGTGTAGGAGCATTGAATTCCCTTCCAAGTCTCTCGAAGGGTAGATACAGGGAACCGTTAATACTATGCGTGCCACGACCCTCCCAGGCAAGTCTCCATTGTTAAAGATGAAGCAGCTCAACCCCTTTCTTTGATGGACTACGCTCTAAAATTCCTAGGTCCCAAAGAGTAGTCATTTCCTATGCTCTCCCCCGATGCTTTCGGTTGACGGGGTTGGGTTTCCAAGAATGATGACCACCACCTTCGTCTTCTCGGTCTGATCTTCCTTCTCCACGACCTTGCGCAAAGGTTGCTCCGGCTTCTCCTACGGCCTATCTCTCTTTCCTGGTGATGCCGTGCCAACTCCCAATTAAGCCGTTCCCGTACATAAGTCAGGATGCCACGGCGCCAAGAAAATCGAGGGCGCTCCAGGACGACAATATGGACGGGTGTGTCTCCCGGCCTGTGCACGGGTACGAGATGCTTTCTCCTGCCGTCATCAAACTCAAAGGTTACATGAGACGGCGTGGGCGAGTCTCTCCCTGAGCTCACCCAAGGTTTCGGGATAGCGGGCGGAGGCGTCCGAGCACGAGGCGGGATGGTTACCCGGTGTCTTTGTCCACGTATGCAGAGGCTTGCCTGTCGCCCTGGGCATGGTGTTTGCGGACGGATTCCCGTCGAAGTATTCGGCCTCCTGGGCTGTCCAGAATCCACTCTGTTGACCTCGCCTTCGACACCTTGCTGAGTATTGCTTGGTTCCTCTGTCCAAACGTGGTACGTTGGCAATGCACGTGGACGGTTGCCGTCGTCGGATCCGCCGCCCTGGTTTGACTGTGGGACTTTGCAGCGCAGCAGGAACGAGAATATCCGCCAGTCCTTGCCCATGGCTATTGTTCTCGGTCTAGTGAGATGTGGAATCAAGGTCAGAAGGACGATGTTGAGGAAACAAAGGGATCATATTAAGTAATGCGGGAGTCTCAACGTACAATCTGTTGCAGAGCTCTAAGGCGTACTCAGGGCTCTGTGCCTGAAGGGTGGCAAACTATGGGTAGGTGGTCCTCCCTTTTGTATCCAAATACCACACCATCCTCATGGTCATGTGGCTAGATCGGACAAGCGTTTCTCGAGCACGTACGATTGTCATGCATGCTAGCTGACATGATCACTAGCACATTGAAGCCATATGGAAACGGAGACCGACCACCTCTGGTACTGTACTAATTTGGATCGCTTGCGTCAAAATCTACCAATCATGCAAAACCCTCTTCATATCCTTCCGAAGAGCTGCGAGAATTGACCTCCTCGGACGAACCGGAGCATGTGAAATATCCCTTCCAACGGCTTGGGAACGGCCCGAGAATCAGAGCCAAAAGCGCGGTATACGCTAAAGGCCGTTTTTAAGACCGTCCTTCTCAAGAGATGAGCGGCCAGTGAGCACTCGAACGTCTCAAAAATGGGACCAGGAAATCCCTGCCGTCCATGTGAAGAGCATCCTAACGTCTCCAACGTGAAAGATACGGGGAGTAGTCGTGGCAGTATGTGCACGACTTTTGCTACCAAGACCCAGTATCCACATGCGATTTTAGCGTCACTGGTCTTTCAACCCATGGTTCGGTGCCGGGCTGGACGCCGTTGTTGAGCCCGATTCGCAGAATTCTGACCACTCCTGTCTGAGAAGTCTTGCCAACAGACTATCCTCAAATACATTTAGCTCGCTCACCTTTGGCTTCTCTTCTTGACCGTAAGTGATCTCGGGCTCGATTTCCACCTCAGTTACGACAGGCTATCAAATCCACCACACAACCACCATTCGACCCGCCAAAATGGTCTCCGAAAAAGACACTCTCCAATTTGGCAATGATCGAGAGCTCCTACGCCGCCCAGAACCAGCATTCAAGCCCTCCCGCTCGGTCCAGGACTGGGACGAAGAAGCAGCGATAGACAAGGCCGCCGAGACACCATCGCCATGCACCGAGTGCCTGCTTTGTCCAGAACACGCTACGGAAACAGAGCGCGAAGCGGCAATCAAGCGACGACAGGCAAGAAACAAACGGGACTACAGACGCGGTGTAGCCTTTGGGATTCTTCTCATCGCCATCATCGTGCTGCTCAGTGTCGGGCTCTGCATTGCCCTTTCGCCACAAATCAAGGACCGCCGCCCTGAATTTACGCAGGAGGTGAAAGACTCTGTTAAATCTATGATCGGGTCCATGCGTGGCCGCGTCCACGACTGGATCAATGGTAAAAAGAAGGAGCTCAAATCTACCACGGATTAACCCGCCTGGGATCCCTCGCCTCTGGACCACGTTTTGGAGACCCTGGCTCCCTCAACGGCTCTCCCTCTTGCGACAACCGGCGTCCGCTGTCAGCTCCGGCGCGTGGCAACTTGATGGCTCCTCACGACTTTCCACTAGGACGACGAACGCTCTCTTGGGTCTTGCTTCCGAATTCTCCGAATTCAAGGAAACGGCGCCTTTCGAACTTGAGGAAATCGACGTTTCCTAGTTATTCAACAATATCAATTGTCTCCCAACTTTCTTGTGTACCATGGCTTCGGCCACTTGGAGGTCAACAGTTCTTTCATGGCCCATTATGTCTGTGTCGTCCAATCTCTGTGATGTCCCTGTCTTCCTTCCCGCCTCAATAGAAGATGCCATCTCGTGTATAACTAGCTTCCCTCTCTTTCTGTTTCCTACCCTTCTCTTGTCTCTCCATCGCTCCTCACTCGGTCCCACATCCTCAGCACAATTCACCTTTCGCCGTCGCAATGAACACACACCACCACAACGCGACCCACACCACCCTGCCAACCATGGACACGTACAAAGAAGTCAACCTCCTCGACGACATCGAGCTCCACTCCCACGGCAGCAACTCAACCCCCTCAATCGACGACAGCGAAGCCGCGCGCCTCTACCCCAAGCCCACCCTCCGCCGCCGCATGGCCACGTGCTGGCACAAGAGCCTGCGGCCGCGCAGCTGGTGGACTCCCAAGGCCAAAGTCTGGACCTGCCGCATCATCAGCATCATCGTGATTCTGGGCATCATTGCCGGCTTCGTCGTCGGCATCCGCCAGGGCGTCCTGGAGGACGAGGCCAAGGCGAAGAAGCACGAGATGCATCACAAGCAGGTCGAGTTCATCGCCGATCGCGTTGGCCCTTTTCCCACAAACGGCCTTTTAGCCAAGCAGGATGCGGCGATGCTGCCGCTGTCGCAGTTGTTGGTGGTGCCGTTGCCCTCGCCCTCGCCCTCGCTGCGGCCGCAGCATTCGTTGGTGTCGCAGTGATGGACACCTGCGGCGCCTGCGCCCTGGCTCCCTCGCTGGCCTCTCTCAAAACGCAAACCGTGGCTCAGCCTTCCGTTCCCCTTCTCTCCACACCAACCTCTTCGGCGGCTCTCCATCCTCGCCCGTCTCCTTGGGCAGCGGCACAAACGGCTCGGTGCGCGTGCTATTCGGCGGGCCGGTCGTGCTCAAATCGTCGCGCAGCATCATCTCGCCCGTCGCCATGTCGCGCCCCTCGATGGCGCGGCGGAACAGCTCGAGCGACGCCAGCGGCTGGTAGTACGGCACCAGGTGGCCGGCTTCGTAGACGCGCACGAAGGAAAAGTTGCCGTATTGCCTCACGGCGCCGTAGTCGGTGCCGTTGACCAGGAAGGGGGCGTAGCCTGATGAGCGGAATTGTGTGGCGTGTGTGTAGTTGACGGCAAGGGAGAGGGCTCTGGTGGGGTTTGTCAGTCTTTGGCTGGAAAGACGGATGGGCAGGTGTATGGGCGTTGTGGTGTTGGGTTCCCGTGCTGCTTTTTGGAAAAGAGGGAGATGAGATGAGAAAGACGGAGGGGAGGACGACATACTCGCCACCAAACCAATTGCAAATGTAATCCGCATCGCCATAATACAGAATCACGCGTACCCCCTGATCCAACAGCATCTCCATGTCCTTGACAAACGACGGATAGACAAAGTCGCCCGACGCCTGGAACGCGTAGTAGATCTCCGAGTTTCCCGACGAGTAGTTGGCCGCCACGCCCAGCGCATCCTGCACCTCGGCGCGATTCAGATACTTCTTCCAGTACTCGGGCGGGACCGTATTATTCGAGTTCTCGCGAACATCGTAAGTGTTGCGGTCGCTGAGGGCCTCGTAGATGCCCTCGACATTATCACGACACATGTTGCTTGCCTGGGCGCAAATGGCGCGTTCAGTTGGGGTGGTGTAGTTTGTCTTGCGGCAGGCAGCGATCTGGTCGATGCAGCCGCCTCTGCGATTGAGCGCGAATTTGGCAAACGCGTATTCCGTGTCGTTGATGCCTTTGATGCCGTACGTGTTGTTGACGGCGAACTCAGGATAGTAGGGCATTTGGATCAGCTCGTCGATGACACCGTTGCCAATGCCGAGCGTGTTAAGCTGCAGTTGGATACCAGCTTCTTCGCCTTTGGCGATCTTCTGGTTGTGCTCGTAGAAGTACTGGAAAAAGGAGGGCCCGTAGTGGCCGCCATAGCTGGACTGTGTCAGTCATGTCGTGTGCAGGGCGGATTCAGACTCCGCGTACCTCTCTGTCCACAGATTAAACTCCTTGCTCTTGACATTCGACGCGAGCTGCGGCAGCGCGCTGTAAAAGCCTTGCAGCACATGCCACGCCGACACAGCCGCCAGATCAGTCGTATCCACAAGCTCTGGGTCAATCACGGGATACACGCCTTCCACTGGGGCCTGGCTGGAGTTCTTGTACTCGCCCGTTTCGTTGTTGAGCGATCCGGGAGCTTGCTCTGCGTACGAGAAGCCGACACCTACAGGTTGCGAGATGAACAGTAGATTAGACACTTCGTTCCAGCTGTACGGATTCAGTTGCGTCTGGTTGGCCTTGGTCACGTTGCAGGGGCCAAGCTCCGAAAACAGTCCAATGAGTGCATCAGATCCTGGACCGCCGTTCAGCCTTTTCGAGGTTAGCAGGAGCGTTCGGGTGCCACATGTTCAGTCATACCACAGCGTAATCTGGTCATTTGCGGGATCTCTTCTTGACTCAAAGAACCAAAAGAACGAATGAGATGTCGGCGACAGATCTATGTATCCAGAGTATCTTTTACTTGTTAGATTTCCAAAGTGTATCCTTCAAAGGGAAGGGAGACGTACGAATTCACTCCTGGCGTCGTCTCACAAATCCCCTGTTTTCCCGGCTCTTTATATCGTATAGTGACCCCAGACGGCGAAGTGATCGTCTTGACATTTGCCGGACTCTTTGGTATTTGCCTTTTTGTCAATGATTGTGAGGGGATGAAGCTCGAGGCGACGCCAGCGAAGAGCAGCAATGCCAAACAGCGAATTTTTCTAATGAAGACCATGGTGATGTGGGTTGAAAGAATTCAAGGACAGGAAAGAAATGGCAAGGGAATTTGGCTAAAGCAATTCCAAGTATTTGGAAGCAGCAAAGTGCGGTCGTCCATGCCGAGAGCCAAGCGTGGGTGGTATAGTACGGTCAAGCAACGAATCGGATGGGATTGTGGGTGGGTTGACGCCAGCGCAGACGGGAGCACCTTCCCCAAACAGGCAGGTCGCGACACTCATCCCCGTTCTGGACCTATAAGCCTATTCTTTCGCATCTCATCCGAGCTCTCGGGCTTCCTAACAGGGCGTGCAAGACTCATATACAAGCAAGTCTTGTTTGAAAAAGCTTTTAGGGGTGCGCAGTGCTGCCCGAATAGTAATTGAGGTGCTGCTGGACAGATGGTGGGGTGGTATCTGGTGATGGACGGGCTGGGTGGGCGCGGGTCCTAGATTGGTAGGCTGGTTCACCGCAGTCGTCCCGTCCCCGGCGCGAAGTCGTTGGAGTTTATTGAACTAATGCATGTGTTGGATGACGATGCTGGGAAGCGGTTGCCGCTCATTGTTTATCATGTTTCCTGGCTCGGTTGGTCATGCTCACCGAGCCGCTGGTCTGCTGCTTCATGTCGAAAGTCGTGACATAGAAATTCAGTTAATCGAGTGCGCAGATTTGGGAGATCCCCGGCCTCACCTGCGCTTCTCGAAAGGGATGACTGCTCCCTCGAGTACAGTACCGTGCAAGTAGATTAAAGTCGGCGGAAGACACCAACCACTATCTAGTGTATTCAAGAAAAGGATGGATAGAACCTGCGACTAGTCAGTAGTCGCCCGGCGTGTATCCAACGTCCGCTTTCCAACGGCGGCTGGCGTCCGCGCTAAACCTCGACTTTTTCCGGCAAGAAGGCAAAAGGTCCGCACTAGGCTCAGCGCCAAACCAGTCTTTTGAAATCCAACCGCCTGGCGCAAAATGAAAAGAGCATGTTGCTGTCTGCGATGAAGTGCTGATTAAATCCATGTGTCCATTGAAGGGTATAGGTAAAGGTTCTGCAAACGCCGCGGGATGCTCTAGTATTATGGTACAAACTGACTCTTTCAACCCCGTTACTCCGCCCATGATTGGTCGTCATGTCTTCGTCATTGGTAGGACTAGCTGCTGTACAGGAGAATAGGTACGAATGTGTGCAGGCTCGGGTCAGAACTGCCTAAAGCAAAGGCAAGATTCTTCTGCCAAGCAACTGCAAAAGCTCAGAAACGTTTGAAGCGTCGTAGCCTCAAGGATGGATAGAGGTTCCAGACAATGGTGCCGAGGGTGCCGCAGGCAAGCAGTCCGAGTAAGAATTGGAGGAATACGAGATCGTCGTCAGTAATTGGCGAGAACGGGCCATCAACCTACCCATGGGGGTTAGCACTCGATTCGTACAGACATACGATCCTGGACGGCAAGTCTGCCGCTGCCGACTTACAAGCTGCCCCATCCGACTGTCCAACACTGGCGAGTATCCTAGAACTTCGCCGTCTTTGTCCAATGCCGCTGCTCGGAGAAATTGCCCCGGCTTTCCAGCAAGGTGGAAGCTGCTTTCGAAGCCCACCTTGTCCACGGTGCTCACGTCTGTGAAATTCCCCTCCGTGTCCGCTGCTGCTTGCAGCGTCCATTTCTTCACCTCTGTCGCTCCGTTCCAGCTCACGTAGACCCTGCTCTTTCGTCTTGCAATACTGGGAGACCAAGTCGGCCGTCCCACCCAGTTTCCTTTGAATGCGCGGTAGGACTTGATCCAGCCCCATCCGAAAAATGCTGAAGATCCGAAATGCATGTCGCACAGCACTTCTCCGTCATCCCGCTTGAATTCTGTAAAGGCTGCAGAATGACCCCATCCCACAAACGCATTTCCATTTTCAAGAAGCTGCACGGATCCTTGAGAGTGGGCGAGAATGCCTGCAGGGCTGACGTAGTCGGCGATGAGTTTGGCAGTCATGTTGGCCAGATCTAGTTGTATATAAAGACCACGGCTGTAGTCTGCAGTGTAAAAGTTGTTGTCATATGCGCCATTGTCAAAAATCGTCAGGGTAGTGTCGTTTTCAAAATAGCGCATGTGGTGTTGCCACGAAAAGTTGGACGCGGCTCCGTGGGAGAGGTCGGTAAAGTCGCTGTGTTGGCCGCCAAGTCTCCATCGAACCTGGCCGTCGGGACCAATGCACGTAATGGTGTGCGTATAGCGAGCCGAGATGTAATAGTTGCCCTCGCTGTCCTTGTCCACGCTGTTGATGTGAAAGTAATCCCACGCGTCGTCTTTGCTCCTGCCCTTCTTTTTCAACGGCGCATAGGACTCGTTGACATGGTAGAAGCTCGAGGCCCGCCATTGGAAGATAGCCTCTCCCGTCTCAATGTCCAACTCTTGAAAAAGACCGTCGTATATCCACCCATCCTTTGGCCCACCAACGGAGGAAAGGTCGGCCGGGATGATCTCGTAGATTGACATGAGGGCTGTGCCGTTTGGTGTAATCTCGAACTCGTGGAGGTCACCCTCGAGCCCGTTTGTAGGATTGACAACGCGCGCCACATCGTAGGATGAATTCAGCTTCTCACGTTAGCTTCCATAAGTTGGCGGCGGTGACACTGGGCGCACCATGTAGTAAGATCCTCTTCCATGCGTCCCATCGTCAGTGCCAGACCAAAAGGTCAGATAGTCTTCACCCTTGTACGTCTGGGGGCGAAAGTCCATGGCCTCTCCAAACTTTTGCTCCATGTACACAAGGTGACCTTCAGCATCGAGTATCATGGGCCCCGGCTTGGCCACCGACTTGCCGCGCGGTTCGAGGAAAATTTGGCCCGGGTCGCATTGTGTGCTCCAGGTGAGAATGTTCACTCGCGGGGAGCTCAGATCGAAGGATACATAGTCTCGCGACGGGTAGGCGCCGAAGAGGCCCTGATCGTACCAGAGGGAATTGAAGTCGGTCGAGGGGAGGGCGCTCACGAGGGCGGGTAGGGCGGCGAGGACAAGCCGCATGACGAGGCGGATGGCGCAGGTTGAGAGGAAGAGGGCGACATGGCAAGAAGAGCAAGATGTGGGGGAAGTCTAGGTAAATCAGTAGCCACTCGTGATACGGTCTGTATTGAATCTTCATCTTACAACGCGGCTCCTTGGCAATCCCACACAGCTGATGATGCGGTGACGACGCCTGTGGGCCAAGTGGCGCAGGTACCAAGTGTTTTTTCGCCCACGGCGGCAGGCGTTAGAGCAGCACGAATCAGACGGTGTAATTTTCGTCCATTTTGAAGACGTCGGCTCGAGTGGTTTGCCCTAAAGCTGGAGGCTCGCCGTGTGACCGGACAAACGCCCGAGGCGGGAAAGAGTCCCAAGGCCGTAGGAACATATTGGATGTTCTGGGTGGGTGAGTCTGCCCAGCGCGTGCCCTCCTCGGTGAAATCCAATCTGCGATGCTAAGTCCGGCGCTGGGGGTGATAAGTGACACGGACCGAGAGGTTGTGCGGGCGCTGTATAGGAAGTGTTGGCCAAGCTGCTAGTTTCAGCTGGGCATGCACTTGATGACTTTTGCGTATCCCGAAGCGCATTTTCGCATCGGCGGCCGAGTTGCCTGATGTTGCGGCAGGACGTACGGAAAAGAGTTGAGATGGGAAAGATGTCGGCAGACACCGCTCGGGCGGATCCTCCCTTGACGCGCGCCACAGTCGGACGCGTCCCGTTGCACAGGCGCATGCTCCCCCGCAGCCCCCTGTGCCCCTTTTACGCCACATCCATCACCTCTTGATCCTTTGATCCTATCGCTCCACCATCGCTATCAGAATGGGTTAACCGATGCCATGGGGGCACCTTCAACACAACTTCTTATCAACTTTTCAGCCTGTCTCGCGTGTGTCACCGATTTTTCAGCAGCCCCCAGGTTGCCAAGGTGGGATTTTCAAAAGAAATTCTTGGCCAAAGTGGCGGCCAATTTTTGGCAAGACAGTCTCACTCATGAAGAAAGACGCTGCACCACGACTAGAGGAATTCGAGTCATCTATAAATCATTTCATCTCACACTTTACAGAAAACAAGGAGGGGAGAATCAAAAGAGGAGAAATTCGGAAAAGGGAGAAACACGCCTTCCTGCTTTCATTCAATCACATTATATTGCTACAAAGCCGGCCGCTTATTCATCAATTGCAGCTTTAGCTCACTTGGGAGAGCGCCAGACTGAAGTTTCACTTCGGTTCTTACGATCTTCCGAACGACTTGCTTCGTCGGAAGCATCAGCCCTGTGCGGTATCTGGAGGTACTGTGTTCGATCCACAGAAGCTGCATTGATTTTTGTCCTTTTGCCGGTCGTCCGTGCTTTTGGTGTTGAGGATGGATCCGCGAATATCGACGTTGTTGCGAGGAACTTGATGAGAGCGTCGAATGCGTTGTTTTGCCAAAATTCGGTGTTCAGCAGCATTTGGAGTTTGAACAGCTTCCTAGCGATGGTCGACATGCGAGTCCTCGGGATGCCACTCATACATGGCAAACTGTGAAGCGAAGAGAAGCGAGAAAGGGGACACGGAACTCGACTGACAGCAACGACAGTGTCCTCACATCACCAGACAGGTCAATCCCCACTGAATTCCTTTCTTCTGTGGTCCACCTCGAGTCCCTTGGACATCGGATATAGCAAACCCGCCAGCAGCATCGGCAAAAGATCTAGCAACCGAAGCTGCCAGCCTGCCGAGCCGAACCAAACGCCGTTCGGGGGAGGTCGGCAACCCCACATCTGTGGCGTAGCCTGTCACACCGCCACAGCCCAGTTTTGTGGCGCTGCAGGATGGAGCGAGGGAGCTCGAATGCAAGCATGGGCGGTGAATTGGTGAGGTCAGTTGGCCTTGGGATGCTCTGACGATCTATGTTTGCTCGGAAAAGATGACTGAGAAAAGTATGGGTGAGGTAATGCAATGCTGTTGAATCTGTCCGTGGCCGTTGCGGTGTTGATGGACCAAGTTAGTCCTGGAGCACATACAGAGTTCTTTGCGATTGATTCCTCGGCTTGCCGAAATGCCGAAAGATGGCATTGACGCGCTGTGCCGGAGTCAAAGTAGATGGCAAAAGCAATGCCAACTCCATGACTTGGTGTCGAGTAGGAATACGTAGAGACGGATGGGAAGTCTTCAAGCTTCTGATGCTTTGAAGATGGTGTTGCTAGACGCTCGGTTCTCAAGTCGGAATTGGATTTGGCACATGGCCCGGACTAATATTTTGGGGTCATGAAATTGGGGAGCTCTAGGAAGCGAGTTCACTTGAGCAGAGTATTTGATTCGCCATTGCTTGATACGCTGCTCATCCAGCATGAGGCTTATCTTGTCTCATTCGATGCTCTCTCTCGTTCTTTTCGGGTTCGTCTCAACATTCGCTGTTCCTTCTCCTGTCTCTCCTCCGCTGTACCCTCTTTTCCTTGTCAGGGTTGTCTGATTGTTGATCTGACCCACGTCAGTGATTTGAACGACAAAGGGTTTTTTTTCTCGCTTACCCGCTCATTTTCAACAAATTGCCGGCTCACTTGACCTTTGATTCGGTCGATGTGCAGATCGTGGTACGAAGCCTTGACTCCCCTGCATCCTTTGCAGCGTTCAAAGGACCCCGTCGTCATACACTTGTTGCACTTGCCGCAATGCCAGATTTTCCAGCCTTCACACCGGCCACAGTCAGCACAATGGCTATAACAAGTGCTATCGGACCAGGAGTTGTCGCAGAAAGAATAATAGTAGCCATGGAACT
The DNA here is from genome assembly GCF_038381095.1 of Phyllosticta capitalensis. Classification (NCBI taxonomy): domain Eukaryota; kingdom Fungi; phylum Ascomycota; class Dothideomycetes; order Botryosphaeriales; family Phyllostictaceae; genus Phyllosticta; species Phyllosticta capitalensis. Next base: position 3,841,235 of record NW_027117439.1, read on the forward strand.
TGGTTTTGTAATCGAAACCCGAATCAAAGGCCATTCTGAGCAGATCGCGCATGGCCTGTATCTTTCGGGTACTGTTGTCCGCATGGTTGGCGACCTGGTCCCACTCTTTTTTCCATTCGTCGTAAGCATCACTGGTGGGCGTTCCAGCTTTGAGGATGGGTTCAACGAGTGACTTGAGTGTGATTTGCTGCAAGAACTCAATTTTGTGTGTACGTTTGCTGATCCATTTGGCGAAGCATGGGGAAAGCTTCGGATTAGAGCTGCCGAACATCTGTTCCAAATTAAGGAATTCGAAAGGGTTTCGACAGGCCCCAAGTTCCTTGAAGCAGCCGCACGTCTCTCGAGAACATCTGTAGCCCCATTTGACACACGCGCAAGAGCGACAAGGCCCAAGATCACCTCGAATCAATATGCCGGCCCGTCGTGAAAAATGTTTGCCAGTCTTGCATCGGCATTTGGGGCTGAAGTCTTTTGGTATTTCGTCTGTCCATTTCTGCATTGTGTTACGAATCAATGCTGCATGTTGTTTTTTCCATTGTGGACTCACCTGGGTCACCAAAGCGTTTGGATGGTAGATAAGCGGCCCATCAGGACCTTCGAAGTCATCAGGACAATTGACACAAGTGGCGTCATGCTCGTGGGACTCAGTGGCAGCTATGAGTTCTTGCTCTGTTAGCTCATACCTCCCGCGAACCCCTCGCAGGTATTCAAGCAGAGACATGTTGTGACGGCTGGCGACTTTGCTGTGATACTCTTTCCAAAAAGGAGGCATATTTTCTGCATACTTTTCCATCTCCTGATCGGACCAAGCATGCGCATACATGCGGCTGGCGCTCTTGGGAGACAACCACAACATTTTTGACAAAGAGATCGTTCGGTCCAAGAGGAAACGGAGTGAAGACGTAATTGTGGAGAGTCAAAACTCAAAGAACTTGAAGAGCAGTGTAGTTGATTGTTTCGGAGGGTTGCGCCCTGAACGTGGCCTTAAATAAAAGGAATCGAAGTCAGCTTGGAGCTCACCCAACTACGCTAAAAGTGGAGAGAACCACGCTAAAAGCCCAGTTGACCACCACTCACCTGTCTCACCACGTTACTAAGGTGACTCCTTCTGGTGGCGCAAACGCTTTCGCGGTCGTCTCGCAGTATCATACAGCCAAGTTCGACCTTGTCCAATTGAATGTTTTCCAATTGTTCCCAGTTCAGGCCGTCCTGCTGGTTGATCTGGTTGCCGTCAGTCATGAATGCGCAACGTCGAATTTGGCTCACCTACCTTCGACATTTTGAATTGAAAGCTCAATCCAAGCCGCTAAGCGTACAACCGACTTCGAGATGCCATGATGAATGTAGTACACTCTGCTTGGCAGCATCTTTTCCCACCAGTCTCCAACGACTCGTTCGATTCAGGACGTCGTACGATTTGATCTAGCCTTTGTGGGCCATGGATTTTGCAAAGCGCGAAAGATTGCTTACCTTTCCAACCCGGACATTGGCAATTCAGAAGCCCAACTATGGCCTCAGACAAGAACCACAACCAATCCTCTCCTAAGGCCTCAGCAACTCGTGATAGTTGGTGGCTTTGTAGGAACGGCGAGAGGTGATTCTTTGCACTGGCAGGGAAGGGCTAAGGCAGTACAGGGCATATGGGCTTGAAATATCGAGCTATTCTTCTCCGGGCTCAAATGGCTTGGTCTTTGGGCAGTTGGGTATTTCAAAGCTCCCTGTGAACATGAGTCTCAACTTGATGATTTGAATTTGCTCTCGTCAACCACTGCGAAGCGGAAAGTCCAATTCATGTCCCTCGCCGTATAGCCAACTTCAAGTATGCTACACTGAATGTTTTGCCGTCCTCGTCCTAACATTTTCTCATCTTGCCTCCAATGAGGTGTCCAACGCACAATGCCGTTTGAATTGATCTGTTTTTCGTCAGTGACAGATTTGCAAATGAGAAGGCCCTGCTCACTTGTTCTACATTGGCAATTAGCCAATGACACGTCCAACCACAGTCTCTAGCAAGAGTCGTAACCACTTCTTCTGTTCATCATGTGGTAAGTCTCACAGACTCCACCGCAACCATCGCAACGCCCACCACAACTGCACTTGTTGCAGTTGCGGCAATGCCAATCGTCCCAGTCCATGCAGTCGCCGCAGCCGCGACAGTGCCAGGATTTGGTGTCTCGACGCCACGTGCCGAGTCTGTCGCCGTACAGTCCACCTGCGCAAAAGGAGAAGTAGTAGCCGTTAAAATCGCCGTAGGCAAAGTCCTCGTCGAAGGCGATGTTGATGAGGTCGCGCATGGCCTCCACCTTCTCCGGATGGTCGTCGTTCTTTTTGGAGACCTTTTTCCAGTCCTTCCTCCAGGCATTGAAGGCTTTGTTGAACTTTTCAAGCTCCTGTCTAGCAGAATGGTGGAGCTTGTCGAAAAGCCACTTGAGGGTGATCTGGCGCAGCTCGAGCTTGTGGTTTCTGTAGCCGCGCTTGAGGATCCAAGAGATGAAGCACGGCGACAGCTTCACCTCGGGGCTGCTTCCTAAGATGTCTTCGATGTTGAGGGTGTTGAAAGGGTTCTCGCAGGCCTCGCTGCAGCCGCACGTCTCTGGGGAGCAACGGTAGCCCCATTTGCTGCATGAGCAGTTGACGCAAGGTCCCTGCTTCCCTTTGCCGCCCTTGCAACGGCACTGAGGCTTGAAGTCGGAGGGAGGCTCGACTTGAGTCTGGGATATGTTAGAACGACTGCGGATGAGTTCGGCGGGTTGCTCACCTCTGTGATGGGAGCCTTGGCGTCGTACTTGCCCCCTCCAAAGTCGTCATCGGAGGAGAATTCGTCGACAAAATCGGAATCATGCAGTGGTATTGTAGGGTCGGTGAATCGTGCCGGTCGAGCATTGGCGGCCTCTCCGCGTTCGCCCTCTTGCGTAGTCGATGCGTTTTGCGATTGCGAAGCCTGTGTCAACCAAGCTGGACTGTCCTCTGTGCGCTTGCGCTTTCCGAGATTCGATGAAGCGTTGCCGCTGGATTCTACGGGTAAAGACATCGCGAGGGATAAGATCCTACGTTCCTGGCGATTGGAAATGGAAGGGTATTGTGGTTGAATGGGCGTTGAGGAGGCGGTGCTGTCTGGGTGCTGTGGTGGACGGGAAAGTGAGATGCGTTCGCGACGCGTCCAAATGGAACCACGCGTGAAGCCCACCCGATGACGTAAAGCTCAGTCACCTCAATTGACCACATAACTCCCATTAAGAAATAAACATCGCTCCAACCTAACGCCACATGAGTCGTTCCCAATTCATAACCTCGTCGAACGCCGAAATCGAGAATTTAATCCAAGCTGCCCGCGTCTGAAAGCCCATCTGAAAAATTGCCTGTCCTCATACGCTCCTCCCACTTGTGATTCTCATGGTACGAATCACAGACACCCTTACAGCCTCGACAGCGCAGACTGATACCATAGGAGCAATTGTTGCACGTGCGGCAGTGCCAGTCTCTCCAGTCACCGCACTCGCCACAGCCGCGACAGTGCCACGTGCAGTTGCCCTGCTGCCATGTTCCGATTTCCCGGTCTCCCCATGCCTTTCTGCAAAAGGAGAAGAACCAGTCGTGGAGCTCGTCTCCATATTCAAAGCCTTCCTCAAAAGCCAGCCGAAGCAAACTGCGCATGAGATGGATCTTGCGCGGGTTGTCGTCCGCCGCGTCATCAACCGTTTCCCACTGCTTGACCCACGCATTGTAGGACTCGCTGAAGTCCGAGATGTCCATATTCTCCTGGACGCGGTCGAACAGCCACTTACGCGTGATTTGTGGCAGATTGACCCGCGCAGGACCCGCCTTCTTGTAGCCGCGCTTGAGGATCCACGTCACAAAGCACGGATGAAGCTTGACGGACGCGCTTCCAAAGAGGTCCTCCAGGGGCAAAATGTTGAACGGGTTTTGGCACGACGTGCTGCAGCCGCAGGTCGAGGGAGAGCATCTGTAGCCCCATTTGCTGCACGCACAGTTGACGCAGGGGCCGCGATTGGCCCTGCTATTGCCAGACGAGCAGCCGCATCTGGGGGAGAAGTCCTGGGGCGGTTCGACTCTTCTCTAGGCGTTGTCAGCACCATTGTTAAAATTGCCCGCCATCTCATTCGCTGCGCTCGCCCACCTCGGTAATAGGAGCTCTGGGGTGGTATGTGTCCTCGTCACCAGAGTCCCCCGAGTCGCCAGAGCCGTCATCGTCGTACATGTCTTGGTCAGCCAGCTCCATCTCGCGGCTATAGAAATCGAGGTTGACTTGAGCGTTCAATGGCGTCGATATAGCAGCCCACAGCTCCAATGGCACGTTGGGGTACCGTTGAAAGAACTGTTCCTGCGTCATTTGGTCTAAGGCATCGGGGTCGTTCATTGCGAGGTCGAACATGTCGCGCAGGGCGGCTCTCACTGCATTGTCTGCCACATTGCCCGAGTTTCCCGCGGAAGACATGTTGGTCGAAGTGCAATTAATGTGCAAGAGTGAGGTTTGGAAGCCAGTCTTGAATTGAAGGTTGTTGTAAAGAGACGGGCGAACGCGTTGAGACGCGTCCAGATAAAACTCACTCGCAGCGCCAAAGTTTAATTGACCAATGGCACTGCTATTGCGCAGAAGCACAGGCCGCAATCCCTCACTCCAAGGCCAGGGGGAAAACACGGGCAAGGGGGCGTCATGAGCCAACGAAAGGGGAAAGATCGGGCAACGACGCCCCCTTCTCACGCCTCCTCTCTTCCCTCAATAATTTTGGTGACAGCGCAACAATCAATCAAAATTGCGACGCGACGCGTCCAAAATAAGAGACTACCCACGGGTCCACGCGTCACCGGAGGAGCCCCTCCCCGCCCTACTAGCGACACGGCCCAATTTCTAGACCCCGCTTCCCTTCCCACCACGGCACCGAGCTGGAGCTACCCCACGTCGTCGTCCCCACCCAATTGCTGTTCCGATAGGTACAAGAGAAGGACTGCCGTCACTTCCGACAGTTCGTGTCAAATGAACATCTCCTCTGCGTCTCTTTTGCACGTCTGCCGCTTCAATTGCAATCCTACTGTCGCTGCGAGCCGCTGCAGAGCCATCTCCACGCTCATCTGCCCCAAACGAGCTTCCTTTTGCGCGCGTTCTACGCCGCGATCACCACCACTTCGAACAGCAATCAGCTCATCGTGGCACTTACTGCATCACTCACCCCGCCAATTCGCTTCCTCCGTCCGCGCAGCGAAGGGAACCGCCACCGCCAACGCAATGGGCAACTGGACGCACCTGATCCGGTTCATCGCCAAAGAGGACGGCCAGGCGCACTATGGCCAGGTCGACGCGACGCGGTATCCGGATGTCGGGCTGACGACGTATGAGGGCAAAGAGGAGGTCAAGGTAAAGGAGGTGACGGGCGGCTTGTACGACGGCGTTGTTACGGACAGGGAGTTGAGTGTTGCGCAGGTGAGTTTTTGGCTGTTGTCTCGCGTTGGGGAGAGGGGATGGTGGAGACGGTTGATTGCTATTGGAAGAAGAGGAGGAGGGGGCTAGGTCTTGTTTCTCTGCTCCATGTCGATGTTCGTTTTCTTCCCTTGGAGTTCAATCTTGTCTGAAGTTCCAGTTGATCAATCGGCGCTCGAGGAGAAGAGGAGACGATATGGGACCGGACGACAGGATAAACGCTTCTTGACTTTCCGCTCTCCTTCCAACTCTTTGCGAGGCATTCGTCTCTGCATTTTTCGGTCCTCTCCAGCCTCCCCATCCGCTTGTTGGTAGCATCCATTTTGCACACTCCACTAACACCCCCTCTCCAGCTCCTGCCCCCACTTCTCGCAACCGATATCCCGCTGATCCGGTGCATGGGGCTCAACTACAAGGACCACGCGGCGGAAGCCAAAATGGCGATCCCCGACGTACCCATTCTCTTCATCAAACCACGCACCGCAATCAACGGGCCGCACCCGGCGGCCATCAACGTGCCCAAGCTGGCGCAAGACGGCACCTCAGACTACGAGGCCGAGCTGACCGTCATCATCGGCAAAGAGGGGCGCGACATTCCCGAAGAGCGCGCCCTCGACCACGTGCTGGCGTACACGGCCGGCAACGACGTGTCGGCGCGGACGCAGCAGTTTGCGACGAGCCAGTGGAGCTTCAGCAAGGGCTTTGACGGGTCGGCGCCGCTGGGCCCCGTCCTCGTCGCCCCGTCTGCCCTTCCTACCCCTGATGCCGGCGCCCTGCGCATTCGTGCTTTGCACAATGGCGCGGCGGTCCAGGACTCGAACACCCGCGAGATGATCTTCAACGTCGCCAAGCAGATTGCGTGGTTGAGTCAGGGGACGACGCTGGAGAGGGGCACCGTCATTATGACGGGCACCGGGCCGGGCGTGGGCATCATGCGGGACCCCAAGGTAGTGTTGAAGCACGGCGATGACATGAGGATTGAGATTGAGGGCATTGGGACGCTAGTGAATCGCGTTGTCTATGAGTAGATTGGTGCAGGTGGAGATCTGAGTCGGAAATCGTGGGTTGTTGGATTGAGGCTGTAGGTGTCGATTAGATCAATGAAGACGCAAAACGAGTTCGGCAGTCCGATGGTTGGGGAATGGTCCCTTTTATGAAGTCATGTGGATCACATCAGAAGAGACTCAGAAAGAAAGCAAACAGACTGCCCTGCCAATCCCCATCCATCACCCCCATACTATCCGCCGCCGCAGCGGTGTCGACAATCCCATCAAAAAAATCGATTTTTTTTTTTTTTTCAGCCGTTTGAAGTTGCGTAGGTAGGCAATTACCCCTTAATGTCGAATTTGAATTCCGAGTTGAAAACTTGAGTTTTTGGTTTTGCTACGTTCGACGTTGGCCGAAAAAGGCAATACCTCTCTAGCCAACGTCGAACGTCTGAGAAGAAATGGGTTTTCGAGGTGATAACCAGAAGTCCAGGATTTTGATTCTGCTACTACGTTCAACGTTGGACCGAATAGCTGATTGCCTTTTTGGGTCAATGCCTTTTTGGGCCAACTTCAAACGCCTAGGGAGAAATGGGTTTGTTCTAGGTGATAACCACGAATTTTGATTTTGATCTGATTTTTGCTACGTTCGATGTTGACCAGACAGGTACTGCCTCTTTGGGCCAACTTCAAACGTCTGAGGGTCTGTTCTGAGGTGATAACCAGGATTTTGATTTTGATTTTTGCTACGTTCGATGTTGGACTGAACCGGTATTACCCCTTTGGACCAACTTTGAACGTCTAAGGCGGGGCGGGTTTGTTCTGGGTGATAACCACGAATTTTGATTTTGATCTGATTTTGCTACGTTCGACGTTGGTCCAAAGGGGTAATACCGGTTCAGTCCAACGTCGAACGTCTAAGAAGAAATGGGTTTGTTCCCGTCTGACGTGATAACCAGCATTTTGAGGATTTTGATCTTGCTACGTTCGACGTTGGACTGAACCGGTATTACCCCTTTGGACCAACTTCAAACGTCTGAGGAAATGGGTTTGTTCTGAGTGATAACCAGATTTTGGTTTTGATTTTGCGACGTTCGACGTTGGACCGAACAGGTATTTGCCTTTTTCAGCCAACGTCGAACGTCTGAGGAAATGGGTTTGGTCCGAGGTGATAACCAGAATTTTGATTTTGATTTTGCTACGTTCGATGTTGGCCAGAGAGGCATTTCCCCTTTGGCCCAGTGATAACCAGATTTTGATTCTTGCTACGTTCGATGTTAGCCAGAGAGGTATTGCCTCTTTCGGCCAACTTCAAACGTCTGAAGATGTGGGTTTGTTCTGGTGATAACCACGATTTTGAGGATTTTGATTTTTGCTACGTTCGACGTTGGCCAGAGAGGTATTGCCCCTTTGGGTCAACTTCAAGGTATTACCTCTTTCGGCCAACTTCGAACGTCTTGAGGAAACGGGTTTGGTCCGAGGTGATAACCAGCATTTTGATTTTGATTTTGCTACGTTCGACGTTGGACGACTGAACAGGTGATTGCCATTTCAGGCCAACTTCGACCGTCTGTGGAAGAATCCTGAGGTTGAAAAATCGGTTTTTTTTTTTTTTAGGCGGAGCGCAATTTTCTAGCAACATCATCACATCACACTTCGCACCCACCTCACTCAAATCCCGTCCAGCCAACAGCCAGTTGCTCCTCGCAATCGCCCATCACCCCCGCTTCCCCAGACGACCGCTTGGGACCGACTCTCAAGCGGTGTGTTGAGCTTTCGCAAAAGTGAGGCGGCCTAGATGTCTTGGTATGCGAAGCCCATTGCTGTTGTTGAGGTGATGGGACAGATCAACCACCGAACTAACTATCCCACAGAGGAGGTCGCGGAGGATGGCAATGCTGGGGCGTGGTAGTGTTGTGGTTTTGGAGTTTGTTGGGAGGTTGGTTGGTGCGTCGAGTGTTGACCTTGTGTCCAAATTTTGAAGGCGGGGTGCGCGCGCGTAGAGCTGAGCACTCCTACTGTGCGCTGCTTTGCGGTTGATGTTTCTTTTACAAATACTGTAATGTTGAAGAATCGAGGGCGTCCCATTCAGTGCGAACACACGCCTCTTCAATCATTGGCTCGATTAGGAACGGCGCCTAGAAAGACGAGGAGAGCCAAAGAACATTCTGAGGGCCATTGCGATGGGCCGGAGTAGTCGAGGACGCAGGAGCGATATTACAAGAGAACCATCCGCTTTTTGAATTTACATCGACGACTTGCTTGGGCGAACAAAATACTGATGCTGTTGACAACAAACGACGAGATCGCCCGAAGCTGAACGCTAGTCGGCCTCGGAGATTGGCGTTCAAGATACGAGCGGGTCGACGGGTAATGTGGTAGCTCCAGCAGTAGCGGCAAAGGGAAATGAGCAGGAAAGGCAAGACACGAAGCGGCCTGGTGGTGAAGGTGGCTCAGGCTGAACTGCCTTCTCGGTGGTGTCGTCTATCGTGAGATGGCGGCTGGGATAATGGACGACGGAGAAGAAAACAATCTTTGCATAGAGATGCAGCAACGGAAGCGCGTGATCAGCGCGCAGAAGATGGATGAGGGTCTCAGGAATGTAAACTAGAAAGCCTGACTTATCAACCACCGACTGCTCTGGAGTCTGGCGCCATCGTGCATCTACACCCAGCCTTTGAGAGCGAATGCGTCGTCTTAAGGTTGACTGCGCCTTTAGATTTGTTTGGAGAGCTGCATGCCATTGACGCTGCGTCAAAGTTTGACGACCTGCAGTTCCGTGTTTCTACGAATCCTTCGGTGGTGAGAGGCAGCTTCGAGACACCCCAAACATGTAGAAGCATGATTGCGTTGATGCACGCAGGCGACGTGCAAGATTGCGTACGAGGCCGCAGAAGGATTGATTGGTAGTTGAAACGATGGAAATGGAGCGCGCCGAATGCGACGGCGTGATGGAAGCTGTGCGACCCTTCTACATACAATCTCCTATGTCGTCGATTTTGAATGATGACGACCGTCAGACTGTCATTCCGGGTCCTTTGGTCAGACTACTACGGGTGTACAAACTCTCGACCTAGCGCAACACGTGGATGGCTCCTTGGAGGCCTGGTGCGGGCAGGATGGCGGCCGTGCGTATTTCCGAGCCTGTTCTGGGGCTTGACAGGATCATGGTGGCTGCAGAGTCCCAAAAAGGACAAGTCCAGACGGGGTCAGGAGGTCTCAGAGCTACATCCCATCTGGCGCTCGAGTCGGTCAAACACTGCACAACGTGGCCATCAGTCAGGTTCGGAGTCGGGAGAGAGCCGGCGGTGGGAGTGAGCTTAATCAAGCTCATTGACGACCAAGTTTGAAGCTCCCGAGACGAGATGATTTGCATGACGGCTTTTGGCTCTTTCTCAAGATTTGCATTGTCCAAAACTTTTGCTTGGCCGGATGAATGCGGCTGTTGAAAAAGACGAAGGCCAAGGCAGCTTGGCGGGTGGTTTGGACGCACGCATCAGAGCTGTCAGAGGTTCGTGTGAGAGTCAGACAGCACAGAGAACGACGACGACGTGTGCGTGTCTTTGGGTTGAAAGAGGTGGATTGATGCCTCATCGTCTCAACGTCGATCGAACGTTGGAAACAGGGTTGGCAAAGTCTGTCGAGCCGTCTGGCAGCAGTAGCAGGATGCGATAAAGACGAGCGGCCTTGGGCTGCGCTGCAATGGGCTTGATGGTGTCAAGCTCCGGCGATGGCTTGGCATGCAGTTGCGCAGAGATACTGTAGTTTCGGTGGCGGGTCAATCCGTTGTTGTAGCAGTAGGAGGTATTCATGCGCGCAGAGGTGCGACGGCGACGCGGCCGGGGAATGCTGTTGATGGTCGGCGGATGAAACGCGTCGAGTGTGTATGGAGGTGGAATGTTTAGTGCAAGAGTTGCCCTGGCCGTTTGTCCCGCTCCCGAGTCTGCGCTGCGCTGCTTCTGGTACCGATTCCGTCATTGGCCATCCCTACCTGCTCCCTAATCTCCCCATCGCTTTGGCCGCAAGACTTTAATGACCTTTATAACCATCCACCACCCTCGCTCGTGTTTCGTCCTCACCGTCACTCGACCTTTAACCGTCCCCTCGGCCTTATTCCATTCAGCTCCACCTCTGATTTGAAGATTGCCTCTATAATCGACTGCTCCACCACCACCATCACCAAGTCACTCGTTTCCTCCACTCTCGCTCCACCTCCACCATGCCAATCGTCAATTTGGCCTCCCGGGACTCGTGCAAGGACAACGACCAGGGCAACACGTGTGAAAAGCCCGTCAGCACTGCCCTCAAGACTGGTGTTCCCATTGCCATTTTCGTGTGGTATGTAAATACCGCGCCCTTGCGTCCCCCAGACCGGCACTCTAACACGTTTACTGTAGCATCTTCCTCGCCGCCGCCATAGTTTTCGTCATGCTCCTCCGAAAGCGCAGGCGCGTCCTCAGCAAGGAGGAGCTCTACGACAAAGAAGACGGCCGCCGCTCGCTCGACTTTGACCTCGACGGTCCCACTGGTTACAAGTACGTTCCAATGCCGGCAGCCCCCAAGGCGGCCGTCGTCAAGGGGAGGAGATGATTCCCAGGCCTCCCACCGACGCAACAACCACTCGACCCGGCTGCTCCTCAGCAGCATTCTCCGACACTGTAATCATCGCCTTGCGAGTGCGCATAATCCCGCCTAGAAATTTCTTCTCTCTCGCGACCATTCTCTGATGCGCACCAACGACCGGCTGCCCGGAGCGAAGCGAGTGCGAGTCACGGGGCGGCATGCGGCCCGGCGCCCACCATTCTTCTTCCCTTCCCCGCAGTCTGTCTGCACCCGCACCTGCACCTCCCACGCCAGCACGGGACGTAGCGGCAGGCCGACCGCCAACATTCTCTTCTCGTCTGCGCCCACGCGCACCTGTAAATGATAACCACTAATGTATACACCGTACGACGACGACGACCGACGACTGCACCACCACGGATCCGCGCGGATCCCAAAAGATTTCCACTAGTATCTCATGCAGCCAGCACGACCAGACCAACCTCTCGAAACCACTGGCGAGAGATTGCAATTTCCGCTGTGCAGCGCCCCGCCACACCTTGTACAGCCGGCGGCGCCGCTGCCATTCGTCCGCCGGCGAGCATCCAACAACCATAAAACGCAAAGGGTCCAACGACATGGCGACAGCCGCGGCAGCCATTGCGTATATTTGGAACCGAAACGCATTCGCAAGTGATGCAACCCCTGCCCGGCGGCTCGAGCGTAGGTTGTGGAGAGAGCATGCTTTTCGAGCGCCGACGTCGACTGGCGAATGCGAGCCGCCTCCGCCACGGCGGCGATAGGCACGCGCAGGGCAGGGATGCGAGATCTGGGGGAGAAAGCATGCGCTATCGCGGGCTACTGTACATATTCACTACTGCTGCTACTGCTGCTGCGGTGCTATCGCGATGACGCTGGCCTTGCTAGACAATGTCGACGACAGAATTTAATGCCGCGACGATGATCTGCCATTTGCTTCCCAACCTCACCCGCTGTCGCGCGTCTGCTGATCGTTTGATGTGCAGGCCAGTCAGCCACATTGTAACATACCCAAGTATCCCGCATCCACACGCCACTATCTCGGTCGTACTCACTGGCAGGAAATGCAAACACGTCCGCTGACAGGTCGCCTTCTGATGTCCCTCTATGCCTCCACTCCATGCCACTGCCACCACACATAACCACATCCTCCGTCCGTCACTTCATCAGCCGCTCCCGCTTCGTGCCCTACATCCCTCCCGTTTCCGTTTCTCTCTCGACACTCATCCCTCGGAAAGAAACCGAGCTTCGGGCGAGGAGTCTTCAGCCAAGCAGTAAATGCCTGCGTTCTGCAGCGCTGCACTGCACCTCGCGCACAGATCGACGCCGCTAGCCTGTTTGGGTAGCTGGAGCTCGGGTCCATCTGTTTGTCTGTCTGTCTGGCGCTGTGTTGGCCGACCGACTGGAGGTTGATTGTCCTGGCTAGATGCGCTCACGACCTCTTTCTACTCATAGGACGACGTCGAAGTAGTCAAACGAAGCAAATATCAACCTCAGACTACAACTTTCCACCACTTCTCCTCCCTCTCCTTAAACCTAACGAAAGCAAAGTCAAGTGCTGAGGTTGAATCGCTCTCAACCTATTCAGCAGTCCCCATTGACCCAACTTCAAACGTCTACGAAGACCTCGCTTATGACTGAAAATTTGAGTTCTCGCTGCTACGTTCGAAGTTGACCTTATGTGGCAATGGTCCATCATTGCATCATCAAACGTCTGTGAAAGCCTTGCTTATGCTTGAAAACTTGAGTTTTCGCTGCTATGTTCGACATTGGCTGAAAGGGGTAGCTTGATTACTGTCCTTTGCTTGCAACCCCTCAGAGAAATTTGAACAACAGCCCAAAAAGGCAATAGCCCATCTTCGCAACTTCAAACGTCTATAAAAATCCCTGGGTTGAAAAATCGATTTTTGAGGATAGACGTGCAACATTGAGCAGGTCAAGTAATTACCTCTTCGAGTCAATTTCAAACGCAGCGACGGAAGTGCGTCGAGGACCTCTACGGACCGCGTGGTGGATATTGATAGACGTTTAACGTTGAGCAGATCTGGCAATTACCTCTTTGGGCCAACATTGAACGTAGTAAGGGGAGGTGTCAAGGGCTCCTCTAGAAACGCGTTTAAGGATTTGTATGGAAAAATTCCACACCAGGCTCCAATTGACCGCGTGGTCAGGCTTGACAGACGTCTGATGTTGAGCAGTCCAGTGATTTGCCCTTTAGGCCAATTTCGAACGTAGTAAGAGGGAGGTGTCAAGGGATCGTATGGGAACGCGTTCAAGGTTTTGTAAGCAGTCGACAGTTGGTCTCCAATTAACCGCGCAGTCGTTCTTGATAGATACTCAATGTTGAGTAGATCTAGTAATTACCCCTTTAGGCCAACATCGAACGTAGTAATGAGAGGTGTCAAGGGCTCCTCCAGAAACGCGTTTAAGGATTTATGTGAAAACATTTAAACCCAGGCTCCGATTGACAATGTGGTCAATCTTAATAGACGCTCGATGTTTAAAGTGGCATTGCTCTTTCGGGCCACTGGAAAAGCGGAAGCTGAAAGAAAAGCAGTCGTCGCTTGCCTCGTATGTCGAAGTGCGCACCCGACTGCTCCTTGTAGACATCATTATAGAAAGTGAGTCCTCTTTCTCTAGGTTCTCACGTAGGCGCTTGGATGCTCCCTATCTTTCAAAACTCTGGCCCAGCCACCAACATGAAGCCCTGAAATTAGTGATCTCTCTCGTCGCCGCCGTGACAGTGCCCCAAGGAGGAAAAGCTCAGTGGCTTTCATGAGAGCGTGGCGCCAGATCAGACGGAAGCCGCAACGCCGAGGCGGAATGAAAGATCCCAAGTATTCAGGCGCAAAGGTGCTCGAATGCTCCCTGTACACACGCTTTTGCCTTTAGTGAGTCTAACCTCCTTGGACATCGTGAGTAGTTTTGGCGCAGAACCTCAATCTTGACCTTTTTTTCCAACGCCCACGACTTCAGTTGCCTCATGCCTGGCAGTCTCGTCGCATTTCCGTCTATGCCCACGCCTGCTTTTGCAGATGGAAGATCGTAGTAGACAGGGCTTGCCACTAGGCCGTGCGGTGCGTGTTCCCACCTGTGCCATAGCCGTTGTCAACTGTGGTGGGGCGCTTCGAGGAAAGCCTTCCGTGCACTTGTCCGGCACTTGGCTATTCGCTTTAGAAGTCATGATGAGAGACGGCAATATGGCTAGAGGTGGTGGAGAAAAAGAGCACGCCGTATAGCGGCCGAAGCGCGGACGGGCAAAACGCGCTAACCCGATCATGCGAAAATCGCTGACTTGGCATCCTTCGAGTTTCCATGATCCTTCCACTCTATTCCATGTCCAGCTGCAGTTGAACTTTCGTGAGGCAGTCAAGATAGGGGGAAAAATGAAGGCTGTTGGGTGGATTCTCAGTTTCGGCTCGAGGCTGGCCACAGACCCCCTGAGCAGGGGGCGCCCCTTTTTTGATACCAGTATATTATTTTTTTAAGCGCTCTATCGACCAATCAGAGGTCTATTAGTGTAGTGGTGAGCACATCGGATTTTGACGTAAGCAGCGTATTCTATACGAATATGATGTGATGCTGAATGTTCCGGTAACCCCGGTTCGACTCCGGGATAGACCTTTTGTGTTCTTTTTCCCCTGGATCCACCCCTTCTCTTTTTGCCCCACCTTCCCTTTTGCAGCACTACCAAGGCAGATCAGCGGTGTTTGATGAATGCTCCCAGTACATACACATACGCTTTCATGGGCTCAAGTGCCGAAGTCCTCTTGACGTGGGGCGCTTGAAGACTCCCTGAGCATACGCAGCCGCCCTTGGCCATTTGGACATTCTCTGCGGTGCGAGGTGTTCGTACGCTCCCTGGGCGCGCGCAGGAGGACTGTGAACTTGTGACTTGTTGCTGGGATCGGGGCAAAGCTGGCGATGATGGAGACTCCCTGAGCACACGCAAAGGACTTTGAACTTGTGACTTGTTGCTGGGACCAATCCAATACTGGCGACGAGGGAGACTCCCTAGACGCACACAGGAGGACTTGTGACTGTTTGCTCGTTGCCGGCAACAAGGCAAAGCTGACGATGATGGACACTCCCTGAGCACATGCAAACCCCCCCTTGGCCGTTTGAATAATCTCTGCGACGCGCACGGCTTTCGGTCCTACCCCATGAAGTTGACAATTCTTTTGCGGTACACTGTGTGAGGCATGGTCTACTGGCTGGCCGGGGCAAGAGTGGGAGTATTGGTGGACTCTGTCCAAAACTTTCGGAGGTTGTCGCGTAGGTGTTCCTATTGGCCAGAACAGTCCTGCCGGCAAGAGGATCTGCTGTTCGAAGATAGGGAGTTGTCGAAGGCTGCGAGACGACTTCTTTTGTTGGTTCTGGATCGCAAGAAAAATTTCAACAGGCGTCCCCACAAATTCTTTGGAGCGATCATCGACGTGGTCGTTGGCGAATCGATGCACCAGCACAGCCCAAGTTCCAGAAATACATACGCCCGTATCATCGGAATCGAACAGTCGCAATCGGGGCCTAGATTCCCATCAGTGGCTCGGTGCGTGTTGTTCATGCCATCATAGCCCAGGCTCAACGTGGCCAGCTTGCAGCAGCGTCATTCCGGCAGGCCCCATCCAACATTATGCGTGGGAGCAAATTCTGAAGCGCGGCAGATGGAATTGGTGACGTCCTGGCGGAGCACATTGTATATTGAAGTCAGTGCTTGGTGGAGCATAAACGCGTGGTTGACATGCCACCGGGCAGCGGTTACGGCAGCGGAGCTCGGGGCGGTCGATCCTGGGCGCAAGTCAGCCCACGACTGGGGTTGCAAGGTCTGATCGACCATCTGGCGAATTTTGGCTGAATTGGAATGGCCATTTGCGTGCTCTCTCCGCGGCGGTCATGATGTGAAAGCAGAGGGTTCACGTGGCAAGGAGATCTCGCGGGCGTGAAGATCATCCGCGGGGTGGCTATTTTAAAGAAGAAGATGCTGGCTCATCAAAGACGACTTGAAGCAAAGTCCTAGAACCATCCCGACTTCATCACCGCCATGGAAACAATTTTTGTCGACTCCTTCGAGGCCCACGAGCAGCTGGCGGCTAGGCCAGACTGGAACAGGCGGCGGCGAATTCGCAGCGATTTCGGCAAAGTCAGCGATTGCGGCAAGTTGAGCGATTCCGCTGGGCAGGAATCATCATCATGGCAGGGCCAGGAGCCGAGCAAAGACCGGCATTGATTGAGTGAAACGGCGGGCGGGGCGGGAAGTTCAGGAGTTGGAAAACTGTCGTGATGGCAGCGTCGACAATCAGACAAATGTCAGCCCACACCGGGCACTTCAGGGGCGGAATGCCCTCTGGGCGGAAGCGTTGCGAGCCTCTCGGGCGGGCCCGACGAGTGGCCTGATCAGCACGCCAGCTCGGAGACGCAGCGGCAGCGGCAGTGTAGCGTCACGGGTCGGCTCACCCGTCCGGCAACGCCCTTGAGTTCCGTCCCAAAATCGCCGTGCAGCTTTTTTTTCACGACGCCTTGCCAAATAAATAAATGCTGCTACGGCACTTTGCCCTGGCCATGATCTCATCAGCATCACCAACAGCATCAAACAGCACTCCGCTCCCGCTTCTGCTTCCGCTACCGCATCCACATCCACATCCACCACCTCAGCAGACAACATTCCACCCCAAGTCATGACCTGCGATTGGCTCGAAGCCACCATCATGCCTTCTTTGTGTTAGCACTCCCGAAGCCCGCTGGCCGCTCCGCTGTGCATAGGGCTGACCATAGCTCCTCCAGCATCGTCCCACGAAGCATCAAACAGCTTCGACCCCCTGGACTGGATCAACGCAGACTGCCTCGACTTCCCCACCACGACGCTCGATTCATCATCATCATCCGTCACCACGCCACCCCTGCTGCCGCTCAGTCACACCACCCTCACGCCAGATTTCCGCAATCGCTCCATCCGCCCGCGGTCAAAAGACCCTCTGGCGCCACAACATACCCCCTTCCAGCCAACAACCGCCGCCAATCCCTTCGAGACCCTCCCGACTTTGTCCGACGACTATCCCTTTGAGGAATCTTCCAACGCCCTCCAATCAGCTTCGCCCTTCCACGTCGACTTTTCTCCAGACATGGCCCCCTCCCCCACCCCCTCCCTGTCCGGCCCCGAGTCCCCCTTCTCCCACGAAGATCATTCCATGGAGGGACTCACGAGCGCCACCACCACTGCTCCATCATCCCCGCGTAGATCTTCCGCTATCTCTCTCAAGCGCTCCGCGCCCTCGTCCCCTGTGATGGACACCATTCCACCTGCCCCAAAGAGGCAGCTCCGCACCCGTCACCACGAGGAGCCCCAGCACGACGATGATGCCCCTCTCGATGCCAGAGCTTCTGCTCGCGCCGCCTCCAACAGGGCCCAGGCCAAGACTCGCCAGCCTCACAACATGGTCGAGAAGAAGTACCGCGAGGGCCTCAACAACGAGCTCGAGCGTCTCCGCCGAGCCGTCCGCACCCTCCCTCAACCACGCACGCGGTCCCTTTCTTCCGATGACGACGACGACGGTTACGGCTACAGCTCATCCGTCCCCAAGCCCAGCAAGGCCGCCGTCCTCGCCGGTGCCGTCGACTACATCCGCTACCTCGAGACGGAGCACGAGCGCCTACGCAGCGAAAACGAGCAGCTCCGCGAGCTCGAGGGCCTGCGCCGCCGCCGCGAGGAGGGCTGGGTCTGGCGCAACCGCGCCGCGGACCCCCTGGGGTTTTTGAGTTAAACTTGCCCGACGAGGTCGAACGGGCTGCTTGGATTCTTTTCAACATGGCGCAACATCAACAACATCATCCGCGGCAGGACGGCGTTATTTTTGGGAGTGGGAATGGGAATGGCGATTGACAGGTTTTGGTCTAAAGGATACCCCATCAAGCAAGCGCAAATTTATAGAGCCGTGCATAGAAAGCGGTCTTGAACAGGCGTTTGTGACTGGGGTTTGTAAACACTCCGCTTTCTTATGGAATCTTGACGAAGTAGTATGAAATGTAATATCTCCACTTTGAGCTTTTGCACTTCTCGATTGAGCATCATGAGCCTTTTCCTCGAGCTCTGAATAACTCCCTCAAAAGATCGGTATGTCTTTCAAGATTTGGAGCGCGTATTAGATTTGGTGGTGTGAGACGTTGCACAAAACACGCCAATGACGTCACATCGATCGCAGATCTGATCTCTGGGTCCCGGGGCTGCTGTGGGGAACCATCCACCGCACCGCAAATCCATCTCTGCGCGTCATCGACTCTCAGGGACTCCCCACGCATCTGATCTCATCCATCAGCCATCAGCCAGCTCCCAAACGGAATGGCCTTGGCGCGTCTTTGTGGCGCTTGCGGCTCCAAAATGCGCGGCTCGCAGTTCGCCTCTCCCACACCTCAAACCTCTCCCTTTACCTAGCCACCGGATGCCGATTCCACTACTTCGTACTGCAAGAGCTTCGCAAATTGCACTCCGCCTTCTCACTTCCAGCTCATTCCTGCACGTATCGAGAAGCCGAGTCGCGCAGCGTTTGCTGTCCACCATGCCGCCCAAGCGCAAAGCCGCTGCGACTCCCATCGCAGCTTCGGAAGATGTTGCGCCTCCCCCCAAACGACCAACTGGTCTCTCGCGAAGGTCTTCAACGCGTACTGCAGCGCGCAGGAATACGAATCCAAATGTCAATAACGAAGTCATAGACGCCCCCAATGCACTCAGGGCGAGCCCGGATGCTGCGCAGGTTGAAGACGAGCCTGTTTTGGAGCAGACGGCGCAGGAGACCAGAAATGTCGTGTCAAAAGGTGGATTGAAGAAAAAGGAGACCAAAACAAAACCAAAGGCAAGACAGGAAAAGAAGCCAATTCAAGCTCCCATCAAAAAAGAAGACGCCGGAGAAGATGCGTTTGGAATGGACCCAGAAGCTGATGGCGGAGAGGATGCGGGCGAGGAGGAGATCAAGGCCGCGGTCTCAAGACCACCACCGGTCAACTCTGATTATCTGCCGCTTCCTTGGAAAGGACGGTTAGGATATGTAAGTGGAAGCAGAGCCGCGTCGAGTCCAAGTAGCTGACAACTCCAGGCATGTCTCAACACCTACCTACGCAACAGCAACCCTCCCGTCTTCAGTTCTCGTACTTGCCGCATCGCGTCAATCCTCGACCACCGACATCCTCTCAAAGACCCCTCGCAGCCTGAACATGCCACCAAGAACAGACCGGACAAAGAGCAGCCAGCCGAAACCAAACTCGGGCAGAAGTTTGTGGAAGAGTTGGGGCTGGCAAATGCTAGAGACATCATCAAGATGGTCAGGTGGAATGAAAAGTATGGTATCAAGTTCTTGCGATTGAGCAGTGAAATGTTTCCGTTCGCAAGCCACGAAGAATATGGGTATAAGCTCGCTCCATTTGCAGCGGAGACTTTGGGGGCCGCTGGTAGGGTAATTGCAGAACTGGGTCACAGAGTGTCCACTCACCCTGGCCAAGTAAGTCCATACAACTTCATCGTAAAGTATCCTCACTTCTGACAGGGTGCAGTTTACCCAACTTGGTTCACCTCGACAATCAGTCATCAAAAGTGCCATCCGAGACCTCGAATACCATGATGAGCTGCTCTCCCTCCTCAAACTCCCACCCCAGCAAGATCGCGACGCTGTCATGATTCTCCACATGGGCGGCACCTTTGGCAACAAAGAGGAAACACTGGACCGCTTCCGCCAGAACTACGCTTCCCTCTCTCCATCCATCAAAAACAGACTGGTACTCGAGAACGACGACGTTTGCTGGCACGTCCATGACCTGCTCCCCATCTGCCAAGAGCTCAACATCCCACTCGTCCTGGACTATCACCATCACAACATCATCTTCGACGCCACCCAACTGCGCGAAGGCACCAAGGACATCATGGAGCTCTACCCGGCCATCCGAGAGACGTGGACGCGCAAGGGCATCACACAAAAGATGCACTACTCGGAGCCAACGCCCGCCGCTGTAACGCCCATGCAGCGCCGCAAACACAACCCGCGCCCCGCCACGCTGCCCCCTTGCGCAAACGACATGGACCTGATGATCGAAGCCAAGGATAAGGAGCAGGCCGTCTTTGAGCTCATGCGCAACTTCAAGCTGCCCGGCTGGGATCTTTTCAACGACATGATTCCGCACGTGCGGACTGACGAGAACAAGCCTGTCCGCGCGCCCAAGAAGAAGGCGGCGCCCAAGAAACCCAAGAAGCAGAGCGACGCAGCCAATACCTCCCTGGACGCCGCCGAGCCAGAGCCCGCTCCTGCTCCCGTCATCCCCGACGAAGAGGTCGGCATGGGCGGCCCGGATCGCCGCGTCTACTGGCCGCCCGGCATGGACGAGTGGCTCCGACCAGCGAAGCGCGTCGTCACGAAGAAGGAAGACGCAGCAGCGGATTCGCCGGCGAAGAAGACTGCGCCTGCAAAGGGCAGGAAGGGGAAGACGGCGGTGGCGCCCGTGCCGACCCCGAGCACCTCGGATGCCGACGATGCCGACGCGGCGCCGACGCCTGTGGACCGCGAGGAGGGCATTTCTGGCAGAAGGAAAAGCGGAAGGGCGGGAAGGGGTGCGGTCAGCTACAAGGAAGAGGAGGAGTGAGGAGTGAGTGAACGGCCTGACCATGTTGGACTATTGAACTTGGGCCAGAAGAGGCAACTGTCCAGCTATCCAACATCAAACGTCTACGAAAAATCCGGAGCTGAAAACTTGAGTTTTGGCTTTGCTACGTTCAACGTTGACCCAAAAGGGAAGTGCCTCCAACATCAAACTTCTATGAGAAAAATCCGGAGCTGAAAACTTGAGTTTCTTCTACTGCGTTTGATATTGGCGAGAAGGCGGATTGCCTCTTTGGGCCATCATCGAACGTAGCAACTTCAAAAACTTGAGTTTTCAACCCTAAGTAAGGATCATGGGACCCGCAAAGGCAATGCTGACTGCTCCAAGGCAGTGCAGCAGTGCTTGAATGCTCCCTGTACACACACATTTCAACTTCAAAATTTGGGCAGATGAGGTCAAATCGCTAGACAACTAAGTCCAGGAAGATGACTACGGGGAGCATTCGAGCACTGTCCTGTCTGATTACTCGACTTCAACAATATAGCGACTTGAATTTAGTGTACCTACATCTCCAGCTACAGCGCCAGGACCGGGCAGTGACTTCAGCAGTGTTACTTGCACACTTACTACTCTCCCAAGAACCCAAGACGACTTTTGGAACGGGCCACTATTGCAAAAGCAAAAATTTCCAAACGTATCCCTTCTGCCAGGATTGCGAGTGCCAGACTCTTGACTCGGGATATCAGCCCGAGTGCTTCTTCCTCAAAAGGTCATCAAACTTCAAGACGGCTCCGAGGAGAGTCTGGGCTCCGACGCTGCAGTTCTCCGGCGATGCATACTCCAGAGGATTGTGACTGATGCCATCACGGCAGGGAGTGAACACCATGGCTGTCGGGACATGCATGTTCGTGTAGAGCGAGTCGTGAGCTACACTCATTAGCTACTTGCTTGCTTTCGACATGCTCTCTCGTCATACCTGTGTGGCTAATCAACTTCTTGTAGTTGAACCCTTGTTCTTTCGCCGAAGCCTCGACACACGCAACAGCGTCTGCGTCAAATGAATTCGGATCGTAGCTGTAAATGCAATCCAGCTCGGCGACCTTCAGGCCATCGTCGGCAGCAACCTTGTGGATGAACTCCTCGATATGCTTCTTCATGCCATCCAGGGTGGCCTTGTCTGGGTGTTGCATGCTGAAGGAAAAGTCGACGGCCGATGGAATGTTGCAAAAGTTCTGCGGCTGCGACTTGAAGAGCGACACTGTGGCCATGCCACCAGTTTGGCGACCAAGACGCTGCATCTCAAGAACAATCTTCGCGGCACCGGCGAGCGCATCGTGTCGCATCTGGTTCAAGTCAGTCTCTTGGGCTGCTGTCGGTGCCAGACTTCTTCAAGTCAAAGAAAATGTCAGTCTTCGATTGAGTTTAGCTAACTTACCTCCATAGGGGTGGTATCAGCCTTGGACAGTTAGCATGCGACGCGCAACACGATTCCACTCGAATACTCACGTGTCGTGTGAACCCCCTCAAGCCTGCATTGAACCAATGCATTCCTTGGACACTGTCGACAACACCGACATCCTTGCCCTCCCTTTCCAGACGCGGCCCTTGTTCGATGTGCTGGAATACGTCAGCACTGAACAAATACTCCAGAAACGGACTCACAATCTCAAAATGAGCACTCAATGGACTGGCCTTGTACGAGCACTCTTTCTTGCCAAGGTATCCGATCCGCTTCAGCTCGTCGCCAATTGTCGTCTTCTTGTCCGCGGTGTCGGTGCACTTCCGGGCATACTCGAGGTCGAGCTCGCCAGCCCAGACAGCGGAAGCCATGCAAGCTGAGCATATGTAAGCTACGCCTCGAAACCAGAGACTTGGTACGGTATTTACCTGGCGGAAATCTGGCACCCTCCTCATTGGTCCAATTGATGACGGCAATCGGTGCGTAGGTCTTCTTTCCGCTGTCCTTGATGACTTTGGCCACCTCCAGCCCGGTCAATACCTGAGTCACTCAGCAAGTCATCTTTGTCAATCAACCTCAAGATCATACACCCAGTGGACCATCGAATTTTCCTCCGCTTTGGACAGAGTCAAGGTGAGAGCCAACACCGATGGGAGGAATCTTGTTGTTCTCGCCCGGCAGCACCGCCCATTGACAACCCATGGCGTCCACTTCGTACTTGCATCCCAACTTCTTGACTTCGTTGGCAAACCAGTCCCTCGCTATCTTGTCGTTATCATCGCACGAGAGTCGTCTCAGGCCGCCATCCCTGGCTCCGGCCATGTCGCACGTCGAGTGGATGTTGTCCCTGGAAAACGTTGAACATCGGAGAAGCAGGGATGACGGTGCTTTTGCTCACCACAACCGGTCTTGAGACACTTTCAGGGCGCCAAAGGACGAAGCCCTGCGCTGAAAGGCTGACACAGATGGCGCCAGCGTCTTGCGCGCGACAAACGAAAGGTTCGACTTGAAAATTACGGCAGCCATGTTGATTCAATTGATTGGAGACAATTCACATTCGAAACCTCTGAGGAAAAGAACACAACTTTCTCAATTGCTACCTTCCTGTGCTCCTCTGCCGTGTATATGAATGCCGCAAGTTGCTCTTCCCCGCACCCAAAGAAAGAACAATTTACCAGGCAAGACTTAGGTTCGCATTGAAAATGCAAGATAACAGCCGCTCCTGCCAGGGACCTGCGTTGAGATATGAGCCGAAGCTTTAAAAGCAGAAGCGCGGGCGCACGTTTGATACGCTACAGACGCGTCCAAAAAGTGTAGATATGGTGTTGCGCGCTCACGGCATCCCACTTTCGACAACGGGAAACAAGGTTAGCGGGCCTCCGCCATTGCCGCGTTCGTGGCGCCCACTGACTCCAGTCAGCGCGCTAGCATGGTATCTGAATCGATTGCGCCCGGTTAATAGGGCGGCTTGGAAATCAAGAGGCCGGATCCTGCATGGATACTTTACTGAAGGAGTCGGTTTTCCTTATCGGCTTCTCCGTTCTGGCACCGCGATGCCGGACAAGCGTATTTATCATGAGGCTATCGCGTTGGATGAAGAGGGGTATCTGCAAAATATCATCACTCTCGGAGGACGCGTCGCTACTTCACGAGCGAGTGCGCGTAGGTCGGCATCTTCTCAACCTCCACCTCCACAAACACAACACGACCATGGCGGCGCCTCGTGAAGACATCGTGCCAGGCACGGTGCACCTGGTCGACACGCAACATGAAATGCGCTCGAGGCATTTGGAGGGGAACAAAGACATTGTCCTCGTTCCGCAACCAAGCAATGATCCTGAAGACCCATTGAACTGGTCTCCAAGCCGCAAGGCGCTGGCAATCGGCATGGCATATGCCTACACCCTGGGCGTCGGCATCTCGACTGCAGTCCAGTACAGCGGTGCGTCGAATCAGTGCGCGCGGCAGCAAAACCACCAACCACACGACCGCTGACGTCGTTTCAGTCCTCACAAACATTTCCGACCACACTGGCCTCACTGTCGCGCAGCTCAACCTGGGCACCGGCCTCATGTTCCTGTTCCTGGGCTGGGCAAACCTCATCTGGCAGCCGATAGCTCTCGTCTATGGCCGCCGTGGCGTCTATGTGATATCCGCCTTCTTGTGCACGTTTCCTGTCCTGTGGTCCGCGTATTCGACCGGAAACAAGTACGAATGGTATGCGCATCGGATCATTCTGGGAATCTTTGCCGCGCCCATTGAGTCGCTGCCCGAAGTCACGGTTCCGGATCTGTTCTTTGCACACAATCGTGGTCTCTATATTGGAATCTACGCATTCCTGTTGTTTGGATCCAACTTTTTGGCACCGTAAGTACTATGCTGTCTCGCAATGTGCGCGAGCTCAGACTGACTGGTGAAGGTTCTTTGCTGGATGGATCAACGTCGCCGCTGGCTGGCAATGGGTCATGTGGTTTGGCGCGATCGTACAGGCCGTGTCCTTCTTCATCTGTTATTTCTTCATGGAGGAGACCATGTACTTCCGCAAGTCTGTCGAGGGCGACGAGACAGCCGCAGCAGAGAAAGAAAAAGAGATTGCACCGGCAGCGAAAGAGACCGTCACCGTGCAGGGGGAAACCAAAGCGCCCCGATCAGAAACGGACTCGGACCGCGAAAAGACGCAAGCAGAAGCGCAAACGTACGAAGCAGTAGCCGGCGAAGTGACGAGGAAGAAACGGTCGTACTGGGATAGTCTCGCGCTGTTCGTCAAGATGGAAGGGCGTCCGTCGAACCAGGCCATGTTTACCATGATGTGGCGGCCGCTGCTCATCATGTACTACTTTCCGTCCGTCTCCTGGGCCGGCTTCTTGTACGGTACCTGCCTTTCGTGGTACAACGTGCTCAACGCAACGGCCTCGGCAGTCCTCAGCGCCGCCCCCTACAACTTTTCGTCTGGACTCGTCGGCACTGCTTACCTGTCTCCCGTTATCGCCGCTGGCCTCGGTGCACTGTGGAGTGGTTGGTCCGCCGACAAGTGGGCGCTCTGGCTGGCGCGCCGCAATGGCGGCATCCGCGAAGCGGAGCATCGTCTCTGGCCCCTGGCATTCTCGGGAATCATGTGCTCAGCTGGCTTGATTCTGTGGGGTGTCGGCGCCGCGCGTGGTGTGCATTGGTTTGGACCTATCGTGGGCTTGGGCCTGCTGGCTTTCAGCGTTGTCTGTGGTGGTTCCATTGCGCTGAGTTACGACGTTGATTGCTTCAAGGTATGCTCGCTCAATCCTCATGACTCTCTTCCCTCCCTCTCAGCCAC
Source organism: Phyllosticta capitalensis (assembly GCF_038381095.1). Lineage (NCBI taxonomy): Eukaryota > Fungi > Ascomycota > Dothideomycetes > Botryosphaeriales > Phyllostictaceae > Phyllosticta > Phyllosticta capitalensis. The sequence goes on from NW_027117439.1 coordinate 3,866,581, forward strand.
AGAAAAAGAATCATTAACACGGTACTCATCGCTGACCCTTCTTCAAGGAAATCGCCGGCGAATCCATGATATCCGTCATCATCATCCGCAACACGTTGGGGTTCGCCGTCTCGTGGGGCATCAACCCGTGGATCGACAGCTTGGGCCTACAAAACTGCTTCATTTCCGTGTCCATGGTCGCGCTTGTCTGTACGGCGACCTTTTTGCCCATGATCAAGTTTGGAAAGCCGCTCAGGCGCTGGTCGACCAAGAAGTATTGGGAGTACGTTGCGACAAGTATTGCGCCGCACTGAAAGCCTGTAATTGTGGTTGGAATTAGTGTATGTATAATGAGAAAGATCAACTGATGCCTTGCGTCTGCGCTACTGCTTTGCGTAAGAGCCCCTATTTGGCAATGTTCACTGGTATATGGACAAACTCTACGGCCTTCTTGGGCACTTCATACGAGAGTTCATGTACCAATCACAAAAGAAACACCGACTCTGGGGAAGTCTATGGATGCTTGAATGCTCCCTATACACACCTTTTGAGATAGAAGTTCTGAATACCTCTGGTTGCTATTTTGGTTGCTCTCTCAGTCACTTCCTTTAGTCAAGCCTTCCTTCCAACCATGTCATCGCCTTTTCTTTTCACTGCCGCAAGAAATAATCCACTCTCCCAGATCCAAGCCCAATGAGACGGAAGCCGCCACAGCTTCTCCTTCCGTCGCCCTCAATTTTTGATGTCATCCAACTCCTCTTCGTCCAAAGCCTCACTCGTCAAAAACGTCCAAAGAGTTCCTATTGACAAGTATGTAGTCCCGGGAAAAGCCGTCCGGAAAGAGGACCAGGGGGAGTGACTTGAATTGCCTAGGATATGTTTCCTCGTCGGGATGTAGCTGGAATTCCTCGGGATATATTTCCTCGTCATCTGGCTGCTTCAAGAGAGTTGGCGCCCCTTGAAAGTTCTCGTAGTCTTCTGGTCGCGATGGAGTCATAGAAACTCGCCATTTCCATTTCAGTACTTCTACCCCGTCACAGTCGACAAATGTCTCCCGGGCAATTGAACGAATGACGACAAGGTCGGATTGGGTGTGGAGGTGAGCGACGAACTTTCTTGGAGCATGCCCGAAAGTGTCTCGAAACGAGATGCTCATGATGTCGGGACACTTTTCAAAAAGGAAACTGGAGATGTGCCATTTTGCCAGGTAGAGATTGTCGACTACCCAATGCGGATCCATCGAGATGAGGCCTCTTGGTGGCAGAATCCAATGAAGGACTTGGGGTTGACTCCTCATTGCGGCCACGATTGTCGGCATGTCGATTTCATCTGCCCCAACGTAGTTTTCTGGCAGGCATTGCGGACTTTTCGTGCTAATCTCCATTGTGGTCAGGGTTTGGGGGAGCCTTGGCCAGTTCACTTGGGTAAGATGAGCATTGACAACTTTGAAGTTGTGGGAGCGCAAGAGCTTACCAGGATCAGGCATGTCATTGGTTACTGAAAGTTCAAGTCTGGTAAGGAACTGCAGATCCTTGCAATAACTGAGAAACCTTGCTCCGCCCGACGCATCGCCATCCAAACATGTCGGAACACTGGATAGCAGGCGCAGGTTGGGAGTGTATTTCATGATGAACCACATGCAAGTCGATATGCGCAATTCTTTGACGCTTGCAAGGTCGAGTTCATGGGCGGCCTCCGAGTTATCCAGGGTCCATTTGAAGACATCGGCTTCATCTCCTATGAAGCCGATATCTAGACTCCTCAGCATTGTTGGTCGAAGAAGCAGTTTGACTATGAGTGGTGGAATCTCTTCGCTAAGATCAATCTCAATTTCTTCGTTAAAGAAGCGGTGTACCTTGAAGTTTCTAATGTAAAATGTCAGACCGAATGCCAATGAATGAGCCTTAGAGTGACTCATACCGCACGTGCTTAAAGACCTCGGGTGGTCGTCGTAAGCATTCAATGAGGTGGTCGGGGTGATCGGGATGTTGAACCTGTGATAGTGCAGCACAGAGGCGAGTTGTGCTGTGTAGTTGTCTTGGCCTCTTTCTAAGCAACCAGACGTCCCTAAGAATGACAGGAGCCACAAAATCTCGAAAGCGGCGAGAAACCATCGAGAAGTTGACGAGGTCCGACCTTTGATCAGGGGTGTCCATCGCTTCTGCAATGCACATGATCACCTCGTTGCTCAATTTCTCGATGGGGCCCATGTTGGAGAGGCTGATGAAAGGTAAGCCTTAGCCTCAAGATCTGCAGTGTTGTCTTACCCAGCTTGGACGCTCGGCTTTGAAATCCCGCGGGGTTGGTTAGGTCGTCAGGAGGCGGTGGGAGTTGAAAAGGGATGGAGCTACTGAAGAGTCAAGACCTTAAATCACCCCTGGAACCCTGAGAAGGTGATTTGGCTCCGCAGGCTCGCGTGTTTGGAAAAGGCGCTCGGCTCTGAAACTGCTCGTGGGCGTTGGGAGGGGCCGTAGTAAGTGAGAAAAGGGCGCTGGTCCTAAATCCCGTGTGGTTAGTAGGTTGTCAGGAGGGGGAGTGGAGTTGAAAAGGAATAGAGACGGCGGAAGGGTGGGGACTTCACATACCTCCTTGAAAGGCGCTAGGCTCCTAAATCCCGTGTGGCCTTTAGGGGCGCTGGGCTCCCAAATCCCGTGTGGTCGATAATGGCGCTGGGCTCCTAAATACCGTGCGGTTGGTAAAGGTGATGTTCTCCTAAATCCCACGTGGTGGGAAAACTGCAGGAGGGGTGGAGTTGAAAAGGGATGGAGACGGTGGAAGGGGTGGGAGCTTAAAAACCCCTTGAAAGGCGCTGGGCTCCCAAATCCCGTGTGGTCAATAAGGGCACTGGGCTCCCAAATCCCGTGCGGTGGGTAAACTGCAGAAGGAGGTGTTGGTTGAAGAAGAATGGTTCGAGGTAGGAGAGAGAATGTGAAGTACCCAGCAAGAAAAGAAGCAGGAGGAAAGCGCGGGCCCAATGGAACGCGCCGTTGCAAACTCGGTGGGGAAAAAGAAGGATGTAGAAAGATGGTTTAAGGCAGAGTGGAATTCTTGTAGAGACTAAGAAACAAATGAGGAAGAGGGCCGTAGGCTTCGTTTGAGTAGCTGTTGGATCCTTGTAGGTACGGGCTTCCTTCGAGTAGCTGTTAGAATCCTTGGGAGGTCGCTGGCTGTAATCGAGTAGCTGTTGGAATCTGTGATGGAGGTGGAAGAAAGAAAGGAGGTCGGATAAAGAGTCGACGTTGAATTACTTTATTATGTAGCTCAGACGATGCCCTACAAAGTGGAGCGGTAGATGGGGGCTTTGATCCAGTAGCTGTTCAATCTGTTGTAGATGTGGGCTTCTATTTAGCAGCTATCGCAATCCTTGGTGGGTCGCAGGCTTTGATCCAGTAGCTGTTTGAAACATTGCAGGTGTAGGTTTCGACCAAGTAGGTGATGGATCCTTATAGGTATAGGCTTCGTTCGAGTAGCTGTTGGGATCCTCAGTGGAGTGGAGTCAGAAAAGAATCTGGAAAAGGAGAACAGGCTGTAGGACTTGCCCATGTACTCGTGAATGTTGCCAAATAGGGGAAGAAGCAGGTGTATGGCTTTTATTGAGTTGCTGTCTGAAATGTCGGTAGAGTTCGCTTCGTTCGAGTAGCTAGCAGTAAAGTGGTAGATTGAGTGGAAAGTGGAGGTAGATCGTCGGACAGAGTGAATGATCTATTCTACCCCTGGCTGACCCTTGGCAAGAGTATCCAGCTAAAAGCCTGGAGGATCGGCTTCAATCGGGTAGCTAGCAGAAAACTTATGGAGTTGGGGAAGGGTAGGATGTCGATGAAGTTGGCCTGGGATAGATCCCTAGAGGTGAATCCGAGCAAAAGTAAGAAAATCCTTTGCAGCCTGATGTGCTGCCAAACCCCTTCTACCATTTTTCCCCTTCGACTGCCAATTCCTAAGGCAATGCCTTTAAAGTAAAACCAAAATTTTTCTGGGCACCAAAAGGACCCCCTGCCCAAGCACTCATCTCATCAGATCCATCCGAACTCACTTTTCAACGTTGCCACGGGCCCTGCCACCCCTGCCATCCCTGCCACCCCTGCCTTGACCGCCAGTGGGGCTACCAGGAGCCTCTTCCTCATCGTCGTCGTCCTCCTTCACTTTCTCAGCCGACTCGGGCTTCTTGCGAGAGGACCTGTGGGTTCCAGGTGTTGGCTCTTTGGCAGCCTTCTTCGGCTTCTTGGGAGCCTTCTTTGGTGCCGTTTTGTTCCCACCTCCCTTAGCTGGGGTAGTCTGCATTGGCGTATCAAAGCGTTCGGGCTGCAACTTCTCCAGCGCCTGCTCGTCCATATCTGAGAGGTCCTCCTCATCGCTCCCACTGGTGATCTTGACAGTCTTGGCCACATTACCACTTGTTTGCTCAACTGGCGGCGTCTTGGGCGGCTCGACGGGCGTATCTTCAGGATGGACTGTCGGAGTTGAGGGAGACTCCACAGGTGCGTCCTCCAGCTCGACGTCCGGGTCTTTGGCCTCACCATCCTTCTTCTGCCGCTTCGCCGAAGCGGTGGTCTCATCTTCGGCATTCTTCCTCCTTCCAGAGGGCATCAGGGGCTCGAGCAGTACCGGCAGAGCGTCGTCAACGAAGGCGACGACGTCAGTGAACAGCTTCGTAATCTCTTCATCGTCCTGATCCTCCAGGGACGTGACCTCGTCGCTCTTGGCGCATTGCTCCGACTCACAGAATTCGCCCAGTAATTGGTAAGAGTATGTTGCAGCGACTACCAGATTGCGGAGGACCTGCATCTTGTCGAGTTCTTCCATGGCCTGAATTACCGGGTGCGACTTGATGGAGTAGAGCAGGCAGGGGCTGCCAAGCTCAATTTATGGGACGAGGTGGACGAGGTATTCGCGGAGCAAGTCGTGTGCTCTGTCATGGTGATCCGAGCAAAGTAGTCCACACCGGACGATCATGTTCGCGGTGACCTTCTCCTCCGTGTCGTCTGCCCTTTCGTTGCAACGGTCACAAGACCGCCACGTATCACGTACGTGACACTCAGAACCAAAGATTGTGCACTGAAGGCACCGTTGGCTGGGTTTCTTGGATTTGGATTTTCCGAGTTGGAGACGGAGGCGACCGTCCTGCGGGAGGTCTTGCGGCGGTGCGGCAGTCTTTACCTCAACCGGCTTGTCTCCTGGCATGAAGACATTCAACCCATAACCAATGTCGTTCGTGCGACGGTATTTTATGGTGGCCCTTGAGTGTTTTTTCCCGTACATGCGCGCGTATAAGTCATGGACGGCCTTGTTCAAGGCCACAGAGGGTTGCAAAAGAAATCGCAACTTCGGGGTGGGATGCTTGAATGCTCCTCGTGGTTGTGTTCCTGGACTTCTTTGTTTAGTGAGTTCAAATCAGGATACGTGCGCATAGGGAGTGATCAAATACCTTGGTCCCAAAACACTTGGACATTTGAGCTTGTAAAAGGGTAGCTACAGGGAGCATTCAAGCACACCCCGCGCCGCCTTGGAGTGTCGGGTGGACTCGTTCCTGGCTCATCAGGAATGAAAGTCTTGAGGAAGGAGGACATCATCGTCTCGTAAAACAGGCAAGTCACCCTCATGAGGTTAATCTGTTCGGCCGAACCATTCCACCGCTTGCAACGAATCTGGTTGTTGACCACGGTGGGCTGTTTCTTTGGCCTGGATTGCTTCTTGGGCCTCTGGTTGGAAGACGCACCCTGAGCAGTCTGGTTGGCGCCGTGAACCTCGTTGCTGGCCTTGACAGCCTTGTGGCGACCACGTTTGCTGCCCTCAGCACTCAATCTTGCTGTTCTCTTGGCCTTGGCCTCCTTGACCCATTCAAGGACCTCTGCCTCTGCCACTCCTTGGCGTCTCATGTTCTTGGCCGGGGTCTCAATTTCCCGTTGGAAACTTCGCCTCATTGCGTTGCGTCTAGCGCGTTGCTCTGGCGTCTGCCGCTTGTACTCCTCTTGTCTCTTTTGGCGTCGTTGCTCGGCGAGGACATCCGGGTCAATTGAGACGTCGCCCTTGGCCTGCTTGAACGCCTCTTTCAGAGGGACCGACCCGTTGGTAAAGTGCCACTCCATATCGACATGTTTCCATGGACCGAGGTTCAGGTACAATTGGCGGGTGGTTGGAGGGCTAGTGCCTGGCTCATCAGGGATAAAAGTCTTGAGGAAGGAGGACATCATCGTCTCGTGAAACAGGCAAGTCACCCTCATGAGGTTGACCTGTCGGCGAGTATGACCGCTACCATATTCCGGTGAACATCAGGGTCGTCGAGCAGCCGTTGAAGGTATGACCCTTGGCGATCGTCTCCATTGGAGTGCTCGCTTACTCGAGTGGCAATCCATCTGTCGATACCGGTTGCGGACCCGGAGTACCCAAATTCTGTAGAACTGCCAACCGGAGGGCCGCCCTTAATGGAAAGAAAGTAGTTGCCCAAGGCCTTACGTTTGTCCGCCCTCTGGAGGGACTCCATCTCGTGGCGTGTTGGTGGGTCATCCCGATCTAGAAGGTCGCGAACTTCTGTCGTCGCCATGTTGTACAGTTTCATTGCCCAGAAGTTGACATCATTCCGATGCAGGATCGTGTGGGACGCCAAATTGAAATGAGTGATTGGCATCAGCAGCGTACCAGCGGCAAACTTCTCAATTCGTGCTTTGAATTGAGCATGAGCATTGCCGGCCCCGTCGTCGGAATCGTCATGGTTGGCCTCCTCGTCATTGGCGTCCGAGTCGTCATCACCGTCATCACCCAAGTCGTTGCCGTCGGCGGCATCCTCGTCATCGTCGCTGGCCGAGACAGACTCATTCTCACTCTCTGAGCAAGACGAAGAGTCATTGTCGTCGTCTGAGTCGTCGTCGATTTCGACCCATTGCTCGTTGGTGACGTTCAAGGCACCTGGTGGTGAGGTGAGAGCATCACGGAGGTCGTCGTGGGTGGTCAATGACAAGGGCATCGTGACCTCGGTCGAGCAAAGGTCTGAACAAGGTGCGGGCGAGGATGAGGGTGAGGGATTGGAGAGGTGCCGTCCGCTGAGAGCTGTGAGAGCTGGGGAGCCATCCGACTGGCAAGATTGGCAAGAGGTTTCGACCGGGCAGTTGCGACTGCCTGCCCATCATGGCCACCCCACCACCTCCACACCCCACCTAGGCTCAGCGACGCAGGCGCGCCGCGCTGACGTGCGCACGAGGAGTCATCGGCGGCGGCCAACGGAGCCTACATGTAATATAGCGCTGAACTTTTTGGCATATATATCGCGGCGGGTAGAGCACTTGGGCGACTGTGGATTCTTAGCCTGGATCCCCGTCGAAGGCATTGTTCGAATCTCCTGTATAAAAGCTTCGACCACGTACTGGCGAAGAAGCTGCCGAGGCTCGTCTGCATCTTCTCCTTCTCGGCTAATGGCTTTGTTGGGAAGTTTTGTCCTTTCTCTTAGCACGAGTGCTTTCATCCGGGGGTTGGTAGTAAAAGTCGTGGCACGCACATATCAAGGTGGTGACTAACCGCACAGCATCCATGGCAGTTTTGCACCGAATTTGAGCTGTACGGTATTCCGTCACGCCATCTGCCAAGCAAAACAAGACGTGGCTAAGCTGTTCTGGTCTGGTGCGTCCCGGGAGTCATCGTATGCGGCACACAGAGAACCCGATCTCTCGCGGGACCGCGGGATTACATAGTAATCTGCTGAGGCAGGATCGTTGCTTTTCTTCGAGCGTTTGTCGGCGGTACTGATCCCTTACTCGCTGGCGCCGTTCCTCAGCAAGAGCCTCCGGATCGATGTGAACGTATTCTTTAGCAACCCTGGACCAAGATGAATTCTTGGGTCAGCCAGGCCCAAAGCATCTTCACTTTCCGAATATGAGGGTGTATTCATACAGGCAGACAGGGAGCATTCGTGTTTCCGACGCCTAAAATATAGAGAGTATTCTCTGATATCCTTCGTAAGGGATGGGCACAAGGAGCAGTCAAGCGCTTACGTCAAGGGAAGTCGCAACAATGCGGGACCTGGAGTCGCGTCCCGTTGGTCTCGAGCTACGAGCGAAATCCAAATCATTATATACGTGGTTTGGTTTGCATAGGATAAAAGATGCCGATTGGAGGCACTGTGGGTCGCAAAAGAAATGTCAACCTCAAGAGTCAAGACTTGGTGTCAAAAGCCTGGGAATGCGCAGATCATCCAAGTTGCAAACAACTGAGTATGACTGCATGACTTCAGGGAGCATTCAAGCGCCCCGCGTAGGAGTTGACACTTCTTTTGAAGCCCACAGTGGCGGATGTAAACAGGAAAAAGCAGGCAGGGATGAAAAGGATGGGTGCCTTCAACTGGAGGAACTCACGTTGCTTTTGTAGCTTGCAATAATCGAGAGAATGATTTTGAATCGCAAGCGGCCCGAAAAAGTGATGTGTTTGGGGCGGCATCCGAAACCCCCAAGCCGACTGTTTTCCAAGTGTTCTGCTTATTTTAAGGTTGCGTGGAAAAGCGCTCGGGTTCTGCTTGATGAGACATGAGCGTGGTGGATTGATGCCAAATATCCTGAAGAGGCTCATTTGCTTTCGAGCGTGCGCTGGGAGCATTCGGAGTGTCGAACAATCAAGCGACAAGAGTGTTGAGTGAGATGGTAATGAGTGTAGGCACCTGCAAGATGGGTCGCAAACGAAGTTTCAACCCAAGGCAAAAAAAAAAAAAAAGAGCGCTCGAATGCTCCCTGTACACACACATCTCGATCTAGTAGTGTGGACACACAGTTTGTCGCGCGACTTTGGCACCGGAACTTAGAGTTGGCATTCCTTTCGTTGTCCAATGTACTTGCCATCGTGTCCAGCGATCGGGACGGAGCGCGTTTTACCGGTCGGCCAAGAGGATTTCGAAAGATGGGAACTCGAAGACGCAAGGCGTTAAGGCAGCGAGGTAGATGATTCGAAGTCATAGTAGTAATCTACAGAGGATTGCTGGGCGTCGGAGGATGGAGAGGGTACGGTCGGTCGTTTGGTTCTCTGGGGAGACTTGGGCCGCGGATGGCGCTAATCCCAATTAGGCAAGAGACCCCGACCTGGTGTCCCCATCACTTCCGGCTTTCCTCGGTTTCGGGTCTTCCCGGGTGAAACATGCATGACAGGTGCGAATTGCAAGCTCCAATATAGCGGTTGATGGTGTGCTATGAACCTTCAGGCTAGGGCTAACCCCTTTGGCTCAGTCAAAGAAAATATAGTATATACTATTTCTTTTCTTCTACATTGCATCAAGCTTGGTTTATTAGTGTAGTGGTTATCACTCCGGATTTTGAGATACAGAATTCCGGCAACCCCGGTTCGAATCCGGGATAGACCTTTTGTCCATCCAGATATCTAAAATCTTTTGGTTGATGGTGGGGGTGGATGTTGGGGCGTGAGTGACCATTTTGGCAGATCTCGGTGTTGCTGTGCGCACTTTGCGCGCGGACAGCCTTCTGCTGGTAGATTCGGAGCTACTCCGGACAGGTCGGCCCGACTTTGAGCGTATCTCATCACTGGACAGACGACTTGCTTGCCTACAATCCAACAGTCCGTTTGCACTCCTTTGAAGCACCCAAGGCCCCGAGACTGGCTGCAAAGTTTGTGGCACTTAAGAGAAGACCAGAATCTTCGTCGATGAACTGACAGGAGGCATGAGGGCAAACAGGTGCTGGAGGTCGTGAAGCATCCAAGCGTCCTGAGTTTGCAGCGACCGGCGAGCCAAACGACTCCGCCACTACTTTTGTTCGGCACTCCAAACGAGCACTCTTTTCGCATCTCAATCGAAATCCTCCTCACAAAGACAACAGGTCGCATCCTCAACTATGATCATGTTTCTCAATATCGGTCGCTGGGCGGCAAACTGAGACGTGGTTCGCTCGCCGTGTTTCGTTGACTAGCTGCGAGGAGCATGACCGACCGGATCGACCACCGTCGCAAAACACGAATCAAAACTGCTGGCTACTAAGGTCTTCATAGTCCTCCGCCACGAGTTTGCCAAAGCCGGCGTTTCCAACTCCATTCCGAGGGGCTGGTTGATGTTGCAACTGCGAAGTTCTGCAATAGCATGCAGGCCCAACCTCTCAAGAACGTTGATGTGTCTGGCATCGTCAATGGGTCAGTGACTGTGCCCCGTCGCAATTGCCCAAAAATAGACGGCCCATGAAGCAGCCATGAGAACGAGCAAAGCAGCAAAGCAAGTCAGGCTGACCAGTCTATTCAGCCGACTGTGCGAACCACTCTCAAACTCTCTCCTCTCAGCATTGATCGTCTCCCCCTTGCGCAACCGCTGTTTGCGGGTCCATTGAAGCAGCCCCAAATCCACGCTGAAGCAGCTGCCAATCAGGAGGACCCATCCAACCACAAGAGCACCCGCAGCCATGGCAACGTAGACAATGACAACGTGGTTGTAGCTGTTGTCATCGGCGTCCTGGATTATTCCCGTGGCGATGCGGATGATGATGTCGACGGCATTCGCAACCGCAATTTTGATCGCGTACGCGGAGCCAAAGACCTCCTGTAGCACTGTGGCCCGCGTACTGTCGATGATGATGGGCATGCCCAGAGTACTGGCAAAAGCATACACACCAAACGCCGCAGCGGTGCCACTGGCGCCCGGGCCCCACGCGCAGAGCGCCATTGCGACCAACAACCCGGAGCCACAGACGGCCATGACGGTGCAGCGATTGCCGAGCATATCGAGAAACAGGCCGAGCAGCGGCGTGAAGAAGAAGCCCAGGAACTGGCTCATGGACGAATACCAGCCGGCCGTGATGGCCGACACGTGGAAGCGCTGCTCGGCGAGCTCGGTCGCGTTCTGATTGAACACCATGGCCGTGCTGGTGTAGAAGAGCGAGAAGAGCATGATGGCCCAAAAGGTCCACGGCAGCTGCAGCATTTTTTGCACTTCGAACTTCTTGTTGCTGTCTTTGAGCCGCTCGCCCGTAGCGGGATCCGTGTTGTTGAAGAAGAAGTGCGAGTAGCGCTTCTTGAAGAAGAGAAAGGCGACTGACGTACAGACTGTAAAGAGGTTGATCAAGAGGGCTACCCAGTAGACCCACTTGAAGTCGCCCGTGTTCTTTGCAATAATGTTTGCCGTCGACTTTCCAACGAAGGAGCCGACTTTTCCGATGCCGATTTCAACCCCGAGCGTGGTAGCGAAGCCGCCGGACGGTGGGAACCACGAACTGAAAATTTTGTACTGTGCGCATTGGGTTGCCATGTCTCCAAGAGCTTGGATGATGGTGCCGCCAATCATAGTGTTGAATGATCGCGTGCTCGCGCCAGCAGCGATAATGGCAGTCCCAATAAAGTACATGATGTTGTACAAAAGTAAGGCATCTGGGTTCCTTCGGTCAGCGATTCATTGATAGTAATCTCAGACGGCCAGGAGGACATGAAACGGAGTTCAATGACTCCTCAGATGCGTCTCATATGACTTAGAGCTGAAGGGGCAGAGACTCACCAACACCACCAAGCCGGTCAGTCAAAATCCCCGTTCCCAATATCAGTGTGACTCTGACGAAATTCTCGCTCGAAGTGAGGATAGAAAATTGGGTATTGTCGATGTTGAGTTCCTATCCAGCAAAAGTCAGCCACGCATATTCACAACAAGAGCTGGAACTCTCTGCATACCTTCTTGATGGTGCTCTTCATCGCCGAACTCAGCTCCGAAGACCAATGCGAAGTGAATCCAATCAACGTCACAATCACGACTGCCGCGAACTTGACGCGCTTCGGCACTCTCTGAGTGCTACCAGCACCACTGGAAACGGACACTCCATCGCCGTCGAGCTTTTCGATGTTAATATCGTCGACGAGTTTGGAGTGTAGATGCTCTGGCGCCGGCGAGTCAGTGGGAAGGGCCGTCTCCTGGCGCTCGTCCCCCTCCGTGCGGAGCTCCTGAACGGGTTGGGCGATCATCCGCAAAGCTTAGCCGTCTGTGTGAAACAATGGGAGGTTCTGGAGGTTATCTGATGGAATGCTACATCTTATCCATCAGCGACACGGCCTCTTTTATCCGTCAGGAGTCGAAAATTTTGCCATTTGGGCGCAGGATGATGTCCGAGCCGCTAAAACCGAGGAAAGGGTCTCTCCGACATCAGTTTAATCATGCTCAAAGAGTTTCTAAAGACGGTAAGAGTTCAGAGTAAGGCTGGAAGTCGATCACGAAGAGGGGAGTCGACGGCGAAATTTTTGGTGTTGACGGCGCAATTCGGTAGGTCACGACGATTTTGGAAGCCGATAGCGACAGTTTGAAGACGCCTTTTCTAACCAAATGCGAAATCTATTCAATGACACCTTGTGTCGATCTAGAAATTTCGGGATATTCCGCAACGGACGACCATTCTCTTGATTCCAAACTCCATTTCAGACGGCACTTTGTTGCCGGTTGAAATTTCAAATGCACGACCGACCGGTACCGGTACGAGGTGCGGCCTAAACTTGTGAATTTTGTCGAAGTGACTTAGGAGGAAGCAGGACTTCAGTGCTGTTTGCTGGTCATTTTGGCGAGCTTTGCGGCTCCGACACTTTGCGACTGCTTGCCAGCTGGCAGCTGGATCTAGTCAGCGCTGCTCCATCTATTGGCCTCTTGCAATTTTGGAAGGCCTAGGTCGGCTGCTACGCTAATCTAAGGCTAGATGACCGTTGCCAGCATCCACTTCTCTATGTGACGGCACAGTAGGATGCAAAAGCAATCTCAGCTTCAGGGCGGTACCGGGATGCATGAATGCTCCCTGTAGCTGAGCTGAAATGTCCAAGTCTTTGGGTACTAAGGTGCTTGAATGCTCCCTGGTTATACGCATCTGGACTTGGTAATTTGGGCAATGACCCATGGCGTCATTTGTCGTCGTTGCCAGCAGTAGCGGATAGGCGCGTCTGGCGGCAGGCACCGTCCGCGAAACAACAATAACATCAACAACACCAACAACTCATGCTGTCGTCAGGTAATGAGCCCTCCGTCCCGAGTGCCGTCTTCACGCTGAACTTGACCAAATAAACCTTGCTGAATCGATTCCGCTCACCAGATTTGCACTCAAGGCGCTCGTTGTCGCCGGCGCCATTCACTTCGCTCTCTGTCAACGTAACAACGTTTTTTTGCGCCCGGCAGCTCATGATCTCGCCTTGACCGACGTATATATACTTAGGTCAGCCAGGAATCGAACCTGGGACTTGCCGCGGGAGCGACTGTAGCCGCGGCACATGTTACCACTACACCACCAACCCGTTTACGCCGTCTTGTCGCCGTATAATAGGGTAGCGATCGCACAAATTTATATACAGCACCGTTCACGCCGTGTTTCGCTCACCCTGACATAGAAGTTCATGACTTTTGCGTGCCACAACCCGTTGTAACCAGCATTGCGCTGCGCTCCAAAAATTCCAGTCCAAGCGAATTCCTGAAATCCTAAGTTGAATTGCAGACATCTGGGGAAGTATCGTATGTATGATGCAGTAGACATTGTGAAAATTAGGCATCTCTCCATTCAAATATGCCCAAGTCCCCGTTCAGCCTCCCGATCACTCCTTGTCGCCTGAGCTTTTAACATGGAGAAAATTGGACTAAAAACCCCAAGTCAAACTTTAGAGGCACAGGGAGGTATCTTATGTATGCTGCAAAGTCTCTGACCGACCTCCTGATCACTCCCTGTCGCCTGACCTTTTGACAAAGACAAAATCCAATGCCGCTGCTATCCCAAATGCCTCAGTCCCCGCCCGGCCTCCTGTTGACTCCCTGTAGCTCAACCTTTTGCCAGTTCCTTCACCAATTTTTAGTCCCTGCCATCGCATGCAAAAAGTAAAACCATGTCATCCCCTGAAAAAAGTGAAAGCCCAATCCTCTCGCCAATTTTAAGTCCCTATCCCCGAATGAAAGAACCAAACCCAACCATATCGCCTGGAAGACTAATGGTCTTTCCACTCCAAGCTCATTCCTACCATCAGAGCTCTTCGTTCCTGCCGCCGAACAGAAGAAGCAAGATCCACACCGTACCCAGAAAGACCAATGTCTTTGCCACTTTCTCCAAGCTCAAGCCATCCCTTTCCGAGTCCAAGCGCTCCGCCACCTGGTCTTGAACTGGATCCTCCGGTTCCCTGGGAGTCGCCTGAGTGCAGGGAGTAGAAGTACCGCCGCTTCGCTCATGATCCTCATGTCCGTCGTCCGGCTGTTGCTTCGAAGGGGCTGCTGCTTTTCCTCCTTTTCCGCTCGCAGCAGCTTCCTCCTCCTCCTCCAATGTGTAGAAGTCCACTGGCATCGATGGCTGATCAGCCCCGATCTTCCTGCCGTGGACATGCCGGACATAGAAACGTACGAGGGCGACAGCCCTCATCCAATCTTCGTGATGGAAACCCCAAAGGCCCGGGTGGTCCCTGAGGTCTTCCCTCAGCGCACCAGTCAGAATGTTTGGAGGAAGCAAGAGCAGAACCTGGAACGCGGCAAAGAGGGCATTCATGTGGCTCCACCTGTCGAAGGCTCCCTTGGGTGTCGCAAAAAAGATTTCGACTTTCTGATTCAAAGTCCTTGGAGGGGTCTTGGGCAAAGGAAAGGGGGTGCTTTTGTCATGAAAGTAGTCCTTGAGATAGTTCTTGAAGTGTGGGTGTTCAAGCAAAAATGTGATTTGACGCGTGTAAATCGAGGGCCAAACTTTTGCCTGAATGAATTCCTTGCGGTTTCGAGAGTACGCATGGAGCCATTCCACCAGAGTGACGGGACGCTGAGTGTTGTCTCCCACTTGGTACCCGGCAAGTCGAAACAAGTCTCTTCGTGTTCGTTGGTTGAGGTATCCGGCCACGATGCGACAGTCTCCGTTGATTGCGGAGTGGTTGATCACGCAAGAGCCTCTGGGGTTGTCTTTCTTTGATCTCCTGACTTTGTCGAGGCGCTTGCTGTCGAATTTGGTCGACATGATGCTGAATTTCGGCCCTAATCGATCGGTTGGTTGGAAATTCAGTGGCTTGATGGATTGGTGACGGAGGTTAAGGTTGGAAAAGATGGTCCAGGAGAGAAAGGAAGGAGTCGAAGTAGTCCTTATACTGTCCTTGGTAGAGATCCAGGGATTGGCTCCAGCTAAAACACGTTTAAGGTGGTGAATGGTAGAGGTGGAGGTTGGAAATGATGGTCCAGGAGAGAAGTGAAGGATTCGAAGTAGTCCTTATACTGTCCTTGGTAGAGATTCAGGGATTGGCTCCAGGAGAAACGCGTTTAAGCGTTTGGGTAGTGTTTTGGCTCCAGCTGAAACGCGTTTACAGTGGTGAATAGTAGAGGTGGGGTTTAAAGAAGATGGCCCGGATGAAGAGTAAGGGAATTGAATTATTGCGAGAAGGTAGATATTTGGCTCCAGCCAGAACGCGTTTAAGGGCTTGAGTGGAAGGGTGGTGTTTTGGCTCCGGCAGAAACGCGTTCAAGGGTTTAGGTGCTGTTTTGGCTCCGGTAGAAACGCGTTCAAGGTAGTAAGTAGTGGAGGTGGAGGTTGAAGAAGATAGTCTAGGAGGGAAGTAAAGGGGTCAAAGTAGTCCTTATGCTGTCCTTGGTAGAGATTTGGGGATTAGCTCTAGTAGAAACGCGTTTAAATGTTTAGATGGTTGGGTGGTGATTTGGCTCCGGTAGAAACACGTTTAAGGTAATGAGTGGTGGAGGTGGAGGTTAAGTAAGATGGGCCAGATGAGGAGTGAAGGGACTGAAGTCCTCCTTTTGTAGTCCTTGGAAGGGGTAGGTCTTTAGCTCTAGTAGAAACGCGTTTAAGGGTTTGGGTGGTTTGGTGGTGTTTTGGCTCCAGTAGAAACGCATTCAAGGTAGTAAGTGGTGGAGGTAGAGGTTGAAGAAGATGGCCCAGAAGAAGAGTAAAAGTTGAACTGCTCCTTGTATAGTCCTTGGTAGGGGGTACAGGTTTAGCCCGGCCTAGTAGCAAAAGTCGCGACACACAGAACTAGGACTGCTCCCTATACAACTGCGCAAAGGACATAGTGAACTCTTATACAAAGTGCCCGAGACGCTTGAATGCTCCCTGTACAATGGCGTAAAGGACATACTAAGCTCTTGTATAAAGTGCACAAGGCGCTTGAATGCTCCCTGTACAACTGCCATGCATCTCACTCTTGTGACGCCTAACTTCTGCTACTAAGGCTTGGTGGCAAAAGTCGTAGCACACGTAGCTACGACTGCTCCCTGTAACTCTACACAAAGGACTCAGTGAATTCCAGCATCAAGTGCGTAAGGTGCTTGAATGCTCCCTAGACGCACGTCCTTTTAAGATAGAGCATTTCTTTGCATCCGTGGTCGCTCATTTGCATACTCTCTAATCGCTCTGCCACGACTTTGGCGACCAAGCCTCGTACCTACCTGCCTACATACCTAGGTACCTACCGCATTAGGCAAAGTCACGTGTCAGCCGTCCAACCACGCCCGCCACCTACGTACTCATCACACTTCAACCAAAAAAAACTCATAACCACTCCCTCACTCTCACCTCTTCTAACAAACCAAGCACTCGACACATCGAGTTCACGTGTTCCCATTATTTGTTCCCATTCTCGTTGCAACCGACCCATTGAATTTACCTTTGGCTTCCCCGCGGCGATCGCCCATCACGACATCGCGGGGCAGGATGATGGTATCCCGCCAACCTACGTCCCGCCCGCTTGCGAGCTCGCCCACCCATGCATCCTGACGCGTTGCGCGCTGACGGCGGGCGAGCAATTGATAGATGCAAGAGCATTGGAGCTGGGAAGATTGGGTCTAGAGAATGAAGTGAACGGAGAGGGATTATTGGCTGCTGCTTGGAAGATGATGTGCGAAGAGCTAGCTCTCAGGGACTTTGGTGGGGTTGAGATGGATGCGAATTCAGGGTCCACGGCACTGGAATGAATTGCACCATCCCGTCACCTCATATGTAGCCTAAAGATACCATTCGCCATGCGGTCTTGATCAAGCTCCTGGCCATCCCAGTCAGTAGTCCGCTCCGTCGCAAGCAGCAAGCAGCACAAAGTTATCGGGTCGACGTCGTGTCCTACTTATTCTCCCTCATCTTCTCGGCCCACCATGGATCATGTTCCGCTTGCTACTCATCCTGCTCGTTCTGTGGTACCTACTTAACCTGCTCTTCCGCCTCGCCCGCCTCGTCCTGCGTCTGTTGTTCACCTTTTGCTTTTTTCTCTTTGATTTGGTTGCTGTCACGACGATGCCTTCGAAGATCTCGAATGGCCCGTTCCTGGGCCTGCGTCCGGACCCGCAGTGTGGGAGGGAGGATGTTAATGGTCATCATCAACTTGATGGCGCTGCCAACGGTGGCGTGAATGGCCACCATCACCACCATGACAAGCCGTCTACGCCGTTCGTGTCCCTGCGGTCGGGCCCAACCACTCCCAATGGCTCGCAATCCGCAAGCTGGGCGTCGCTAAATGGCCTCGGGAAAGCAATCAACGGACACACGGAAAACACCAACGGCTACAGCCACAACCACAGCCACGACGCCGCCAACGGCAACGGCACCTTCAACGGGGGCGACGAGTTCCTACGCCTCGACACGCCCAAGCAAGACGTGCTGGTGCTGCACGGGCCGCGGCAAAAGTACTCGCTGGAGCGGGCGACCGACATCCCGGCGCTCAAGAGCGACGACGAGCTGCTGATCCAGGTGCTGGCCATCGGACTCAACCCGGTCGACTGGAAGGGGCCCGACTACGGCTTCGGGCAGCCGGCCTACCCGTGGGTCAACGGGCGCGACTTTGCCGGCATCGTGGTGCGCCCGCCGCGCCGCCGCTCTAGTCGCATCCAGAGCGGCGACGTCGTCTTTGGCCCCTCGACCGACTATCGCGATGTACGCAAGGCCGCGTATCAGGAGTACGTCGTCACCACCGACTCCAATGTCGCCCGCATCCCAAAGGGCTACAATGTCAAGCATGGCGCCGCGCTGGGCGTCGCGTTTGTGGCGGCCGCAATCGGCCTTGGGTCGTCGTTTGGTTTGGACTTTGGTGACTTGGTCGCTGATGTGCCGCGCGGGCCCAATCTGCACGGCCTGGCGCGCGCGGTGGATCGAAGCGCGATTCCAGAGGATGTGCGCGCCGAGGTATTTGAGCACTTGCCGTACCACGAGAGACCGCAAAAGGGAGAGTGGATCGTGATTTGGGGAGGTTTGTCATGACTTACATGTAGACCGTAGATGGTTGCTGATGGTAGCAGGATCCTCCACCACTGGCATCATGGCGCTTCAACTCGCCAAATTCGCTGGACTGCGCGTCATCTCGGTTGCAGACGTGGCCAAGAACGGCAAAAAGCTGCTGGATTTTGGCGCCGACATGCTGGTCGATCGATTCGACCAGAAGAGAGCGGCCGAAGTCATTCGCAGCATCACCGGGGACCAGCTGCGCTTTGCCATTGATGTTACTGGAAGAGAGTCAGCGACGATTCTGCAAGACATTTTGGTCAAGTCCAAGAGTAGCCTGCGACGTCATTTGCTGGGCTACACGGGCTTGCCCAAGACCACGGCTCCCGAGGTGCAGCATCATTCTGTTCCCATCAAGCTGTTCCACAATGTGCCTGCCGTCGGTGAATCCTTAATGGAGTGGCTGGAAGACTTGTTGGCTTCTCAGACCCTCAAATTGCCTGAGATTGAGGTTGCCAACGGTGGTCTTGCCGGCATCAATGCCGCCCTGGACAAGATGAGGAACGGTGCAGTCAGTGGAAAGCGTATAGTCGTGCCTGTAACACGACCAGATTCGGAACACGACCACTCCCAAACCGCAACAAACGGCATCCCGCCAACAGTCGACAACAGCTCGGACGAGTTTGCGTACGCAGACCAGCTCAACTCGGACCCGGACCGCGTCAAATTTGCCTACTGGGTCCCAAATGTGTCGGGCGGTCTGGTCGTCTCCAAGATCCCGCAGAGGACGGGATGGGACCTCAAGGCCAATGAGCGCTACGCACGTACAGCGGAGCGCGTGGGCCTGGAGTTTGCGCTCATGCAGATCCGCTTCATGGCAGGATACGGCGCGGAGAACCAACACGAGTCTGTCAGCTTTAGCCAGGCCCTGCTGCACGGCACTTCGCGCATCCGCATGATTGCAGCGCTGCTACCTGGCCCTTGGAATCCGGCGCTGGCGGCAAAGCAAATTGCTAGCATCGACCATTACAGCGAAGGCCGCATCGACGTAAATGTCGTCTCGGGCTGGTTCAAGACCGAGATGACGTCCATTGGACAGTGGTGGCTGGACCATTCTGAGCGCTACCGTCGCTCCCGCGAGTTTATCGAGTGTCTTCGAGGCATTTGGACGCAGGAGACCTTTAGCTACCACGGCGACTTTTATCAGTTCAACAACTACCCGTTGAAGCCGAAGCCGCTGTCTTTGCCAGGACGTCCTCATCCAGTCATTTTCCAGGGTGGTAACAGCCACGATGCGCGAGAAAATGGAGGTGCCGTTTCAGACGTGTACTTTATGAACGGCAACACGCTCGAGGGCCTCATGGACCAAATTGCCGATGTCAGCGAGCGGGCGCGCAAGTACGGACGCGAGGGCAAAGTCAAATTCGCGCTCAACGGCTTCGTCATCTGCCGCGACACGGAAGAAGAAGCCGTCCAGGTGCTGCGGGAGATTCAGGGCAAAGCGGACGTGGACGCGGTCGAGGCGTTCCGGGGAGAAGTCCAGAATGCCGGTGCCAGCACTGCCAACAAGACGGGCATGTGGGCCGGGAGCGAATTCAACGACCTGGTGCAGTACAACGACGGCTTCAAGACCAAACTAATCGGCACGCCGCAGCAGATTGCTGAGCGCATCGTCATGCTCAAAAGTCTTGGTATCGACATAATCTTGACGGCCTTTTTGCATTACGAAGAGGAGATTCAGTTGTTTGGCGAAAAGGTCTTGCCGTTGGTGCGGCAGCTGGAGAGACAAGGCAGAGGAAAGGATAGGGATTTTGAAATTCGCCTGACTGGAGACGTGTACAGGCAGGGAAAGTGAGTGGGCGCCATTGTCGCGAGGTCGCCGTGCGCTGTAGTTACAAAGTGTCCGCGTGTTGTTTGGATCTTTGACGGAGCAATGGGATGCGTTGGTTTATGAGTTTTGATGTGGATAGGCTCTTGATGAATGTGATAAAAAGTGATGTCTTTGGAGGAGCCAACGAATGTCGACCAGGTGGTAGTCTGGATTGGATTGCCTGAGCGCCAAGAGGTGCGTTGCAAGCGAGCGCTGAATTCGGCGCTAGCGGGCAATCGCTTTCTTCAGCTTTCCTCTTGTCGCGCAACGTCTTTCTCACCACCAACACTCCACCCAACTCACCCGACCGAACCGCGAACTCCCTCTCGGCATCGAGACTTCGCTTTCGATCGGAACTCCCACATCTCGCGCCCTCCATCCCTCAGCTTTTGCTTCACTGCAAAGCCTCTCGCGTGCAATGGCGGCTCAACCGGACATTTCGCAGATTCTGGCCGCGTTAGGTGCGATCAACCACCAAGCCCAGCCTCATTTTTCCAGAAAGCTGACCCGCAGACCAGCGGCCACCAATCGTACTGGAAGCACTCCATCTCAGACGCCTTCGCAACCGCCCCCTCAGCAGCAACCGCCGCCGACCATGCCTCAAGCCTACCCGTCAGCCTACGTGACGCCCACCCCGCCCGCTGGCGTCCCCGCCGCTTACGGCCTGCCCCAACCTACAAACTCTGGAAGTGTCGACCTGAGCTCCATCAAGCCTGTCAACACAGGCTCAGTCAACTTTTCCGACGTCCTCGCGAGAGCGCGCAACATTGCAACCGAGAAAGGTCTGCAGCCCTACAGCGGCGGCAGGTCCAGCACAGGTGAGACACTTGCAACCACGCGCGTCGACCGCAACTTACCAAGACGTCCCAGGCCCTCCTCGCGATGACCCAAGACTAGCAGGTCGACCCTACCGTCACTCTCGTTCGCGTTCGCGCTCGCCTCCCCGCCGCGACGGGTACCGCGACAACTACAATCCCTACCGCGATGAGCGACGCGACGACCCGCGCAGATCCGGATTCGTGCGTGAAAGGTCCCGCTCACCCCCGAGCCGAGGTCGCGACACGTTCTCTCCCGCACGCAACTACCCTGCCAGGGACCGGTCGCCGCCCGACAGCGAAACCATTACCATCGAATCGTCCCTTGTCGGCCTCGTCATTGGCAGACAGGGCGAAAACCTCCGCAGAATCGAGCAGGACACTGGCACAAGAATCCAATTCATCACGGGTCCTGAAATGGGTGGCCCACAACGCCAATGCAGGATTTCCGGACCTCCACGCTCTCGCATCGATGCCAAGCGCGAAATCTTTCGCATCATTGACGAGAATGGCGGCCAGGTATCGCGAGATGCTCGGGGAGGCGGCAGGGGAGCCAAGGCAAACGCTGCGCTCATGCACTCTGGAGACAACAGCGTGCAAATAATGGTCCCAGACAGGACTGTTGGTCTCATCATTGGACGCCAAGGCGAAACGATTCGCGACCTCCAGGACAAGAGCGGCTGCCACGTCAACATTGTGGGAGAGAACAAGAGCGTGAATGGCTTGAGACCAGTGAACCTCATTGGCAGCAGAGAGGCCGCCGCCAGAGCCAAGGAACTAATTCTGGAGATTGTGGACAGCGACACTCGCGCGGGTCCTCCTGCTGCTGTAAAGGAGAACAACCGTGGCGGGAATTTTGACATGCAGGCCGGCCCTGGTAAGATTAACGACACCATCATGGTCCCCTCTGAGGCCGTGGGCATGATTATTGGAAAAGGTGAGCTCAATCAAATCCTGTGTCCGCCAAGTCTAACCCGTGTAGGTGGGGAAACGATCAAGGAGATGCAAAACTCCACAGGCTGTAAGATCAACGTCTCTCAAGCATCCGGAGCCGACATTGAGCGTGAAATCGGTCTGGTTGGTACGCGCCAGTCGATTGAAGATGCCAAGCAGGCCATCTGGGAGAAGGTCGACACAGTGGTCAGTGCCCCGTTCCGTTCCATCGACCAAAGCTCTGACCCTGGACAGCGTGAAAAGAATGGCGGTGTGGGTAGTAGGGGCCGTGGCCGTGACAACGATCCTTATAGTGACCGCTACTCACAACCCCAGCAACAGTCCTATGCCCAACAGCCGGCGGCAGGAATGCCACAGCAGCCAGCTGCGGCCCCCGGAGAGGATGGTGCTGCAGGTGCTGACCCATATGCGATGTATGGCGGGTACCAAAACTACATTTCCATGTGGTATGCTGCTATTGCGCAACAACAGCAAACCCCAGGACAGACGCCAGGCCAGCAACCTCCAGGAGCATAGACGGCAGAGCGTGACGTCGTGATACCGTGACACCGATGCTTAGGGGACCGAACAGCAGTGCCTTGTGCACTCGACTATTGCTTGCACACGTGCTTGACGATGGCTGATGGGCTCTTGCTGCAAACGTATGGCTTGACTGGCTGCACACTTTCTGGATTCCGTCTCGACTTCGGATGCTCTGATACTTTCGCAAGCCGCCCTTCTGACTCGGCGTCGACCTGACTGAGTTCTGCATATCATGCTTGATCTGATCGTCTTTCTGGATCGACGACTTGAACTGCTATGGCTATGCGATGACCGCACGATGCTATTCTTGATGCGCCCGAACATCTCTGGTATCAAGCCTCCTGGTTTCTCTCCTGCCGCAGCTGAGGTACTCAACCCGATCATGAGCGGGTATAAGCGTAATATGCAAACACCGGCGAGTATAGTGGATGCAGCATCTTCGCCAGTCTTGCCCTGCTCTCTCTCCTGGATTTTTCGAAAACAAAAAAAAGTTCTCCTCTTCGACATGGTTCCACGCCACGTAGTAATTGGCACCTCGACACTCGTACAAAGAATTGAATAAAAGCGGCTGCCACGGACGGCGGCAGGCAGCTCTCATCAAGCTGCATTGATTACCTTTATCTCCTGGTTCCTTTGGAAACGTGGCAGTCTGGCTTTCACGCTCCTCTTTCGCCGACGAGCTCTGGCAACGTGCTGCTGGTGGAAGACTGTTTGGGAGGGGTTCATTGGCGACACGAGGTGGTCAGCGAACGGAGGACGGCTTTGTATCTTCAACAGTCGGTTTTCTTTTTTCCTTTGATAGCGCTCAAAAATGGAGTTGATGGCTTCAAGATCTTAATCCGGCCGCTACGGCTAGCGACATGCGTAGTAGACGCGCCAAGTGCTAGTCTGATGTAGCTGGACCCTTTCATAGGACCAGCAGTGACCGCGTTCGTTAGCCAGTCCGACGGCCAAGAAGCTGCTGACAGCTTTGGCTCACGTGGGCCGGCGGCATGTGCATAAAAGCGTCAGGGATTTGCATGCCCCGCCCTGTCGGGCCTCGCCGCTCAGCGCCCTCGATACTCCAGCCGCAACCACTGCACGTAACAACAAACATTCTCTTTTGATAAGACTGGGCCAAAGCGACTTTTCTGCGCCTCTCTGCCTTTTCCTTGTCGATTCCTTTTCTTCACCTTCTTCTCCTGTTTCCTATTTCCTCTTCTTCACATTCGCCTTCCTCTTTCGCTGCTAGATCGCCCTTGGCTCACTATACACCCGTCACACAAATCCGCCACCCCGTAGCTAGGCTTGCGATAAATACTACTTTTTCCACACTCTTTCCTCTTTTCTAGTCTCCCGGTACCATTTGGAAAATTCAATATGGCTCCGGGGCTCGTTGACCCAGCCGTACCCGTATCGAGCATCAACGCGCTCGCCTCGATAACCACAGACTACGACGACACGCTGCGCTTCTACCTCAACGGCACCAAGGTCGTGCTGGACGACGCCGACCCCGAAGTCACGCTGCTGGAATATCTGCGCGGCGTCGGGCTGACGGGGACAAAGCTGGGCTGCGCAGAAGGCGGCTGCGGCGCCTGCACCGTCGTCGTCTCGCAATTCAACCCCACCACAAAGAAGATTTACCATGCCAGCGTCAATGCGTGCCTGGCGCCGCTCGTCAGCGTCGACGGCAAACACGTCATTACCGTAGAGGGTATTGGAGACGTGAATGGGCCACATCCGACGCAGGAGCGTATAGCCAAAATGAATGGGAGCCAGTGCGGGTTTTGCACGCCGGGGATCGTGATGGTCAGTCTGGGTTGGGTGTGCTGATGACAGGTTCTAATTTACTTGACAGAGCTTGTACGCGCTTTTGAGGAATAACCCCGAGCCGTCCGAACACGACGTCGAAGAAGCGTTTGACGGCAATCTCTGCCGATGTACTGGTTACCGGCCGATCCTGGACGCGGCGCAGAGCTTCAGCGTAAAAGGGGGGAGTGGAGGTGGTTGCGGAAAAGCGACGGCCAACGGCGGTACAGGATGCTGCATGGAAAAGACCAATGGGGCCGGCGGTGGATGCTGCAAGAACGGGACAAACGGAAGCATCGCCAACGGCGATGATCAGCCCATCAAACGCTTCACGCCTCCCGGATTTATCGAGTATCATCCAGACACGCAGCTCATCTTTCCATCGGCGCTGCGCAAGCATCAGTTTCGACCGCTGGCGTTTGGAAACAAGCGAAAACGATGGTTTAGGCCCGTCACCCTGCAGCAGCTTCTGGAGATCAAGAGTGCCTATCCCTCGTCGAAAATCATTGGTGGAAGCACAGAGACGCAGATCGAGGTCAAGTTCAAGAATATGCAATACACGGCGTCGGTGTACGTCGGCGACATACCAGAGCTGCGACAATTTTCGCTCAACGACGACCACATTGAGATTGGAGGCAATGTCGTGTTGACGGATCTGGAAGATATTGCAACGCAGGCAATCGAGCATTACGGCGAAGTCAGGGGCCAGCCATTTGCTGCAATCCTGAAGCAGTTGAGATACTTTGCAGGCAGACAAATCCGGAACGTGGGCACGCCGGCAGGAAACCTGGCAACCGCCTCGCCCATTTCTGATTTGAATCCCGTATTCGTTGCTACCAAGGCCACACTGGTTGCAAAGAGCTTGGAAAAGGTCACGGAAATCCCCATAACGGAGTTTTTCAAGGGATACAGGGTCACAGCGCTGCCTGCAGACGCCATCATTGCAAGCATTCGAATACCGGCCGCCAAGGAAAAAGGCGAGTACATGCAGGCGTACAAGCAGGCAAAGAGAAAGGATGACGACATTGCGATTGTGAATGCCGCATTGCGAGTGTCTCTCAGTGACGCGTATACGGTCGACGAGGTCAACTTGATTTACGGCGGCATGGCACCCACGACGATTGCAGCCAAAAAAGCCGAGCAGTATCTTATTGGGAAGAAATGGACAGACCCACAGACGCTCGAGGGTGCTTTTGGCGCACTGGAAGAAGACTTTGATTTGCGTTTTGGCGTCCCTGGTGGCATGGCTACGTACCGCAAATCTCTTGCGTTTGGCTTCTTTTACAAATTCTACCATGAAACGCTGGCCAAGATTAGCGAAGAGGAAGAAGCCGAGGCCGCAGCTAATATCGATCACCACGCCATTGGTGAGATTGAAAGGGAAATCTCGACTGGACACAAGGATCACGATGCCTCCATCGCTTACGAGCAGCAAGTGCTGGGCAAGGGTCGCCCGCACGTTGCGGCCATGAAGCAAGTCACCGGCCAGGCGCAGTACACCGATGACATTCCACTGCAGAAGAATGAGCTCTATGGCTGCATGGTTCTCTCCACCAGAGCCCACGCCAAACTACTCAGCGTCGATCCCTCTGCTGCGCTCGACATGCCTGGCGTCGTGGACTGGGTCGACCACACAGACCTGCCCAACCCCCAAGCCAATTGGTGGGGAGCGCCAGTCTGTGACGAGAGCTTTTTCGCCGTTGACGAGGTCTTCACGGCTGGTCAGCCAATCGGGCTTGTCCTTGCAAACACGGCAAAGCGGGCAGAGGCAGCTGCCAGAGCCGTCAAAGTCGAGTATGAGGAACTGCCCGCCATCTTCACCATCGAGGAAGCCATTGAAGCGCAAAGCTTCATGGACCACTACCGCTACATCAAAAAAGGCGATACTGAGGAAGCGTTCAAGAACTGTGACCACGTTTTCGAGGGCGTCGCCCGCATGGGTGGACAGGAGCACTTTTATCTGGAAACCCATGCGTGCGTCGTGATCCCGAAGCACGAGGATGGCGAGATGGAGGTCTGGAGTAGCACGCAGAATCCCACCGAGACTCAATCCTACGTCGCGCAGGTCACGGGCGTGCAAGCGAACAAGATTGTGTCGAGAGTCAAGCGCATGGGCGGCGGCTTCGGAGGCAAGGAGACGCGGTCGATTCAGTTGGCTGGTATTCTTGCCGTTGCGGCGAAAAAGGCCAAGCGTCCTGTCCGCTGCATGCTCAATCGCGATGAAGATATCATCACAACTGGAGGCCGGCATCCTTTCCTTGGCGTCTGGAAGGTGGGAGTCAACAAGGATGGAAAGATTCAGGCGCTCGACGTCGACATTTTCAACAATGCGGGATGGACGCAGGATCTCAGTGGCGCCGTCATTGATAGGGCGTGTACCCACGCTGATGGAGTGTACAAAATCCCAAATGTACACGTCAGGGGCCGAGTATGCAAGACAAATACCGTCTCCAACTCGGCGTTCCGTGGCTTCGGCGGACCTCAAGGCATGTTCATTGCAGAGAGCTACATGGAAGAAGTCGCAGACCATCTCGGCATGCCCGTTGACCAGTTCCGCCGTATCAACATGTACCAACCTGGCGACCTGACGCACTTCAACCAGGAATTGAAAGACTACTTTGTGCCGCTCATGTACCAGCAGGTTAAGGATGAGGCAGAATACGACCGCAGACGCAAAGAGGTGGACGAATTCAACAAGACACACAAGTGGAACAAACGCGGCCTTTCCATCATCCCTACCAAATTCGGCATTTCCTTCACAGCACTCTTCCTCAACCAAGCCGGCGCACTCGTCCACATCTACCACGACGGCTCCGTCCTGCTGGCACACGGAGGCACAGAAATGGGACAGGGCTTGCACACCAAGATGATTATGATTGCAGCCGAGGCGCTCAAGGTGCCGCCAGAGGACATTCTCATTTCAGAGACGGCCACAAACACGGTCGCCAACACCAGCTCCACCGCTGCCTCGGCCTCTTCAGATCTCAACGGATACGCAGTATGGAACGCATGTGCGCAGCTCAACGAGCGACTAGCCCCCTACCGCTCAAAAATGCCCGACGCCTCTCTAAAAGAGCTCGCGCATGCCGCCTACTTCGATCGGGTCAACCTATCCGCCAACGGCTTTTACAAAACACCCGACATTGGGTACACATGGGGCGAAAACACGGGGATGCCGTACTTTTACTTTACCCAGGGCGTGACAATGGCCGAGGTGGAAATCGACACGCTGACGGGCGACTGGACGAACCGGCGGAGCGACATCAAAATGGACGTGGGGCGCAGCCTCAACCCAGCCATCGACTACGGGCAGATCGAGGGCGCGTTCGTGCAGGGCCAGGGCCTCTTCACCTCGGAGGAGATGCTGTGGCACCGCGCCAGCGGCTCCATCTTCACCCGCGGCCCCGGCGCCTACAAGATCCCCGGCTTCCGCGACATCCCCCAGGTCTTCAACGTCAGCTTGCTCAAGGACGTCAATTGGGAGAACCTTAGGACCATTCAGCGCTCCCGCGGTGTGGGCGAGCCGCCCCTGTTTATGGGCTCGGCCGTCTTTTTTGCTATAAGGGATGCCCTCAAGGCGGCTCGTAGCCAGTGGGGTGTGGAGGATGTCCTCAATTTGAGGAGTCCGGCGACGGTCGAGCGCATTAGGGTTAGTTGTGCGGATCCGATTTTGAGACGGGCGTTGGTGGAGCCGAGGGACGGCGAGAAGAGCTTTTTTGTTAGTATTTAGGGTGGAGGGCATGGTACATGGTTCTTTGTATGATACTGCCTTATTCTCTGCTGGTTTCATGGTTTGGTGGAGAACAAAATCAATCGTTGAGGATGAATAATTGGCTTCCTACTGTTCCACGAGGGCCTCCATCCACATGACGAATGATAGCATGAGGAATATTCCGCTCCAGGCAGGCGCGAAAAGATAAGAAAATGCACGATAAATATTGCTTGGCCCCGAAGCGCATACAAAAGGTCAGCGTCTTCCCGCGTCCACACCTTTTTCCAAGACAAATGTGCCAGCCAGCCGTTCTGATTGCCAACGTCTCTGCGCCAGCCGAGGAACGTGCCTACCTTTGCCCGCCGTTTCTATTCTTCGCAACACCCATCGCCTCGAGTCTCATCACCATCGGCCTGTGACGCGCCCATCGGACACCGACTCTTTGGTACCAGCTTGCTTATTGTCCTATCGAGCCGTCTTCGACGCCGTCATGTGCGTGTGGCGACGGGCAAGAGGGATGGAGAAGCAATACGAAGATGGCAGGGCGAAGGGCCCAGAAATATCCAGACGGTCGACGCTTGACGTCGTCGCGGTGGCAATCTGACTGGTCGACAGGCGCCCATCATCATCACGGCTCGTCAAAAAGAAAGCGACTGCGCAAAACTATTGGGGATTTACGGGCGAGAGAGACAGAAGACACCGGTAACGGCTCGTATTTGACCAACAAGAGAAGTAGTATTGCGCGAGGCGATGCGGGTAGCCGGATAGCTGGTACAGCGCGCGCCGCTGACAAAAGAAGCACCGCTGTGGCTTTCCATGGCTACCCTGTGCTGGTGTTGAGCACTGCCGCAACTAGGTCAGACAAGCGGCGGCCCTGACTTGACCGCCACGATGATGAGAGAGGCAGACTAGTATCCTAGCTCATCATCGTATGTACCGGCAACTCTGCAGGGCGACGTTACTCAGCAGACAGACGAGTTGCAGAAACCCCACCACGCTAGTAGTCCTCCACACACCACCGCACTTTAGCTGCGTTCCCGGCTCACCTCCCAGTCAACCTATCACCAGGTCTTTTCCCGCAGTTTACACGCTCAAAATAGAAACGGCAAGCCTAACATCATTTCCCGCCCATGGTACCTTACAGAGACCAACCGCATGCGGGCGCGGCGGCCCGCGAGGTCGCCCGGCCTGTTTTTGGCGAGGAGCTGTCAGACTGGCTAGTGGCTGATGCGTTTTCGTATTGCAACGCTACGTGACAACCCATCAGTGCGGATCCGAGCATCGGTCGAGTCGACGTGCAGAAAGAGCTTGGGGACCGGATGGTCCGATTGAATCATCTCAGGGGGAGCCGACTGTGCTGCGGAGCGATGAACGTATAAAGGCGGCCTTGCAGGTGCTTCAATTGACCTGCATCAACTACAATCCTCGCATCACCATCATTCCAACTCAAGCATTGCTGCCGCATTAAGCATATAACCTTAACTCTCCACACCACCACCACATCCACAACCATGCGCTTCACCAGCATCCTCGCCGCCGGCGCCTCCCTCCTCGGTCTCTCCTCCGCCCGCCTCGTCGGCGTCAAGGCGCCCTCCACCATCAAGCCCGGCGACGTCTTCACCGCGCAACTCGTCACCGAAAACTACATCCAGAGCGTGACGGACGTGTCAGTCGTTTTCGGGCTGGCCCCGGACGCGTCGTACGGCGGGTCGCTGGGAACCTTTGTCGGGGCAAAGTTCCTCGGCGAGGACCAGTCCAACCAGCTCCACAACGTCAACGTCTCCATGATCATGCCCACCACTGTACAGACGGGCAAGCAGATCTTTGGCGCCGCTCTCTACTCGCTCTACGGCGCCAGCACTACCCCCGTCATCTCTGAATTCAACGTTTCCGTCACCATCGGCGACGCTACCAGCTCCGATTGGGTCCAGAGTGAGGGCATCGTCACGGTTTCGGCCTGATGATTTCGCCTGCTACGCATCTTGTTTATGGCGCCATGTTTGGATTTGGGATATCCTCTTTGCTGAGGTGGCATTGGGTTCGGTCTGGAAAGCATTTTTGTTGAGTATGGGCTTGCTCGCCTTGGGGCGCAAAAGACTTGCTACTCTACGATCCTTGGAAGCGTTGGCTTATGAAATGCATCTTTTTATCGGGTTGGTTTGCACTTTCTATTCATATGTCTATTTTCTTGCGTGTCCAAGTCTGCCGTGTCGACATTGTTGCATCGAGGCATGCCTCAAATCTTGCAGTCAAAAGTCGTTCATCTTGCACCTCCAGCTAATACTCAGCACCAGTCCTGTTGTTTTCAAAAGCTGTGATGTACTTGTGGATGCTCTTTGTTAAAAAGCTCTGAGGCCTGGTAGTAAAAGTCGTAGCACACTTAGCTGCGACAACTCCCTGTGACTCCTCGCAAAGGACTTGGTGAATTCCAGTATTAAGTGCTTGAGGCGCGTGAATGCTGCCTGTATGCCTAGCTTTTTACATGGAAATTTTCCACTGCTCTACAGCCGCTTCTACTTGGTTGCTTTAGTGACCTAACAAAGAAGATCTTCCACGTCCGTCTTCAGAGAAGTCTCCCAGTCTCCTTTGTCAAGCTCCTTTGTTCAACACGTGCTCCACCGCCTCTGACCTCGAATTAGTAAAACCCTCAACAGCCGTCTTGGATTTTCTCGAGCTTCTCGAGCTTCTCGAGCTTCAGCCACGAGATGCGGCATCCTGTGCAGTCGATCACTCCGCGTTGCTATTACTATCTCCATCCGCCATGGAGTCTTTGGCGACACCAAGTACGGGTTCACTAGCGAGCTTCTCCAATACCGACCTGTACACTCTCCCCGACCCATCCTTTAGCATTGGCCAAGACGGACACCTTCGCCACCATTTCGTATTTATCCCTCAAGTTCCCTACTCCTCATCCACCTGCGCAGATGCGAAATACACAACACATCGGACGAAAAAGCTCCCGCACCCAATCCGCCAACATCCCATCTGGACGCTCCACATCCGCGCTGAACCCAGGCCCCTCGAAATTTTCATCCACGAAGCAATCGAGCCATCGCTCTGGCCGCTCGTCCGCCCCTACGCCGATACTGAGAGGCACTTCAACCCCTCCGCTGACCTCCTGACTACACGCTCTCTACGTTTTCGCATCACAAGCAGTGCTGCCAACCAGCCAACAACCGATCCCATCCAACACTTCCACGTCGTCGTCCCCCGCCTCGCAAGACACGAGTGGAACCGCATCTACCGCGTATTCCTGTACCCACGCGTCCCCTTGGCGCCAAACAGTGGCATTGGCGGGACATTCCCGCTCCTATCCATTGCCGCCGCGCGCGCGGGCGAGCAGCGCGTGTCTGGCGCCGTCCACACGCCGTCTGCGTCTCTCTGCCCGCCTTTCGCAGGGCGCAACGCAATCGACGCACACGAGAGCTTCGCCGACCTCGACGGCGTGCGCCTCGCCCCCTCGACCGTCGACACCTGCCGCGCCTGGGGCCGCGTCTCCTCCTGGCACGCCGCCTCCTGCCGGCTGCGCGACGCCAACATGCTCCCTCCAGACGCGCCGCTGGTCCGTCCACGCGACGTGCTCCTCGACAAGTGCCTGCCAGGCCGCTGGTACCGCTCCGTCTCGGCAGGACCCGAGTCTGCCTTCCCACAACTGCGCGACGAGGAGCGCGAGAGCGCGGTCAGCAAGGCGGTGTGGGCGTTTGTCGACGGCGTGGTGCGCAGCCGGGCAGTGCGCGCGCTGCTCCTGTCACTGCTTGCGGTGTGGCTCGTCGACCTTGCGGCACGCGGGACTTTCAAAGTCGTCGACGACGTAGTGCCAGCAGTAGTCGATGACGTGGTGCCGGCCGTGGTCAAGGGCGCGACGAGCTTCGTCGACGAGGTGCGGCGGATCGGGGCGGCGAGCGTGGCTGCGTATCGCGCGGTCGTCTACGTCTTGGAGACGACGAGGCTCTTTGTGCACTCTGTGGTTCTGGAGGGCGCCGGTTTGTTGATGGAAGTGTTTGGCATTTTTGTTGTTGTTTGCTGTCGCTATGGGTTTCTGCTTCTTTTGGATTGAGCTTTAGCCTTCCTTTCTCGAATGTGTTTCGTACGTACAAGCTTTTCTTGCTGCTTCTTGTCCATTTGTCAAGCCATTGCTTGTTTTGTCTTGGTCATCAAGGAGCACGGTGGATTGCAAAGGAAATTGTCAACCCTGGCGCGATGCTCGAATGCTCCCTGTAGGTGTGGTCTCGGACTTGGTCGTTTGGCGAGTTGACCTCATGTGCCCGAATTTTGAAGTCGAGACACGTATATGCAGGGAGTGATCAATTACCTGGCTCCCTAAAGACTTAGCCATTTGAGCTCTTGAGGGGATGTCTACAGGGAGCATTCGAGCACCCCGCCCTGGAGTTGCCATTCCTTTCGTGACTCCCTGTGAAAAGAAAGTAAAGAACCCCCTGAGCTGTCACTTCAGGTTCATGTGACCCCAGCCTTTTAGTAATCACTGCTCAACTGTTTGATCCATTCTATTAGCATTATCGTTCCCAGACGCAGGGTTGCTTCCCGTGAAAGTGTTTTCTGGAACGTACGGCCCTCCT
Source organism: Phyllosticta capitalensis (assembly GCF_038381095.1). Lineage (NCBI taxonomy): Eukaryota > Fungi > Ascomycota > Dothideomycetes > Botryosphaeriales > Phyllostictaceae > Phyllosticta > Phyllosticta capitalensis. The sequence goes on from NW_027117439.1 coordinate 3,898,890, forward strand.
TTACAGATTGCACCAGGTATTTGCAGCGGGATCGAGAACGTGAAGTCTAGGAGCTCGTTCTCGGCGTTCTCGGCGGCAGGAGAATTCACCCGTATCCTCTTCCAACCCTGCATGGTGTTTTCCTCTCCATAACCTCACACAGCTCGCACACTTCGGCCGCTCAACCACCACCACCACCTCAAGATGAGCGTCGCAGCAAACCCCGAGGCGGAAATGCCAGAAGAGGTGCCAGAGGGTCTCCAAAGAATCCTGGACCTCAACATCCTGCACCGCTCATCCGCGGCCATCGGCCCCGACGTCCAATCGCGCCAAATCTTCTACTTCGTCCCCGATTCCGCCACCGAGCGCCCCAACCACCCCTACAGCTACCGCATGCGCGCCCACTACCACCCCGTCGACCACATCCCGCCGCAGAGCCATACGTGGAGCATCCATCTGCGCGTCGACCGGCCGTACAACCTGATACTCTACGTCGTCGAGGACCTGAGCCCGGAGCGCGGCGCATACCCGCTGCTCAGACCGCCGTATCCGGACCCGCACCCCGTCGCCCCAGACATGACACCGGAGGCCATTCAAAAGAGGCGCGTCCACTACTTCAGCCAACTCAGCAGGCCGCGGTCTGGAAAACCGCCACGAGAATACGTGGTCCACGTGCCGCGACTGCTCGACGGCGAGCGCAACCGCTCGTACCGCTTCTTCCTGTACCCCTGGGTCGAAGAGGTGTGGAAGTGCCGCGGCGACTTTGACAGCTGGCGCTACCAGCAGTGGGTGGCCATGCGCGGGCTCGCCTCCCACCACCACCCGCGCATGCCGCGTGGCATGGTCGTTGCGCCACAGAGTGCTGGAGCGAAGGTTGCCCATCTCGACGGCTACATCGTCCACCCGCACTCCGTCACCTGGTCCCAGATGTACGGCAGCGTCGCCGATTGGATCGAGGGCTGCGTTCGCGAGGGCGCCGACGGCTACGATGGCGGATATGTCCAAGAGCCTGTGGATGAGTACGACAGCGATGATGACGACCACTTTGGGAATCCACCGACGATTATGGAAGAGATGGAGAACTTGTCGGTGAGCGATGCAGATGGCGAGGACGACTATCAGAGTGCTGCGGAATAGGAGCCAGCTACCAATATACCAAGAGGTTCGGTCGGTGCATCAGGAGTTTGCGGCGGCGTTATCAAGGGAATGGCATCTGGCGTTGTCTTTATTTCTTCCGTCCATACTGGTTTGCCAGGCGGAGTCTTCCTCTCTCGTTCAAGTGGCAGACGTCAAATAAAAGCTTCTTCCACCATCTTCTCAAAGTTTCCATCAATGATGGGCACTCGAGCGAGACCAAAATCAATGTCCTGGAGGGCGTCCTTGGCCCGCTGAGGCAAACAGTCCCAAGCAACAAGCGGCTGTTCCTTGCCACGGGTAGTCGTAGGCGCCAGACCGTGGCCGAGTAACGGATTGCTCTGACATTCCAGGAAATGGTCTTGATCAGAGTCGACGTAAGGATCGCTGCAGTGCTCGATGAGGGGATGCCATCCGTCGAGGAACGGCTTGTCCGTCTTGGTCCACTCGCCGCTCTTGGTCAGGGCCACGCCCCGGATCGACGGCCGGTCGTTGTTGGGTCCGCGCACCCAGACGACGCACGCTTGCCATTCGTGGCAGTGGCTGATGCTGTGGAAGTACCAGGCGTACATGATGGCAAACTGGTGCCGATACCAGCCTGAGCGCACGTACACTTGCCCCTCTCTGTCGCTGAAGTAGTCTGATGACTCCTCGTCTGGCGGAGCCAGTCCGCATCTGAAGCTGTCAGTAGTCGACTCACTGAGTGCCAGGTCCAGAATCTTACCCCGTATTCCCTTCGTCGTCCACGACCGGCAGCGGAGCACAACCACCGCCAACATGGAGATACGGTTTGAAACGCTGATACAGCTCACCTGGGACGCCCTTGGGCACCGTCTCAGGAAACGACGGCACCTTTGGCCCGGCATCGACCGAGCAGCGCATGCGCATTTTGGGTCTGCGACCAAACAGCGACTTGGCGACAAAGTGACCGCCGATAGCCATCCACAACACACCGCAGAGCGCCGGTACGAACGAGTCCTGGTTGAGCAGAAACCCGGGAAACCACATGGAGGCGATGCGGCGGAAGTGGAAGTACAGCGCGACGGTGCTGGCGGCGGGTGGCATGGTGTGGAACAGATCCGTCATGGTGAACGGATTGATGGATAGGTTGCGAGAGGAGTGTGGGTTGGGAGTGGACAAGTGGACACCGCGCGCGGTGCTTATATCAAACACCGCCAACTCCAGCTCTTCTGTACCTCAACCTACACCTGCATGCTGGGCGAAGTTTGTATCGTCTGCTGTCGGAACACCAAGCTTCCGAACCAGCTTGACTTTACGCCATGGGTGCAATGCCAGCCAGTCGCCATGTCGCTATCTTTGCCCAGCTACCTAGCTGGCTTTAGCCGGACCCGATTACCCCAAGTAGAAGAAAGCTCAGGGGAAGACCACGAGCGAGGCACGTGGAAGGCAGAGCTGAAGACTCCACATGATTCTCTTCTACCGGGGAAACACTGCTCCTAGCAGCTTTGGGGGGGCATCAGATGTCGAAGTCCGCAAAAAGAGACGAATACGCAAACGCTGACTCGAGCAAGCGAAGCAGCGGATGATGGACGTCGATGAAGATCACCGCGGGGGTCCTGCGCGCCAATCATGCTCTGTCTGGGCGGCGGGAGGCTGAAAAGACTGATCTCGGAGTCGGGGCGGGGCGTGCTTGGGGCTGTCCGATTCGCTGATTGCCGACAGACAAGGTGTTGCAGTCGGCGGATTTGGTGGTGGTGGTTGAGAGGAGGTGGAGGTTTGGGGAGGGTTGGGTTGTTGCGGGCGGGAGAGTGTTAGAGCGGAGGATGCGAGCAGGGGTAGGTGCATTAGTTTTGTCAAAGGTTGCACCACGTTCTAAGGCTCGTACCATCGCTTGCCGCTGATATGCGGATGTTCCCTACTCATCAACTCTGGCCAAGGCAAATGATGCACGTTAGGAAGGGACTCACTGCCCTTTTTATTCATGTCTTTGGTAACATGCGCCGCTTTGGGCCGCAAAAGGAATGTCAACTCAAAGGCGGAGCAGGGATGCATGAATGCTCCCTGTAGCTATCCCTTTAGGAGTTCAAACGTCGAGGTCTTCCAGCGGCAAGGTGCTTGAATGTTCCCTGTATATACACATCTTGACTTCAAACTCTGTCCAAACGACCAAGTCCGAGAACACAACAGGAAGCATTCGAGCACCCTACCACGGAGCCGACCTTTCTTTTGCGGCCGCCCTTTTGATCGCGTCTGTCTTGATTGACACCGTTCAAGCTGATCAGCCTGCAAACTAACGCACGCAAAACACTAGCTCATCCGGACGCCTTACAAGCATAACTCAAATCCTCATACTACACGAATCAAAGCCACGAGGAAGAAGCCAAGTCTCAACCTCTACTACGAGCTGCAAAACACGTCACTTCCATTCCATTTCCATGCCGCACAGCAAACGTCAAGACAGAGAGAAATCTATTCATCTAGAAAAAAAAAAAAAAAAAAAGGAGACAGAGAAAAGTCCTACCTATACAACCACCCCAAACAATCGAGCATCATTCCTCTCCTCTCCTCCCGCCGCCTGCTCCATGCGCTTCCTAGCGCGCACCATTCCACGGAATCCATGGACAGTCAGCCGCAGCAGCAACAGAGCATCAATTATGATCGGACGGGTCAAACCACCAGAGCACATCCTGGCGCGCACCGTTTCATGGAGTCCATGAACAGTCGCCGTGGCTGCTCTGGCGGAGTTGGAGGGCAAGTCGAGATATCCGGTCGGTCAGCGATTCCCATCCACTGCCGCAGTCCATCATCTAGCTTCAGGGTTTCCTCGTCGAAGTGCTGTGGCAACAGCTGCTGCCACGCACTGCGCACATGCGCAGGAGCAACTAACTGCCCACCTTCGCGCTCTGGTTGCGACGAACGACGCCTACGCACTGCGCACATGCGCCAGCGCAGCCGTCGCAACCAGGGGAAAAGGGGCGAAATGTCCACATCACCTCGCCGACTTACCTGACCCCTTGCGCTCAACCTACATTCGCCTTCTAATCACACCATGCGCAACCTTGGCTACACACGCCCTCCCACAACCAGCGCGGATCCCGCGCCTCATAGGGCGGCGGGGGCGACGAGACAGCGGTGTAAGGAGGTGGAGGCGTACCCATGATGCCGTCATCATCGGCCGGGACAGCCTCGTTGGCATCGTTGAACTCGGGAATGTCAAAGGGGTCAAAAGGAGACATGGCGGCCGAGATGGCGAGGGCGAGCTCAGCTGGCGAGACAGGCGGCGAAGGCGCGCGCGGCGCAGAAGCTGAGAGCGCGGCTGCCATGTCAACGCGAGACAGCGGTGAGTCCGGCGAAGGAGGAAAGGATAATGGCGATGGCGAAATACACGACGAAAAAGCTGCGGCGAGGTCAGCGGGGGAGACGGGCGGGCTACATGTACTTGTGTTGTTTGAGCGTACGCTGCAGCGGACGGCGTTGGATGGAAGGTTTTCTGCGAAGCGTGATCCGTTGAGCTGTCTGTACACCACCTTGTTAGTCGACTCCACGTGCACTACCCTGGCCCTACCTGCTACTGCTACTGTCGCTGTGCTGCAAACACTGGCGTTTTCGTTGCCACTGCTACTGCTGTTGCTACCACTCGTCGGCGCTGCCGACTGCTCGGACGCTTTTTTGCTGCTGCGCCGCTTGGTCAGGCGCGAGAAGAGGGATTTGATCTTGAGAAGTCGCGGCATCTTTTCCGTGGTCGTCTTGTTTCGAAAGAATCTAGAGATTTTGGTCGAGTGATGATGGCCTTTTTTGTGTTGCGAGCCAATTCAAGGGTGATACGTTACCTTGGTTTTGCGAGTGAGCGGATAGCGGTAGGGGAGCAGTAGCTATGGCTGTGGCTAGAGTAGAATAGGGGCGAGGTGTAGGCGGGAGTCGACTAATCTTCTTGTCTGTCTGGTGAGTTGGAGCGGGCGACAAGGAGGGACTTAAAGATCGTGCGAATTGCTGGGGGAGCCGACGTGTGTTGGGTTTACAAGGGCATTGTTCGCCGTACACACAAAGCCGGGAAGCTATCAATCAATCAACAAAATCAAGGAGACGAGGAGATCATATGTCTTTGTTCAAGTTCCGAGACAACAAGGCATTTGAATGCTCCCCACACGCGCAGGTCTCGACTTCGGCGCCATAGTGAGTGATGAAAGAAATGTTCCGCCTTACACACAAAGAACCTTCACATCCCCAAAGGCGGACGCGTATGCATTGGGAGCATTCGAGTGTCTCGACTCCTACAAAACATCACGCACAGTAGGTCAAGTCGCCAAACAACCAAGTCTAAACCCACAATGTCAGCGGGGCAGCATTCGAGCACTCCCAGCACCCCTTTAGATATGTAGTTAGACATTTCAAAAAACTTGCCATGGTGGAGGGTTGGTAAAATGGTTTCTTCTGATGTGTTTTGTGTTCTTTGCCTGGCCTATATCCTCCCTACATGACAACCTACATACATGCAGGCAGTTGGCTTGTACTTGTACCTATCCCGCGACTACTTCTACGACGCGGCGACGACGACGACGACGACGACAACTCCCCGTGGTCCGTCAGCTAACCATCCAACCAACCACCACCTAGTCACCACAATCGACGGTGGCTTGCAGGGCCTTGCGGCGTCCAAATCTTCTCCCCATCTCCCAAACCCCCACACACATCCCCCACTCCCATCCCCCATCCCCACACCCTTTCCACACACCTCACACCTCTCACAACCGCACCCACCAACCCACCCTACCTACTTACACTACACCTACAACCCAGCAGCGAGCATGAGGCCGTAGCCCACCGTGACAACAACGCCAAACGTCAGGACCGACGCCGTGACGCCGCGCGTGATGAAGTGGCGCACCTTGAGGTAGCGGTTGCCGACTTCGTTTTCGAGCATGATTGCGGCTGTTTCAGACACACATTTACATTAGCTACAAAGCAACAAAGAGAATTGCCAATGCCATCGAAGTGACGGAGAGGGGTCAGGGGGTCGACAACAAAGGGAAGAGGAAGAAGCACGGGGCACTCACTCATATTCGGAAAGCCGCTGGTCGGCAACCCCATGGCGGCGCTGCACATGAGGACGGAGCCCATGACGAGCAGATTCGGATGGGGCTCGGCCATGCCCTGGCCGACCTCCTTGACGAGGGGCAGGACAATGAGGGCGGCAACGGTGTGGCTGATAAACGTGGCAACGACCAAGATCATGGCCGCAAAGACGACGAGGACGCCGTAGAGGCTGAGCTGCTCGACGCGGTCGGTGATGCGGGCGGCGATGGTGGCGAGGAGGCCCGAGGACGACACCGCCTTGCCGAGCGCCAGGCCGCCCGCGGCGAGGATGATGATGGTCCAGAGGAAGTTGTTGAAGTCTTCCTTGGTCAGGATGCCGGTGCCGAAGAAGAGGACGAGCGGGATGATGGCCACGACGCCCATGTCGCCGAGGTAGGGTTCGAGTTGGTGCGTTACGCACCACAGCGCGATGGTGACGAGCGTCACGCCGCTGATGAAGTACTGGATGCCTGTGAAGCGGTCCTTCATGCGCCGGATGGGGACGATGGTGGTGCCGCGGCTGGGGCGGAAGGTGAGGAGCAGCAGCACCCAGATTAGCAGGATTGAGATGATGCACACGGGCAGCGACACGAAGAACCAGATGCCCCAGCCCGGCTGCGGCGCCATGTTCTGCAGCGCGATGAGGTTCTGGGGAGACGCAATGGGCGAGGCCGCGCCGCCAATGTTGGAGCTCAGCGCAATGCCCAAGAGCAGCGCTTTGCTCATGTCCGAGTCGGCGGGCAGGTTCCGCAGGATGGGCTGGATGATGGAGAAGCACAGGACCGGCGCCGCCACGTTGGAGATCCACATGCTGGCAAACATGGCGACAAACATGGCCGTCAGGAGAACGGTTCGCGGCCGCGTGCCGGCCTTGGACAAGACAAACGTCGCCATCATCTTGGCAATGTTGTACTTGCTCAGCGCGGCTGCAATGGTGAAGCCGCCGAGCAGCAGCATGATGACGGGTGTCCACATGGCGGCAAAAATGTACGATGCGGCTGCCTTGGAGTTTAGACGCGTGTGGGGCGGCGACTCGGAGCGCACCACGCGAAGAACCACAACCAGAAAAGGTACAAGTAGGGAAGTGACGAAAAGGGGAATTGCCTAAAAAGTCAACCAATGCCCACCAACTGGCCAGAAAGCTTACCTCTGTCGCCCACAACAAGCTGACAAAAATGACCAGCGCCAAGCAATTCTGCTGCTCGGGCACATCCATTATGGGCACCAAAAGCAGCACGAGAAAGATGGCCAAAATGGCAATGAGCGTATAAAACGTCGAGCTGACCAACCACCGCGGACACGTATACCGTCCCACGGGCGTCTGAATTTCCTTCGTTGCAATCTCCGGATCGTCGCCCTGCAGCCGCGGCTTGCCTTCTGCGTCGCGGCCCAGCATGGTCTGGCGGATACCCAGGTTGGCGGCCTGCGCCTTGCGCTCGATGCCAATCATTTCACGCCATACCGTGTTGCGCTCCCAGACGACGTGCTCGCGCAGGTGAAGGCGCAGCTCCCGCTTTGACGTTGCGACATCTCCCTCGGTGCAGAGATCCGCGTATGCCTGTTCAACGCGCGACAGATTTGTCGACAACTTGTCCATGGTCGACTGGCGAAAGGGGTACGCCGACTCGACATTTTGCGAAATGTAGGCGCTTTTCAAGCTGCGGTCCATAATCTTGTCGTACTTTTTCAGCACTTTGCTGAAACCGGTCCGGTTGAGCTGAATGTAAGACCGCAGCTCACAAATGTTGACATAGAGGCTGACGGTGCGCTTCTTGATGGTGATGATGGAGTCGTAGAGGGCGGAAAAGGACATGTCGTTTTCATCGTCAAACGCAAGACTGCGCCGTCTCCGCACACCATTGGACGACATGGAGCTCCTCCGCACGCCATCCTTCGACCGCGTCTTGCGCAGCGCGGCGCTCTCGTCGGCGTCCTCGTCGCTCTCGGCCTCGCCATCCTCCATAATCGAGCCGCTCATCATGCTTTTCCGCCTCTTGCCAAACCCAAAACCAAACACGCTAGCCTTGCGCTTTCCCGAGCTCTGCCTGGAAGGCGGCGCGCCGTCCTCTTCCTCCACGTCCATTGCATCTTGCGTGTTTAGATAGCGCTCCACCTCGTGCAGGGTTCCCTCGAGCTCGGTAAAGATTTCCATTTCCTTGGCCTCGTAAAAGGCCTTGATCTTTTCCAACTCATGGTCCAGGGCCGTCGCAAACGTCTTGTCGGGGTCATCAGCGGAGCTGGCGAGGAGCGGCGACGACTCGGCATCGGGCAGATCTGGGCCGGCGCGCTGGTGGACCTGCTTTTCGAGCTGGTAGATTCTGGCGACAGTCAGTGGACGACACTGCCACGGAGCTCCCCAAGACGCTGCGCCCCGGCCAAGGCTTGGATGAGTGGTGTACGCACAGCTTTTTCAAATTGCTGTAGGCAATGTAGTTGCTGCTCCAGTCGGGGACAGCGTTGAACTGGATGCTGTGGGAAAACTTCATCTCGGCCTCTTCGAGCAGGCGCTCGAGCTTGTCGCGCCGCTTGCGCTCGCGTCGGGAGAGGCGGCGGCCGTCTGCAGAGTGTCGGTGGCGTCGGTGGGCGGGTTTGGCTGGAGCGGCGTTTGGTCCGGCGGCGGGGACGAGGTCCTGAAGCTCGAGGGCGTCGGCAGGGGGTGGTAGGGCGAACGAGTCGGTGGGAGGGGGAGAAAGAGGTGCGGAGGAAAAGGACGACGGGCGGACAGGGCGTTGGTGGTCCAGAGTCGCGGTTGTTTATGAGAGCGAAAAGATGTGGACCCCAAACGTGGGGTGTGTGGGTGGGATGAGGTGGAGGAGCTCGGACGGGAGACAATGTTATAGGGTGCGGCGACGGGTGTTGGGGTGGCAGAGGACGGTCATGCGGGCGGATAAAGGTGCGCAAGGTCGTGTTAGCTGGCTTGGTCGATTTGGGGCTGGCTCTGCTGGTGATGATGGTTGAAGACGGGGATTCACCAGTCGACAACAGCATATGCCAAGCGCGAGCCCTCCGATTGGTTGGTTTGGTCCAAAGACGGGCTGGGCTGACGTTGCGCCACAACCGCCTCAACTCCATCTCATCGGATGTCTCACTCACCACACAAGATATAATTTATCCTCTAGCTTCATTTTTATATCACATGCAGCCTGGTACCTGACAGCCGCACCACGCTAACCCTTTGGCACAATGCAGTTTCAGTCATGAGGAAGCCATTTCTTTACTATCTGCTCTTCCCCAATTACAGACCGCAGCCGGCCCGCTCCACGCCATTTTCTACTAACGAACAAGGAAGAAAGAGAGATCATCGAGTCCGTTCCATCTCGACGAGGCCGTTCGCCGCCAGGGCCCAGCCTAGGCCCATGGCCGACGAGCGAACCACCAAACAAATCCTCTTGCTCCCTGAATCCTCCCGGATAAAATCAACAAGAGCCGCACCGTCGCAAAGCGCAAAAACCAGCTCCCAGCACCCGCGTCAGGCGGTACAACAGCGCATCTCGCTCGCCTTCAGCTCACAGGCATCTCATTCTGCCGCACCGCTTTGGGCGGCGCTGGCAGACGGGCCTGGAGGCAAGGCATTTGACGCTCGTTACCGGTCGCCCCAGCCGGGTCCATCCGTCCGCATGTGCACGCTTGCCGCTTACATGGCCTGGGTCTAAAAGATGCAGCGCAGGCGGGCGCGTGCGCCGACGACGTTCCAATCAACTGGGGCAAGTGAGCAACCATACCCTCTTTGTCCGGTCCGTCACACCCGCGGGCCTTGCCTCGGCGGCCTACACGCAACCTCCAAGTCCGTCTCTCTGCTCGCGGCCAACGGCGGCGCAGTGCGCCGACAGCGATTGGCGGGGAGGCCAGAGGCGAGGGACCGGCGGTGGGAGGCGGCCGTGGCCAAGGGCGACGGGTGGAGAGGGGCGGGAGGGAGAGGGCGAAAGTACCGTGAACCAACTGCCTGTCCACCGTCAAGCCTCTGTGGTCTGCCAACTCGAGCTCCGACACGTCCGTTGCGGAGGGGAGACAGGAGGGCAGCAGAGGGGGACGGGGAGAGGTGGAGAAAACTCAACACCGCTGCTAAAGGAAACAAAGAAGTAAAACAGGAGCATACAACGAGACGCAATGGATCGAACCAGTGCAGTGCTTTTCTTGGCATGACAACGTGAGGAAAGGAATTGAATGAAATGCATTTGGGTTTGGATATCAATGCGTGCAAACACCCGCCTACCCAAGCGCGATGCCATGCCAGAAAGAAAGCAAAGCAAAAAGAAAAAACACCAGTTTCCAGTGGCGAGACCGAAGCCTCAAACCAGTGGTTCCAAAGGAATGACCTCAGAGGCCGCACCGTCAAGACCTGAGCAATTACGGATCGCAGTAAAACCTGTGGCGGTGCACTCGCTGGATAACCCTCGCCGCTCAGATGAATGGATTTTTGCTGTTGGGATAGCCGCCGTAGCTCTTTTCGTAATCAGGAGTTGTCTCCCCGACAGAACCGTGGCTGCTGTTTCGAGCGTGGTTGTAAGGTGCGTTCACGCTCAGATTGACTTGTCGCGAGGCTCCGACGTTGCCCATCTTTTCGTTGTTGACATCCGACACGGATCGGTTCTCGTGCTGCGTTCCAAACGAGGGAAATGGCCGGGGCTGCAGCACATATGGCTCCACCTTGGCGTTGTGGTATTCGTAGACTGGGGGCGCGACCTCGGGGCTGACAGGACGCGGCGGAGCCGGAGCCCTGGTAGTGCTTGTCATGGGAGTGTCGTGTCCACGGTAGTAGTCGGTCTGGGGATCGACAATGTAGGCTTGACCACCCTCTGCGCGCGTCTTGCCGCGGCCGGCGAAGACGGTGCAGGCGCGAATGATGCCGATGAGGGCGATAATCACCCAGACCATGACGATGCCAGTGGAGATGAGAGCCTCGGTTTGGATGCCGTCCGCAATCTTGGCCACGAGCTTTTCAATTGTGCCAGAGACTTGGTCGGCCGTCTCGCTGCCGGGGGAGGAAAGAAACGAGTCCCCGGTGGAGTCATTGCCGACAGCCGCCGCAGCTCCCAGAGAGAAAGTGTCGTTGGGAAGCGTGGGAAAGTCGACTTGCGCGTGGTTGGAGACCCAGGTGAGACCCTTTTGAATGCCCTCAATCTTGATGCCGATGAGGCAGTTCAAAACTTCTTTGATGGGATCGTACAGAATGGTACCGCCAAATGTCGTGTTCAAGGCATCGCTCATCTCATCGACAAACACGTTCAAGGTGTTGTTGACAGCCTTTGTGCTGGTGTTGACCCAGCTGAACAAGTCGTCGTTGAGATTGTCATTGACAGAAATGATGGCCTTGTTGGTACCATTGGCCCACGAAGAAGAGGCATTGTTGAGCGCAAAGACGACCTTGTCGGCAAACTCGCCAACCTGCTCAGTCAAAGCTGGGACCTCCTTCTCAATAGTCTTGAGAAGAATGTATTGGCAGAGACAGGCAAAAAGACCTGCAAGTCCCAGACACAGAACAAAGAGAGCAGGCATGGACGTGGCGTAAGCCACAGCCCAGCGCACAGCCGTCTGGCGGCGGGTTGAGCTGAAGCGGTTGGCGAGCGTGATTCCAAAGTCCGACGTATAAGGCCTGGAGACAATGTAGACGGCGTCCATGGGGTCGTTGGGATTTTGGCTGATGAGCATGGCACGCTCTTGCATCTTCCTCCAGCGACGAATCTCGCGCCACGCCATGGGCGCGCAGACGAGGATGGCGGCGACGACAATGACGGCGATGAAGACCTTTCTCGCAGTAATCTCAATATCAACAAGCCCGTCGAAAAAGTCGTTGATTCCATTGTTGTCGGAGCAAAAGCTGAGCTCCTCCTTGGCGGGGACGGGAAAGAGAGAACGGTTGACCGAGTAGGTGCTCGTGTGGTTGTTGATGAGATCCTTGACCTGCTCAAAAGGCCAGCGCAGGGCAGTGTTGGTAAGATTCTTGACATCGCTAAAGGTCGGGATGGAGCTGTTGAGCTTGTCCAGGCCTTCGTCCAAGCCAGAGGGAAGCTGGAGATTCTTGAGCTCGTCGATTTGCTTGGTCAGGTTGAGCTTGGACATGCCACTGCCGCCAAAGATTTCGGGGATGCTGTTGATGCCGTCGATGAGCTTGTTGACTTCGTCCTGAAAGTCGCTGGCCACGTTGGAAATGTCGTCTCCAATCGTGTCCAGGGTCTTGTTGAGCGAATCGGAAACGTCCTCGACGACTTCAATGGCGACGTGCAGGCCGGCGCGGACGGCAAAGGTGATGAGGCAAAGGTAGGTCGAGGTCAGCAGGTTGATGTAAAAGACGAAAATCTCTTCAACAGCCGTGACGGTCAGGTCGAGCATAGACATGAGGCCGTTGACAGTCTTGTCGATTCCGGTAGCCGTGAGCTCGTTGACTCCATCGGCCATGTAATGAGGCATGGAAGCCATGACGCTACCGGCAGTCTCGACGCTCGTGCATGCTGAAAGAGCCTCGCGTCGGGCCGAGTCGAGGTTGCTGTTGAGGTCTTTGGTGGCGATGAGGACGCGTACGAGGATAAGAAAGAGCAGGACGGTCCAACGGTTGATCCAGACCTGCGAAAGCCTAGCTCGAAGGCCGAGGTATGGTGTAAGGTATGGTGCCTGGTTCGGCAAAGGTCGCGGTGCATCCTGCGCAGCGTAGTAGTCCCGCATCTCATGGTCGCCAGCGGAGAGAGATGGAGGTACGCCCGGAAAGGTGGAGTGCTGGTTCGCTGCGGAAGACATGATGGAGGGTGGAATCGAAAGCGCTTGCCTGAAGCTGCTGTATTAGGGAGAGTTGCCAACCAGCGGCGGAAATGAATGTGTTGTTGATGTTTGGAAAGAAGGTGGTGATAGAAACGAAAAGGTTGTCGAGGGGGGCGGGGGGAGTGAAAGTGAAGGTGAAGGTGAATCGAGTATCTAACAGTCGAGGACAAAGAAAGCGCGTGGATCTATTCTAATTACAAAGACAATGGCGAGAGTAGAGTGCGCAGCACATGACTCGAAGGGAATAAAGAAGAGGTGAATAAGCAGGTGGTGAAGAGAAAGAAGACAGTTATAGAGGACGCACCGTGTGGAGGATCATGGCGGGCTCTTGTGGCAGTGGCTTGCTGGAGAGAATTGAAACAAGAGGCCCGCGCGGACATGCAGCAGTCAAAGACCAACCAGTCATTCAGTCTCTATTCTGGGGAGTGAGGATGTTTGGTAGCGCTGGCATCAAAATAGCCGCCCTCGGAGGTCGGAACAGGGCTCGACAGCCAACCATTTCTCTGCGGAGCGGCCAGTCTGGCGTCGGCCAGAAGCGAGCGCTGCAGCAAGCAGACGGGGCCATTGCGAGTGTACAGGGTTAATTGAATAAGCGCCGAGGTCGTCGTCGTCGTCGTCTGCTTGCTGGCGGGCTCCAGACCAGGCTTGTTGGGTGGAATTTGGAGCGTCGTGGGAGCACGACAGCGGGTGGACCACTCTACCACAAGTGGCGGGGTCGCGGTGCTGCGTGGCTTCCATGACAGCTCCGGGTCCTTTGTTGGTTGTCGGCCTGGTGGACGCGGGAGGCTCATCCGCAATCGAAGAGCCTCCCGCGATGGTGGCCAAAATGTGGTGGGCGTAGAGGCCGTTATAAAGCGCGTCGGCGGTGAGATGGCTCTTCCTTGTTTTCGCGCCGCCGCAACGTCATGCCGCTCGTGTGACCGGGATGCCGTCTCTGTTTTTTGACCTCGCCGGCGACCATCTTGCACGCTACTTTTGGTCTTCTCGTCGACGAAATGGTCTTCTGAGAGGTGAGAATTGTGGCCAAGCAAGGGATGCCTATTTCCTTTTCCTTTTGCTACCATTTGCCCGTGACCTTGGGTACGCGCTTGCCGCGACGTTTGTGTCCAGCAAACCAGCGGCCCGATTGGCTATAGCTTCCCCCTCCAACGGTCGATCCGCTGATCCTCTGCTGCACTTCAACGACGTCTCGTCACCTGCATCAAACTGCATACCAGCCTCCATCTCTGCCGCGTCAGCTACAAATGCGCCTTGCTCCGCCTGCATCTGTAGTCGACGTTGCTCTTGCTTCAGCAAACACCACCTGTCCTTCGTGCTGGCCGTGTCGGATGACGCTGATTTCTCAAGACATGTCTCACCTCTTTGTCCCCATAGAATTCTCGCCCGCTCCCCCTCATCAGCAACCTTCGATGCATTTCTACCCTCCTGTAGTAATCACGAGGCCGTAGAATGATTCAACATCATCCAAACTTTGCCGTGCCATGAGACATTTCGACTCGAAGCCACTTGGCACCCGGCGACTCCGCGAGTCGAGGTCGACGGCCTTTGATTCTGCCCGTCAATACCTCGACGTTTCTTCAAGTCACTTCTTCTGCTTGTTTGCTCTTCATGTCCCCTGGTAGGTGCCCTTAGGCCGCTCAAATGGAACGAGTCGAGCAAAGACTCAACCCAAGGTTTTCGATCTTTTCAATTCTCAGCCATGGGCGAGCCAAAGCGTTCTACAGTTTGCTTACACGATTTGAGTCATGCCTTTCCTTCCAGCTGTCGGCCAAATAAAGGCAACAAGAGATTGTGTCCAAGGTTTCGTCATTCTTTGGGGAAAAAAGGCCCAGCCTTCCAAGGCTTATCTTCCCGACTGAAACCTCGGGTTTGTACGGTTTGTGCCATCACAGTCTCGACTTGGCTGCTGAGGTTTTTGAGGGTCAGGAATCCACTGCAGCGGTGCCATGATCGTCCTAGAAAAGGTAGACGACGATGCATCCTCATGGCAAACTCATCCTGTGGTATCTATCAATCCACAGATATCTGATCAAGTCTTCAAATGGCTGTCGCATCGTTACGACGTTGTCTATTTTCTCTTGCGCATTGTGCAATTCTCATTTCTACTCCTTTTTTAACACCTGTCACGTGTTATCCAAAGTCGCAACACTTCAGTTAAGCGAACGTCTGCACCGGCTGATCCTCGGGCATAAACACCATATCCTTTTGCTTTTCTCCATCTTCCTGCACTCCTCAACACCATTCACCTCTGGCAATTTGTGTTGCATCGTGCTCGCGCCTGACCCGGTATTCGGCTTCATCTCAACACCCCAGCCTCGGCCAGGAAACTCACCAAACATCCCTTCAGCCGACTGCACGCCGACTGTTTGACGGCGCATCTTGCGTCGGCATCGTTGGTAAGTTTCGATGATTTCAAGTCCTTCACCAGGCTAGAGGCCCATTGGCTTTGCTTGCAAACTCAATGCTGGTCTTGACGCTGAAGCACCTCAACACCATGATACCCTCCATCATTACGCTCTCATGGAGATTTCCATCAGCCACCGCTCAGATTTGCGCGCGAAAAGCCCCAAAAGACGCGTCGCTAACACGTTGCGAAGCAGAGGTTGCCTAGGCTGTTCAGAGACGCGTGAGGCGTGCCCAGTGTTGTAAGTTGCATTCGCTTTCACAACCCGTGAAAGCGCTCCAGATCGCATCATTGCGAATCGCGTGGACTCAACTGACGCCATCGGTCCAAACAGGCAATTGTACTCAGAGCCATCTGTTCAAGTACCCTTCCCTCACCTCCTCCCAGCACTCGACCCCAAACACCTCTCCTCGACACGCAACCATTCTCAGGTAACTAAACCACCAAATTGGACTTGACTACTTGCTGACTTGATCGACAGACCTCGCCAAGCAGTTTACTTGCACATCTCATCCTCCCTCCCCGGTTTGACTGTACCTCTCCGCAGCAAGATCACCATCGGTGAGTAGTCCAGACTGAAGCACGGCTGGGCGGCGAGCTGGACCACATTGAAAGCAAGCTGACTCTAGTCCCAGTGAACAGCTTTCGCTTTACCAGTGTCAGCGAATCAGCAAGGGCTTCCAAAGTTCGCGCTCGACTTCACCTGACAACGCACATTTCTCCACATCACTTCTATCACCTGATCACGCGCTTCCCCTCCTACCCATTACCCACAAGCACGAACCTCCATTCCCCTACCCACTCATCACCCATCAGACAGCCTTGACAAGGCTTCTTCATCAACCGGGCATGTCTTTTTCAAAGCCGATCCCCAATCGCTTCCGGGACGGAGCTTCGCTTGGCTTTGCGATGCCTCCTTCTCCTCCCAACGAGATGGCAAACAACTACGATGCTGTCAAGCTGAACCAATACCTGCCTGAAATCCGCGCCATGCAGCAGGCTCAGTCGACCAAGTTCTCTCGTCCCGCTTCGCGCCTCGACGCTACGCCTTCTCGGTTCCAAAAACTCTTCACTCCTTCTGGCCGCGCTCAGAATGACAACGGAGCTTTCAACCCTTACGCGGAGCAGTACAGCAAGTATTCGTCGCCCTCGCAGCAGGCCTCGGGCGTTCAGACCGGCCAGGCAGTCGGTGATCCTCTCGAGCCGTACCGCAACTACCTAATGTCTTCCGGCACCACCAGCCAGGCAGCCGCCGATGTCCAGCAAATCCGCAAGTTCTCTACTCCATTTGAGGAGGTTGTCGGACTCCGGAGCGGACAAGGAATCTCGCCTCCTCACCAGACATTCGATTACTCCCCTCCATCCGATCAGTCTCGCAGCGTTCAAAACGGTGCTGGTCTGCTGGACTCTCTTCCAGAGTACCTCCGCGACGTCGTCAGGCCACAGAAGGGCAATCAGGTTCATTCCAAACCTCCCGACTCAATCCAAATCTCCCCACCCTTTGCCGACGCAGACCTTCACTACAAGATGCCTGCTCACACCGACGAGAATGAGATCGCCCAGCACTTTGCTCAGATGGGTCTGAACTCGCAGACGCCCGGTAGCGAGTACGACCGCATCCAGCGTGGCCTCAAGGCGCGTCTCAACCACCTCACCCAGACATTTGACGATGAAGTCGCCTCGGCCAAGTATTCGACACCTTCGCCGTGGAACACGGCTCAGCGACAGCCCACCACGATGCACAACCTTCGACCTCTTGAGCGTGTTTACCCTACTCCCATCGGCCAGCGGTCTCAAGCCCCGCAGGCTCCGAGAGCTCTGCGAGTCCAGCAGCTTCAGCAGGCGCCGCAGTCTCAGCAATCGCAGCACTTTCAGGCTGCTCAAGGCAATCCTTACACCCAGGACTTGACTTACGCCCGCGACAACACCTTTGCTCGCAACCCTACCCCGCCTCGTGACACTACCCTTGCCCGCGACAGCAGCTACGCGCGTGACGAGTCGTACACTACCAGCTTCCAGAATGGTCAGCAATTCAACCACACCGTCTCCAAGCCCGTCGAGCGTGCCTCTCGCTTCGACGCCGCTCCCATGGTGCCTCCTTCCGTCCAGACGAGTCAGAACATGGTGCCCTACAACCCCAACCAGCACGAGGCTCAGTACGGCGGCGGACATACCTCTAGCAGAGTCTGGGTCTCTGACAGGGCTCGTCAGGAAGAGCAGTACGAAGTGGCTCAGATTGGTGTTCGTCGCAACTTTCGCAGGTACGACAAGGACATTATGCAGCCCATCAAGGACTTTGGCTCTTGGCTGGAGCATCAATCGGCCATGAACAATGTCAAGCTCGAGGCGGAGAAGCGCAAGATTGCCGACATGGAGCAGCGTGCCGCCGTGCGCGAGAAGCAAGTCAAGTCACAGCACGGCGACCCCGCGATCCTGCCCTTCTTTGCCAACAAGCACCCCAAGCCCGGCCACGGCGCCGTCTTGGACATGCCAACCATCTGGTGCCGGGACTGGAAGACGGTCGACCGTCGCGTCGCGCCCTGGCCGACTCTGTCCGAGATGAAGTGGGAGGGCGACGACCGCGCGCGCACCGGCGTCAAGCGTTTCCTGCCTCTGCCTCGCGAGCCCACCAACGGCGCCGTCCCGTGGAACCACCTCCCAGTCGTCCACCAGCAGCCGCTCGACCAGGTGTGGAAGATTCCGACCGAGCTCGACATTATCTACCCCATGCACCAGATCAGCGAGGAGGCCGAGCGCGACCAGCACATGCTCCTCCCCAGCGACTTGCTCGACGTGCTGCAGCCCGGTCCGCGCGACGTCTTTGGCAAGAATGACCTCGACCCGAGTGCCGAAGCCGCGACGTAAGTTGAATTTTTCGTGGAGATTGGGATCAAGACTGACAACGACACCAGCCTGACGCCGCCAAAGGCTCCCCGTCCTCGCATCGTCTACCCGCACAAGCAGGTCAAGTTCTAGCCACACAAACGGCTAGCCCGCCTACACTGTTGGAATCCACTCATGGTTTCAACCCAACTTTCTTTGCCCAGCAAGTGGACACTCGACTCCTTCCAACAAGGAGCCCGGCATCCCACTTGCCCATTTCCTATCCCGCGTTCTTTTCCTTTACGAGTTGCGACTCTCGCGTTTCTGCTTTAAGCGTTTCATCGACTTGGTTACGACGGTTTCCCTTTTTCCCTTTCTCCTCTTGGACTACAACTTGACGGCCGCTTTTCCCTTTCCTTGGATCAAAGTTTCGGTTTCCCTTTTCCGTGCGACGACGCCTCCACCACTTCCTCATCCATATCACCGGACCAGACCGAATTGGACAGGACGGGACGGGACCGAACCACTACGAGCGTTTCTTTCATATTGGTTTTTTCTTTTGCACCCACACACACTCACAGCGACGGCGTTTATCACTGCAGCCATACAACAACAGATGGTTCGATGGTCATCGGCGGCGGGCGTCTTGATTGCGCGTCAGCTTCCTACCGACGGGCGTTGGGTTGGGTTGGTTCCATCCAATCTCATCATCGAAACGATAGGCCCCGACAGTACGGACCGGACTTGACTGGACTGGACCAGCACACACAAGTAACGGCAGCCGCTTATTCTACAGCTCGGCCGCTGCGCTACACCGGCCGGTCTCGATACATACTCATACTCACACGGCCGTGGATAGACAGACTGGCAGTGCATGCATTGATTTTCTTGCTTTTCTCTCCTTTTCTTTTCTTGCTTGCTTTCCATTGCATAGCGTGCGTAGCGTGCATGGCGCGACGGCAGGGAGGGAGGCTCAGATTGCAGTTGTTCTTTCCCTCCTGCGCGTCCGTCCGTCCGTCCGAGGAGTCCTCCCCTTCCCAACATGCACAGCGTCGGTAGCGAACAAGAAATTGACTTTGACTTTGCTTGCTTTGCTTTGTTGCGCCTGAGTGGTGACGGTGACAGCAACAATGACCATGGCGTGGCGGTAGTGCCCCACGCTGCTTTGTCCACACGCATTCATGCTTTGTCTACACATTGTTCCTTCCCATCCAACCTGTTCTGTGCGGCTGGCACTGTGGCTGGCTGGCTTCTTGCGAACAATCGGATGGCACTACTGCAGAGAGAGGAGTGGAACGATACAATACAATGGCGTTGTTCCAGCGCCGGTGGGCGAGTTTAAGTAGCATGGCGGCCTGCTGATGAGCCATCCGTTCTCCACAAACAAACAACAAAAAAGAATCAAGGTAAGCTCCCCACCCCTTGTAAAACTAACACACACATAGACAGTAGGAACCTTTGACACACCACAGAACAAGCAAAGCAGAGCAAAGCAGGTAAGTCCCCCACCCCCCTGAAATCGCTAATGTGTGTGGTAGGTATAATTTTATTTTTCCCCATATTTCAAATATTTCATTACAAACACAAAAACACATGCGTCGAGTCTCTCTCTCTCTCTCCCTTCTTCCCACTATACTAGTACATGTATTATTTTCTTCTTAACACTAGACATGGAGACTCTAGGGTGGCAGCAGCAGCAGCAGCAGCAGCGGACAAGATAGGTTGCTGCTGAGCAAAGGTACTTACTCCATCACGTCATCCCAGTTATTTTATCCATCTTTGAACAACGGCACAGAGGGCACACCTCACAACGCGTGCGAAAACATCATCATCCTCCTGCTCCTTCTCCTCCTCCTCCTCCTCCTCCTCCTCCTCCTCCTCCTCCTCCTCCTCCTCCTCCTCCTCCTCCTCCTCCTCCTCCTCCTCCTCCTCCTCCTCATAAATCCTCAGACCAAAGTCTCACGCTTTCAACTCAAACAGTTAACCTCATCTCATCTCACGTGTCTATAGAGTTGCAAGTCAAAATGTACTCTAGGTGTGTATCCGTGCCTACGCATTGAATCATCTTTTCGTCCCCTGGATGGAATGGAGAGTTGGTTGGACGTTTGAGCTCCTCCTCCCCGTCAGCTAGTCAGGCCTTGGACGAGGTCGATTTCTTTTGCGGCGCACGGACGGACGGACGACTGTACTGGGGCGACTGGACTAGACTGGCACGAGGGGCAATTGCATGCAGTTGCTTGCTTGCGCACCTATGTAAGTGATTTTAGTCAAGTCAATAACAGGAAGACGACACATGTGTTGTAGATTGAGAGTGGATGGATGGATTTTGAGTGTGAGAAATAATGGTCAGATTGGATTGGATTTTGCGCCTTGCCCATCTTGTCTTCCCTATCCAACGTCCTCAGTTCATCTCTCCTTTCCTTTCCTTGCCTTTCCTTGCTTTGCCCGCCCTCGCTGCTGCCTAAACATCCTCCCTGCCTGCCTGCCTGTCCTATATGGCTGATATAGTGGTGGTGGTGGTGGATGACATGATGGATGATGGATGACGGATGATGTGATGGATAGATCTGACCTGCCACAGATTGAGGTATTGAGGTACCCAACCGACGCCGCCTCCATCCTGCTTGCTTGCATACTTCCTCGTCGTCGTCTCGTTCGCTTCGCTTCGCTTGCTTTCTCGCTGCTGTCTAGCCATCCCCTGAGCCCCGCCCCCCCTCCCCCCTTTCCTCCCCCCGACCACCCTTGCCCTTTCTCCCATCCGTTCCCTTTACACTGCCTTGGATAAAACAACCCACCCCTCCACCACCTCTTCCCCTCCCCTACGCCGCAGGCGACGCGCCATGATCATGATGCCCGCCACCACTCCCACTCAGGCGAAAAACCTTCCTCACGCTATCCACGCCGCGCTTAACATGCGGATGATGCGAGAGAAACTGGTGATGGTGGTTTGGATTCTGGCCTTTGGCCACCGACGCCAGCGCCCCCTTATCAGCACCCCTCGTCTCACCCCCTGCTCCGGCTCCGCCTCCGCCTCCGCCTCCTCCCCCTAACCCCCCCGTCAACACCGCCGCGACCTTGCCAACGCCGCCGCCCACCACGCCCGCACCGGGCACGTGAATGCGGCCCGACTTGCCTCCGTTGCGCGCGCCCGGCAGCGGATCCGCGGGGCCCGGCTTGGGCGGCCACTCGCCGTCGGCCTTCCAGCCCTGGACGAGGGCGGTCGTCATGTCGCGCAGGTTGATGGGCACCTTGGGCGTCTGGCTCTGCAGGACAATCTTGCTGTAGATGTCCGGGTACGACCGCGGCGTGATGCTGTCGCGGATCGGGTTGTGCGCCAGCAGCCGCGGCGCCACGGGGAGGGGCGGCTCGTAGTCCGTGTCGTCGTCCGACGCGGCCAGGTTGTGGAGGTGGAGCGCTGCGCGTGTTGCGCCGGCCGGAGGAGGGCGCGGAGGCGCGCTGGGTGAGGAAGATGGCGATATTGTGGCCGGACTCTCGTCGCTCGTTGTTGTTGTTGTTGTTGTGTTGGTCGTCGCAGTGGCAGAGACAGCCGCCGCCGCGGCCACGTCCGACGCCTTGCGCCGCAAGTGTTTGCGCGCCGCCGTCGCGCCCGTCCACGCATCGCGCTGCGCAATAAACGTCGCCAGACCCTCGTTCCATTGCATCTCAGCGAGCAGGCGGCGCCGGCGTCGGCGCTTGCGCCGCAGAGCGCGGTCTGCCATTTCGTCGGCCACGGCGTCGGGATGCTCGAAACGAAACTTGCTGGCCTCGGTCTTGCGGTGACTGCTGTTGCGCCGTGGCTGTGCGGAGCCAGAAGTTGTCGACGTGGTGGTGGTGGCGCCGCCCTGGGCCTGGCTGGTGTCCGCAACGGCGGCAGCGTCCTGGTGGCGCTGATCGTCCTCTGTCTTGGGGCTCGTTGCGCCTTGGAGGTGCTCGTCCTCGTCCTCCGTCACCGTGTCGTCGTCGGTGCTGCCGTAGTATCGCTCGCGAAACTCGTGCACGCCGCGCAGCTCGTCGTCGTCCGAGCTATTGTCGTCTTCCCACGCCGTCGGCGGCGTGTCCGGGAAGCTCCAATCGTTGCGCACGCGATCCGCCAGGAAGCGGCGCGCCTCGCGCGTGGCCGCCTGGTTGTGTGATTCCATGCTCCTTGTGCTTTGTTGTCTCTCAATGCGTCTTCTGTCTCATGCGATTGTTGGAGTGGTAGGTGGGCCACCAGCAGCGGCGGTGTAGCGTGTGGAGGCGGCCGGCGGCTGCGCTCACTCGCACGCAAACGAGAATGCGGAGATGCGGAGGTGCGCGGTGGTGTGAGAAGTTTGGCGGGCGTGGAAGAAGCGAACAGTCGGTCGAAGAGGGCGCAAAAGCAAAGAAGGACTTTTGCGATCACGAGGCTACAGGCCGGACGAGGTGGAGAGCAAATCTTGAAAGGTCAGCATGGCGGTGGGCAGCAAGCAGGTTCCGGTTCCGATTGTGCAGATTCTGGAAACTTGTGGAGATGCTGGCGTTGAGAAGCGAGCACAACAGGACAAAGTCATTTGATTGCTGCCCAGCTTCCCCGCCGCCGCACTCCACGTCTTTGATGTCACCCCAGGCCAAGCAAACAACTGACTAGCGCTCTTTGGGATCGTCGTCCGATTCATGAATTGGCTCCACAACTACCCATCACTCCATCACGCCTCCTCTCCAGCCTTGATCGCCTTGGCCTCCCGCGGCCACACCCGCTTATACAGACTGACTCCGACAGCGTCCTGCGGGTTGATTCTGCCGTCAAACGTCGCCTTGAAGTACCCATGCGTTCCAAGACTCTCCTTGATGTATCCACTCCTGCCCCTCTTGGTCCACAGCTGCAGAGCCTTGAACCAATGCACATCTTCCGAGTTGAAGAACATGTAGCGCACCGTCACCACCCTCTTGTGGATCTTGTACGGGTGGCCGGTCAAAATGACGCGCTTGGCAATGACTCTGGACGACGAGGGTGCAAGAGTCGTGCCGCTCGCCACAAGCTGGACGGATGCCTCTGGCTTTTCCGATGCGTCCATTGCGACGTCGTCGCCCTCCTCATCCTCGTCTCCTGCAAACTCACGCTTGAAGAAGAGCGCAGGAACAGAGCCCCAGGTCAGGGGTCCGATGAAAGTGGCCACAGCACTGCGGCCCGGGTGCAAATAGCGATCAAACTTGTGGACGTCATTGGGCGTGTTGCCGGCCTGTGAAAAGAGCGGATTGATCCGCAGACGGCGCGGGCCGCACTGGAGAATCAACTCCTCCTTGCTCCTGATGGGCTCCTCGTAGTCGTTGCTCAGCGTAATGGCGTAGTTGAGCACAGTGCGCTTGTGCTCGTGGCGGAGGAGAGAAAACAGACAAAGCGTCCTGGCGGGATTGTGCTTGGCCTGCAATGACAAAGGAACATTGCGCAGGTGGACATGTACGCGCGTGCCGGGCTGGACGCCGCCAACAAGAGCCTCTCTGAGCATCCTGGCTTTGGCTCCTTTGTAGTCTGAAATTTCCAGCAGTCGTCGCCAGCATTCGGGCTCGTACGGACGGTCCTCGTCCGTCTCCCAGTGACTCGTCCTCAAGCTCTTCAGGCCTCTGTACTTGGCCAGACGCTCTCGTGCCAACACATTCGGGTGCAGCTCAATTTCATCGGGAAATTCGAGGTCGTCCTCCGCTTCTCTCTTGCGCTCTGCCCGGTACGCCGCAATTTGGTCTGCCTCGTCCTCTGGCGCCCGATCCATAAACATCTCTGACTGAGGGTACTCGGACTGGGCGTACTCCGTCGCCTCTCTGCCATTTTGATCAATGCCCTCCATGCCGTCTGCCGGGTTGGCTGGGCCGTCCATGGCAATGTCGCCTTCCTCGTCTTCGCTGACAACACTCTCCATGTCCGATCCTGAATAATCCACGTCGTCAAGGTACCATGCGGCCTGGTATTTTGATGTTCCTCTCGGCAGTCTCTTGGGGCGGTGCATCTCCGCGTCTTCGTCCTCGTCCGAAAAGTAGTGGTGGTCATCCAAAAGAACTCCTTTCCGCTGAGAAGGCGCGACAGAAACTGGGTAATCATCCGCATCCTCCATGGCCACCTCTTCGGGCGCGAGCTCGGCCAAGTCGTCCTGGTCCTCGGTCGGCTGTTCCAAGAGCTTTTCTTGTCCCTCCTCGTCCACAGCCATGTCCTCTCCCTTGGTCTTCTTCTTCGTGTCCAAGGGCGCAGCTGTAATCTTTTCAATCTGGAACGTGCCCCACTCGCCGACTTCGACGAGTCTGTCCGCCTTGAGCCCCTTGCCCCTGACAACGCCGGTCAGCACAACCTCGCCCGTTGCTTCGGCGTCTGTCTGAGGCGCCTTGCCCGAAGGCCATCTGACGTCCTCCACCATCATCCAGCTACGGTCTTCTCTCCATCGGATGCCCTTGGGTGTTGTTGTGCAGAGCGACCTCGTGACGTTCAAGCACTCCTGCGACGAGTCCAACGAGTGCACCTTTTCCAGGGTGGGGAAGAAGTGGGTGATGAACGACTTCAAGGACGAAACAACCTGCGGCCGGCGCTTGGGAGGCTCGACAGCATCCAGACCCTGCTCCACGTTTAGCAAGCCATTTCTTCTCCAATCGCAGAGCAACTCACCTGTACAACGGCCATGACATTGCTGACACCCTGCCCCTCGATGCCCCTCAGCATCAACTCTCCCAGGCCATCGACCTCTTGTTCGGCGCTCAGCACAAAAACGACATAATCAGCCACACGGGCAGCATCCAGCGCCGCCCACAGATTCCTGCCCACAACCAGATACTGCAGCTTTTGTTTGAAGCGTTCGACCTCGACGCGAGCCCAGCCTTCCTCGGGGACCTCTTCTTCAAGATCCAAGGCGCCATTGAGGCTGCGCACGGCGAGCTTGGGCGAGACGTCGTCGGTCAGCGGGACGACGGCGACCAGGCGCGGCGCGCCGTCGCGCCCGGAGAAGATGCGCGTCGCCGACGCGTGCGACGCCGTCTTGGTGATGCGCTTCTGCTTGGCCTGGTTGCGCCGCGTGAGCTTGTTCATGACTTGTTGGTGGGGGGTGCGGCGGGCGCCTCGGTCGACGTCGTTGAGCTTGCCTGTGGTTGGGTTTGTTAGCCGGGCGCGCGGCAATCAATTTGGAGGCTGGGAGGTGCTCTTTTTAGAAAAGGCAGCCAGATGGTGTCCGTACCCTTGGATTGCTCCTTGAGCGCGCTCTTGCTCGCATGGCGAGATTTGAACGGCTTCTGCGACGATTTGGTCGTGCTGCGGTGGTGGTGTTGGCCGTTCATGTTGGCGCTTCCACCCCCCGCTTTGAATCTAAACGGGATACTCGAAGCCAGCTTGGTAAGTGGTGTTGGCGCAGCGCGGAGTATCAAAATGACTGGAGCAATGGAAAAAGGCCCGTGGGTGACGCTGCAGCCGCGGAATTTTTGGCGAAGGTGGGTCTCTGTCTTATCGTTATCGAAGGCGGTCAGCGACTCAATGGTACAAGCTTTCACAATTTCTCAGGTAATCTTTGGAAGAGTGTTTAGAATGAAATTACTATCCAAAGCAGAGTCGCTTGCTTTTTCTAGTCCCAAACGCCGATTGCCGGCTACCAAGCGGCGTATTCATACCAAGCGAAAACCGTTTTTCACATCAAAAGATCAACTACTTCCCCAACAGCCTATTGCCTGAATACGGCATTCATAGCATCCTCTACGATCCGCATTCCGCTCTCAATCTCTTCCTCGGTGATGACAAGCGGAGGAACAAACCTCAGCGTGTTGGTGCCGCAGGTGATGATCAGTAGTCCCCTTTCCCTAGCAGCAGAGATGAGAGGAGTAGGATCTTGAGACAATTGCATGCCCAGAATCAGACCCTTGCCCCTGATTTCGGTGATGATGTCGGGGAAGGTGTTTTGCAGCTTCTCAAAGTGCTTGCGGAACACTTGCTCCTTTTTCAACACAGACTGCTGCAACTCCTTGTCCGCCAGACGGTTGATGATGTAGTGGGCCACGCGAGAGGCGAGCGGGTTGCCTCCAAAAGTGGTGCCGTGGTCACCAGGCTTGATGTTGTCGACGACGAAATCGTTGACAATGGAAGCGCCAATGGGAAATCCGTTGCCCAGTGCCTTGGCCGTCGAGATGATGTCCGGGTGCGCCTCCTTGGGCAGGGCAGCGTGCGCCCAGAATTGTCCAGTCCGGCCGAGACCGCATTGGATTTCGTCGTAAATGAGAACAGCGCCGACCTCGGTGCAGCGCTTGCGGAGCGCAAGCAGGTACTCCGTAGTCGCAACATTGACACCACCCTCGCCCTGAATTGGCTCAATGATGACACCACAAGTCTTTTCCGTCACCAAAGAGGGAATTGCTTCAATGTCGTTGTAGGTGCCGTACTTGAAGCCGGGGAGCATGGGCGCAAAGGGCTTCTGGTACTTGGGGTTGGGAGTTGCCGAAAGAGCGCCCATGGTGCGACCGTGGAAGGAGCTGTGGAAGGAGACGACCTCGTGCTTGTTTCCGGAGGGATCCAATGCCTTGCCGACCTTGCGGGCGAACTTGATGCCGGCCTCGTTGGCCTCAGAGCCAGAGTTGCAAATGAAAGTCTTGGTGGCATCGTGCATGCCGCCCGCAGCGCGAGTCTGCTCGACCAGGAGCTTGGAGAGAGCGCCGGTCCAGGGGTTGTGGTAGAGGTTGGAGGTGTGGATAAGCTGAGCGGCCTATATATCCACCCGTCAGCACACGGTTGAGATCAGGTCAGAGTTCCATTCATACCTGCTCGTTCAGCACCTTGACCATGCCAGGTTCGCAGTGTCCCAGCGCATTGACGGCAATACCGGCGGTAAAGTCGAGGTATTTGCGGTTCTCAACATCGTAAAGATAGCTTCCCTCACCCTTGTGGAACATGGGGAGCGGCCGGACGTAAGTGGGGACCATGTAAGGCATCTGGTCATTGACGAGACGTGCGGTTTGCGAGTCTGCCGCAGGGTCCGGGGTAGGAAGGACAGCATGGCTCTGAAATCATTTGTGAGTACCTTGGGTGAAGTTTGGACCAGGGTGAAGTCGTACCTCGACCGTTTGCTTGGCTGCCGTCGCGGATGACGCGAACCGGGGACGAGGGAGTGACGAAGTGGCGGACAATTTCTGGGCGCGCAAAGCTGCGCCTGCGCGCCTGGAGCAAGCACGGAAAGCCATAATGAAGGATCAATGGGGTATGGATGAGGGCAAAGAGAGGAGGAAACCAAAAACAGAGTGGGGAGAGAGATGTCGAGAGATGAAGCGTGGAGTCCAGTCATGGATTCACTGTCAGAGCTCGAAAAAAGCGCTATCGATAACTAACCGCTGCCGACTTCGGCCAAATGGCCGGAGGTTTCCTCCGCATTTTGGCATCCATCTCCGCTGCTTGCTCGTAAGTACGATGTCTCCACCATGGTCAACTTTAGCACTAGGAGTGTAAAGGGTTCTGCCACCTTGTTGTTGCTCTCCATGTCTGTTGTGGCAATGAAGACTCGACAGCGTCACATGTTACGTTGGCTTGTTTGAGGATTCGGGAATCTCTAGCCAAATCCTCACCAAACAATCATCATATAGCGGTGCTTCTCTTGGCAGTTTCGCTTTCCTCCTTCTCGGATGCCATTATCAATCCTTTTCTTGGCACGTAGACTGCGCGCGAGGTCGGCGATGTTGTGCTTGCGGGCTCGGTTGCTCGTATTCCGACTGGATTCGGACTTGACAGAACCAGAGTTCAACGAGAAGACCCTTTTTTCCGTCAAAGGGGCCTGCATTCCACAGGTCTACGGAACTCCAGGCCAAGAAGATGATATTGTTGCCAAGCAAACAGGATGAGATGACTCGGCTTCATGACAGCAGTCAGTACCGACGACGGATGGCTGCGGGCACTTTTCTTAGACTTCTGGCAATCTCACGAGAGGAATGACGTTTGACATGTGGCCGAAGAATTCTGGGGACTGCAATGGCGGCCGACTCGACCCGGGATCAAGCAAATGTTTTTGGGATGAGGCAAGCCAGGCTCCCAGGTGTGCGGGAGGCAAGGGGGAGTTTGGCCGACGGTGTTGCAAGGGACAGGAGGGGTAGGTGGTGGAAATCCGGCATCGACTGTAGACTCACCAACGTGTTTGGGTTGAGAGTGTTTGTTTGCTCCGCCGTCAGCCTCTCTCGGTGGCGTCATGATGCCAAGGCAGAGGCTGAGGTCAAGCTTTTCGGGGGTCGTGCTGCTGATGAATTGCGCGGCCCTACCGCCAAAGGTACACCAACCTCTAGCTACAGGCGAATGGCCGACGGTGACAGGCGCCCTTTGGCGGCCAGCCTCAGCCACCAGTGGCTGCAGCCAATTACCAGGCCCTTTTTCGGTGCCGCAACCCCTGCTTCGTGATAGCAAGCATACGCAAGCCCTCTGCTCTGGCCGACTTTTGTGTCGCGTGGTCGCCCACTCTTTTCTCCTCTAGCTATCCCTCTTCCTCCCTACTCCCACTACTCGACGCTCCTTGATTGTCTCGACCGAGAGTATGCGGACCATCAACCGCCTCCACGCCGTCGTCTTCCTCGGCATTTGCTCCCTAGTCTACGTCGGCTGGGTCCTACCCTCGTTACGCATTCAAAGCCGCTTTCAAAAGGTCCTTTCAAGCTCGCGCAGGCGCATCGTCGTCTTCGGGGACTCGTGGTCAGACACGGGAGAATACAAGGTCGCAGTCCCAAAAACAAACCCCCAGGCCAACGTCTCTCACCCGCTGTGGACCGAGGCTTTGTGTGCAGAGGTAGGCTTCAGCGCCTCGCATTGACCCCGTCGACGCTAATGGCGTAGCTTCTGTGTGATGCCGTAGACAACTATGCTCGTTCCTCGGGCTCTTTGGACTTCAAAGCCCACCCGGACGCACTCGTAGATACTGACGTCGTCGCCAATGTCACCAACCAAAACCCCGCCAATGCAAAGTTCAAGGCCGACTTTGGCACCCAGGTCGAGCGCTGGATCAACTCTGAGCAACAAAGAGTCAACCAGACAGGCGTACGAGAAAACATCGTCTTCACCGTCTTCTTTGGCATCAGCGATGTCTGGCAATACGTGGGCTTGGACGACAAGGACGCTCACCAAGGAATTCGCCAGGGCATCCGGACCCTGTTCGCCCACCTTGACGCAATCGCCAAATTTATGCGTAAACCCATCCAAGTCATTCTCCCCCGAATTCCAGACATTACGTTTTTCCCTGCCTTTAGCCAACAACCCGAGGGTCCCTTTCCCACGTATCAGCGATCTGCCGTCTTTCTCGTCGAAAAGTGGAACACGGAGCTGGAGAGGGCGGCGCGAGAATGGTATGGAGGCTACGTGCACCTGCTAGCCATGGACAAGTGGCTGCTGGAAATGCTCCGCGAGCAGCAAATGTACACGATCGGCATCGCCGACGAGAACGGCGACGGCAAACGCTCCCCGACGTTTACTGAGACCACGAGCCCATGCCTGCCACTGCCGGTAACTGGGGTTCAATATCCATTCGACATGGACGACGCCAACAGTAACCGGACCGCTCCCTGTGCCGACGCATCCCAATATCTGTTTTGGTCAGAATTTTTTGCCCGCCATCTGAATTTTGTGCTGACACTTGTTTCAGGGACGCCGTCCACCTGTCCAGCAAAGCCCACCGGCTCTTGGCCGCCCAAGCGGCTGACCTCGTGAGCCACAATGACACGTTCAATCTGAACACGCTGCGCAAGCACGAGCAGGAGCTGGCCGAGAAGAAGCAAAAGGAAAAGCCCGACGATGCAGAAATGGATTCAACGAATTCCGAGTCGTAGGCGTTTCTTCAGCGCATTTGAAGAGTTTGGGCATTTCTTTGGAGTTTCCGGGTGCTTTGCGCTGTGTTGTCTGAGATACCCATTCAAGTTTCAGCATCTTCTGGCGTTGGCATGGACTGTTGCGGCCGCATTCCGACCAAGCGGCCACAATTCCCACAGTTTGGGCGTTTGTATGCATTGTCTCAAATCAGTCTCCTTTATCCTCGCGCTCCTTGCATTTGCTCCCGCCTGAGGAATGTCTGAGGCTGGAGCTCGCGCGCTAAAAATTGGCCGCTTCTGGGCGTGGTCGTCGTCTGGTCAAAGAATTCTATCGTCCAGGTCCCATCGCGAACAGCGCGGCTTCCCGCACCTGTCTAGGATAACAGCATGCGCCAGACCGCTCCGCCGCGCTCAAACAAAGAAATTCCGCCGCGAAGAGCTGGCGCCATAATAGACACAAAGTATCTCGTCGAGGTCATGTCTTTGACTAGCGTCGCCCTATTCACCATTCACCGCCGTCGATATTGTCCAAGTTTTACGTCGTCTGCATGTCTGTCAAGGCTGGTCCTCGTCTCCTGAAAATATACAACAGCTCTTGCTCCAAGCTCCGTTTGCCTCGCATCGACTCTTCCCAGGCCAGCTGAGGAGATGGAAATGTCAGATCCCTCTTCGTCCCACCAGGTCTCGGGAAAGGGTGACAGGACCACCCGCAACAACAAAACATCAACGGCTGTGTCCACCCGCTCTCGCCGGACTGCCAGCCCCTCGCAATCCAAACAAGACGATGGTCCGCTCACACCAGAGTCTCCACCTTTTCGCTTGACACGAAAACGCGCTGCTTCGCTCGTCGATCGAGCAGAAATGGATTCGCAGGAAGCTGAGGCGGTCCCCGTGTCTGGCACCCACTCTCGCATCAATTCTGCTGGCTCTTTGGTGTCGTCTGACGGCTCCACTACAAATCACGTTTGTCTATGTCAGCCAGATCCCAAGATCCCACGACCGAGGAACGGTAAGTGACGTCTCTTTGTTGCGTTGCTTGTTTCTTCAAATATAGGTGGCTCAACCCCTTTGTGCTGACGACGCCCTGGCGTGAAGTGCCTCTTTGTTGGTCTTGTTGTTTTGATGGAAGCTGACCAACAGTCTCTTTGTAGCATTCATACTTTATCGGCAGCATCACCACGCTGCCATCGTCGCAGAGAACCCAGGGCTCGCAAATCCCGAAATATCCAAAATAATCGGCGAGCAGTGGAGATCAGAAGCAGAGTCGATACGAGAGGAGTGGAAGAGACTGGCCGACGAAGAAAAGCTTCGCCACCAGCAGCAATATCCCGAGTATCGATACCAACCACGTCGCGGCGGGCGTCGTTCCAGCGTCTCCAACGCCAACGGCACTCCTGAAAAACACCCTTGCACCAAGTGCGGTGGACGTAGCATCACGACGCCCACGACACCTTTTGGTGCTTCTTCATCAAACGCCCCAACACCAATGCTCCCTCCGCCTACCCCTTCTTCGGCCTTGACCCCTACCTCGCGCTACCTCCCGCCCATGATGAGCAACCTGGCCATCAACGCCAACGGCCAGCCCCGACGCATCCGGCACACGCCTGCTGCCATCAGCATTGGCCGCATCCCCGAAGACCGCGATGTGCAGATGCTCAGCCCCCTTTCCCCTGACGCAAAGCGCCGCCGCTACAACTCGGGCTACGCGCCTGCGTCCGCACGCCCCGTCCCGGGGACGCCGTACCCCTTTCCGCCAGACCCACGTCGCCAGTCGCTGCCGGCCGTGCGGCCAGAGGTGCTCCGGGGCCCGTCGCCGCGATCTTCGCACTCGCCGGCTGTGGGACATCATCATCCCGCGCAGCAGCAACAACAACAACAACATCACCATCCCGACAGCAGCCTGACGCTCCCGCCGCTGCAAACGACAGCCAACACCAACAGCCCGCGACCAGGCACATCCGCCGCGCCAGCCTCGGCGCACCCAAACGCCATCATGACGGCCGGCGCCGACCCGCGCAGCGTCGAGGCCATGGTCATGAGCATGCCGTTCTGGGGCAAGCTGCGCATCCTGGGCAAGATCTCGCCGCCGTACGGGACGCACACGGGAAGCGGCGGCTCGCCTTCGTCCTCGTTGTCGTCTGGCAGTGGCCCAAGAGGCGCCATCATAGCCGTCGAGGGCGACGACCGCGCCGTCGTGCTCCAGATGGCCGAGTGGCTCCGCGACAACCTCAACCGCAGCAGCGAGCTGGACGCGCGCGTGGCCGAGCCGCCGCGCGGCCCGCCGGAGCGCAGCGCTGGTGACAGCAATGATGCTGATGTCAGTCTGGGCGCGTACATTGCCCTCGTCGCCGAGTGGCATGCGAAGAACGTTGAGATGGTCGACTTTATCACTGGTCGTGCGAGTGGCGGACTGTCATCGTCTCCTCCTCCCTCGTCGCCAAACAGCAGCACCGCTGAAGCGAACAACATTACCTCGACGTCCTCGGGCGCCGCGTCGCCCAACGGCGCAGCAGAGGCGTCGTCGCCGACCGACTCGGCCATGGAAGACGCGCCGGCTGCTGCCACCACCACCTCCTCCTCCACACGTGCACATCAACCCGCCAAACCCACCTCTCGCCCACCACCACCGCACAAAACGTCTTCCATCTCCCTCCAAAACTCCGCACCTACAAACAACCCAACGCCCAAGACGAACAGCAAAACCCCCCTCCTCATCCTCCCCTCCTTCACCCTCTCGGCCGCCAACGCCTGGGCCGCCCGCATCCCCATCGCCGACGCCTACTCGCCCGCCGACCACTGGCAGTGGCTCGCCACGCTGTGGCGCGGCATCGTCGGGCCCGACGTCACCGTGTACGTCGCCGACCCCCCGCCAAACCCGCCGTCATCCCTTTCCTCTGCTCATGGGAGTGGTGCGCATGGGCATGGGCATGGGCATGGGCATAGCCATTCGCAGTCTGCCGCTGGAGGAGTGGGACCAGCCGGTATGATGCAGATGCAAACGCCCGGCCTCGGGCCCATGGGCGGCATGGCGTTTCCCGGCGCCGCAAGGCCGGTCGAGGTGCGCGAGGAGGGCGTGACAAGGTGCGTTGTTGTGAGGAGGGCGAGCAACGCGAGCGCAGCAGCAGCAGGCATTGGCAGGGCCGGGAGCACTACTGCGGATGCGGGCATGGGCATGGGAATCGACGAGAGCGCGCTGCGCCGGCTGGGCTTCGAGGTCGAGGAGCTGGTCAGGTGTTGTGTGGGGAGTTAGGTTGGTTGGTTGGGTGGGGGTGGAGGGGGCCAAAGGGATGGGGGACTACGGTTGTGCTGGAGCAAGAAGGGAGAGGACAGTAGGCCGGCCGCGGTTTTAGCACTTTCATCGTTTTTCTTCACTTCCATTCGTACCTCACGCCTCACGCACGCATGCACGCCGTCCGTCACGTCACGTCACGGAGAGACATGGATGGGACGGATGAGACGGATGAGATCCTGGCTGATCGATTTGCACTCTGATTTAGGCGCGAGCGCGACACTTCCTTTTTCTTTTTTTCTGCTCCTTTCTCAATATTTGATCTTGTATGTAGACTGACTACTGCTCACGGCGGTGCGATGCGATGCGGCGTTGACGCAACAAGCAAAGGAAAGGAAAGGAAGGACAGCATTTGTTGGCAAACACTGAAGCAAGCAGGACCTTTGTAAGTATGTACCTTAGCTATGGCAGAAGACATGGAGGCAGGTAGATTGGTAGACTGGTGGACTGGTAAACAGAGGTGGGTAGGTATATACGGATTTATTGACTTTCTTTTTGATGGGATACAAGGCTGATGTTTTTACCTTGCTCTTCTTCTTCGTCTCGGCACTGCTGTCTTGCGAGCAAGCAACATTACTGCGCGTGCGGCTGCGGCTGTGGCTGCGCCCCCTTCCGTTCTCTTCCCTTCCCCCTGAGTGAGCTAGCTGTGTAGCACTGCAACAACCGCTATTAATCCTGCTCGTGTGGCGGCTGGCTGGCTCTCTCTTCCCCTCCCCATATTTCTCGATTTCTCACTCTACTCAGGTTCCATCCCCCCATCTCATTCCCCCCTTGGCCTGTCTCCCCACAAACCTGCCTCGCTTAACCTACCTCCCTCACCCATCTACCACCCACCCACCGCAACATTACCGCCCCCGCCAATTCCCACCCACCAAGCCGCCGATGAGCGAAAAGCCCACCCCAGACGCCTGGATGGTGGTGAGGCCGTTCCCGTTGGTGTCGTCGACGAGGGTGCGTCCGACGAGGCCGAGCCACGCGAACGTCCACGCGAAGCCCAGCGTGCGGAGCCACAGCGGCGGGGCGGTCGATGGGGCTTTGGACTTGCCGGCATCGCTCTTCTCGTTCTTCTCCTTCTTCTCAGCTTCAACGACGCCAACGCGCTCGCCCACCCACTTGGCGGCGTCCTCGACCACGAAGCCCACCTCCTGCAGCAGGAAGAAGAGGATCGTGTTGGGGAACGGTGTCGAGGGCAGGACGGCCTTGTTGGCGAGCCAGTGGAACAGCGCCGATTGCGCAAAGGCGATGCTGGATTGCAGGTGGCGCGAGGCGAAGGAGCCGCGGCGGAGCTGCAGCACGTTGCGTGCGAGCAGCAGGCCGGGCGCTTGGAGGTACTGTGGGGGGTTTGGCGTCAGCTGTCTTGGCCTCGTGGTCTAGAAAGGATGGCCAATGGTCTCAAGGGGAGGAGACATGTTTTGTTTGGGGGAACGGAACAGCTCGACTGAACACCTACCCTCCGCATATTCTGATGCCACGTGCGACCCCAGAAGCGGCGCAGGCTGTAGCACTGGTCCAAGGGCCCGAGCAGCGGCACCCACTGCTGCGTGTCGGTCCACCAGAGGCGCGTCGTCAGGCTCAGCGCGCAAAAGGCCCAGTACGTCAGCTCCATGAACGTGGCCGTCTGGGTGCCGGCCAGCAGCACGCCCAGCGCCCCGCGCCACGCCGGCATCGCCGCCAGCTTTTGCGTGCCGTGCGCCGTCAGCGCGCCGAAGAGGAATGTCGTTGCGTCGTGGATGAGGTACAACTGCAACGCCCGCGACAGCGCGCGGCGGAAGAATTGGGACTGGGGGAAGGGCCGTGGGATATGAGGCGCTTGGTACGTCCAACCGATGCCGCGGAGGCTGCGGTTTGCTTCGACGCACCAGAAGAATTTGTTGAGAGGCGATAGGTGGGCGTAGGCGTAGATGGGAGTGGTGGCCGTGGCTAATTGGTCGTTTGCACTCTTATCTTTTCCTTGCTCTTCTGCCTCCTCGCCGGATGAGACGGGCGATGGCGGCGCTTTGGACGCATTCTGCTGCTTGGAAGACGTGACTACGCGCTGCTCGAAGGGCGGATTGATTCGCGCGTATTCAGTAAATGGATCCTTCAATGTGAGCAACACGCTTTGGCTCATCAAGATGTAGACAGTGGCTTGGGAAAGTTAGTCGAGTGGCTTTACCGGGGCTATGAAAACTTACAGGCCGAAAAGCCAAAGTCGTCGGAGCGAACATTGCTGCGCGGAACAAAAAAGACGACGCAAAGAAAGAGAGCAGCGGATACCAGGCAGACAGCAAAACGGAGACGCTTTGGGAGAAAAGAGGCAACCCAGAAGACGGTGGGCTCAAGGGCCGAGGCGACGGGCATAAAGGTAATCCAGTGGACCATGGTGACGCATGGAGCCGGGGGCGAAGGTTGACGAGCTTCCAGACAGAGGGGAAGGCAAAGAAGCTTAGAAGGAGAAGGTGAAGGTCAAAAGTGTTTTATAAGGTTTTGATGCGAGGACGACGACAGGTCCAAGCCGGGACACCCTGGGATGGTGGCACAAAGATCTGGTACCACTTCAACGTGCCGCTCACCATTTTGGCAAGGCGACGTTCCGGCTTCCAACGGCACACATAATTGGAGAGTCGTTCAATTTCCACTGTGCAGCTGCTCCCGGGCCGTGGTGTTTGGCGCACTCGCTCACGCGTGTCGACACGCTTTGGTTCGTCGTCCGCCCCAATTCGGCAGTCTGCACTCACATGGCGCGCCACGCGGTCTGACAGTTCCCTGGACCAAAGTGCGGTGAATCAAAAAGTGAGGTCAAGACAAGCGCGGTACAGACAGACGGGAGACGTGGGCATGACCCGAATGCGAGATGCTGCCATGCGTGATGCGAGCGAGCAGCCCAGCCCAGGCGAGGAGGCAGCCGGCCTGTGCGCCCCAGATTCCACTCCACCACCATTTCTCTCCACTCTGCATCTCCACTCTCCAGGAACACCCTCACTCCTCCTCCACGATGAACGTTGTCCTGGGTCGGTCCGCCGCGTCGCAGCCACTGCCCGTCCTCCCAGGGTTACGAGCCGCGACGTCACCGGCTGCCCGTCAAGCTAGAGCCGATGCGGCCCCGTCGCTTTCACATGCCAAAGCCACGCCTATGCCCTGCCGCTGACCACGAGGCTCTCGCCCAAACCACGCGCGCTACATCCTCGACCGCCAGTCGTCGACTACCTTCTACTTCTTCATTGTGCTTCTGTAACGACTTCATCCGTCCCATCCCGTCTCTCTCGCCGCTGCTCCGCCTCGCGCACATGTTTTCGCCGCCATGATAGGTAAACACCACTTCCTCTGCCCGGCATCTTGTCCGCTGCGTCCACAATGCTAACTCTGCCTGGAGACCACGTACTGGGACGGCCCTCGATCAAATTCCGCAAAATCCAAGTCCTGGCCGTAGTGTCCTTTTGGTCGGCCTACTTGTACAGGTACTCTCCCCGTCTTTGTCTGTCTCTTCCTCGCTGACTTGTTAGGGGCAACCGCCATGGCCCTCCCCTTTTGCAGCGCCTTTCATCGCTCCTCTCCAATCGCTTGACGACATGGCAGACCGTCATAATCACCCTGCTGTGGCTCTACGTCGCCCGAAACTTTGGCAAACTCGTCGGCCTCGAGTGCCCCGAGCCTCTGGCCAACCTGTACTCGAGATCATACTTCCGAGCGACATGGGTCACGACTGCGCTGGATGCTGGCTTTTGGTCTGCCATGCCCATTAGGCGCAAGTGGGTGCGGGATCTGTGCTCCGTCGTCTTTACCTTTTACTACCTCATTTGCGCCGAGCAGGCCGATGAAAAGGTACGCAAGGTCAGGGCCACGCTGACGGTGGACCACTTGCGCGTCAGCTGGAACAAGGGCACGACGCCATATCTCAACTTTTTGACCAACTTGATGCGCCCGCGGATCATGCGCTATCCTCCCCGGGCAATTCGCATTCCGAGACCCGCGGGGTCTTCCTACAAGGATCCCGTCCAGGGATGGTTGTACTTTGACGGTCCCATATCCGCCTTGAAAAACTACAACAAGGTTGTTCTGGACATTCCTGGGGGTGGGTTCGTGGCCATGACCCCAAGGCATCATGACGACAAACTCATGGGCTGGGCAGCCAAGACTGGACTCCCCGTTCTCAGCCTCAACTACAAAAAAGCCCCCGAGTATCCGTACCCCTACGCGCTCAACGAATGCTACGATGTGTACCACACAATTATCGCCAGCCGGGGCCGATGCTTGGGGCTTTCTGGCGAGTCCGTTCCCAAAATCTTGGTCGCGGGAGACAGTGCTGGTGGCAATCTTGCCGTTGGGATGGTGCTTATGATCCTGCAGAGTGGCACGACGGAGCACCGTCGCTGGCACGGCGAGCCATCGCTCCCGCCTCCAGAGGCCTTGTTCCTAGTGTATCCTGCGTTGGACATGAACATTGGTAACTGGATGACGGACGAGCAAATGGCTTTGATCAGGGATAGGAAAACTCGCAAGACCAACGACGGCATCTTGCGCCGCAAGAGTGACGATTATAGGAAACTGACTCCAAACACGCCTCATCACTCTGACGACGAGGACGACGAGGACCAAGAGACCCCTCCAGCCGACAAGTCCAAGGATAAGGACAATGCCTCGTCCAAGACCTTGACACAGGCTCCGGTGCGATCCCCTTCGACAGCCATCAATCTATCAGCAGCCCATACTGGGGTCGACTCGCGAGCGCTGGAAGAACGCCTCGCCGAGTCTCCTTCTCTTTCCCAACGCCTGGCCGAGGCTCCTTTGACCAAACCAAAAACCTTCAAGACCCGACTGGCCATGTCATCCATGATTTCTTATTTTGGTGACCGCATCCTGACCCCTGAAATGATGCGCGCCATGATCATTCTCTACATTGGGCCGCATAACCGCCCAGACTTTTCCACCGACTACCTCCTGTCGCCCTTGCTCGCCCCCGAATCCCTCCTCGTCAACATGCCCAAGACGTACTTTTTGACCGGCGAGCGCGACCCCCTCGTCGACGACACGGTCATCTTCGCCGGCCGCATCCGCCAGGCAAAAGCAGCCGCCTGGCGCGAGCGCAAAGAGCTCGGCCTCCTCTCCGCCAGCGAGGCACGCGCCTTTGTCGACGAAGATCACGTCGAGGTGATCCTGGTGCCGGGCATCTCGCACGGCTTCTTGCAGTTTGTCAGCGTCTTCCCAGACGGCTGGCGCTACATCTTCCGCTGCGCGCGCTGGATGCGCGAGACGGCCGACCAAATCGACCGCGACGCGGCGCGGTGTTCGCGCTCCTCACAACCCAAAACCAACGGCGTTGGCGTCGTCCTCAAGCGCTCCTCGGGCCCGCGTCACCACTTCCGCCGCTCCACCTTCGAGTCTTCCGGAGACGACGAGCGGCCCCTCGAGATGACATTTCCGGGAAAGACGCAGTCGACAGCTGCGAGTCGGCATTTGGCTACGACCAACGGCAACGCCTCGGCTGCCGCGCGTAACCGCCGCTTCCAGGCAGACGCCGACGACGTCTCGCCTGGCTGCGCGCGACGCCCAGAGCCCGCAGACGACTATTTTGCCGGCGCGACGGCGGCAGGCGGCAGCAGCATTAAAGTCGGCGGCGTCAACGGCAGCTCTCACGACGTAGACGAAGAGGAGGACGCGGCAAACGGCGACGAGGCAAACGACGACCCCGCCAACACACACATCTCCAACGGTACCAACGGTGGCAAAGGCAGCCGTGGCCGCGGCCGCGGCCGCACGGCGGGCAGCGGACACTGCCCGCGCAGGAAGAGCCTGGTCAGTTTGGCCAGCGAGGACGACTTGCTCGGCCGCCGCATGCGCGGCCTCACGGGCAGTCTGATGCGCCCGGCCGGCCAGATGTACGAGCCGTCGAGTCCGTGAGGTGGGTGTGTAGGTATCTTGTAGGGAGAGCAGGGGGAGAAGGAGGGTGTTGCTTATGGTGATCATGTGGATTCTTGTAGTTGCCTTGGCATTCTGTTTTCCTGTTTGGATGTGTACAGTACAGTACAGTACAGTACTCGCTACTGACCATGGCATCCATCGAATGTGGTCCTATATGTACACGCATCCATGTACCCACGTGTCCATCATTTTGCTTTTAGTCGGAGGCGTTTCCATTTGGTTCATATTGACTTTAGCCTTCACGGGAGATTGCCCATCGGTCGTCGGTCATTTGTTAGGCGTTTTTTCGCTCTTCTTTCCATTTTTTTTTTCCCCCTTGTTCGTAGCATCATAACCACCACAACCACATTAGGTACCTAGGTAGGCACCAACTATGTAACGTGTCATACCATCCCACTCTTGCTTGCTTTTGCTTTCCCTCCTTCCTCCCACCATCCAGCATGCTTGCTTCGTGTGGCGTCTGGTCTGTCTCCAAAGCAGCCAAAAAAACGTTGTTTCTCTTGATCCGAATTCCGACCATCTGACGCTAAAAACAGTGTCTGTCCCATTACTCGACTGAACCAGCAGCACACACATTGTCGAACCCTCTCTCTTCAATCGACGGTTGTTGCTCCATCTCACTCATCAGCCAAGAACGTCCGTCAGTCGGGTTGCAAAGTTTTGACTTGCAAGGCATGTAGGGGTGGGTAGCAGTTAAGAAAGAGATTGTGCTATCAAGATTTGCATTTGTATTCTATATGATGATGTAGGCGCCTGTGGTATCCCGATTCCCGTCATCATGGTACATACAAATTTACAAGCGACCGACCCGACCGACCGGGCCGTTGTGGGCAATTTGGATTGTGCAAACGAAAAGAAAGGATGTTGTGGAGCAAAGGAAACTAACTGTACAAAAAATGCCCCTACAACACCGACACCGACCGAGACGCCGAAGCGAATGCGAAAGAGGGGAAGAAAGAAAGGGAGGAGTGAATGGGTGGAGGATGGATGGAGACATGTTGTCGACAGTCAGTAGTGTCTAAATGTCGTGTAGCGCATCGCTCTCCCTCCCCCCCACCACCACCAACAACAACAACCTACACACCCGCCTCCTCGACCGCCTCCATGACCGCACGATATAACTCACCACCCCTGAGGGCCTCATAAATGCGACTGACAAACGTACCCACCGTCCTCCTATTATCCTCGCCGCCCGTCGCCTCGGCGCCGCCCACCTCGGCCTCGCCCCTGTAGCCAGGGTAGTCGACCAAGCCGCGGCTCATGGCGACGCCGAGGGTGCCGCGCACGCAGAGATACACGCGCTTCGACGCCACGCCAAGGTACCCCGGCGTGATGCGCACGTGGTCCTCGAACATGCGGTCGCGCTGCGCCGTGTAGAGGGTGGAGAGGGTGAAGGCGAGCTGCGTTTCCAGCGTCGACACGGCGGAGCGCGGGGCGCCCGTTTCGTAGAGGAAGGCGAGCGCGCCGGCGCGGGCGGCGCGGGCGGCGCGGGGGGTGAGGTCCATGTTTGTGGCGAGGCTCCAGGTTTCTTTGATGGTGGGCCAGATGGAGGCGATGAGGGCGGCGGGGTCGACGGGGGCGTCTCCTGAAGAGTTGGCAACAGGGGCAAGTGATGCGGCGGCGTTGGTGAGGAGCTGGCACACGTCGGCATGGGCCTGTTGGAGGAAGCGGTACTGCAAAACGCGCAAGTCGAGGGCCTGGCAGAGGGCGAAGATGTAGGCGGCGCACATTTGCGAGAGCACCTCGACAGCCTGCAAAGTGTAGCGCGCTGAGACGAGCGCCAGGCTGTTGACGGCCTGGTTGTGCAGCTCGGCGCTCTGTACGTGCGAAGACACCGGGTTGGCCAGGAACGCCAGCTCGCTCATGTAGGCGGCGATGTTGATGTCGATGCCCTTGCACGTGAAGCTGAGCGACGGATCGTCGGCCGCCAGGTTGGGCGGCAGCCCCTTGTTCAGCGCGCTGTTGATGAGCTCCGTGCCTTGCGCGAACATGAGCTTGCCCAGCATTTGCAGGCTGAGCCGCGTCTTTTCCATGGCCGAGCTCAGGCTGGCCGCTTGGAAGTTGCCGCCGTGGTGGATAAGGTCGGCCTCGACGTCGATGAGCGGGTTGTCCGTCGTCGAGTTTAGTTCGACAGAGACTTGCTCGGTGGCGAGAAGGAGATCCTCGAGCTGCGGACCAATCCACTGAGACGAAGTCCGCAGAGGATAACGGTCTTGGGCAAGACCGAGGAGGTGGTCTTCGCTCTTTTCACCCTCGAGACCAGAGGCGAGCCGCGAGCCTTGGAGGAAGTTGAAAATGTTGGAAGCAACCTCAAGCTGTCCTCTGTGCGGGCGAATGTTGGCGATGAATGGGTTGAAGCTCTCGGCGCTGCCGCAGAGCGCCTCGACACAGGTGGCAGTGAGGACCTGAGACAAGAGGGCCAGTTGATTGCTCTCCTGCACTGCCAGAGAAGCCGCCGAGACAGAGGCTGCCGTGCCGTTCAAAAGACCCAGACCTTCCTTGGCAGCAAGGACTACTGGCTGCAGTTCGTGGGCCTCGAGTGCTGCTCTGGCATTCATGATGACAGGAGGGTTTCCAACGCGGCAAAAGATGTCGGGGTTTCCAGAAATGGCGCCCGCAATGTAAGAAAGAGAGGACAAGTCGCCAGATGCGGAAATGCTGCCGCGCAGAGGGACGACAGGAGTAATGTCTTTCTGAAGCAAGTTGATAATCGACTCGATGATGGGCAGCGAGACGCCAGAGTGGCCGCGGATGATGCTGTTGACACGCTGCAGCATGAGACCTTTGACCCAGGCGGTAGGCATAGCGAGGCTGCCAAAGTCCTCGAGATGGGTGGGTGAGACCTGTTGCTCTCCAATGTCGGGCCTGCCCGTGTCAATGGAGGTCAAAATACCAGACTGTTGGTGCTGGACAAGAGCCTGCTGGAGCGACTTGAGGTCCTTGGTGCGAACATCTGCACTCCCTCCGTAGCCAGTGTTGACGCCTGCCTCGACGTCAGCGAATGATTGCAATGGAGCGAGATGGGCTAACCGTAGACGAGA
This sequence comes from Phyllosticta capitalensis, assembly GCF_038381095.1. Taxonomy (NCBI): domain Eukaryota; kingdom Fungi; phylum Ascomycota; class Dothideomycetes; order Botryosphaeriales; family Phyllostictaceae; genus Phyllosticta; species Phyllosticta capitalensis. The sequence continues at coordinate 3,940,990 of NW_027117439.1, forward strand.
TCTCCCCGTTCGAGGTGCCTCTTGAGCATCTCCACGCTCTTCTCAATCCGGTCCAAGGTCTTGGGACTGCGATCCAGCTCCGGCATCGAGCCGTACTTGGCCACGGCGACCAGCGAAGCAATATCCAGAGACTCGCCATCAAGGACTACCGGCGGAGGACTCTTGGTCCTGTTTGATTGTAGCTTGGACCATGCCTGATGGGTGACGCGGACGTGGGAAGGTGTGGTGGGCATCTCGACGGTATGGGATGGAAGTCTGTGGTCGCCCATGGTACGCAGAGGTTCAATTGGGTAGCTGGGGTGAGATTGGAATGTCAAGCGGGGAGGAATGGAACCGCTTGGTTTGATATATGCCAACGCGAGCTACTAGATCCACAGACTGGACCCCGTCTCAACCGGTGAGCCGTCAGCCGAAGACTATGGCTTGAGGGAGTTGGGAGATGGCGAGCCAATTGCTGACGCGAGACGTCGAAATGGAACAGGTTCGAAAGAGATAAAGCTGAGGTTCTCTCCCTATGAAGGTGGCGCACGGGACTGCAAACAGACCAAAAAGGAAGCAAGTGGGAAGCTGATGGTTCTTATCGATGTCTCAAAGGGCTGGGCGTTTGTAGAACCAGAGGCTGGTACAGCGGCTCTGAAGCCATGTCAGCTGCCACAATGCAGGGAGCCGTTGGAACCGGTAGACTGATAGCTCAGTGCGACGAATTGGCCATTTTTGATGGCTCGTGGAAGCGTCAAGACAAAGCGAGGCATATCCTCAGTCTTGTTGAGAGACGCTTACAGGCGGCTTTTCAGCCGCAGCCGCCTAGGTAGTCGCGCCAGGCACGACTGGGCGGCGTGCGCATAGCGGCGGGCTTGGTCTGGATGACATGGGCCATGGGACGCGAGGGGAGAGGCTGGTAAGGCCTTTGCTGTTTAGCTGGCCCATATTCGTCGTTTGTACGGTGCGCGTTTGAGTGCACGCGACTGTTGGCGGATGCGGTGAACCCTGCACTTTTTTGACTTTGGTGCTACAACACCTCCAACTGGTTGCACCTGTCAATTCTGATTACACAATTCAACCGCTCGACTGGCTCGAGATGAGGAATTCGTCGCGACCGATTGGCATGCTAGTCCCCGGTAGCGTCAAAAATATGGCCACCGAGCCCGCCCCAGCCCGAACCAGCAGCCACCGAGCCACGCCTGCCACGAGAGGAGTTCCGCCGTATACAAGACCCTTTGTTTCAACAATTCCTGTGAGCATTATGCGTGCATCACGCAGCGCGGGGTATCTCCTCCGTCCCAAAGGATCGGTGTCCGTCTGCTCAGCCACGTTGTTTGTGGTCATCTCTCCCGGCTCCTCCGGAGAAACCTACAAACAAGCCATGACGTTTGGCAGAGAGAAACTAGAACTCGTGCTTCGGGTTTGGCGTGCGCTAGTCGCTTCTGGTCCGGGATGGCTAAAGACGCCAGTGTCGTGGAGCCGGCCATGAGGAGCCGCGGCTTCGGACTTTTTCGAGACTGCTTCTACCTGCCCAACAACTCCATTGGCGGTGGCAGGAAGGCGCCCAAGTCAAAAGGAATTTCTCAGCTCCAGTTTCAGCAACGTGGGAGCTTGCAGGATGGACGCGTAGAATGACGTCAGTTGTCCGTCCCTATGCTTTTGTTTCTCCGCTGCCTTTCTTTCCTTCATTCTACTCAGACTTGAGTCTTGTTTCTGGTTCAGCCAACTCCTTTCTCCAGCTGTGAAGACGACAAGACCTGGGCGACTGTAGAAGTCAAACCTGTGCGGTGAGCAAAGTCGAGAGCTGTGGCATGAAAATTCGTAAATTTGAAATTGTGTGGTTTCCGCACCGCTGCTAATCACAGGCCGTGTTGGATATCTACAACTTACACAACGCAAAAACAACTCGCAAGCTACCGGACCTACGCGTCTTTCTTCGTCCGAGCGGTGCCGACGAGCTTCCAGAGGTTGAACATGCGCCAAAAGATCGAATCCTGAGCCATGTTAGCCAGACGCAAAGAATCCCAAAACCAAAGCTTACCAATAGACCCTTGGGAAAGAAGCTCGTCGCAAACCACACAAGCCACGCCTTGTTGCCCTCCCAGACCCACTTGGGCGGGTTGGACTTGAGCACCTTGGCCACCACACTCTTTGCGTATTCCTCGCTGGGCATTGCACCCTCTTGGCTGTGCGTCAACCGCCTTTGGTATTCCTCCGAGATCGGGATGTAGTACGAGTCTTCGGGAAGCGAGCGGGCCTCGCGCGCAATGTTGGACTTGATGCCGCCGGTGACAACCGTGACGACCTTGACGCCGAAAGGAGCGAGCTCGACGCGGAGGGTGTTGCTGTATTGTTGGAGCGCGGCCTTGGAAGCGTTGTAGATACCTGAGTTCGTGAGAAACGCGTCTGCGGCGTGCGTTGTGGACCGACTTACTTCCCAAGACGTAGGGCCTGTATTGATCGCTGTCAGCATTCATCACCCAACGCACACAGGATACACTCACATCTCAGCAGCCAAGCTGCCAATCTGCACAATGGTGCCCTTGGCCGCAATCAGCAGCGGCGCAAACTCCTGGCAGATGCGCATGACGGCGAAGACATTGACCTCGAACGTCTGGCGTATCTGGTCCATGTCCGCGTCCAGCGCGGGCATCGTGTAGTTGCGTCCAGCATTGTTGACCAGGTAGTCGAGCTTGCCGCCCGTCAGCTCTTCAATCTCACGCCGCACCTGGCGCACCGACTCGGGCTTGTCGACTTCGAACGACAACGTCTCGATGCCGAGCTCTGCCAAATCGGCGAGCGACGCGGCACGTCGCGCAGAGGCAAAGACACGGAGACCTGTGGGGTTGCTGTTGTGAGTAGAGAGCTCGTCGTGGAGGGTCGGTGATTCGAGGGCCTGGCACCTTTTTTGTGGAACTCGATGGCAAGACTGTGCCCGATGCCTGAGCTGCAGCTGCTGGTGTGTTAGCGCATTGTGAGAGGGTCAATTAGACGTGTGCGTACCCTGTGATGAGGACCGATTTCTTTTGGGAGGCCATGGTGTCTTGTTCCGCAAGGTGGTGGTGACGGTTGTTGTGCGATGCGGATCGACAGGTACATGTAGCTACCTAGCTACCATGCCGTCCAAGCACCTGTCGCCCCCACAGTGCCTCGGCTCGTATGCTTTGGTTGGGAATTGTTACTCAACCACCTGTACTTGCTGGGGACACTTCGGACGGATGGAAGTCTAGAGAGGCAAGAGGAGCTGTATGACAACTTTCGGCCACGATTTAGTATGGTGGTTTGTGATCTCAACGTCGGATTTATCGATGGTTGACCATGTACGCACGCCAGGCAGCAAGACCAGTCCAACATGTTGAACCACGTGGAGAACCTGAATCTGAACTACTTCCGTGTCCGTGATCCATGACTGTTTACCGTTTGCATAAAATATGGCGAAGAGAGCCATGAGAAGAGATATACATCTGTGGTGCATCGTCGACACACTAAACCGCTTACGGCGTGTTGCAGCAGAGCTTCAACTTCAAACGTCTAGTTCGTCCAAAGTTCGGTCGAAGTTTTCCAAGTTTCGGTCGAGATTTTGGTTTGCGTCGGACCCGAAGCCTGCATCTAGTTGTGATTTGATCTGGACTAACATGAAGAAGAGGTATTGAGCAACTGCACGATTTTGGGAGGGCCTGTTATTAAGATTTTGGAGGCGTCTGACTCCTTGAAAGATGAATTCATTCTACTTTTCCCATGCCTTCTCCCTTCCTCGGGGTATGATTTTTGATGCAAAGGCTTCCGATGCGCCCCTTGAGATCCCCAAAATGCTGAAGACTATGCGATTGACTGATGGGCTCGGTCCAGACAGCAAATGCGCGGGATACGTCCGAATGGGCCGACGGCTTTTGCGCACTTTCAATGCCTCGCAACTTCCTGCAAGTGCCCTAAACGAAGCATTTGTTCCGCCGGGTCATAATGGTGAGTCGGTGCAAACAGAGAACTGCCCTCACACCGGCTTCTTCGCAAAGCGTGCAAGAGCAGGTCCGTAGGCTGCCTTTTCCTTTTCCAAACCCGCCTTGACCCTCTTGTTTTGCTCCTTGAGTGCCTGCTGCATCCGCATCCTCTTCTCGTCAATGACATTCTTGTTTCCTCTCTTCCTCAAGAACTTCCTCAGCGCGCTGTTCTTGCCGCGTCCTCTGTTCTTCAGCTTGGCCACCGGGTCCTCGGGCTTCGCATCCAAATCCTTCTCGCGCCTCCGGGTTTCGGCAGATGCCAGGTCGACGTCTCCGACAAAGTTGGGGTTGAGTGAAATCATTTCGGGTTGGAGCTTGTTCAGCAAGCCCTTGACTTCGGCCTCTTGTCTCTGCTTCACCGTCTCGTACGGGTTCGCCTCCAAGGCATCAAAGTTGGGCTCTCCGGCACCTGGAACGATGATGCTTGAGAAGCCCTTGTCGTGGGAAACTCCCAAAATATCCTCAAAAGGACACCACCTTACGCGCTCAATGTGATTGCCCTCGCCGCCCCCGGCCATGTACGGCGACTGCACCTTTTCTTGGTCGTTGAGCGCCTTGTCAAACAAGCCTTTCCAGATGGATGTTTGCGTGCCCCAACCAACGGCAGTGAGGTTCCTGTCAGAAATCGCAATCGAAGAAGCCGGTTGTCGGACAAAGTAGTTGTTGACCTCGCGGAACATGCGAATATCCCACACAGCCATCTTCATGTCTTGACCACCCGAAACCATATATCGCCCTTCTCTGTCCATTGCGATTGATCTTACAGGGCCCTTGTGTGCGAGCAGCTTGACGACGGGATCCGTGGAGTTGGGTGACCAGAGACTGACTTGGCCGTTTTGATGGCCGACGTGGAGAATCGCATTGTAGGGATTTTGTGCAAACGCGGTGGGAGATCCTTGTCGTGTTGGAAGCTCGCAGACCATTTGGCCAGTTGAAGTATCCGTGTACTTGAGATAGCCCGCATGTCCAACTGAAGCGAGGAGGAAATGATAGGGAAGAAATTCGAGATGCGTGACATCAATGTGCTTTTGGAGTTTGTGTATCTCGATACCTTGAGAATCGTAAATGTAGACGTACTTCTTTTGCGCTGCGGCAAAGTACTGGTTGTTGTGCAGCCATTTGGCATCCCTAACTGTCTCCCCAAGCTGAAGTTCACAGCCCAGTTTGCCATCTCGCCAGTCCATGGTGGCGATGTGACCCTTTCTTCCAGCTAGCAGCAAGTCTCGTCCATTCCGCGTGTAATCGAAAGTGTACGGTCCGAGGTCGTTTAGTCGCAGCTCGAATCCTTTTTTCGCAGTCTCGATCGCGACATCTTGCTTGATGTCCCTCTGTCTGACCTTGTACGTTCTTTCCAAGTCGCCTTCGGCCTCGAGAAATCCAGACTGATTTTCCAGCAAAATCTCGGCATCGTGCGCCTTGAGCGCTGCGTCTCTGCGTTTTTGCTCCTGCCGTCGAACTTCGGCCTTCAACTTCTTGTCTCTGATTTCCCGGGGTTTGACCTTGGGTCCCTCGCGGCCATAGTTCTTCTCGGCGACTTGGAGGCGGGCTGCGGCCGCGGCGGCATCTTCGTCGGCGGTCGAGGCTTGAGATTTCGACTTGGATTTTTTGGGCGGCGCGAGTTCTTTGCCTTCGGAAGTCGGAGCGCGGTCGAGGAAATCGATTGACGCGTCCTTGGTAGCTCCGAGAGCTGTTGTTCTTGCCATGTTAGCGCACCAAATGGTCGAGTGTGAATGTGTAGCTCGTGTTGAGTACAAAAAAGTTCCAGGCGGAGGACCGAGCGGCCGGGGGCGTGTCCGAGCGTAAGGCTGCTAGTGGCTTGGCGCGTTTGTTGTGTTTGTCATCCGGCGAGCCTCAATGGCGAACATTTCTGAAGAACCATCTGCCCTTCTCACCACGACCTTCCTTTTCCCCTTTTCAAGGAACACGAGCCTCGCCCATCTGCGAGCTCGTCCGACCCTATCTGGCACCGAATGCACGCCGTTACGTGGAGAACGGTTCGTTGTAGACCCAGATTCCCAGCGGCCTTCGTCGCTGGCCAGCGTCGACCGCTCCGCAACAGGCCATTCCACCGAACCACTCGAGCGCTCAAATCGGACGACGCGTCAAAAGACCCCCCAGGTGCCGAACCAAATGCGCAAATAGCGGACGAGCCATCCAAGGACGAGAATGCCGCACCGAGCGCGGACCAGACTCAACCCAACCCCGCTCCAACAATCCAGTTGGCGCGAGGGGTTGAAGCTGCCGAAAACAATGCCGAATTTCTGAGAGAGCAAATACAAGCTGCCAGGAGGACCATCAAGAAGTATTCGAGCCAGTTGAACAAAGTCAGTGGCGTGAACCAGGCCAGCGGTATGCCGCCTGTGCACATCCCACCATGGTTCTTGCGGCTCAACGTTGCGCTTCACGACGAGGCCCGGCGAGGTGGTGCTCCATCTGGTGGGAAGCCGGATATTGAAGGGAGCTTGTGTATCAATGGAGTCTCTGGGGAGCAAGAAGAGCTGCTCCGGCTAGCTCTGCCTCTGCCTCCAAGGCTGTGGAATGCCCTCGAGACTGCGGCCAAGGAGAAGAAGGATCAGAAAGAGACGCTGACCAATGCGGCTGCATTCTATTCGGAGTTCTTGCAATTCGTCAATAAGTTCTACCGGGATGCTGAAAGCGCAAAGGCAGACTTAAAAGACGACCTCCGTGTTCACTTTAGTTTGTATCTCGAGATACTGACAGCAGTAGCGGGTAGCCTTCATTCAAAACACCCTGATAGTGGCAGCTCTTTCCCGGCTGCCAAATCCAACCTCGTTCTGCATTGTCCCGACGATGGTGGAATTCCTCAGCTGGAAGAATTGGTCCAGGATGTTTCCGCCAAGTTGCAGGCTGATCTGGTTACTCTTGGTCCCCAGGATATAGCCGAGCTTGTTGGTGACTACGTCGGCGAGGGTTCTGATCTTGCTTCGCAATCTCTCAGATACCTGGGGTACCAAACACATCGGTCACAATTCGAACATACTGCGGCAGAAGAAGAGGAAATGGAAGATGCTGAGGAAGAGGAGGGCGAGGAATCCCAAGAGAATGCCTTGCCAGATCCCCGAGTCAAAGGAAAGGGTAAACGGCAGGCATTCATTATTCAGGGCTTCCCGACTGGTAATATCTCGGACATTTTCAAAGCGTTAGACGGACGAAGACCAGGTGGATCAATAGGAGCCGACATGCTTGGTCCCGGTATTGGTGTCAGTCGCCAAAACTCTCCCCAATGGGACGACATCAAGCTCGACGCCTCCTTGAAAGCTTTGCTTGACGCGCCCTCCGTCAAGCGAACAAGATTACAAGATAAAAACCTGGAAAAATCGCCAGACGGGGCATCAGAAAACCAAGGCTCAGAGTCAACGGCAGCACAGGCCGAGGCCGAGGCTGAAAGGCTGGTTCTTGGACAAACAAGATCTTTCCGTCTGGTCTTGGACAAGTACTTGCAAAATGTTCCCAAGATTCCAGGACCTGGGGAACGAAAGCGGACCATTGTGTTGGTCAAGGATTACAAGGAGCTGAGTACCACTCAGCACGGAGGGCACATTATCGACAAGCTCACCGACATTGTGCGCAAGAGGAGAGAAAGTGGAGAGGAAATCATGGTTGTTGGCATCACATCATCCGCGGAACTATTTCCCGAAGTCTCGCGAGCTGGAGTACGCCGCATGCAGGCTGAGAACGAGAGCGACTACACGCGAACCATTGTCGTACCTCTCGGCCCCGTCACCATTGATTCACTCGCCTCGGCCACGGACAGACGGAACGAGACTTTCGGAGAAGGCCTCGATCTAACCAAGGAGGAGTTTCTGCGCATCAGAGACATCAACGTCCGACACATTTTCGACATGATTGGACAGCTCGACCCTGACGCTGTAGACCCTCTGTACGCTGACGAGACTCGCCGCCATGGTCTGTATGAGAGAAGTTCAGACTGGTACGACAAGGAGGGCAGAGCTATTGAGCTTACGGGACCTCACCTCAACCGTCGCGTACTTGCCTTCCACGAGGTCCATCGACTAGCCCAGACCATCATAGGGTTGCTCCGGGCTACCACCCAGACTCAACATGCCACTCGCCTCGTCGTCCAGCTCGCAATCTTGTTGCTTCGGCTCAGCGATGATGTCAAGCTCTCGTGGGCGATGAATGAACGACTTCTCGCATCAGCCCGTCTTTCTTTCAAGACCATGAACGCCGCACCAAAGACTGAGACGCAGTCGACTCTTGACGCGGTAACCAAATCTGCGGACAAGACTGAAAAGAAACTACTCCCCGGAATCGTTGACCCCAAGGCAATCAAAACCACTTTCGACGACGTTCATGTGCCTGACGAAACCAAGGATGCTCTCAAGACCTTGATTTCTCTCTCGATGCAGCGACCGGACGCTTTCAAGTACGGTGTCCTGGCAAACGACAAAATGCCCGGACTTTTGCTCTACGGTCCTCCTGGAACCGGCAAGACGTTGCTGGCCAAGGCAGTGGCCAAGGAGTCCGGCGCCACAGTCCTGCAAATCTCGGCCTCTGAGATTTACGAAATGTGGGTGGGCGAGAGCGAGAAAAATGTCCGCGCCGTCTTCAGCCTTGCTCGCAAGCTTTCTCCGTGCGTTGTCTTTATCGACGAGGCAGACTCGCTCTTTGGTACTCGGGCCGGTGGCAAGCACAAGGCGCACCAAAAGGACACCCTCAACCAATTTCTCAAGGAGTGGGATGGCATGAATGACCTCTCCGTCTTCATCATGGTTGCGACCAACCGGCCGTTTGACATGGATGATGCCGTTCTGAGACGTCTTCCCAGAAGAGTACTCGTTGACTTGCCCACAGAGAAAGACCGCGAGTCGATCTTAAAGATCCACTTGAAGGGCGAACAGCTTGACGATAGTCTCGACCTTGCCGATATAGCCAAGCGCACGCCATTCTACTCGGGAAGCGACTTGAAGAACCTCTGCGTTGCGGCGGCGCTCAACTGTGTCAAGGAGGAGAACATTGCTGCCCTTGAGAAGAAAAAGGCAGCTTCCAACGACGCCAAGTCGAACACTGCGGAGCTCTCTGAAGCAACAGCTTCTGAAAACACCTCGGACACTACTTCCGAATCATCGCGTGGGGAACCTTCAAGTGAACCCACGGCATCTGACTCTGATAAGCCGGCCTCTTCATCCAAGCCCACCACTACTTCCCTCTACCCCGAGCGCCGCACGCTCAAGGCGCACCACTTTGAAAAGGCCTTTGAAGAGATTGGTGCCAGCATCAGCGAAGACATGTCGAGCCTAGTCGCCATCCGCAAGTTCGACGACCAATTTGGCGACAACAGAAACAAGAAGAAGAAGAAGAGCTCATGGGGTTTTCAAACCAACGAATGGACTGCAGGCGAGGACTCGGTCAGAGTGAGGAAGTGAGGCAAGCGTGCGTGCTGGGACAGGCGGTAGACTTTTTCGGGAGCATTGGTTTGGGAGATATAGATCATGGCAATTTAATGTACGTTACAACATCATGGCGTTTTGCAAAAAGGTTTTGCATAATGTGATATCAGGCATTTTGTAGGACTGGGAGAACTCGGCTCGGTACGTCTCCTCTAGTAAATATATGCTGTGCTGACACTTCAATGCAGTCGCCCTGGTCTGACAAGATTTTGGCCCCAAAAGCCACAGGCAATGCAACCCGCAAGACGTCATTCAATTCGACTGCCGCTCTCCGCAATCCTTCAGATCAGCATGCGATCCAATCAGCCTGAAGCAGCAGCTACACCCACGGTCGTACAGATCGAGTCTTTCAGAATAAATACTTCGCATCGGAACATCGACTGCCCCTGCCAAGGTCGCATTGGTCCTCCACAACGCTCCAAGCATCCGCCAAAATGTCCGCATAAACGTCTGCTTCTTGGTCACCACTCCTGCTACTGCTACTCTGCACAGCCCTGTCATACGCTACAGCCTCACCACCAACCAGCACCACTTTCAACCACACCTTCGACTTCGTCATCGTCGGCGGTGGAACGGCGGGTCTGGTCCTCGCCAACCGCCTCTCCGCCAATGCATCCGTCAGAGTCGCTGTGATTGAAGCAGGCGGCTCGGTCCAAGGCGACCCCCGCGTGCTCAACACGACGAGCTTTGGATTGGGCTTGGGAACGGAGTTGGACTGGGCGTACGCCACGCTGCCGCAGCGCTTTGCCCGCAATGAAACCCAGACGTGCCATGCAGGCAGGGCGCTCGGCGGCACGTCGACGATCAATGGTAAATGTTGCAGTCCGGTAACTTGGCCAGCCCCTGAACAGGTCTGATGCCGCCGCTGCAGGAATGACCTATCTCCGTGCCCAGCGCGCCGAAATCGATGCCTGGGAGACGATGCTGAACAACAGCGGTTGGAACTGGTCGACGGTCTACCGCTGCTACAACGAGTCCGAGCACTTCCAGCCGCCGTCGCCATCCCAAGCCGCCAATGGTGCCGCCTTCGACGCCGCCTTCCACGGCACTGACGGCCCCGTGCGCGTCGGCTGGCAGGAGACGGCGCCGCTCCCCCAATCTGGGACGGCCGTGGTGGAGGAGACGTGGGCGAATCTGGGGGTGCAGAGGAGGGCGGATCCGGCTGGTGGCGCGATGCGCGGGTTTAGCACTTGGCCGCTGACGGTGGATGCGAGGACGAGTACGCGTGCGGATGCGGCGACGGCGTATCTGTGGCCGGTGGTGGGGGAGAGGGAGAATCTGATGGTGCTGTTGAATACGACAGCGACGAGGGTGCTGTGGAGGGAGGGCGAGCATGACGAAGCGTTGGCGAGCGGCGTCGAAGTCATCACGGCTGATGGACGCGTCGAGATTGTGAGGGCGAGGAGAGAAGTCATTCTTGCGGCGGGAGCTCTGCGCACGCCTGCGCTGCTCGAGCATTCGGGCGTTGGCGATCCCGCGTATGTCCAACCCCTGAGCAGCTCTATTTCACCCCCTGACTGTCTAACCCCTCGTCCCCCAGTATCCTCAACCCCCTCTCGATCCCCCTCAAAGTCGCCCTCCCCTCCGTCGGCGCCAATCTCATCGACCAGACCAACGTGCCGCTATCGGCGTCACTCCTGCTCAACTCCTCCTCGTCCCCCGACTTCCATGGCTACCCAACATACGTGACGTACCTCACTCTCCGCGACCTCATTCCCAACGCCACAGCCGTCGCTTCGCTCCGCGCATCGGCAATGGCGTCCATCCAGCACTACGCCTCTCTCAACGTCGCCGCCAACCCGCCAACCAGCGGCCCAACGCTCGCCGCGCAAACGACGCTGCTGCGCGCCCAGCTGGACCTGATGTTCAGCAACGCGGCCACGCTCCCTGTCGTCGAGATTCTGACGGCACCATTCGCAGCGGAAGGGAGCGGTGTCGTTACGATGCCCTCGTGGGCGCTGAGGCCGCTGGGCCGGGGCAGCGTGCACATCACGGCCACATCAGACTACGACGGCCACCACCACCGCAACGCCAGCATAGCAATCAACCCCAACTACCTCCTCCAGCCGCTCGACCGGCACGTCCAGCGCCTGGCCGTGCGCGCAGCAACCCAATACCTCCACACGGCGCCCCTCTCCGCTTTCGTCAACACGTCATCCTTACCCCTTCCCCTTCCCCTGAACGACACCATCCTCGACAAATACATCGCGCAGTCGTACGGCCCAAACGCGCACTTTGCGGGAACAACGGCCATGCTGCCGCGCGAGGTGGGCGGCGTGGTGGATGCGCGTTTGAAGGTGTACGGGACAAGTAACGTGCGCGTTGTCGATGCAAGTGTGCTGCCGTGGCAGGTGAGCGGGCATCTGTCGGCAACTGTATACGCAGTTGCGGAGAGAGCAGCGGAAATGATATTGCAGGGAGAGATGGCGTGATGAGGGACTCTGGAGTCTGGTGCTGTATTGGCAGTTTTGTGCTACATGTGGTGGCTGAATAGCTGGCTCCCCTTCTTAAATCACTGACTCCTCTTGGCTACTCAGGCTTAGCCTGCGCGCGCTCGCACACCTTTTGCACACCTGTAGACGTTAGAAGTTGCAACTGCATACCTAGCTAGCGATTGTTTGCGCAATTGGCTGCGCGACTGATCAGTGACTGCGCGGCTGTTGCGCGAGCGGATGACTTCGCGACTGACTTTGCGACTAACGGCGCAACCAGCTTCATGACTGACTGACGGCGCAATCAACTGGGTGCGTGACTGATGAGAGTTCCCATGTGGACTCCCGAGGCATGGGTAGGTTGAGCCAAAGTATGCAGGAGCAGTCATTCAGCGGCCCTGAAACCTTGTAGTAGATCAATTCACGTATAGTCATACAGCTGGACAGGCGTAAGGTATTGTGGAGGATGCTCTTGGGCAATAACTTAATAAACCTTTGATCATACCTTGGCTCCGATAGAAGTATACTCATAGAAAGTGAGAAACTGGCAGTCTTTCGCATTTGAGAGAGACATTGAGAAATTCCTTTCCCCTTCTTCCTACTCAAAAGATACCAGACACATGAAATCACACAAAGGAGAGTCACAATGGCGACAAGCGACTCCATAATCTTCCAATTGATCTGGAGAAGAACCACCAGTATCTTTGAAACTTTTCTGAGGGGCAGAGTTTTGAGAAGCAGAAAAGTCTTTTCCGCCATCCACCTGAACACCCACGTCCCGAACTCCAGACCTGTGGAGTCCCAAAAAGGAAAGACCCAACTTTTTCGCCGTCGCCTCGAGGTCCGTCGTCAAATAATTGCCCTCGAGACCCAACTCTTCGAAAGAGTTTGTCTTGGCGACCCAAATCTGCCGCCACTGGGCTTCCATCTTTTCTCTGTTCACGGCCGCCACCTTTCGAGTCCAGAACTCGACCTCGCGAGCGTGGTCCGCCGACATGTTGGCCAGCTCTTGACGCAAGCCGTTGCATGCAGCAATGGCCTCCCCCTTTTCTTTGCCGAGCTGCTGGACACCCTCCATCAAGTCACGATTTGCGGCTGTTTGTGAGGACAAGGTGTTATTAATAGGATAGGCAGATGTGACAGTAACATCATAGAGCACAGTAGATAGTCAGATCATATGGTACAAAGCCTTAAAACCTTTACACCACCTCTCTATTAATTAAGCAACACCATATTCTAACTCTTACACCCTAATATTAGGTGGTGCCATCCCTTACAAATAAGTAGTAGAAGCAGCCTTACCTATCTACTCCTTAATTACCTTAATCTACACCTCTACAGCTTTACCTATTATATAGACGGACGCGCACATTACTAATAACATACCTAGTAGTAATTTAACTAGCTAAGCTTACTATTACTACTACTCTTATAACCTTTAAACCAAGGCTTACCTACTCCCTTACTAACTAACTATTCTACTCTATAACTATACAACCTTATTATAGATAACCTATAGGCTAATAAGAGCTATAGCTAGTAGTATCTACTACTACTACTATCTCCTCTAATATATAGTCCTCTTAAGCTTAGAGAGTATATCTTCTAGTCTCCTAGCAACTTTAGTAATTAGCTTATAATAGATAATAGAAACATCTATAACCTCTATAAGTTTCTTAGTAAAACCTATAACTAGGCTTAAGGAATCACGAGCTAATATAATACTCTATACCTAGAGTATAATAACCTCCTCTATAAGATAGCAGAGCTTAAGCACTAGCTACTATAGGTAAACACTATAATTACCTACCTTTCTAATAATTAATATCCCTTATTAAACACTAGCTCTAACCCTTTCTATATCTACTTACCTTTTAGAGCACCTCCTCCTTCTAACCTATATATATACTATCTAGGCCTAGCCTCTTTAAAGAAGTATAAGCTACTTACTAACCTAGATAAGTTTAATAGTAACAAGAAGAAGTAGAGGCATTTTAAAGGTAAAATTAAGATAAAGCTAAGTATAGATAGCATCTTCTATAAGACTACTAACTAGCATCTAATATATATTATATCTTATACTAAGGATGCTATATATAACTAGATCTACTTATTCTTAGATAAAGAAAAGGTTAAGATCCTAGGTAAGCTAAATACTAACTAGCTTAACCTAATTAAAGTTCTTAAAGGTACTTTTAGTAACCTAAACTTTACTTAAACCACCTACTATAACTTTTATAATCTATAGATAGGCTATCTTAACTTTATATTATTTATTACTAAGTTCTATTATCTTTACACTAACTTAAATAAGCACCCTAATAATATAATTAATAATTTCTAGTTTAAGCTTATACCTATACTCTATAGTAATCTTAAGGCTATTACTACTAAGCTTAGGGACCTCTCCTTTACTAATATAGTCTTATATATTTAGGGTATAGTTAATAAAGAGCAAGCTATCTATAAGTATACTATATATATAATATACTTATATACTACTACTACCTCCACACCTACTACTATTACTCTTATAACTACTAATAGTAGTTCTACTATAGATATAGATACTTTCTATACCCGCGGCATATATATAAAAGGTTATAGTAGAGGATATACCTTAGGTATCTATAGTAGCTACTCTAGATATAACCCTTAGGTATCTAAGAAAGAGATAATCTACTATTACTAAGAGAATACTTACCTTAACTATAGCAAGTCTAGCTATTAGAAAGATAACTATTCTAATAAGAATAGTAGCTCCTTTTATCCTTTAATCCTCCTATATAGTTATAGTCTTAGTATAAACATACTTAATATTAGCAGACTAGACTCTAAAGAGGATAGTAATAGAATACCTAATAATCTTCTTAAACCTTACCCTAAGCATAATAATAACCTAGAAAAAGTCTAAGCTTATAGTAACATTATAGCTATAAGCTAAGAAAGAGCTTAGAAGAAGTAGTAGTAAGAAATAGAAGATAGATAAGTATAGAGAAGATTAAGATAGTAAGTTTTATTAGAGATACTAACCCTTATCCTATATAACTATAGGAGTCCTATTAGTTAGTTATAGGTATAATAAGATCTTACTTTAATACTATCCCTATATATACTATACTTAATTCTAGGAACAAAGCTCTTACTATTATTAATAAAGAGTTTATATAATAATATAACTTACCTCTTTTATGTACAGAACCTATTACAGCTACTAGATTTAATAGTTATAGTATAGAGATTAATACTACTACTATATTTAAACTCTAATTAGCTAAAGGAGCATACTATAAGGTTATTTAAGTATATATTATCCTAGGCCTTAGCTATAATATAATGCTTAGAAAGGCTTAGTATATAAAGTATAGTATAGCTAAGGATTATAAGAATAACCTCCTTTATTTCTACTCTTAATTTTACAAGAACTGCTACTTATAGTTAAATAGTAGCTATAAGATCACTATTAATATATACACTTAGGATAAGCTCTACTATAGGGGGGATAATAAGGCTTATAAAGCTAGACCCCCTCTACTTATACTAGTAGAGATAAGTGCTAAGTCTATTAGCTATAAGTAAACTATCTCCTAACTATATACTATTAGCACTATAGCTATTAACTAATTAGTAATAAGCCTAAAATACTATTAGAAGGTCTAGTTCTTTACCACCTTAATATAAGACATTAAGATTACTCTCTATAGTAAGAAAGGTCCTAAGATAGATCCTAAATAGAAGACTCTAAAAGAGTATTATAACTTCTTATAGCTATTTAATAAAGCTAATATAAATAAGCTTCCACCTTGTTATCCTAGCTATAACTATAAAATTAAGATTAAGGCTAGTAAGTAACCCCTATTTAGTCTACTCTACAATATATCCTAGGAAGAACTAGAGGTCTTACTTAAGACACTTAAAGATTACCTTATAAAAGGCTTTATTTACGCAAGCTCCTCTCCTACTACTATACCTATACTATTTATAAAGAAGCCTAGTAGAGGCCTTTACTTCTATATTAACTACTAAGACCTAAATAATATTACTACTAAGAACTGTTTCCTATTACTACTATTTAGAGAAACACTTAATTACCTTACTAAGGCTTATTTCTTTATAAAGCTAGACATTATAGCAGCCTTCTATAAGCTATATATTAAAGAAGGAGATAAATAGCTTACTACCTTCTATATATAGTAGGGACTCGTTAAATAGCTAGTTATACTATTTAGACTAGTAAACCCCCCTATAAGCTAGTAAGGTTATATTAACAACTTAATATATAATTACCTAGATATCTTTCTTACTATCTACATAGATAACTTGCTAATATTTAGTAATATCCTTAAGAAATATAAAGTCTATATATATAAAGTTCTCTAGCATCTTATAGATATAGGCCTGCAACTTAATATTAATAAGTATAAATTTAAAGTGATATTAGTTAAATACTTAGGCCTAATTATAGATGTAGCAGACTCTAGTAGTATAGGCTATATATATATAGACCCTAACAAAGTAGCAGCTATTATAAACTAGGATATACCTACTAGTATAAAAGATATATAGTTATTTCTTAGGTTCTCTAACTTCTATTAGTGAATTATATGTAACTTTACTTAACTAGTACACCCTCTCTATAAACTTACTAAGGTAAAGGATATATAAGGACAACTAGTCTTATAGAAGTAGATAGATAAAGTAAACAAGGTGTTTCTAGTGCTTAAGAAAGCCTTTACCTCTATACTAATTCTATACTATTACAACCCTATAGTAGAGCTTTAGCTTATTATTAAGACTAACTTATCTAACTATATTATAGCTAGAGTTCTTTTCTAGTATAGTAACAATAGCCTCCTTTACCTAATTATATACTTTAGCTATAAGAATAGTCTAGCTAAGTATAATTATAAAATCTATAACAAGGAGCTTATAGCTATTATATGCTACTTTAAGAAATAGAGGTCTAAGTTAGAGGGTAATACTATAGGTATACTAATTAAGGTAATTACTAACTACTATAATCTAGAGTACTTTATAATAACTAAGTAGCTCTCCTATTATTATACTTACTAGAGTAAGTTCCTTTTATAGTTTAACTTTAAAATTACCTACAATCTAGGTAAGCTCTACAAACTAGATACCCTTACTTAATATACTTAAGATATACTACTACTATATAAATACTTTATTACCTAAGCTATCCTAAAACTATACAACCTTACACCTAGCATAGGTATATATATAATATACTTATACTAGACTATACTCTCTCTACTAACACCCTCCCTAAGGTATAATAATTATAATTATATAGTATACTTCCTACTTACTAACAAGCCCTAGCTACAATACCTCTACACTATACACCTTAAGGATATAGACTAGGTTATCTAGAATATATATAGACTTAATAATAAGAAGTATATATAGGATAAGCAAGTCTAGGAAGTCCTAGAGGCTAAGAGAGGGGATAAGCTATACCTTAATAATATAACTCTAGTAGAGTATAAGGAATAAGATAGCATCCTAATCTATAGTAGCAAAGTATAGGTCCTAGATATTAATAATATATATAGGTACCTACTATACTATACTTATAACTTACCTATAGCTAGCCACCTAGGAGTAGTATATATATATAAGATTCTATAATAGAACTACTACTAGCTAAAGATGCTAGATAAGGTAAAAGACTACCTTAAAGGCTATTTTATATGCAAGTAAGTAAAGTCTTAAAGAGAGCTATAGAATTATAGATTACTATATCTACTCCTAGTCTCCTAAGCTTATAGTAAAGATATATCTATAGACTTTATAGTAGAGCTACCCCTAGGTAATATAACTAGTTCTAAAAATATCTTAACTATTATTAACTAGCTTACTAAACACGTGCAATTCTATATAATAGATAAGATAGATAGCCGCACTATAGCAAATCTATTTATAAGAGAATAGTTCTATAAAGAAGGACTGCCTAATACAATAGTATCTAACTAAGGTCTATAATTTATAAGTAAATTCTAGGGAGCTATATATAAGATACTCTCTATTAATATATATCTATTATTGTCCTATCACCTATAAATAGATAGTTAAACTAAATAACTATACTAGGAACTAGAGCAGTATCTCTACTATTTTATATTATTTAAGTAGGACAATTAGGAGAGCAAGCTCCTACTTACTAAGTTTACTATTAATAACTATATTAATGTATTAATAGAGCTTATGCTTTTTTTTACAAGTAAGAGATATCACTCTAGGATAGGCTTTAAACCTCTTAAAAGAGATATAAAGCTAAGTAATTTTAATATTTGCGATACCTAAGACTATTAATTAGATAAGAGAGATTAAATAGTTCTATAAGGAGCAAATTGTCCTTACTTAGTAGAAGTATTCTAATTAAGCTAATAAGCACTAATGCACGTCCCTAGACTACTAAATAGGTAATTAAGTTATACTAAATATAAAGAATATTAAGATAATTCACACTACTAAGAAACTAGATAATAAGTAGATTAGTCTATTCTAAGTTATTAAGATAGTTAACCTACAAGCTATTAAGCTAGAACTACTACCTATATTTTAGATCTACCTAGTTTTTAGCACTTTCCTACTCTATCCTTATAATAGAGGAATATAACCTTAAGATAATAATCTACTAATTATAGTGTAAGCACCTAAAGATAATTTATCTATAGTAGTTACTAAAGTGCTAGACTTATAACCTAATATAAGGTATAGATAACATAAGTATCTTATTAAGCGTAGAGCTATAGCTAAAGTATTATAGAAGTTAGTAGTAGCTATTAATATACTAGCCCTAACTACTAAGTTCTATACTAACTACCCTGAAAAGTACAACCTAACTATTAATAATCTATAACTAAAATATACTTAAGAGACTACTCCTATACTAGTAGCTACTATCTCTAGACCTACCTTATAAATTATACCTATTAATATAGGGAATATATAGGAACTACTAAGAAACAACTCTATAATCACTCTTAATAACCTAACTACACCTAATATTACTACTAGCAATACTACCTAGCAGGTAATTACCACTAGTAATTCCACCCCTAAAGTACCTACTAGATAGCCTAAATATAACTACAAGCCTATAGCTAAGCTTAAAGAACTTATAGAATATACTAAGGATAAGCGGAGGAGCTATATCTAGTAAGACTAAGTAGAACTAGCCTATAAGAAGGGGGTATAATATAAGAATAAGGTATTATTAATAGGATAGGTAGATATAATAATAATATCATAGAGTATAGTAGATAGTCGGATTATGTGGTGCAAAGCCTTGAAACCTTTGCACCACCTCTCTGTTAATTAAGCAACACCATATTCTAACTCTTGCGCCCTGACACTGTTAGCTCCCCAATGTAGGACCCGCGGTCCTGTTTCGTCGAGGTCCCAGCAAGAGATGACGTCTTGCGGGCACGAGGCTTGCTGATTTTAAATGGCTTTTCGCTTGACTTGTTTTTTGAAGGGGCCGGGGTGCGTTGTTGGCGTGTTGGCTGCTGTTTCGCCGATTTCTTGCGAGGCGTGGTCTTTTTAGGAGTAGTGGTAGTTGCTGGGCGAGACTGGCGACTTGGGGATGTCTCTCGAGACTTTTTTGGTGTTGTCTCTCTATTTTTTTCGGGTGTGCTTTCTGGTGTCTCATCGGGTGTCGGGAGTTGTGTTATTACAGGGGTTTTGGGCTCTGGCTTGTCGTCCCAGTCATGGGCTGACAAGAGGGAGGCTTTCGAATGGTCAGGGACATCGTGGACATCTCCTCAAGGCTTGAGCCAACTTATTCTTCAAATGACATGAAATACTTACGAGGCGCGAGGCAGCTGGGCGACAGGCGGCTTGGCGGAAAGCATTGTCTAATCGAAGTTTGTTGAGACATGTTGAGTATTGGTATAAAAGGACGGTTCAGCCTGGCAAGAAAGAGAATTGGGTGGTAAAGTACTGAAGATTTGATGTGCTCTGGTGTTGGTAGAGGAAGAGTGTAATAGAGAGAAGAAGAGAAAGGGTAATGCATCCATAAAAGCATACTTTATACCATTTCTCCCACCTATCTATCTACGCGCCCTTTAGTGTTTCCATGAAAAGAGTTCTGAGAGTCATCCTTAAAGCGTGGGGAATACAGGGGGACACAGACTTTCTCTTGTAAAAAGCTTCCTAGCAGTTCTTAGGAATAGCGTGCAGGAATGCAGAGGGACACAGACTTTCTTGTAAAAGGCTTCCTGGCCGGTCTCAACAGCATCGCTCTGGATTCCAAATGATTGATCAGCATCAGAGATCAATTATGTCTCGAGAATGTTCACATGTGCAGCGACGTTGTTGGCTTTCACTTGGGGGTCGTGGGGGTCGGGAAAGAAACTTTCTCTCGAAAGACCCTTTGCGAATGCACCAACCACAAATGTGAGATGTAAGCTCGCGGAATGGGACAGCTTCAAAAGCCTAGCATTGCCGAACCCATGCAGGGTCCGCAGAAGCCTTGATAAGCGGTTAAGACCAGGGACAGGCATTGCAGTCTTATGGTTCAGTTGGGGATGAGCAGCAGACAGAATGAGCAGCAGCAGACCACTGAACAAACGTGGGCGATAACGCTCGCAGCTGGTACCGACTGTGGCCCCATCATAGGTGCCATGTCTCATTCATATCAGACAAAGTCCATCTGTTGGGACTTTTTGCGGGCAGATAGCAATTGACTTCTCACATTCCCCCTGCCTGAGCGTGGTAGGCCGTCTTGGGTGAGAAGCTTTGTCGTCGATTTTTCGGGTTGCTGAGAGCGCCAGCGGGGAGAGATTTTGATTGGCGAGTACCAGAATTCAGCTGCTTTTTTATTCGCCACCTTCTCGCGTAGAGGACAGCAACCTTTGCGAAATCCCCAGGCCCCCCTTGTTCTTCGCTTACCCTTTACGACACCCAGACGCACGGACTAAAATTGCGCATGGTGGCCCATTTAGCTCGCCAGCTCGCCAGCTCCCATCACTTACACTCTGGTTCTCAGACGGGCATGACTTCTATGCACAGTATCAACGCGCTGGCACGGCTTTTCAAACTCAATTTTCACCTACGTGTATGTAGGGAGACTTCCAGTAAAGCCGGCCAACACTGGACACCTAGAAGATATGGCACTTGTCTCGTATACTTTATAGGTCTATCATGTTTGATTTCATCAGCTAGGCAGTTATGGGCATTCAGGCCTACTCAACTCACCAGCAGCTGCTCACTCACTTGCATGGCTCTTCCAGTGAGCGCTTCAAACAACCAGTTGAGAGTGTTGTTCCACGAACGAGCGGCGAACAAATTGGCAAACGAAGAAGTGATGTTGGATGTATCTACCTGCTGTTGATGAAATATCCCTGTCGCAGCTACAGGAACATCCATGCTAGTAGAGCTAAGACACGGTACCTTGACCTGAGCTCTGGTAAGGTCATCTGGTGCAGTTATCATTCTGGCTATGGACGACGCGCGCCGGAAGACGTGCCTAATTACTGCTCTAGGGTGACGTCACAGGGGACTGCACCAGAGGGCAAAGACCTCCACCTTCACCACTTTTCATCATCCTCATGTGTAAGGAGAATAGTAGCGTGAAGCGTCAATTGTGCATTTTTTGTCTACCTGCGACTCAATGCAGTGTTAGAGGTAAGAGGAGCGTCAAGTCTGTTGCAGCAGCGTCACTCAAATCGACCGCTGCATCTTTAACACCCTCTTTCGCATTATCGACAGCGGAAAAGAACCTGTGTCTTGATCTCTCACACACGAATTTCTCCCTCGCACTCGTCAACCCGGCACTAAGACCAAACCAATACCCATTCCTTTGCTCATGAATGGCCCCATCACCACTTAATCCTCAGCCCCACTAGCACCGAGTCCCCCTCCAAAGGCAATTCGTACGGTAGCTCGACGCCGTCATCTACACGTCCACCCAGCACCACGCCCAAGTCAAGGCTGCTAGCACCATGCCATTCTGGTGGTTTGATGCCGACCTTTCTCGTCGATAAAGTCCTTTTGTAAAGTCACCCAAGACGGTATTTTCAACGCCGTCTCTATTCGACAACAACATAGCACTCTTCCAGGGACTGAGTATTGAGGAATTTAAAATTTCCACATCCAACACCAATCACATCTCTACTCTGCTCTGTCTTAGCAACTCCCTTTACTTCACTGCTTCATCAACAGACTAAGCGTGCATGCCGCCACTCTAGCACCAAACATCAGAATTAACACATGTCTGTTACCAACGCCATGCGGCTGTCCGCCCGTCTTTCCATCTCACATCAATCCATCGAATGCCTTCCTCTTGGTCGATTTGTCTGCGTCCACGCACCGTTGCAATCGTTCCACTCGTCTCCAACTCTGCAGGATATTCCCCAGCCACCCACTCTGCAATTCCACAAAACGAAACAAATGATTCCGAACCGAATTAGAGCGGCGAGGGGCGCAGTGGCTCACTGCACTTCCAGGGGTTTGTGGATCAAGGAAGTACGGAGATGGGATTGCGGTACGCCCTAAGGAGCGAGGAGTGGCGGAAAAGATGGTCTCGATTAAGGTGGATCGAGCGGTAATTCTCTGACGCTTTGGGTTCGTGGTCTCCTTTTTACTCCTCCCCTGCTGGCAACGCTTGATGACGAGAGCTGCGGCAAATGCAAAGATCAGGAGAGGGAGCAGCCGCGGCTGAAAAGGGGCCGAGTGAGAAGTGTCGGGCTATGCGGCAGCCAGAACATACGGGAAGGTGAGTGGGAAGCTTTCAAGACACGCTTCTGACCCCGGGGCCCGAGCATGTCTGCTCTCAACGCCTTCACGACGTCTGAGCTACCTATCGCGCTTGCGCCATTTCCGCCTGCGGTCGCGTCTCCTCATCATCATCCTCCTCCTCCTCCTCTTCGTCATCACCCACACTCCTCATGAGCTTCGCGTCCCGCGCAATCCACCTCTTGAACGCCGCGACCAAAAAGTGCGCGCAAAACACCTGCTCGGTCGTGTACAAAATCACCGGAATGCTCATCTTGGCCTTGGTCTGCGTGTCAAAGGTCTCCCACATGGCGTACAGCAGCGGGATGCCGAGGGCGGCCGTCTTGGCCGGGCCGCAGAAGCAGATGGCGACGGTCTCTTGCTTGCCAAAGGGGCGGATGATGTTTTTGGTGTATGTGGCGATGGAAGGGTGGAGCCGCGCGAGGAGGAAGCAGAAAAGCGTCCAGAAGAGGTAGATGCCAATGTTGAAGAAGACGACCAGGATGACGGTTTGTGTGGAGAGGGATTGCAGCGCCGAGGTGGCGAAGCACGATGAGAAGGACGACCTGGGGTAGTCAGTGGCATCCAATGGCTACGTAAAAGGACGTCACCGCAATGATGTACGTACCATATCAGCAGCAACAAACACACGGTCCCCACCTTGCCCAGATACAGCCGCCCGACACACCACGCCGTCTGCCGCGGCCACGCCCACCGCACGCACTGCCCCACGACGAGCGGCAGGTAGACGCTCAAGCCCAGCAGGCGAAAGACGCTCCTGTACATACCCGTCAGGTCGCCGGCGTCGCCCTGCCAGGCAGCAAAACGAGCGTTGTGCGGAATCAGGGCGACGGTCCACGCCGGGCTGACGACGGGGCCAAACACGTTGCCGAGGAGGACCTCGACGAGGGCGGCGGCCTCGTCGCCGCCGGCCGCGCGCGTCATGACGACGTTGGAGGCGATGGTGGTGGGGATGCACGCCGTGAGCAGCCAGCCGACGAGCACGGCGCGGTCGATAACGCCCGCCGTGTCGCCTGCGTCGATGATGCGCACGAAGATGTAGACGCTGACGGGGCAGACGACGAAGCAGAAGCCCTGCACCAGCACGTGGAGGCGCCAGTTGAGTGCGTGGACGAGGAGGGCGCGGGGCGCAAGGCTGAGCCCGCTGATGAGGAAGATGATGGCTACGGCCCCGTACAGAATGCTGTACTCGGAGCGGATGATGCCGCCGTGCGCCGCGACGTGTGGGAAGAGGTAGGCCAGCAGGCAGACGAGGCCGAGCCCAAACATCAGCCATTGCGAGAGGAGGAGCTGGAAGAGCTTGTGAAGGGGTCGCGGGAGGATGTGGTGGCTTGATGAATGGGAGGGCGAGGGGGGCGCAGAGTGCGGAGATGGAGAGGCATTCTGTACAGTGGTAGTCGGAGTCGTGGTGGTCGCCTGCGCAGCGGCTTTGTCGTGTGGTATGCCGTGATGTCGTTCTTCTTCGTGGCCAGTCTTTTGCTTCTCTTCTTGTGCAGCCGGCGAGCAAGCACCAGACGTTGAGATACCGTGCGCAGACGCTCCATCGTCAACAACGACACTACTCGCCGCCATCGTCTCCTTCGTCGGTCTTATCGCCTCATCATCCCACCCCATTTTCCACGCTCTTTCTATCCCAGCCGTCTTTGGAGGGCGTTGTCTTTGCGGTGGTCCGCACTCGGCCTTGGTCAACAATTCGGGCTTGCAACAGTGTCGGTAGAAGTAGATGCAGCATGATGACTACATGTAGTTACTGCAGCGGGCTGATAGTTCAACCGCAGCAAGATCGCCGTTGGTTGTCTGGCTGATAAAGAGCAAAGAAGCGAGCGGGCAGCACATCACGCTTGTTGAGTTGCGACATCGGTGCCCTGCGTGGTGCTCGGTTAGTCGGCATGTATGCGCTAGCCACGATAGGCTGGTCGATTGCGCTGGCCGATGGTTGATTGGTGGCGAAGTGGCTTACCTACATCACGAGGATTCGTGTTTTTCGATGAGCGTGTAATAGAATTCATGTTTCTTGAAGTTGGATGCAGGAGTAGTTTTCCAGAAGTTTGTGGTTGGAGGATAGGGAGCTCTCAGCTCTCGCAAAATCGACTTCCTCCCGAACCTTCTCTTGAGGGCGGCAGAGATAGAATATAAACCTATTTTACATATGTCCACGGGTCGTCTGTACTACTAGGCCCTAAAATGCAAATACATGACCTACACGGGAGTTTGCGTTGTCGATATCGCGTGGCGGAATGTTGATGACTAGCAGTTCTTCCACCCTCTCTCGTTCGTTTGCCAGAGCAGTAAAGAACATTTCACTGGGAGATGGAGGCCTGGAAACCGCAATCGGTTCCGCATCTCTTTTGCCATCTGAGCGTCCGAGGCACCGCTTGCGACAATCGCATTACGAGCCCTGTCTGGTCTGAAAACGAGAGGTTGCCAGTTTCCATGACCAGGTCCGTTGGAGTAAAGGAAAAGAATCGAAAGGAATTCGGGTATAAACTTTGTGCGCAAATGAAGGTGACGTGATGATTACTGTTGCCCCCAACTCCTGCCGCTGCCAACAACAGGGCGAAAATTCTTGCCTTGCCTCCCAAAACGCCTTCTGAGCTCATTACCACATTACCTGAACTTGCTGACAATGACAGCAATGATCAAGATTACAAGGACCGAGATGATTGCAATGGTGATTATCCGATTCGTAGCCATCCTGAAAGCGCGTCAGTAATTACTGGAGAAACATAGACGCCTTGTGGGATATGGGAAGACTATACCTACGGGCCATCCCCCGCAACGTCTTGATACTCCTGTCTGTGTAGCCTTCGCTTTCGAGCAGGTTGCTTCTCGTGTGTTCAATCGTCTCTCTTTGTGCGGCCAAGTCACTTAGCGTGTTGCGCCCGATGTCTTCGGTCTCCAAGGCAATGCGTTGCGACTCGCGCAAGCGACCGCTGCTGCGCTCCAACCGATCCGTACCAGATAGAAGCTGTTGCCTTTGCTCGAGCTGGTCATCGTGCGTGGGGTCGTCCTTGTAGCGGTTGCCAAAGAGGGCACGCTTGTCTGACGAGAGCGACTTGAGTTTACGGCCGAGTTCGTCAATGTCATGCTGCGAGTTGCGGAAGCGCTGGTTGACCTTGTTCTTGGCTGGAGCGGGGATGTTGGGTTTCTCGATGCGCATTTGGTCGAGCTGGTTTCCATGTTAGTTGAGTCGTTTGCGCCGCCTCTTGCAATTTGGACAAAATTACCAGCTCCTTGGCCTCTTCCAGCGCCCTTTCAGCCTGGCGTATTGCGGCTTTCCTAGGCTCGCCGGCCAACTCCGGGATCTGATCAAGCTTCTGGGTGAGGTCGGCCTGGACAAGCTTCAGCTCAGCTTCGTAGCTGCCAAAGCGCTCCGATCCGGCCTCCGAGTCGAGAATGTCGGTCATGATGTCGTTGATGGGGAGACGGGTAGTCGGACGAAGGAC
Source organism: Phyllosticta capitalensis (assembly GCF_038381095.1). NCBI lineage: Eukaryota > Fungi > Ascomycota > Dothideomycetes > Botryosphaeriales > Phyllostictaceae > Phyllosticta > Phyllosticta capitalensis. Next base: position 3,967,044 of record NW_027117439.1, read on the forward strand.
GGGTGAGTCGAGGGCGGCAGCAGTAGAGGTTGCGCGTTGGTGGACTGGTGCCTTGAGGGTTTCAGCAGCGTGTGAAGGGCGTGTCGCGGGCGATGAAGCGCGTAAGTTGGGAGAGCGAGTAGGTCTCTGGGCAGAGATGACCGGAAGGGGTAGTAGTGTGGGCGGTCGAGGTGGTTGTGGTGGTGAGTGAGTGCCGCCAGGTGGTCGGTCTCGACGCGGGCGGAGCACAGACGGGACTAAGCCGTACCTGTCTTGGCAAGGGCATCCATTGATTCCTTTGGCGTAGGAGCAGCTGCCATCTGCGAGCTAGCCAAAGACGCAACCGAATTCCGGTTGCTCTCTCCTACTCCTACATAGCTCTGCCTGCATCTGCCTGTCCGAACTTGCGACCCTCTTCTCGCCTCTTGACCCGTCTCTCCAGTCCCGTCTGTCTTCTCCCCTCGCCCACTGTTTCTCTGAATCTATGATGTCATTGCTCGTCCTGTGAATTCGCACCTCTTCACTCGCGCCATGGCCAAGACGATCGCCATTGTCGGCAGCGGTGTGACGGGCATTGGCGCGCTGTATGCCCTGCGCAACACCGAGCATGAGATCCACCTCTTCGAAGCCAGTGATCGCCTGGGTGGTCACACCAATACCCTCAACTTCAAGCATGGCGACGAATCCGTCCCTGTTGATACCGGCTTCATTGTACTGAATACTGCAACTTACCGTTGGTAACCCCAGAATTTCCTCTACTACCACGATATTGATGCTCTGCAACAGCAAACTTCCAAGCCTTTCTGAAGCAGCTCAATGTCGAGACCAACAAGACGGAAATGACCTTTGGCATATCGAGAGACCAGGGCAAATTCGAATGGGCCGGCACTTCCCTCAATGCCGTATTTGCCCAACGCTCCAACATCTTCCGCCCATCTCACTGGCGCATGATATTCGATATTATACGCTTCAATCAGTTTGCGCTAGACCTCCTCCAAAACGAGTCCCATGTGAGCCTGAATCTAAGCATTGGCGAATACCTCGCCCGCGAGGGTTACTCGGCAGCATTCAGAGACAACTACCTCATTCCCATGACGGCCTGCGTTTGGAGCACAGGTGCAGACAAGTGTGCCCTCGACTTTCCTGCAGTCACCTTGATCCGATTTTTGTGGAACCACCACTTGCTCAACACCATCACCGAGCGCCCGGCCTGGATGACCGTCAAGGGAGGATCCAAGAACTACATCGATGCTGTGATGCGGGACTTTCCACCAGACCGTGTACATCTTTCCAGTGGAGTCAGGAGTCTTAGGAACACTTCTGAAGGCAAGGTTGCGCTTAGATTCGCCAAAGGCAAAGAGCAGGTCTTTGACCACGTCTTGCTGGCATGCCATGGAGACCAGGCATGGGACATAGTGGCTCCATCAGCCTCGGCCGAGGAGCTTAAGATACTTGGTGCCTTTCACACGACCCTGAACCGAGCGTACCTCCATTCGGACATTTCAGTGAGCAGGCTCTTCGAATTTCTCGGATTTTTTCACTAACCAGAGTCTCAGCTCATGCCCCGTAATCGCGCGACTTGGTCAGCATGGAACTATTTGACCAGCTCACAAAAACCTGGCCAAAAGTCCGGCACGTCTAATGGCTCCGCGGGCAACCTCGGTCTTGTCTCTTTGACTTACAACATGAATATTTTGCAGCACATCCCAGTTTCCAAATACGGCCACGTTCTTGTAACAATGAACCCACCGCATCCTCCAAAGCCAGAGTTGACACAAGGTACGGGCTTGTCGAAAGTAATTTCTACCCCATCACTGACGCGCCACAGCAAACATACCATATACCCACCCGCTTTACACTGCCAACGCCGTCTATTATCAAGGACAACTCCATAGGATCCAAGGACAAAGAGGAGTCTGGTACGCAGGAGCGTGGACCAGGTACGGATTCCACGAAGACGGCTTCCTCTCTGGCATCAACATCGCGTGCGACAACTTCGGTGGTGATGTCCCATGGGAGCGCATTGAGACCAAGACGATCAGAGGTCACGCGCCAGTGTTCAGTACCAAAGACCACGCCGCAAGAGTCTTCATCCAGGTCATTTCGATTCTTCTCAGACTTGTCGAGCTTTTCTTGGATATTTTGACAGGCCCAAAGAAACCTTCCAAGCTCATGCGGAGAACAAGCAGCAGGCGGAGGAAGATGAATTGACGGGTCGAGGAAGGTGGGGAGGGATTTGGCGAAGAATGTGTTCGCTTGTCTTGGCGATGCATGTGGTAGGCGTCTTTGCTTGATGAAGGAACGCGTGGCGACACAGCGACACGGTATCTCTTCTCTGAAAATCATGTATTGCGTTGGGTTGCTGGTTCAGCTGCTGGGGGCGCTGTTTGTGAAGCATGCTCATGGACGAATGCTTGACGAGTATAGAGTTTGTAGAATGGCATCGTCGCCTTTGCTGGAAGCTTGCAAAAAGTTTCGCCTGGGTTCTTTTCATGCAAAGATGCTTCAAGCGTGTTCTGGACCATTCAGTCTTCGCCAGCTTGGGCGCATATGGACCGCAATTCTTTGAGCGTCTCGATGGCGTCTGGGCCCAACTCTCCTCCGGCGGCCGGCTTGGGGAATTTTCCATAGCGAAGATCGCTCAGGTCATCGACTGATTTCGCGATTTCCTCTCGTACCGTTTGCGACTCTTTCTCAATCTCGTCAATCTCCGTGTCGAGATCCTCTTCGGCTTGCTCCATGTCTTGCAATAGTTCTTCAATGGTCCTCTTGCCTGGTCGACGCGCAAACGCTGCGCCCGAGGGCCCGTACATGTCCTCGTCCATTTGGACGTCCAGGCGCTCGTCAGCCGTGAGTCCTGCGTCTTCCAATTCCCCCCTCTCCTCCTTTCTCCGACGTCGCGCAATCTGGCGCGCCTGCTGCTCGCCGCGCTTGGCCTCGCCCGCAATGAATCGCTTCACATCATCAATATCGATGGCGCGTTGGTGCTGCAGCTCGCGGTAGAGGCGCGGAATTGCGGGATTGGCGCTTTGCGAGCGCGGGAAGAGGTCGATGAATTGCTGGAGCGTTATGACGTTGGTCAGAGGGGCGGGTCGGAGGAGAAAGTTGGAGAGGATGGAGGTTTCGGTGTGCGGCATGGCGAGGATCGGATCGAGATGGCAATTGACGATGTCGACAGCAAAAGCAAGGAGCAGTCAGAGTTGTTGTTTGGTGGCCCGGGAGACGCGTTGGCACAAGCGAGGACGGGAGGTTGGACGACGCGCCGGGACGGACGAGCTAAGACGCCAGTGCATCAAACTCACCACCTTCCCCAGCCCGTCGTCACCACGTGAAAACCCTCCGTACACTGGACACCCACGCTCCTCCGAGAAAGCACTTTTGCAAGGTTGCTGCTTCCATCACCCCATCGTTTCCGCAATCATACATCACACCATTCGCTAAGACTGCGCCGCCAACCATGGCGCCTTCGTCCCAACCCTACTTTCAAAAGGATGAGAAGGCATTGTGCTTCCATCACGAACTCCTCTACGAAGCAAAGGTCCTCGACGTCAAGCAGGTTGATCCAAACGACAAAAAGTCGGCGTACCAGTACAAGGTCCACTACAAGGGCTGGAAAGCCACGTGAGTTGCTGCGTCCACCTCCTCAAGCCACCCTGGGGGGTCACTTCTGTCATCGGCGCGAGCACATCACTTGTCCATCTTTCCATCATCATTCACCTCCTGCACCATCGCATCGGCTTCCGCCCTCCCCTTCGGCGGGCGTAGTCGTTGCGCTGGAAGAAAAGATTTTTCATTGCACTCAGCCGCTCCGGCAGAAGCGTTGCAACGACTAACGCCAAACTCTTAGATGGGACGACTGGGTCCCGCAAGACCGGTTGCGCAAGCTGACGGAAGAGAACCGTGAGCTGGCGGCCAGTCTGCGCAAGGAGATGGAGGCGATTCGGCGCAGCAGCACGGCGGCAAAGGGTGCCTCTGCTTCGCACAAGAAGAAGGTGACGGACATGAGCTCCACGCGCGGCAGCGAGGCTCGCGACACGCCCGCCGGCTCGACCAGCCTGGCTGGCCGCAAGAGGGGTCGCGACTATGAGATTGAACGGGTAAGGATATCTTCTTCTTTCGCACGTGATTTTTGCGATTCACTTCCCTTCACTTCACTCTGTCGCTTGCGCTGGTCGTTTTGTTTGGACGGGGCCTCCATCTTCCTACTTGTCACCTCCACGGCAAACCTTAGACCATCTTCGACGCGTCTTTGCTCTCATCACAACATCACCTCGCCTTCTTCTACTCGTCACTTCATTCTCCAGTCTTCTTCCATCCATCATCATGGTTTCTACACGAGCAAAAGCCAAGGCCAAGACAGAGGCCAAATCCTTGCGTCTATTGTGTGATACTGCCAGCATGAAGGCCCGTGCTGCTGGTATCAAACCCGTCGTCACCTCAAAGGCCACCAGCTCCAACTCCACGACTTCCAAGCGAAAGCGTGAAGGAGGCCCGCTGCCGCATGACGGACCCCGACCGCCAAAAGGGATGAAGTTTGCCTGCGCCAATCCGCAGCAGCCGTACGTCAAGGTTCTCGAAAACTGGGAGCGGGACACCAACATTACAGTTGAACCAACGCGCAAACAACCGCCTAGAAAGAAGCCCGCCAAGAAGGCCACTGCCAAGGGCAAAGGAAAGCGCGTCAGATTCGAGGAGTCCGAGGAGTCTGATGGTCCTCCCAAAGGAGTCAAGAGAGCCCGCAGGACTACGACCGCCAAGGATGCCCACTCGATCGTCCTCCAAAATTGGAACAGAGAACCTCGGCCTCCCCATCCAGTACTTCTTTCTCACACCTGCTTTTCCTTTTCATTGCCTATCTTGTGCTTTAAGTACACAGATCTGTCGAGCTTTAGCTAATGATGAATAGGAGGAAGCATTCCGCACCAGACCAGCTGTCCGCATCCCAATGCCCGACAAGCTCAAGTCTCTGCTCGTTGACGACTGGGAGCAAATTACTAAGAACCTCCACCTCATCACCCTTCCAAGCCAGAATACAGTAACATCCATCCTCGAGAGGTACGAACAGCAAGAAAGGGCAAAGCGCATTCCTGGCAGCGCCGATGCAGACATTCTGGAGGAGGTTATTCAAGGCGTTAAGGAGTATTTCAACAAGGCACTGGGCCGCATCCTGCTGTACCGCTTCGAGCGCGACCAGTATCTCGACATCCATAAGAGGATCGAAAGCCCAAAGGAACCAGGAGATAGGGAGAGCCTCTCGGGCAAATCGCTGTGCGATATCTACGGTGGGGAGCATCTTCTGCGACTGTTTGGTAAGGCTTCTCGAAGCAGAATTACTCATCGAGGTGCACCAAGGCTGACAGCGGGCAGTTTCATTACCCGACCTCATCGCACAGACCAACATGGATCCTCAGGCGGTCAACAGGCTCCGCGAAGAGCTGCTCAAGATTGTCATGTGGATGGCCAGAGACGACGTTACCAACTGGATCATGATTGGCGAGAGCGAGCCAGCCGACCAAGAGTACATTGAAAAGGCCAAGGGCGACGAGAAGCACTGACCGCGGGGAATGGCCGCACCACTTTGAAATTTCACCTGCACGGCTGCCAAAGCTAGCCGAAAAACTGAGGATTAATTTGTCTGGGCGCAAACAAGGCGTTTACCTGGTTGTTGGGAGCGCAGAAGATGGCGACATTTGCTTTTTCCGCCCACCCCTGCATCATTCCCGAGACGCCCTGCATATTGCGTACACATGGGCGTGCTCGACCCATTGCTTTGGCTCGTGGGGATACGGTGAGAGGAGCTTGCGCGCGCGTGGTTGGATTCGAAATGGGAAAGGGACAAGCACGGGCAGGCCGACGTGGAAAATGGATAGCGTGCGAGATATCCTAATTGAGGCAGCATGTCACAGTCGTACATTCAAAAGGGCCCCTCGCGTGCAGGTCTTTTTTGGTGTTTTTGGAGCACAGCACAGCCGCGTAGAGCCGCCGGGCAGACGCATCAACGGGCGCACAGGCAAGGAGTCGTCGTTTCGTAGAGCCATGCAGGCGTCGCAACGTCGTACCCCCACAACCAGGACGGGGCACGTGGATTGGCGGCTTGAGGCGCGAGAGTGCAGCAGAATACGTGGGCCACGGTCGAATCGAGGCAGCGAGGCGGGTGGGCGGCTGTGGCTCAGCAACAGTCACGAAATCGGGGGGCCTGAGTCGCTCGCAGCGTCTGGGCCTCAGTCCAACCGGAGGCAAGGGCGCCAGTGATGAACAGCAAACCGGCTTGGGTCTGGCGCTCTCGGGCCTGGTGGTTGGGTGTTGCAGACTCGATGTACATCATCAGCTCACGCTGACACCAGCAAGCACATGGCGCCGCAACGGGACAAGCTGCCCTTATCGTCGAGAGCCCTTTACCGCCATGCCGTCCATGTCGTCTGCATCCACACGCGACTCGTCCCCCTTCTTCGACTCCCTTTTCGTCCTCATCCTCGTCCTCCTCCTCGTCGCCGCCATTTCTCGGCGGCCTCGTTCTCAAGGCGCTCCACCGCACCGCCAATCCACCACCTCGACCGCGACCCCATATCCAGCCCCTCCATGCGCCCATCTTTCCTTTTATAACTCTCCGCCCCGGAATTGATTCTTTGCTCGAACCTCGTCCTCTCAGTCGTGTGGCTCCGTTGCTTGACGGGTCTTGGCGTGGGTTGTCATTTTGCCCTCGTACCCACGAAAAGCTTCTTCGGATTTGCTTCATCAGCTACCCTGCTCCTTCGGTCTTTCCTCCTCCTCCGCCGACTTTTTATTCCTTCTCTCCACTTCTTCCAATTTCACGTTGGCTCTCTCTACGTTCGCCGGCCCCTCCCATCGTCAATTCGTTTGTCGATGCTACCATGACATTCTTATCGAGTCCTGAGAGTCAATCCCACGCCAGTTACTCGTAGCACCCGTCCATCCCGCCTGGTCCTCGTCTTCAGAGCTTCCCCGCCTACCGTGCCCGAGCCCATCATGGGCCTCTGTCTCCGCGCCGAGTCCTGGATATGGTACTCGTGCGTCATGGTCATCGCCATTGCGCGCTTCGTCTCGCGCACCTTGTTGTTTCGTGGAGACATCAAAAGGCTCCAGATTGACGACTGGCTCATGTTCGCCGCGCTGTGTACCTATACCACGCTGCTGGTCACCATCAACATTGTAGCCACCACCGAGACCAACCTTTTCCCTCCTAACTTTGACTGGGATGCCCTAACGTCGTCGGACATTCACTCGCGGATTTTTGGGAGCAAGCTTGTCCTCGTCGTCGAGCAGTGCCAATGCGCGACCATCTGGGCTGTCAAGGCTTGTTTGCTCATTATGTACTACCGCTTGACGTATGTTTTGACGTACAGGCCCTGCGTTATTCTCAAGTGTAATGTCGCTGATGGCTCCACAGAATCGCGCTCCGAGAAAACTTTGTGGTCAAGATTCTCGCCGCCTACGTCGCCGTCGGCTTTGTCGTCATGGAAATCCTCTACTTTTTTGTTTGGTGTAAGCCATTCGACCTCTATTGGGCAGTCCCGACGCCAAACTCTCAGTGCAACGTTGCGACCAATCACCTGATTACGAATGCCGTCTTCAACATTTCCTCGGACGTGTTTCTCCTCATCCTCGCGCTGCAAATGGTGGTCCGGAGCCAACTTCCCCTGCACCGCAAGCTCGTCCTCGGGGTCATCTTTGGACTGGGCATCTTTGTCGTTCTGGCTTCCATATTGAACAAGTATTACAGCTTCACCAATCCCTATGGCCAGGCATGGACTTTTTGGTACACTCGAGAGAGCAGCACGGCTCTCCTGGTTGCAAACCTGCCCTATACGTGGACGCTCCTACGCCGCCTGTTTAATCTCAGAGCTTTCGACCTCCAGGCCTCGCAACAAACGGCCACTTCCATGTCGACATGCCCTCAGAACGCAGTCTTTGGCTACCACTCGAATCGCACGAAAAGAGCCCGAACTCGTGGACAACTGCAGCCCAGCCTTACTGGTACCACCGTTGCCGATCCACCGCCGTCAGCATCTCTGTCTCCAAAGTCGACGTCCAAGTCTTTGCCCAAGACTGCTCGCAGCGATTCGCACTTTTCGTCCGCTTCCCCTGGGCTCCCTTTCCTCCCGCCTGTGGCAGAATTGCCGCCGCCCAACACTCTCTACGTTCCCCGCCGCCCGGAAATGCTGCGCGCAGATACGGCGCCTCCAGCATGTCTCGAGTCCGGCCTCGTCGACTTTTCCGGCACGCGCACCCGCAGCAAAAGTCCTACCGCGCACACACACTGCCGTTCCGACAACGATCTACTGCGTCCATGGCACGACGGAGACAGCTACCTCTACTCGGCATCGTCCGCGTCGGCGTCGGGCGGCGAAGACGACCTCGAATACGATGACGCGGGCGTCTGTGCGCTCCACGGAGACCCACCGTCCTCAAACCACGCCGCTGCTGCTCGCCACCGCCACCAGCATCACGAAGGCGCTCACGCCTGCGCCGTCGACGGCCTCAGCCTCGGGCTCGGTGCCGATGGCTGGGGCGAGGGCGACGCGTGGCATGGCCGGTTGCACATGCAGCAGCGGCAGCTGGCGCGGCAGCACGAGCGCATGCGGCGGCGGTCGACGCGGGGAGCGCGGAGTCGTAGCCGTGCGGAGAGCGTGTTGGCGTTGAGGAGTCGGCTGGGGTTGCCGGTAGAGCTTCAGGAGGTGCCAGGGGGAGGGGAAAGAGAAAGCGGGGGAGTCGAGGGGGCTGACCACTCTCCCCGCAAAGAAAGAGCAAAGAGCCTGGATGCGCGCGGACGCAGCCGCAGTCGGAGTCGCACTCGCCATCGCAACAACAACCCTCACCCCTTTCCGTTGCCTCTTCCGCCGCCGCCTCCTCATCTCCCCAAGACGACGACGTCAACTCATCCCCCTGTGCCCACATATCCTTCCCCTGTCCTACCCTCTCTCAACAGTCCACAACTCCCCCCTCCCCCTTCCCCCGTTCTCGGTCTCTCCCGCGCGCCACCTCTCGCCGCAAAAAGCTCTGCCGACCAGCATCTCCCTACCGATAGCTCCCTGGCCGCCGCTCCAGCTTCGACTTCGTCATCGACGACGGCACGCGCTCTTGCAACGGCGGACTTTGAGGCGGCGAAGGCAAGGGCGGCGAGTAGAGGATGCCACGGAGGTGCGGTAGACGCGCTGCTCGAGCTGGAGCGCGAAATTTTGATGAGTGAAGAGGAGGATGAGGATGAGGAGGAGGAAGGAGACGTGGAGCAAGCAAGTGGACAAGGCCGCGCGGCAGAATCGGCGCAGCAGCAGAAGCAGAAGCAAGCGTTTGCGTCGCCGGCGCTTGTCATCCACTCGCGCGACGACGGAGAGCCATCACACGCTACAACCGCCCCCACCCTCCCTTCTGCCAACCCTCACAATTCGCATGGCACTTCCTCCTCGCCCTCGCCATACCACCACCCGCCCCAAAACACCACCCTACACACAAACCCCTCCGCCTCGGCATCCGCCTTGTCCCTGCCCCTCTCCCACCTCACCTCCTCATCCACAAGCACATCCAAATACTACGACACCCTCGTCGACGCGTACGCATACGGCTCCTCCGCCCACGACAACAACCCCGACGCAGACATGGACGCCGACGCAGACGTCGACAGCGACGCGCTCGACGCGGGCGAAACGACGCCTCTGACGGAGGACCCGCCGAGCCGTAGCCTGGAGCTGGGGCGAGCAGCCCCAGCCAGTTCCAGCGGTGAAGAGGGCGTTGGCAGCAGCGACGGCGAAAGAGCCAAGACGAAGGAGAAGGACGGCTGGGGGTGGGGCGGCAGGTGCGCGAGTCGAGAGAGGAGGGGCGTGAAGAGTAGTGGTAGGCAAAAAGCGAAAGAGAGGGGCAGAGGCGTCTGGCGCGGCGTCGTCGGCGCAGGCGTCGATAGGATGGTGAGAGAGGATAGAGAGCGTGAGAGGGAGCGCGAGCGACAGGGGTGACCGACCGATCGATTGGGCGAGGCAGTCAGTCAGTGATGATGTGTCGTCGACCTCTCCCTACATACCTACCTCTCTTCTTCCATCCTCCATCCTTGATCCATCATGACCACCTAACCAATCACATCCGGACCCACCCACACCCACACCCACACCTACATTCCCAAATCTCGATAGACATAGATACGAATCTGCCACGCACACTTCTAGACATAGACAGGAGGCAATGGATGGCCACAGGAGGAAAAAACGAGAGTGTGAATGCCGGGACCTGGTGGCAATCTCTATTCTCTAGCGCCATGGACGTAATAATGATAGTAATTTAATCAACGGCTGAACACTGCATCCAAATTCCAACCCATTCGGCCATAGAATGAAGAAGCTCAAACACACGCGCAGGGTAAGGATTCAGATTCGGATTCTACCATGAGGTGGATGAGACTGCCCTAAGGGTGGAACTGGGTGATAGCGATTGCGTTGCTTAAACTTGCTTGTATAGGTCAAGTTAGGTCCTGAGTGCGTTGACTTGGCTCTATTGCTGAAATACTCACAGGTCTGAGAAGTACCTTTTAGGCGGGTGTTTAACTTTGGGGATGTGCTTCCCTACAGGTGACATGGAAGGATAGCTGATACGACTTCTATCTTGTTATTCCCCAACTACCATGAAATTTGAAAAACTGGTTCTGTACGAGGAAAAGGAAGACGAAGAAGAAAAAATTCCCCATGTCATTATAATTCAGGAGCAGTCTGGCCAATTTACAACTAGAGGTGGATAATCGCCTTCTGTTGCCTTGAACATTAATCTGGGCAAAACTCAGCAATCACAACACAGCAACGAAGGTAATGCTACATCGCGTCTGTATTGATTGACTGGTCAAATTCAGGAATGCGGATGCGTCGTGTTGCTTGCAACCCCGGTCTGATTACCCTTTGCTATCTCGCCTCCGCTCTCGCTCTCCTCCAGCAGCAGCACCCACATCATCAAAACTCCCCAACCGCGACCCGCTCTCCTGGCTGAGGACAATCGTCCTCACGATGCCGCCGTCGCCGCGCTCCAGATCCTTGGCCGACGGGCCCTCCACCACCTCTTCCATCTCGTACTCGCCGTCGCCGTCTGCTCCTCCTCTCCTCTGCCCGCTATTAGGATGCCCCTGGGGAGGAGCAGGAGGAGTCCACCACCGCGACGCTCGCCTTGACGCCGCCTCGGCGCCATTGCCATCCAGCGTACTCGCCACCTGCGTCCGCGACGAGCGACTCAGATCGCTCGCCGCTTGCTCACCACCACCCCCTTGGCCCCCTCCCCTCCCCCACCTCCTCCGCCACCACCACCGCATCAAAAAGCTCGAAAGGCTCGTCCCCGTCGACCGCAGCGACCAGCGGCCGGCCGTCGACTGCGAGTTTGAGTGCGAGCCGCGCCGCGACTTGTCGGGGACGACGACGGGCACGGGCGACGGGATTTGGCGGAGGAGAGATTGGAGGGCTGGCGCGCAGGCCACCCAGAGACCGCAGTGGGCTTCCAGGTTGGTCCAGATGATGCCGCGGAACACGAGGTGTGTCCTGCGGAGGGGGTTAGCTGGTTGTTGGTGGGGGAAGAATGAAGCATTCGACAGCACTTACATGTCCTTCTTTGGGCCCGAGTCGTTCTTATTCACAATATCTGCCCGCCGACATCAGCCACACATCCTGCACGCAGAGCATGCCTGCCCCTCTCCCTGCCTCTTCGCTTCCTGCTCCTACCAGAACACTTACAGGCAAATCGAATGACGCCGGCGACAATGGCAAAGATGCCTACAGCGTCTCGTCAGCAATCCAACTTGAGGGAGCACCTGGACCGGACGGCCAGGCGGGGAATGAAGCCTTACCGACAGCGAAAACGAATGCGATGCGTACCACGCGCAGGCTGAACATCATGTTTTGATGCAGCACCCATATCGGCGCGAGGAGCAGCAGCACGTCGAAGAAGATGCCGAACGAGGCTGTAGCGAGGTTGAGTCGATAGTTAGCAAGAGAGAGTTCCCATCTTATCTTTTTACGTGGACGACAAGGAAACATTGACTCCCAGGAGTTTGGTGCCCCGGATCGCCAGCCAGCCGGCCGGCACACGCGAAGCGTCCAGGTAGACACAAGAGGGCCGTGGTCCTCATGAGGCCTACAGGAAGCCCCCGACAACGCCTGCTCCGCCTTGGACCCAAACGTTTTCTTGGCGGTCTGCAGTGCCGCGATTGCGAGACGCCGCGTCCAGGGAGAAGCAAGCAAAGCCGGCGGCTAGGGACGGGAAGACTCGGAAAGGAGGAAAGGAAATGAGAAGAATGAGAAGACAAAACTTGCCGTGCACGTTGAAAAGCGCGGCTTCATGCTTCATGGTCATGCATGTTATGCCGCCTTTCTTGTTGATCCAGAGGGCCCTGCACGAAAAGAAAGGGGTTAGAAGTTGGATTTCTCCTGCACAAACGACTAGAAAGAGAGGGTAAAAAGACAGGAGGGGGGGGGGGGGGGGGGGGGGCGAAGAACATACACAACCGGATGGCATTGAAAACAGTACGTCAAAAACGACGCAATCGTAATCAGCACAATGCCCGTCGACAGCGCGTAGACGAAGAGCAGGAATCTTCCTTTGAGACAAAAGCGTTAGTACAGTCACATTCCCCTTCCTAAATCACAGCGGACGGGACAGGAGAGGCCTACTTTCGCGGTTCAGACGCGGCAGGAAGGCGGCGATGGAGAGGCGTATCAGGCCGCTGGCAACAAAGTACAGCAGGAGTCCGGATGGGATGATCTGTCTGGCGTCAGATTTAGCATACTCGCGGAGCGGCGTTCGGTCGTCTCGCTCACCTTCATGAGCGTCCGCCGGCTTGCTGGCGACACTTTGTCGCCGCGTTGGCCGGAGCCGTAGAAGGTGCCTGCGAGTGGGTTTTGGTGAGCCGAGAGATCCTTCATCTGGATGGATGGACAGGTGCTTCCACACTTACCCGAGAAGTCGCACGCCGTGAAGCCGAGGAGGAATATCTGTGTACCGTCGATTGTTATTTATCTGGCCATCCATTCCTTCCCTTCCTCCATCGATCCACCACCGCCAAAATTTGGTGCCCAAATAGGAAAGTAGCTCCAAACTCACCCACGCAACAACGGCCAAGGCATCATCCGCACCGGGGATGCGCAGCAGAAAGTAGCGCGCGTAGATGCGACACACCATCATGAAGCAGGACAAGGCAGCGAGCGAGATGAGCAGCTCGCGCAGGATGGTGGGCCGGTCGCTCGATCCGTCGGCCATGTTCGGCAACAACAACAACAACGAGCGGCGGCGCCGGGGCGAGTGAGTGAGTGAGTGGCCTCCCTCCCGCCGGCAAGCGGTAGTCCTGGCTGCTCCTGGTCCGCAATGTCTTGAACTCTGTGGGGATCGGACTGGATTGTCGGTGGGGCAACGGTGGAGCAGCTCTGGTTGAGTGGTGGATGGGGATTGTAGGGCTGAGTACCGCAGCAAGGCAAAATGAAGACGGGCACGCGCGATTGACAAACTGGCCGACCGACTCACTGACTGGTGCCGTTGCTGGCAAAGTTCCTGTAGAGAGTGGGTACATGACCGTGCCCAATGCAAACTCGACGTCTGTCTGCTACGGTACGGATGAAAAATGGTGCGAGACAAAGTTTGTGGTGATTAAGCTTTGCTCTCTGCAACGGCCTGCCGCTTCGGGACGGGATTGTTCTTTTACTTGCCGGCCGAGTGATCCGCTTGTTGTGCGTTTTGTTGGACGATTGGTTTCCTGGGGGTTTGCTGGTTTGTTTAGCTAGTCCCATCCGGCGTCATTAGTAGTCCTCCATCACAGCCCCGTGAGACATCTCAGACCCAATCCCAATGAATTGATGTTCTTCCGAGAGACCAGAGCTTCCAAACGCCGATGGAGATCGCATCAGCACGGCTCTTGAGCGAGGACAAGGGAAACTCAGGGATCCAGTGCCTCAAACAACGGGGAGGAGAGAAGGCCGAGAGACGGTGCATGAGGGCTTGCAAGTCTCGAACCAGGTAGATACCGACTGAGGCTGAGAGTGACTCGCAAGTAGTTGTTGAAGCAAAGTCCAATATCCGTGAAGCGGACCAACTCAGTCGGAACCTACCTCGCTTTTGGCACTGGTCAATGAGGAAATGCAACTTCTCATGATCATAGAGAGTTGGGTTCTCGAATAAACCCAGAGCTCTGACAATCAAAACCGAAGCGAATTAGATGAAATCACATCTTATCAGCTTGGTTTAGAGGTCAGAGGCCACGTCCGCGCGTCAAGCTTTGCCCTTTGCGTCGTCGTCGTCGTTGTTGTCGTTGGAGCGGACATCCCGGCCCGCGGACAAGTCCGCTTCCGCCTCACTGACTAAGGTGGGGTTCAGGGATATGACGAGAGACCAAGAACATGACTCGATCCCTGGAATCGATGCTTGCTAGTTGCGGAAGCTTGGTATGCTTATGCTAATGTACAAATTGGATTCGAATGCTGCATAGAAATCAATCGCTGAATGATGCCGAACTTGGAAAAGATGACGAGAAACCAATGCCGTACCAACCTACCCACTTTTTGAAACCCGTCCTCAGATGATGGCGACTCCGCTTTCCTCTTCTGGGAACACCACATGTCTTGCCTTTCTGTCCCCCGTCTCCAAATCCTGCTCAGTTGCAATGGCCAGGCCCGCGTCTACCGCAATCCCACAGGCTTCACAAGCGGCCCACAGCGCCTCGACTGCTTTGATGACCTCTTGCTTCCCTCTCGCAACGCTACACACAGACACGCGGACCTCTCTGCGGTTGCCAAGACGAGTGAAGACATAGGCGTCTTCTCGTTCGCCTTCGACTTGCTGCGCCGCTGAGGCTGTTGAAGGCAGGCGGATCCACTCGCCCGCGTCAAGACTCTCCTTGACCTCCCTCTCGCAGAAGCGGCGAATGTCGGCAAAGAGGCGCGCCTCCCGTTGTTGGCGGTCTTGTTCCTCCTGCTCGTCGCTTGCATCGCCATGGCCATCGGGAAGGGACACGACTAGTCCTGGGTCATCTGCACTGGCATCCAGGTCGAGATCTGGAATGCCGGCGTTGATTTGGTCGACGCCAAGTACAATGGCCGAGATCCAGAGAGCGCACTTCCTGATGTTGAATATTTTCCTGATGAGATCTGCGCCCTTGCTCGACCCTGTCCGCAGAGCAATGTACGTTGCCGCAGGCACTGATGCCTGCGCGACCCGCAAGAGAAGACTGATGGTTCGCAGGACATGTGGCAACTCAAGGAGTTGGGGGTGACTAGTTAGAAGCGCCAGCGGGCCAACAAGCACCGCGTCAAGGGAGGCAGCCAGCATGGCAGCTGCGATGGTGCAGGATCGGGGATCAGTAGCCGAAAAAGACATTGGCAGATCGGCGAGAAACAGTGCTGTGGCCTCCAGGATGGGGGCCGAGAAGAGTGACGATGCGATAATGCCGTCCTGCGAAAGTGACTGGGTGATGTAGGCGGGGAAAATGGCGCAAAGTAGGACATGGCGAAGAGTCGGGATGTACGAGGGCTTCAGCTTGGTCGTCGGGCCATGTTCGAAAGAATTCGAGACTGCCGCCTGGAACTGCGACACCAGGTACGGTTGCTGAGTGTCAAATGCGGCGCGCTCGGTGACCGTCTTGACGAACGTGACGAGCTGCTTCAGCGTCCGTGGGGTCGAAAGCTTGTGAGTATAGGACTTTAGACGCCCCACAACGTACGTCGGATCCGTAGCAGGAAGAGGAAAGACCGAGGAGTCGGTGAAGAATTTGTCGATAGGATGAATTTCCGATATGTACTGCTGCAGAAACTCGACAACAGACTGGACGAAGGCAACGTAGGATCCCTTCTCTTGCTGCAGCTCTTGATAATTCTTCTTCATGGCGTTCATCAGCTGTTTCAAGAGGTGACTAAACTCTCGACGAAGACTTGGAAGATCGCCGTGGCCCGCATGTATGGCTTCATCGTATGCGTCCCGCATGTTGGACAAAATCGTCGAGACCAGATTTAGACGTCGCTCACGGAGCTCGAACAATCTAATGTCGACACGACGGTCCGAGCCTTTCAAGAAGGGCAGGTTTCGCAAAAGGATGTGGTCCGGATCTGTGTTTACCAGAGCCGAGGTAAACCGGTGCTGAAATTTGAGCATCGACTCCCGCTCTACCAGAGACAGCATCCAACTGGTCAAAAAGTCCTGCTTGTGTTGTTCGTAGCTCGTCGAGTTTTGTTCCATCACTAGAGCCATGAAGTAAGGCCCGTACTTGCGCGTCTGTTCAGTGTCCTGGAGTTGACGCCACGAGTTTGCGCCGTAAGCATCCAGGTAGGTGTCCCATTCCTTTCTGCCAGTTCTCACCAATCGTCCGGCGAGCCTTGTCCAAGCCTCGACTGCCTTGGTTAGCAGTCTGTCATCGGGAGGAACGTCTGAGCCGAAGCAGGTCGAGATTAACTGCCAGAGCGAATCTTGCAGGAAATCAAGAGATGGGCCGCTCGATCCCTTGGCTTGCCGTGGAATCAATTCTTCATCCTCCAGTCCTGGCCAGTCTCCGTAATCTTGGCTGTCCTCGGTGGGTTGTTGAGATTCCGCGGAACTCTCGTCTTCTTTTTCCTGAAGAACCTGCATGAAAGCTTGAAATACTTCAACGACCTCCACCATGAGTGAGACGACGTCGGCGCTTTTGGCGTCAAACAACTTGAAAACATCCCAAACTGCAGAGTCCTTGAGGAATGCAGCAGCGATTTCGACGTCATGTGCAGCCGAGACTGCCGTCTTCAGTCCCACAACAGCGTCCAGGATGGTCGCCAGGATCTGGGTTTGGTTGGTCTTGATGGTCAGTTGCAAATGCTGTGGTGAGATGTGGTCATGTCCCTGAAACTTCATCGCTTCGAACTGGCTCTCGGCCTCGGACCTAGCGAGCCTGTGTTGGGCCAGATTCTGCTTGACGATGTCCGTGAACCATTCGGAGAAGGGCTCAAGAGCGGAAAGCCCCTCGTCTGTGGAAATTTGGAATCTGGCCAGGACAGACCAGGCTTTGACACTGAGTCGACAAGCTTCTCGATGCGATGCAGTCTGGTCCACGAGGTTGCGAAGGAACTTGAGGCCGGCCCTGGAGCTTGGAGGGGTAGCCCAGTAAAGCGTACAGAGCAAATCGTGTTGATTTCGAAGACCCTCCAGATCTTGTTGATGCAGTGCTTCCTCTTTTCGGTAGCTGCGCCTGTGGTTGGGAACGAGCCGCCATGACACATTGCGAATCTGCTTCTCGCTGTAGACACCTCGCAATGCCTTCAAACCAACAGCCAGGGTCTTGAGGAAGACGTGGAATGTCCTGTCATCTGGCTGGATGACGAGAGACGGATGTTGGTTGAGCATGTTGAGAAACCTAGCCGAGCCTCTGCTCTCTTCGTTTTGAAGGTTGCTGAAGCCTCTGTGCGAGAAAAAGTCGAAGACGGCTGTAAGCATTGGCTCGCATCGCTTCCAATTCCAGTTCTGGACCAAGCAATGACACCTGCAAAGACAGGCGCGAATGTATCCATTCACAGAAGCACCAGGCTGTTGTAATGTTCCAGAATACAGCTTCAAAGTCCGGTTCAGCAAAGGGATACCTACGGACCAATCTCCCTGAACAGCTTGATACCGGCGACCAGCTCTGAGAACACCGATGGTGTCGAACTCAAAGTACGGCAGGAGAGTGAATATGTCGTACCACGCGCGCTCGAAAGTTGCGACGTGCCGCGAGCTTTGGATAGGTGGCAGCAACTCCTCCCGTGCAAGGTCCCAAAGGGAGAGCTGCGGGATCTTTGCTGATTCCAGGATGTGTGCAGAAACAACGAGAGCCTCGATGGCCAAGCTGTCTTCATGAATGCCGCGTTCTCTGATCAAATGCCGTCGGTTGTCTTCGAGATACTTCCGGAGGTCACCCATACCGTGCTTCAAGACGGATTTGAGCAAGGAACCCATCAAGTCTTTGAAAAGAAGCTCCAAATCCTTCTTGGTGGGACTTTCGAGAGTGGCGCTTTCTGCGATTTGTAGAGTCTGGAATGCAATGAGACTCAGAAACATGGTTGCCCGGACGGTCATGTTTTGGTTGATCTGGCCGGAGGTCGCCATCTCTGGAAGAAACTTCGCGGAAGCCATCTCCACAAGATTGGACATGTGCAGGACAAAGGAACGGCGATCAACAGGATCCAGGAAGTAAAGGACCGTTGACACGAATCGCAAAACACTCCTCAACAGGCAGAGGCAGTCCACCAGGGAAGTGTCCTCTTCTTGTGAGCCGTCTTGACCTGGTCCTTTGGTTTGACCATGGCGAGTCATCACGGTTGACCATAGTGAGCCAAGATCAGATGACACTTCATCAGTCCATGCACCCCATCGATATACCTTCCCACCAAACGTGAACACATACGTCCTGGTCGGAGTATTCAAGTCACGATTTTTGATGTCAAGGGCTGCCTTCAGTTCTCCCCCGCCGATAAAGGTGCTTTCGTGGAAGAATGTACCCATTGACAACGGAAGGATATCAAAGTCTGTGGTGTATCGAGTTCCGAAGGGTCCAAGGCCTTCGAAGCGGTCAATCTCCACATTTTCGGCCTCAATGACAATGGGCTGCTCGTCAAGACACAAAGGCAGAGGTTCACTGGGTTGTCGGTATTCTCGCGCTTCTGTGTCCAAGCGTTGAGCTGGCCGCTTGACGCGTCCTTTGCGGAGTGGTCGCGCTGGCATTGGTCGGTCCAGCTCATGGCTTGGGCGAGCATCCTTGGACTCTTGGGCCTTTTCGGGACGACTCTGGCCTAGTGGGACAGGTGCTACCTCGTTTTTGTCTTCCAGGAATTTGGAAAGCTGGGGGTTTGCCACAGTGCTTCTGCTGCGTAAACCGTCGACAAAGTTGCGATTGAGCTTGGAGAGGTTCTTTTGAAAAGCTGCCGCTCGATGGCGCCTGTCGTAATCATTTTCAAGGCCTTCTAGTTGAGCAGTTCGGTAGCTTGGCTGTCTGAGGAGATGTCTTGATATCTGAAAACTATGGCCTTGGCGCTTCTGAGCATCTTGACGACTGATCGATACTTCCGGTTGAGTCACTGGGTGAACGGGTTTAAGCTGCATTTGCCGCATGCCTCGCTTGGATCTTTGCTGGGAAGAGGTCCCATTTTCTTGAATCCGAGGCCTGGGTTCGCTTGAGCCATGAGTGATTCTTTCGGGTGTTGGCAGTCGTTGTTGATGAGTTCCTTGTAAAGCATCGTCCAAAGTTTCAAAGTTGTCTTGTGCTCGTTCGCCAGATTCGGGTTGCGTAGATGGTCGAATCGTTCCGGCCCGCCATTCTCGTAGGACGCGGTTTGCATCTTCAGTGTCTGCGGCAGTCTGCAGCCTGATGTGTTTGGATTTCGGACTTCGCCTGCCCTTGTCAGGGCGTTGGCGTGCCTGACGTGCGGCAACGCGAAGGAACGCAGGCAGTTTTTCTGTCCCAGAAGTCTTGAAGCCAGGCGCATCTAGGACGCTCAAACGGGGAGCTTTTGGAGCCCTGGATTGTTTGGCTCTCGGTCGATTCCCGCCATTACTCGTTTTCTTCGAGGAAGAGACATGCGATCTCGCCGGGCGTGAAGTAGCTTCAGACTTGTCAAGGCGCAATCTTTTCCGCGAGTGCAAAGTGTCCGTCAATCTCGTCTGCTTCTTCCGCTTTGGCTTGTCCGAGGTGCGATTGCGCGGGCCAGAGGGCAGCATTGGATCAATCCAATCATGTTCTGGAACTTCAAAAGCCCCCTGAGAAAAGTCTTCAAACTCCACATCAGGCTCGGCATCGTCCTGTACGCCCGAGACCGAGACATTGGCGGCTGGCATATCAGCCTCTGATTCGTCCGAGAACAAATCTATAGTCCTCGCCTGCTCCGTCGCGCCAGCGGAGTCTCGCCCGGTCGATGTTTGTCGACGATGACCCGGGCGAGTAGTCGCTACTGATGTTCCTGTCCGCACGCTCGGCGTTCTGGAGAGCACTGATTTTCTCCTTGATGTCGGATCCCTTTTTCGTTCCTTTTCAGCTTGAGCCTGGTAGTCCAGTCTCAACCAAGAGGCTGGAAGGACTCCCTTGATACGCTTCTGCAACCGCCGGAATTGGGCCTCCTTGATGCTTTCGTTTTCATCCTTCTCCGATTCCGAGGAAGTGGCACTGATATCCGAGTGGTGGCTACGTCGTCTTACATGTCTCCGGGGCGATTCGTCCTCAGAATCTGATCGCACGACTCTCCTGCGAGTTGGGGCTCTAGTTGATGAAGACACTGCTGGAGTTGGCGGCTGCTCTGGAGTTGGTGACCGTAGCACTCTGAGCCGATTCCGAGCTTGGGGAACTACGGGCACTGGCGGGGTTCGCGATGGTGGCGGCGACGGAGGAATATCGAATAATTGAAGGTCCGCATCTTCCACATCGAGAGAGGCTCGGGGCTGTTCAGGACCACTGCCACCGCCACCATTCTTCCTCGAGTAAGTTTGGGCGGTCTTGCGACGCTTGGCGCCCTGTTGGACTGCACCAGCATGCTTTCGTTGGACCAAAACGGAAAGGTCGGGAAACTCATCGCTGTCGCTCAAGGCATTATCATCCTGTGCGGGCGCTGCTGACTCATCGCGCGGAGATCTCGTCGTCGAGGGGCCAGGCGGAGGCGAAGACGGGATTGCAGTCTGCGAGCTGCCGTGGAAACTGCTCGACTGGGTGTGATCGACTACAAAGTTTCTGTCCTGGGTGTTTTGACCCTCATTGTGGCGATTTTCATCATGCTGGTGTCTGGCTTGCTGGGCTGCGACTTTGACTGGTCTCAATCCTCGGGCTCGGAGCGATTGCCTGTACTTTTCGCCTTCCAATAGGTAGGGGTGGAGTTGGATGGGATTGCGTTTCCGCAAAGCTCGTCCAATTCGCGCCAGCTCAGAGTCATTGATATTTTCCTCCTCGGGCGAAATCGAGACCGGTGGCTGCCGCCTCGGAATGACAACCTGGACAGTCTGCCTTGTGCGTGAAATTTCCTGACTTCTCACCTCGGCGGGGCCCTCGAGTTCTCTGAAGTCTGGCGGCGATGACGGTATCTCGGCGAGCGATTCCGACCTGTCGTGCGCTGGCAGCGACGAGGATATCTGCGCTCCAGTCGGCTGTCCAAGCCAGTCATCTTGCAGTTCATCGACGTCATCGACAGGTACTGCAGGCGAAACGACCCGGATGAGCGTCCCATCGCTATCGTCACTGGCCGGTAGTCTCTGAGAGGAGGAGCTCCGGAGAGCGCCGAGAGCAGAGAGGCGATCCCGCGTCCCAACATTGTCGTCTGTCCTTGTGACTTCCGCCTCCGAAGCATGCGACTTTTGGCTTGCAGCTAGAGCCCTTGTCGTTGGTGGTGCCCTGGGGTCTCCATCTTCCCTCTGCACTTTTCCATCTCGACTTTCTTCTGGCTGCGTCTGCGATGTGGCGGGCGGATTGGAGATCCTTGCATTTGGATTGAGGAAATGGCGCGCAGTAGTCTTTGGGTCCTCCTGGGCAAGTTCATCCTCGCTACCCTCATCATCATCCTCGGCAGCCTTCTTGTCCTGGGACGTTCGACCGGGTGCGTGGCTGGTGGCGGTCTCCGAATTTCCTACGTTGGCTGGCCTGTCTTGGGTCACCGGGGGAAGTGCAAGCGTTTCCTGCGAGTCGAATTCGTCCTCTTCATCCGAGTCCTGGACGTAACCTCTGGTGCGCCATAGGGACATTGAGAACTTTTGACATAGCGGTGCGAATCTGCGGCAATGTTGTCTGAGTATGCCTGCGATGTTGTTCCGTCGACCGGGGCACGCGTCGCGCGTCGCTTATCGCTCGATAAGCGCGTCACGGCTTACTAAGCCTTGGCCTGGCCGGTTTGGCTCCGGGTTCGCAGCAACGAACTCAAGAACGTCCGTTTCTCTTTATTTGCTATTCTGTCGTTTGCCAGTCTTCACAAAATGTCGGCGAGGGGCAATCTCCAAGGGCTTGTCGTGGCGACCGTCGTGGGCATCGTATCTGGTACCGTAGTATCAAATGGCTTTTTCGAGCAAGACTAATGGAAACAGGCGTATACATTTGGAAGCCACTCCTGGAGCAACAAAAACTTGAGAGGGAATTCAAAGCAAAGAAGTAGGTTTGACTGGATGCATTGTCTGTGAAGCTTGAGTAACATTGTGTAGCGGCGGAGAGGCTCCCAAGAGCGCGGACGATGCCACAACCAAAACTGCAGCAAATACAAATGGCTCTGAAAAGGCCAATGGCAAAGGCGAGTCCTAGCTACGTATCAGGGCTCTTATCAACGACAAGACTATGAAATGAAGAATCTTCCCGGAATTATCGAGAGTGAAAATCAGCATCAACCCTTTCACGAGCTTCCGAGGTGAAGTCCTGAATGGTTGATATTTGATTTCGTCAAGTACTGTTTTCTTCTATGCGTTCCTAGATCAAATTCTAGCGTAGAGATAAAGAATTGGTCTGGTGCAGCACCAAAATCGATCAGGCGGCAATGACCGTAGTTACACAAGGAGGCCGCCGCTTAGCACTTCAAGCCACTATAAAAACACCGCTTCTTATCAAAGCTATTCTTCACTTCTCAATCTTCAAGCTTCTGACAATCTGGACTGGGCAACGGCCGACTTCTCTCACTTCTGATGTATTCCAATCACACTTCATACATGTCGAACTCAGCCCCAGACTCTCAACAACATGAGCATGATCCAGGCAGCGAACAGACTGGCCAGAAGATGCAAGATTCTTCAGCCACTTGTCGACCTGCAGGATCCGAGGAAATTGTGCCATTTGATTTCCAACTGTTTCCGGACGACCCTGAAGTCCACGACGCCGCCGGGAAAATTGGCCGAGAGAGATGTCGAGATGTGGATTCGAATTCGAATGTGATGGAGAATCGTCTCCCACGTGGCTTCCAGTCAGGAACCCTCCCAGGGAGCGAGATCAAGTTCGACCTCAAGGAAGATATCATCTCAGTCCACGCAGGTGCTTCTCAAAAGCGCTTGTCGACCACGGAAGCCGAAGGAGGGGAGCCCAGACCATTTTGTGATTGCTGCAACCCTTCGCCGCAGCAGCAGCGGTAGCGACACCTCGGTTGTAGCCATGGCAGCAGGATCGGAATCGACCATTTCCAGATATAAGCTCGACCGCTTGGTCCAGATCAATGGCGCCGAAGTACCCAAAATTTATGGGCTATGCGGGTTGAAGACATGTGCCACCCAGTCAAGACAGGAGGTTGCGGCTTTTCCTTCGCTTTCTTTCAGTAGCATTTTGCAGTGCCAGCTCAGTTTTGTGCGTTTCCATTTTCAACGACGAAGTATTTTCCGGCCTTCTTTTCCGCATATCCCAAGACATCCCAGTCCTCAGCTCGTTTGGTCACGTCGTCCTCTTCCCTTTCTTTCGTTATGACACGCTTGTAATGCTCTCCCTTTACCTCCTCTTGTGCCAAAGCTTCCTTGATAGCTGCCGAGTGTAGTCCAATTTCGGATTCCACCTCAGCCGGCTTGGTTTCGTCGCGAATGGCTCGTAGAGGGGAAACACCCTCCGTATCGATCTCCTGTATGGCACGGACAAAGTGCAGTTGTGACCGGAGAGTGGCCAGCATGCTTTGCTCTTCTGCAGCGTCTTTGGGTTCAGGAAGAGCGGAGAGACGGAGCAGATGGCGCAATTGCTCGGGCGTTACGGTTGGAGCGGCCGCAGTCTGCGAATCAGTCGGCAGAAGGGATTTGACCGACCATGTTGGCTTGGCCAGAAGTTCATCAATGTCTCCAATGGCGTTGTGCGATGACGAGCGGCGATTGAGGGATGCGCAGAGAGATGAAGGCAGAGCTTTGGCGGCACCACTTCTTGCGCGACTCACGCTACGAAGGAGAGCTGGGAGCTTCAGCATTGGTTTAAGGTGTTGTATTTAGTGGTGGCTCGTTGCAAGAGAAGTCCAATGCGATAGCGCAACCCCCTTCAGCTTCGAGTGAGCATCAGAAGTTGTTGATCGGTGGAAGGAATTGAAGTCGGACACTGACATGGTACGGCGATTCCGAAAAAGGAAAGGTCGGCAGTTATCGATACGTAGTCTTGGCTTCTTGGCGCGTCTTGAATGCGGGCTGGCTGCGTCAGTGCGTGGGCGGCGCAACAGCTGCCGCCTCGTACTGCTTGGTACAGCCAACTTTCCTCCTCATAATCCCTCCAACGCTCACTTCACAAACACGTTCCCCATTTCCTCCACACACCGTTCACCGTCCCTAACCCGCTACTTCATTCGATCTTTGTGAGATTTCAGTATGGCCTCGGCGGATCCCAGGGTATTGCTGCAGAAGGTCAGTCGAAGCACATGGCCCCGCGATTGAATCTCCCCGGTGCTAACACATCATCTAGGCAGAGAAACAGGCCGCATCGGCCGGCTCCGGCTTCAGTTTCTTTGGAGGTCGCTCCGACAAGTACGAGGCCGCAGTCGACCTTTACAAAGAGGCTGCGAATGCGTTCAGGATTCAGAAGCAGGGTCCGCTAACGTCATCGCCATTCTGAGACGATCAACGTGCTGAGAGCTACGTTATAGGCAAGGAAGCCGGTCTGGCTTTTGAACGCGCTGCCGACATCCAAGCCGACCCAAGCAAATTGAACGAACCCGACGATGCGGCAAACACGCGCGCCGACGCTGCCAATGCGTACTGGAAATCCGACCCCGAGGATGCCGCCCGCTGCATGGACCAGGCCATAGAACACTACGTGAGGAAAGGCAACTTTCGGCGGGCGGCCACTGCGAAGCAGAAGCTGGCCGAGCTGTTCGAGGTTGAGGTCGGTGACCAAAAGAGAGCGCTTGAGCAGTACGAGTGCGCTGCGAGCTGGTACGAGGATGACAGGGCTGAGGCGTAAGTCGACATCCCCAGCTTGCCGTAATGAGTACTCATGACGCATCCTAGCTTGGCCAACAAGATGCTGCTCAAGGTTGCAGACTTGGCAGGTCTCGAGGGAGATTACTACAAAGCCAGCGAAATCTACGAGAAGGTGGCTCGTTCTAGCATCAACAACAACTTGATGAGGTGGTCCGTCAAGGAATACCTCTTCAAGGCTGGTATTTGCCAATTGGCGACCAACGTATGTCATCTGGCAGAGTTGCATTTGCAGGTTTGCAAACTGACTTAACTCACAGGACTTGGTCGGTACCAACCGAGCCATGGAACGGTTCCGCGAGATCGATCACACTTTCCAAGCTCAAAGGGAGCACCAGCTGCTTGTCGACCTCATCCAAGCCCTTGAGCAGTCTGACGAGTCTGCTTTCTCCGACAAGCTCTTCCAATTCGATCAGCTGTCGACGCTGGACAAGTGGAAGACGACGCTCCTCCTGCGGGTGAAGAACAACATTCAGGAGGAGGAGGAGGACTTTTCTTAAATGACAAGTAGAAGCGTGGTTGGGCGCAGCAAGAGGGCGATGTATTTTCTCACTCCATATCAAGGCAATTGTGCCTCCTCCCTCTGCTTGGGATTATTGATGGCGTTCCTTAATGATTATCCTACAACCTACACAGACCAATGAATGCCATAGGGCGGTGTATTCCAATATTCAAATGATCATGTGAATCTAATCATTTCTCATTTCAACTCAGATCACTGTTGAGAGACTCAGGAAAAATGGCTGAGGCCACGCACGTGAAACCCTGCTTATGAACATGCTGATGAACATCCTTGGACCCTGGAATTCGGGCACCTGCCAAGCCCTCTACGTCATCGGAGTGCCGGTGCGTTCCTGCATCACACACCAGGTGTTCACTTCGACCTTGCATCGCACCATCTAGAAAAGGTCGCGGAGCCTTCCTCGACCCAGTTTGTCCAAGGGATGACCCACCGGCTTCCAGGAATACCAAAGGTGTAAATTCGGCCACACTGACGACCATCAATCCCCAATCATCACCATGTCGAAGAAGTTCGCAGAGAAGATGCCGTGGTCCCACGGCAAGGACCAAAAGAAAGCAGAAAACGAACAGAGCTTGACCACCATCCTCGACACGCCAGAGCTGCGCGGCGATCTCACTCTTCTCCTGGCCAGCTGCACGGAATCCATGCGCAAGACCATCACAGATGCCTTTGAGGTGCAGTTGACGGGCGGACCCGATCCCACAGCAGCCCAAGCGCAAGACACCAAGGACGAAAAGGCTCAAAAGAAGGCTGAAGCCAATCCGGCAAAAGCAGCCGCGGAAGCCGCCGAGCGCAAGCGCAAAGAACGCGACAGGCTCGAGAAGGAGTTGGCGTCGCCCAAGACGCAAGAGCTGAAGCTGTCGGCGCTGGAGTTCTTCGAGGAGTGGCGCGAGATGGTGCTGCACCGCGTCGGCGAGGCGGTCAACGCGCAGGAAACGGCGCAGGGGGCGAAGAAGGAGGCAAAAGGCCATGCGGAACCGGAGCGTAAGACGCAAGAGAGGGAACTGGAGCCGCAGGACGGCGACCAGCCGGCGGCGTCGGTGCTCAGTCAGTTGTACCCGCCGCAGGAGACGGCGTTGGCGCGGCTGCCGAAGGAGAAGCGCTTGCTGGTGTTGCACTCGCTGCTGCTTCTGCTGTTGAGCTTGGAGCACTATTCGAGCCTCTCGCGCGTCTTGTTGTTGCATGTCACTAGCAGTTTGAAGCTGGACCTCAAGCTGCTGACGGAGGATGAGGAAAAGATTGCAAAGGGGCTGTTGGAAGCGGCGAATGAAATGTCGGCGGATGAGGAGACGAAGAAGAAGGTGGACGACAATGCTACGAGTAGGAAGTGGAAAGTTGGCATTGCGTCGGTAGCTGGAGCAGCCGTGATTGGTCTGACTGGAGGGCTTGCTGCTCCCCTGATTGCTGCCGGTATTGGTAAGTCTCGTCCCGTCACAGAGGGTTACAAAAGAAATGGCGACTCCAAGACGGTGCGGGGTGTCTTTGAATGCTCCCTGTAGCTATGCTTCACGAGCTCAAATGTCCAAGTCTTTCGGGACCAAGGTATTTGATCACTCCCCATGTACACGTATCTTGACAACTCGCCAAACGACGAAGTCCAAGAACGCAACTACAAGGAGCATTTGAGCACCCCACCCCGGAGTTGCCATTTCTTTTCCAGCCCTCTGTGCCGCCTGACTTTGCAAGAATAAACAGGCTGACAGATGAGCAGGCACCGTCATGGGTGGTCTTGGCTTGGGCGCCACTGCTGCAGCTGGATATCTGGGCGCGCTTGCATCCAGCGGAGTTCTCGTCGGTGGTCTCTTTGGGGCCTATGGAGGCCGCATGACGGGACAAATGATGGACCAATATGCCAAAGAAGTCGAAGACTTTGGCTTCATGCCAATACCCAAGCACAAGCGACCAAAAGACTCGGAGAAGGACTATCGACGACTCCGCGTTGCCATTGGCATCTCTGGCTGGTTGACTTACAAAGATGAGGTTGTCGAACCATGGCGAGTCCTCGACGCCAGCATCGAGGGATTCGCCCTGAGATATGAGTTGGAAACCATGCTCAACCTGGGTACTGGACTAGTCGGCATGGCCAAAAGTGCAGCTTGGAATGTTGCAAAGAGTGAAGTCATCAAGCACACCGTCTTTGCCAGCTTGGCGGCAGCTCTCTGGCCCATCAGCCTGCTCAAGATTTCACGCGTCGTCGACAATCCGTTCAGCGTCGCAAAGTCGCGGTCCGACAAAGCTGGCCAAGTGCTCGCGGACGCGCTGATCAACAAGGCGCAGGGCGAGCGGCCTGTGACTCTAATCGCGTACTCTCTGGGCGCACGTGTAATCTACTCGTGCTTGCAATCTTTGGCGGACCGCAAGGCATTTGGGCTCGTCGAGTCCGTCGTCCTCCTCGGAGCTCCCACGCCCTCGACGGCAGCCGAATGGCGCAGAATGCGCACCGTGGTCAGCGGGCGCGTCGTCAATGTCTACTCGACCAACGACTACATCCTGGCCTTTTTGTACCGCACCAGCAGCGTGCAGTACGGCATCGCGGGGTTGCAAAAGGTCGAGTGCGTCAAGGGCGTCGAAAACGTCGACGTCAGCGACATGGTCAGCGGACACACCGCGTACCGCTATCTGACTGGCCGCATCTTGCGCAAGATAGGATTCGAAGACGTCAACCTGGCCGAGGTGGAGAGGGAGGAGCGAGAGATGAAGGAGCTCGAGGCCAAGGATGCGAAGGAGAAGGAGAAGAAGAAGGGCAAGACGGATGATGCGGAGAAGGAAGCTGCGGAAATCGAGGAGCAGGCCAGACAGAAGAGCAAGATGGGCAAGGTGGAGCATGCGACTGAGAAGATGAAGTTGGGTGGGAAGGGCGCTGAGAAGGCAAAGTGAGCATGAATGGCAACGACAGCAGGCAATAAAATGGGAGCTACTCCAGCAACATGTAGTAGGTATGCAATGCAAGGTGGCACGATAGTTTCGGCCTGGTGTTAAGAATTCAAGACCTGGAGGGAAATAGGGAGCATTCGTACACCCGATGAAGTGTAGCTGGAAGCATCCAAGTCAATACAGGGAGCAGTCGAGCTCCCAGGACACTGGCTATGAGGAACAATCGGATGATACGCACAGGAATTTACGTTTCTTTTGACAGCCGCCATGGTGGTTACATGAGGACGTCATCCCCGCTAAATTTGAACACCACGCGAGCCCCCTGTTTCTTCAAACACTGACACCCCTTTGATCCGAGTCGACCGTCATCCAGATAAGATGAAGAAATGCATGGAACATGACAATGACCCAGCAGAACAGCCATTCAAGCCCTGTGATGCGATATCGTGTCCATCTTGGATGCTGCATGCTCGTAATCACGCGGCGATGATCATGATGAAAGTGTCAATACTTTGTGCGCGCCAAAGACACATGGACCACGGGATGGATGCAGTAGGGACACATGTGACGTGGGCGAAGACGACGGACAGCGTTACGGCGTCGGCCAAAGCAGCCAAGGGAGTCGTTGGTCTGTAACGTGTGGTGCGTGGCTTCGGTCAAGGGGGTGGTGGAGGTGGATGCGGAGAGGTGGCTGGTGCTGGCGCGCGCGTTTTGTCGACAGGGAGCTGGGTCCGTGTCATCCCTGATGGTCTGAGCAGAAACCACCTCTCCGCAAACTCGAGGACGTTTCTCCTCTAAAATACGGACAGCTATCATGCATTGCTAAATCAGGCCGCCCTTGGTATTCAGCGTCATTCCTTTCTTCTTTTCTTCGTGTCTTTATTGTCCTCACTGTCCTTCCATTGCTTCTCCTTTGTTGCGCCCCCTCGATGCGAAATCCCCACTTCTGCGCCCAAGCTTCACCGTGACAGCGGTCTCACCTGCCAACACCGTGATCTTCTCTGGTTTGGCCTTGCTTTCAGGAAAGAACGAGGCGCCCTCGGGCTCGGTGGTTTTCTGGTGCGCTGAAATGTTCAGCACGCTCGTCTTTGGTCGCCTCATACCCACATTACCTTGGTACGATGGGCCGCAAAGACCAATGCCAACATGTCCTTCTCACCGCTCCACCAGACCGTTATGAACCCGGCCTTTCGTCTCACCCCCGCCTACTCGCCATTCGTCAAAAACGGAACCCTAAGATCGCCCTACAGGGCCAGCCGATCCGACCTCATGCTATCCCTACGCCAGGTCATTGGCACCACGGCCTCTTCTGCAAATGCCTTTGACAGCCTTCCTTCCGAGCGTATCTTTGCCTTTACTGCCGGCGCCGCCGCCGTCGTGGTCTCCGTCGACGATGACTTGAACTACAAGCAACGTTTCTTCCGCGCCCGGCCCTCCGCCACTGCTGGAACCCAGACTCCTTCGGTATATGGCACTTCGACTCCATCCCACAACAGCAGTCGCACCGCGGCTTCGCTGCGAGACGCAGGCGTAGGCGTTTCTCACTACGGATCTCCAGGAAGCGATTGGGCTGATTCTCCAGGCGGAAAGTCTTTGACGGCAAAGGACCGGATAAAGGCGGCAACATGTGTATCTTTCAGTTCGGATGGAAAGTTTCTGGCGGTTGGGGAGGTGAGAGCATTCTGAGCGGGGGCGTATTGCCCGAAACTAATGTTTCGCAGACTGGCTACAAGCCCCGTGTTTTGGTCTTTTCCACATCCCCGGATGCCTCACCCGACGCACCCGTTACTTCCATGGTTGAGCATGCGTTTGGCGTGCGCGCTGTAGCATTCAGTCCCGACTCAAGGTACCTGGCCAGCTTGGGCTCGGCAAATGACGGCTTCCTCTACATCTGGAGCATCAATCCTCGGACAGGAGCCGCCATCCTCCATTCGAGCAACAAGTGCACGAATCACATCAACCGGATTGCCTGGCTTGGAAACAGCCTGGTGATTGTGGGGACGAGGGTGGCAAGAGTCTGGAGAATCGACGAAAGCGAGCATCCACAGCATGCAAAACCAAGACAAGGCGACGTCAATGTGTTTTCGAACGCGTTTCACAAGACTCTGCAGGGCCGAAACTGCGTTCTTGGATCTTTGGTCGAGGCCAACTTTACATCAGTAACACCCGTTTCGTCATCCATGGCCGTGGTCTCGACTGACAGGGGTGACATTTGTCTGCTGGACGACTCTGAAAAGTCTCAAAGGCTGTACAGGGTGGCGTCTGTCCCGTTTGGCGTGTCCGCGCTAGCCACCGACAATGGCCTGCTGCACGTCGGCGGCTTCAATGGTGAGCTGAAGACGTTTGAGATCAAGCAACTCACAGACGTCTCTACCCCTCCCCCTTCTCCCGTGCCGCGGTCCGATTCTCCTACTTCTCCATCCTTGAAGAGCGGCGACATTCCCTACATTATCGCAATTGCACCAATTGCAATTAGACCCGATCAAGCAGCTGGAATTTTGATCACGGTCGACTCGAGGCGCGCCATCCGCTTCGTAGAAGTCAACCGTGACGAAGAGAATTCTTATTCCACCACATCACCAACTGGACTACCAGCCCAAGGAGAAGGCGTCTTGGGCGTACATTCTTTATCATCTCCTAATCGTTTTGAAGCTTCATTTGTTACTTGGTCGGCCGACGGAGTGGTTAAATTTTGGGATTCGGATGGACACTTTAGAGGCGATATTTTGACGCCTTTGGAGCAGATTGAAGGTTGCGAGGAGCCCAATGAGCTGAAAAAGGTCCGGAGTACTCCCAGCGCAAGCTTCATTGCCGCCGGCGACAAATATGGCGTGCTCAGGTAAGTGAGTTCTGGCGAAAGAATGGCCGAAGTTACTAATTAATCTCAGTGTGACTGAAGGCGAGACTAGAAAGGTTGTCAGCAGCCTCAAGGCGCACTCTGCCGAAATCACAGACATTGCCGTCTTTGATGGAGAAGTCCCGCTTATTGCCACGGCTGCAAGAGACCGGACCGCCCAGGTCTTCCAAAAGAAGGGCGAAAAGTGGGAGCTGACACAGACGCTTGACGAACACGTAGGAGCTGTGACAGGCCTGCTGTTCTCCAGAGATGGCCAGCGTCTGCTCTCCCACTCTACAGACCGCACAGTAGTGGTCAGGGACTACCTTGCTCGGGAGCAAGGCGGCGCGACCATGGCCGCCTTTCTGATTGCTCGCACCATTACGCTCAAATCCACTCCGGTGTCTATGGTATTTGACGGAGAAAATGATCATGTGCTGGTGGTGTCTACTATCGATCGGCAAGTCCACAAGTACGACGTCCGCTCTGGACAGCCTATTGGCTGCTTCAAGGCGTCTGATTCCGATGGGGGCGAGTCGGTCGTCTTTTCAGACCTGGTTCATTTCACGACTGCAAAGGGCCAGAATGTCATTGCGGGTGTGTCGAGCACCGACAAGTCCATCCGACTCTATGACGAGAGCGGCACCCTCTTGGGCCGCGACTGGGGCCACACTGAAGGCGTCACGGATATCGCTCTCGTAACCGGTAAAGGCAGTCAAGGCGATGATGCGGAGCAATCGCAATGCCTCGTGACAGTTGCCGTGGACGGGACCATTTTTGTGTGGAATCTCGACTTCAAGTCTCCGGGCCACGCGCTCAACCGTAGCAACTCCGACCTCACCAAGCACCTTGACCTCGCGGGTGTTTCCACTCCTGATAAGGGCAACAGCCTCCTTTCCAACCAAGCCCCCCTCCGGCGCGTCCTTTCGCAGTCCGAATTGGCCAAATACCAGCGCCCCTCGAGCTCGCACGGCAGCGAAGATGGCACCCCCGATTCGACGCCCGTCGCCGTGTCGGTAACCACGCCTACAGGCAGCTCCAAACGCTCGCCTCCTACCCTCCGCAAACGCCCCTCGCGCATCAACGACTCGACGCCGAAACTCGAGCCCTCGCCTCTCGCGAGCGGCAGCGGCAGCGGCAGTGGCAGCGCAAAGTCGCACGCCCTCCGCGTCCACACGTCGCGCCGCAACCACGCTCGCGACTCGCGCTCGCCGTCTCCACCCAGCCCCAGCCGTGCCGGCCTCCCCAGTCCACGGCTCCCGCAAAGCCCGCGCCACGGTGGTGGCAGTCCGAAGCAGCAGCAGCACAGCCCCAAGCACCACGCGAACCGCTCGCCCAAGGGCAGTCTCGCGCACCACGCGGCGCACCGGCGGCCGTCGTTTGGCGGGCCGACGGCGGCGCGCATGCACAAGAGCAGGAGCCACGCCAGTCTGCGG
Source organism: Phyllosticta capitalensis (assembly GCF_038381095.1). Taxonomy (NCBI): domain Eukaryota; kingdom Fungi; phylum Ascomycota; class Dothideomycetes; order Botryosphaeriales; family Phyllostictaceae; genus Phyllosticta; species Phyllosticta capitalensis. The sequence continues at coordinate 3,999,535 of NW_027117439.1, forward strand.
GAGCAGAGCGCGGCGGTGCCGTCGTCGTCGTCAAGTCACCACGCTACCGCTTCCAGCACCAGCAGCAACATCTCTACTCACGGTGGCCTCGCGCAGTCGACCGAGAGCCTCTGCAAAAGCCTGCGCGCATGGCGCAAGAAGGTCAGCTCGTCGCCGCTCTCGTCGGCCGACGCGTCCGTCTCGGCGGACTTGACGCGCGAGCTGGAGCGCGAGTTGGCGCTGACGGTGCGCGTGGTCGAGGGGCGAGGTTTTGGCGGGTCGGGGTCTGGGGCGAGGGATAGAGTGGAGAGAGAGGGCTCTGAGGGGTTGGAGAAGGAGAAAGGCAGGGATAGGGATAGGGAGAGGGAAAAGGAGAAGGAGAGGGAGAGGGAGAGGCACAAGGACGGCATTGACGAAGCGGCCATGGTGCGCCTGCTCGACGCGTACAGCGAGCGGCTCGTCCGCGTCCTCGAACAGCGGATTGAGAGCCGCGTCGACGAAGTTGTCGGCCGCAAAAGCACGGCGGCGGAAAAGGACACGACGGAGGTGGCTGAGGCTTCTGACGTCGACGAGGACGACGTAGAAGCGGAAGCGGATACAGCGGTCGTAGACGACGCAGACGACGACGACACGAGAGCGCAGCAGCCGCAGCCGCAGTAGAATTACGGACGACAATTGGATAGGTCTGGGAGTGGCAGGGCAAAGGCGTGCTTGCGCCTCGGCTTGTTGGAGTTTTTTGCGCTGCTCTTGGTTGCGGTGGTGGTCGTGCTGCCGCTTTTTATTTCTGGTTAAAAGAGTTGGGTAGACGAAGAACCGAGCAGCAAGGGATGGCGTTGGCGTTTTGGATATGCGAATGAAGGGTGAATTGGTGGTTTGCATGGACGGCATCCAATCAGTACTCAGTCGGAGGGTAGGGTAGCATTAAAAAATTACAGTAGGTAGGTAGGTCTAAGGGTCCGGGGATACGTAGGTAGGGGGCAGACGAACAGATGGGTATTCCCCATCCCTTCCACTCACAAACCAATATCCCCCACCGCCAGACCAAATATCCAACACCTCAACACCACCGGACAGTATTTCCAAGTTTCCCCTCGATCAATTCTTCTCACCGTGATGACCTTCGACTGACCCCGCGAGTCATGCCCCCCCATCAACTGAATCGCGCTCGCTCTCCCGCATCCCCGTCCCCGTCCTTCATCCCCGGTGCCCCGGTCGTCGTCTCTGGCTGGGCAGATGCGCGCGGACGGCGGGAACCAGGCGTGCCGCATGCTGCCCAGAGAGGCTTCCGTCCGTCCGGTATCTACAGTACGTACATATCGCGGCAAAGCTTATTGGTTGTGCGTATCATTGGCTGCGTTGCCGGGGCGCCAATGATTTGACGAATCGTTGGAGGTTGAGAAAGGCGAAGGATGAATGGCAGGCAACCCAAGTTTTTTTTTTTTTTTTGGGGGGGGTGGGGGGGCGAGGTCCGAGGTGACGGGACCTCACTGCCAGTAGTAGTGGCAGCTTGAGACGTGGATGGATGGACGGAGGCAGTGGTGTAGACGTGGTAGTTGGTACCTAGGCAGCTGCATGTTTTTGCGTTTAGAGGTGAGTAGTGTGGACGCGTGGGTGGTGCATATCGCCGAGCTTTGTGCGCAAGATGAATATGCCTAGTCTCGCGTGGGTGAGGTGGTCTGCAGAAGGTCGTGCATACAGCATATGTATGTATGTATTCTGCAAACATACTACTACCAATTACCATGCCCTTGCGCAGGCTAGGTACGTATGTGGGATCTGCGACTACAACAAGCCAACAAGGTAGGTACCCAAACCACAAAAAATTAGTTGTGAGGTCGCGTCCATGTCATGGAGCTGCTGCTGTGCCGCACAATGGTATACGCGAAATGGGCAAACTGTGGGGATGGTGCGGCGTGGGGGTGGAGACGGCACTCTGGACGAGGAAGGTGGAGGGTGACGAATGAGCGGAATGACGATTTTCGCTTTCTGGTTCGCCGTTCGGTTGACAGCAGCAACTGCCGGCCGGCGGGAACTGCATGTGCTCGGTGATGGTTCCAGAGGGGGCTTCGCTTCAGGGGTAAGATGGCGCAACACAAGTTACACACCGATGTGGGTTATAGGTCGGGGAATTATTTTGAAAATTGTTTTGGTCTCTCGGTATAAAAGATTGTTTATGGTCCGTCGTGTCAAGTCCCGGGCGTGTTTACTAGGTAAGGTAAGGTAGCAGTAGCACGTACTGAAAGCTTCGGGGATTTATGTTGGTGTTGTGGTTTTTCAGGGTCCTAGGTACACCCTCAGCACCTGCCAATGCTTCTTCCAGCTGTATCCGGTGATTCCCATGCGTCCTAAATATCCCGTCATTTGGCAGAGGGCAGTCGGCTCTTGTTGCTTCGTAGTGGTCCTACTGTCCAACAATCCCGTCCAGCAGTGACCAAAATCGGGCCTCTGGATCTGCGTTGCGACATGTCAAAGCCAAGAGCATGGAAACCGATTCTGGCAAGTGGATGCGGAATTTCCCATTGTCGTCGCACGCGGTGAGCATCACGAGAATGGTGATTGGAGGGCTTGAAGGAGCTGGCGTTGGCGGGATGGGCCGCCGAAGCATTGGACGATGGATGGCAGGTCACACGGCACAGGGTCTGGACTTGGACTCGAGTCAATGGTGATGGACTGATGGTGAAGAAGAGAGATGAAGACGCCAGGAGGTCGGACGGTCTGGGGAGAGGCCCCGAGGCTCGCGAGGGGCAACTGGCAATGGAGAGGGACGATCGCGAACTACACTGGCCAGATGTCGGTTTCGGCGTTGATCAGTCCAGCTCAAGGGTCTCGTCATGTTTCCCAACAACTTTTTGTCGACAACAAGAACAAGCACACGACGTGGGCAGAGAGCAGACGACATGATCGGAAAAAGCTCGCGGCCGAATTTGGACGAGGCCGAGGAATTCAGTCGTAGCCAGTGGCGGAGCGGACGAATAAGCCGTGGTTCAACAGCAGGTGGGGCCCGAGAGCGAAAGCGGCGCGCCCTATACTATCTCGCAGACTCCGGACACCAGGAATTCTGAAGTAGAAGCTGTAGCTGTCGGCGGAAGGGAACAACCAAGCCAGCCAGCCTCAACCATGGCTCGCCCTCCTCCAATGGCACCAACTGCGGCGTCCTCCCCCGCATTTGAGGCTGACATTGGCAGATGAACACCCTCCACCATCCTTCTTCCTGTGCTTATAGCCATGCTCTTCGCTGTACCCTCTGATCTCCCTTCCCCAATCCACTCGTCTCCCTCAGGCCAACAATAAATATCTCCCTGCCCTGCCCTGCCCTGCTCTGCTCTCTGCCCTGCGCCGCAACATTCATCACCACCCAGTCCACCCGATCAACGGCCATCCGATCTTTCCACTCTCCTTCGACTCCGACTCCACCTCTCGGCCCAACTTGAACCCTACATATACCTCACGCGCCCTCCCGAACGCCTTGCCTCTTTCACCCAAGCTCCCGCCTGTCTCTCCCCTCCCGCTCCAGCTCCAGCTTCGCCATGTCTGAAGGAAACGTCAAGCCCCCGACCGGCCCCGTCGTCGCCGAAGCGCATGCCGTCGACACTTTCCACGTGCCCCAGGCGCTTTTCGCGTGAGTCTTGTCCGTCTTTGCAGTGCCAAGGTGGGGTTTGCGCTCGGCGTCATAGGGCGTCGACAGCACCCCGCGCTGCCCTTGCCAAAATCCAAAATCGCCGGCACCGCTCAACTCCCAAGCTGACTGCCCGCCCAGAAAGCACCCCAGCAAACCCCACCTCGACGGCCTCGACCACTACAAGCAGCTGTACAAGGAGTCGATTGAGCAGCCAAACCAATTCTGGGGCCGCCTGGCGCGCGAGCTGCTCACCTGGGAGCGGGATTTCCAGACGGTGCACTCGGGCAGCCTCGAGCACGGCGACAATGCGTGGTTCCTCGAGGGCCGCCTCAACGCCTCGTTCAACTGCGTCGATCGCCACGCCATCAAGAACCCCGACAAGCCCGCCATCATCTACGAAGCCGACGAGTACAATGAGGGCCGCACCATTACCTACGGCGAGCTCCTGCGCGAGGTCAGCAAGCTGGCCTACACCCTCAAGTCCATGGGCGTGCGGAAAGGCGACACGGTTGCCCTTTACCTGCCCATGATTCCCGAGGCCGTCATCTCGTTCCTCGCTTGCTCGCGCATCGGCGCCGTCCATTCCGTCATCTTTGCCGGCTTCTCGTCCGACTCGCTGCGGGATCGCATCGTCGACGCAAACTCAAAGGTCATCATCACCACGGACGAGGGCAAGCGCGGCGGCAAGGTCATTGGCACCAAGAAGATTGTGGACGAGGCCCTCAAGCAGTGCCCCAACGTCTCGCACTGCCTGGTCTACAAGCGCACGGGTTCCGATGTGCCGTGGACCCCCGGTCGCGACTACTGGTGGCATGACGAGGTTGAAAAATACCCCGCCTACATTGCGCCCGAGTCCATGAGCTCCGAGGACCCGCTGTTCTTGCTGTACACTTCTGGCTCGACCGGCAAGCCCAAGGGCGTCATGCACACGACTGGTGGATACTTGCTCGGTGCCGCGGCCACGGGCAAGTATGTGTTTGATATTCACGACAGCGACAGATTCTTCTGCGGTGGTGATGTTGGCTGGATCACCGGGCACACGTACGTCGTGTACGCCCCGCTGCTGCTCGGTGTCGCGACGGTCGTCTTTGAGGGTACTCCTGCCTACCCCGACTTTTCGCGGTACTGGGACGTGGTTGAGAAGCATGCCGTGACGCAATTCTACGTTGCCCCCACTGCGCTGCGGTTGTTGAAACGCGCGGGAGACCACCATGTCAAGCACCAGATGAAGCACCTGCGCGTTCTCGGTTCCGTCGGAGAGCCCATTGCGGCCGAGGTGTGGAAGTGGTACTTTGAGATTGTCGGCAAGGAGGAGGCGCACATTGTCGACACTTACTGGCAGACGGAGACTGGCTCCCACGTCATCACTCCCCTTGGCGGCGTGACTCCCACCAAGCCAGGAAGTGCTTCGCTTCCCTTTTTCGGCATTGAGCCGGCCATCATCGACCCCGTGTCGGGCGAGGAGATTCACGGCAACGACGTCGAGGGCGTGTTGGCGTTTAAGCAGGCGTGGCCTAGCATGGCCCGGACGGTCTGGGGAGCGCACAAGCGCTACATGGAGACATATCTCAAGGTCTACAAGGGCTACTACTTTACCGGCGACGGAGCCGGACGTGACCACGAGGGCTACTACTGGATCCGCGGTCGTGTTGATGACGTCGTCAACGTGTCGGGGCACCGGCTGTCGACGGCAGAGATTGAGGCTGCGTTGATTGAGCACCGTAAGTCGTGATGCATTTATTTGCCCGTTTTGGGGAGTACACCGAGCTGACTTTTTGCACAGCCATCGTCGCGGAAGCGGCCGTGGTGGGCATCAACGACGAGCTGACGGGCCAGGCCGTCAACGCGTTCGTGTCGCTCAAGAACGGCAACGAGGTGACGGAGCAGACCAAGAAGGATCTGATTCTGCAGGTCCGAAAGTCTATTGGGCCCTTTGCGGCTCCCAAGGCGGTGTTTGTGGTTTCGGACCTGCCCAAGACGCGGTCTGGCAAGATTATGAGGCGAATCTTGCGCAAGATCTTGGCCGGCGAAGAGGATCAGCTTGGCGATACGTCGACGGTGAGTGCATATTAATCAACCCCATGGAGTTAGCGGTGCTAACGGACGGTGATATCAGCTGTCTGATCCGAGCGTGGTGGACAAGATAATCGAGACGGTGCACCTGAGCAGGAAGAAGTAGGCTTTTAACAAATACCCTGGGAAGAAATATGTACAGGAGCAGATACTGTGAATAGTTTGTATCTAGGTCGCTTAGTGGTTGGACGGGGAACGGGATGAGAGGGGAAGGGTGGCTGGCGTTTGGCAGTTGGGGATTTTACGAATACCTAGTAGTGAGCAAGGAATCGGCTGCATGCTGTCCACTGGCATTCCCGCCCCGCGTTTCTCCTCGCTGTTGGCTGTCTGTCGTGCTTCTGTGTGGCATCGCCAAGCGCACAGCCGCCCTCGTAGTTCAAGTCATCCATACCCGCTCCGCCGCCGCCGCTCCCTGTGTTTTCATAAACCACCAAACCTCCTCGCTCGCCGTTGAGCTTCGTCAAAGCCAAAATCCAAATGCCAATATAAGTGCTGCTGGCGACTGACAACTCCCCGTCCTCCTCTCTCCACCCCGGTCGACGATCTGCCGTCGCCATGCGCCTCGTCCGCGCCGTGGCCGCGACCGCTTGCGTCGTCGTCGCCTCCCTCCCCACACTGGGCCACGCAAGCTCATTCGCCCGGAACCCACTCAACGCCCTCGAGGTCCTCCGCAACCCCAGCGTCCACTCTTACAACCACCGCGTCACCGCCCTCTCGCACTTTGACCTGACCTTTGACCTGCGCGACGGCGCCCAACTCGTGCGCCTGTCCCTCGAACCCAACCACGACATTCTCGCCGACGACGCCACCGTCGAGTACATTGGCCCCGACGGCCAGGTCACCCGCAGAGAGCCCATTGACCGCCTGGACCACAAGATTTACAAGGGACGCGCGTGGGTCAAGAATAACGAAAATGCCGTCTGGCAGGACAGAGGATGGGCGAGGCTCAACGTCCGCAGGGATGGCGTGCACCCGCTGTTCGAGGGCGTCTTTTCAGTCGACCACGACCATCACCACATTCAGATGAGCTCCAGCTACACGCAGACCAAGCACGCCATGGATCCTGCGCTTGAAAATGGGAGTGACGAGTTCATGGTGGTGTGGCGCGACTCGGATATTTCCGCCGTCAACTATGGCAGCCATGATGAGCTGAGGAAGAGAGGGTTTGACGACGGCTTTGCTTGCCAGGCAGATGGACTGCCGTTCAACACGAATCCGGAGCATCCCCTTTTTGCTCCCATGCTGAAGCGCGATGAGCGCTCCTGGGGCTCCGTTTCCATGTCAAACTTGTTTTCGAAACGGCAAATTGACACGCAGCCTGGCGGAAACAGCGCGGGCGTCAACCTCGTCTCGACCATTGGCCAAACGTCTGGCTGCCCATCGGCGCGCAAGGTCGCGCTGGTCGGCGTAGCCACCGACTGCACGTACACGGGGTCGTTCAACTCGTCCGAGTCGGCGCGGCAGAACGTCATCAGCGTCATCAACTCGGCATCAGACCTCTACGAGACGACGTTCAACATCACGCTGGGCCTGCGCAACCTCACCGTCAGCGACGCCAGCTGCCCCGGCACGCCGCAACAGGCCACAAAGTGGAACCAGGCCTGCGCCGACTCCATCACCATCCAGGACCGCCTCAACATGTTTTCCGAGTGGAGGGGCTCCCGCCCGGACACCAACTCCCACTGGACGCTCCTGACCACGTGCAACACGGGCCAGGCCGTCGGCCTAGCTTGGTTGGGCCAGGCGTGCGTCCAAGGCGTCGAGTCTGGCGGCGGCAACTCGACGGGCTCGGATGGCTCGACCAACAGCGGCTCTGGAGAGTCGGTTGCCAGTGCTAATGTCGTTGCCCGCACCAATACCGAGTGGCAGGTCGTTGCGTAAGTCAAGCTCCAGCCAAGCCGGCGAGGCGCGGTAGCCAAAGTTTATGCACCACGCGATGACGACTGCTCCCTGCGTGCGCGCCTTGGGGATGTCGCGATGCGCCCGAACGCTGCCATCCTATCTTGAAAGACGTGGTGGCATGCGAACGCTCAGGTCCATCCAGACGTCTCACTAGAGCAGCACGCACGCACTCTCAGAGCAGTCGCACTCGCATGCGCTACATAGACGTCGGCTACCAAGCTTTTCTGCTTTCCCAACCTTGAGTCAAAAAGAAAGAAGCTTATTTCGTATCCCAGTCACGAAACCGGCCACACGTTTGGCGCCGTCCACGACTGCACCAGCCAGACTTGCGCGGATTCTAGCGTCGTTAATTCGCAACGTGAGTGTTTCCTAGGAAGGGGGTTTGGAAGGAGCATCCGACGCCCCTGCCGGAGTCACCAACCCACCCACCCACGCCCCTGAATTTTAGTCTTTGAGAATTGATTACTGACTTTCGAGAAGAATGCTGTCCGCTGTCCAGTTCCCAGTGCGATGCAAACGAGCAGTACCTCATGAACCCTAGCACGGCGCGGGGAATCACCAAATTCAGCCCTTGTTCGATTGGCAACATTTGTTCGGCCATGGGTCGAAACAGTGTCAAGACAAACTGCTTCACCAACAACAAAGGCGTCACCACCATTTCTGGCCAGCAGTGCGGCAATGGCATTGTCGAAGAAGGAGAAGACTGTGATTGTGGTGGCGCTGATGGTTGCGGTAACAACCCTTGCTGCAATCCTACGACGTGCAAGTTCAAGAGTGGAGCGGTCTGCGACGACTCGAATGAAGACTGCTGCCGAGGCTGTCAATTTGCCTCGAATGGTACTGTCTGCCGCGAGTCAACAGGTCAATGTGACCCTCAAGAGGTTTGCAGTGGCGATTCCGCCTACTGTCCAGCAGACACCAATGCCGAAGATGGTACAAAGTGTGGAGATGGCCTCAAGTGCGCCTCTGGACAATGCACCAGCAGAGACCAGCAATGCAAGACGGCCCTGGGAGCCTACACGCAAGGCACAAACGACACGTACGCCTGCAACCACCAGACGTGCCAGATCAGCTGCGCCAGCCCCGAATTCGGCGCCAACGTGTGCTACAACCTGCAGCAAAACTTCCTCGACGGCACCGAGTGCGGCGGCGGCGGCCACTGCAAAAACGGCCGCTGTTCGGGCTCGTCGACGGCCAAGGAAATCGGCTCGTGGATCCAGGACCACAAGGGCATCGTCATCGGCATCTGCGTCGCCATCGGCGCGCTGCTCCTCCTCTCCCTGCTGGGCTGCATCTCGCGCCGCATCCGCCGCCGCTCCGCCAACCGCCGCGCCAAAACCGCCCCGCCGTGGGTTCCGCCTCCGCCTCCTGGCATGGCCATGGGTCCGGGGCCCGGTGGCTATCCTCCTGGCCCTGGCGGTCCTGCGCCCTTCCCCCCGCCGCACATGCCCCGTAGCCCCATGCCCTGGGCGCCCAATGGTCGTCAGACGCCCGATAGCCAGCGCCCGTTTGCCATGGATCGCGGTAGTGTGAGTGGCGCGACGAGCAGTGGCACGGGTAGTTGGCATGGTGGTGCGCCGCCAATCCCGCCTCCGGTGCCTGCGCATCCACCGCCCGCGTATGGCAGTGTGCGTTATGCGTAGATGTTGCTTCGTGGTGTTTAGGGCATGGAGTTGGGCGCGACAAAGAGAAGGAGAAGAAAAGAGCACAAGGAGGTTTTGCATGGCATACATGCATGTTAGGGTATAGCATCATTGGTTCCATCTCGCACCCTCCTCGAGATCCTGGCGACGTAGATAGGATACCTAACGTCTCTTTCTCCCCCTCTTTCCTCCTGTCTAGTCCTTTCCCCGCTTTTCGTCCTTCTCTTTCCGCCATTTTGTTGTACTCTTGTTTCAGTCTTGTTTTGTCTGTCCATCACATCGGTGTCGTGGGGCGTCATCGTCATAGCGGCATATTTTTCCTTTTTTTCTCTCACCATTTCTCCATCCGTCCTTCTCCTCCTCCTCTCCTTCCCCTCTCTTTCCCTCTCACCCCCTTTCCTTCTCGCTGCATCATTGATTGCATCCCTTCTCTTGCCTTCTCTTCGCTTCTGTCCACATCCTGTCCACCGCACATGTGGTGTGGACCTTTATTTCACATATATATACATCACCCACCCGCTTTTTGCGCTGCGTCTAGCGTTTTGTTGCGATGGGAGCGGCCGCGGCAGCAGCAGCAGCAGCAGCAGCAGCAGTGTCTGGATGAATGCACAATGGGGCATGGATGGCTCGGGGCGTTGGCTCGGCTATCGGCATGGGGACAGCATGTGGTGGGGGTGGGGGTGCTGTCGCGCATTTTTTTTTTCTTCCAGAAGAGAGAGACATGGTGGTTAGAAGCACGCATTTGTGGAGTGGGGAGGGGCATGGCGAGCTGGTCGGTTGGTTGCTTGGACGCATGGACAGACGGACGCTCTCAGGCAAACCCTTCATTGCCTACATACACAGCCAGTCGTCCGCGATCGGTCTGCCTATATGAGCCACCTCAGGCTGAACGGAGGAAGGGAGGGCGTCTCGACGCCGTGCACGTGTTGGTTGGGGCACGAGCGGCATCCATCTGGCATCTGGCATTAGGTAGTAGCAAGCAGACTAGCAAGTGGTCGAAGCAAGGTCGCTTAGTCGGGTTGTGTGGATGAATCTATGTACGTATGGCTCAATCTTGACTATCCAAGGCCGAGGAGGTCAGGCCAGAGCGGAGATGGAGAACTCACTCGGCGACCTGGATCGCATATTACCTAGCAGAGAATTTGAAAAAGGATGGTGAGAAAACTTGCAGACGTCAAGGTGGAGTAGTGATACAGGATTTGGGGTGGTGGTGTCTGCGGCTTCCATGCCACTAACAGCAAAGTATTTGCAAGATGCCGCTCTATTATCCCCAAAGCTGAAGAAGAGGGTGAAGGAAGGAGCTTGAGGTGGAGGTGGAGGCAATGAGAGATATGATCATGGTGAATGTCTATCCGACCCAAGTTGATACTTCGCCGACATGCTTTGCTATCCACTTCCAACTAAACCTTTCTGCTACTATACACCACACACCTCCAAACATATTACCATCATGTGCCACGATAGCAAGCACGTCCGGTAAGCAATGGCGCCCACATATCAAGACGCAGCTGACAGTGCAATCGCAAGCCCATCACGCGCGAAGTCATTGAGGCAGCCATTGCGCAAGCCAAGATGGACGCACGCAAGGTGGAGACCCTGCGCGAGACGTTGAAGAATCGCGGTAGTGTCGCCGAAGTTCACGATAAGCCTCGCCAGTATTACTGTAAAGTCTTCCACTGACATTCCACAGGCCCATCCCGCGAAGCCGCCCACCCTCAGCAAGGCAGGCGTACGAGAGGATTCGGCAGGAGAACAAAGCCGCCTCGCCCAAGTCGACCACTGAGCACCAGCGTACCCTTTCAGAGCTGAAGGCGCTCAAGATGGAGCACGCAGCGGCCATGGCCAAGATTGCCGGGCTCGAGATGCAGAATGCCGGGCCGGAAGCCAGCCATGCGGCAGGAGGAGTGAAGCTGAGCAGGACCGGCAGGCAGCTGGAGGCGCAAAAAAGGGACCGTCGCGTTAGAGATCACAGTCGTTCTCATCGTCCTTTTTCGAGATCCCACTTTTGACGAGTCTGCAATCTTCTCGGATCAAATGGTGCGTTCAAGTCCTGGCTCTTGGGTTGAAACGCACGCAGCTAACCTTCTAGAGGGCGAAAGATTCACGCGAGCTTTAAGAAGCCCGTTTGTTGGAGTAGCCTGAGGAAACACGTTTAGGAAGGCGACAAAAAGGACTACTGGCAGTTGGATGGACATTTGAGTAGGATGAGAGACACCAGACAGACCACCACACACCACTGCCCCCAAATATCAAGCATTCCCCTCTCAAAAGCGAGCATCGATTTCTTCTCGCTGCATGTGACAAGGCGTGCTGCCGAGACTCGAATGCGCAAAAGGCTTTGATAACCCGGACTGAAATAAGTCGAAATGAACAATCAGCAAAGAAAAACACCATGTATACCTATGTACCCACCCCACCCCTCCCACTCATCAGCAAAACGGTAGAACGCGAAAGAATCCCAGAAAGAAAGAAAAAAGAGAGCTCCCTGGCTCCATATCATTTTATCCCAGAGAAAGACCTTTTTTGACGAATGACGACGCGAATGTATCAGGCGGAAAGAAAGGAAGAATCAGACGGCCGTTATTTTCAGGCACAGGAGAGAAAAGAAAAGAAGAACGACAAGTCCAGCTCCGCTTGCTGCCTGCCAGTCAAAGCCAGCGCGAAAACAAAACAAAAAAAAAAAAAAAAAAAAACACCAAAACAAGGGTATCTAGGTAATCTCATCACTCCCATCCCCACCACCCCCTTTCACACCCTCAGGCTTCAGCAACCCTAACACCCTGCGGCTGCACACCCAACGCACCAAGTCCAACAACACCAACCGTGGTGCCCTTCCTCCCCACAAATCCGCGCCGATTCCTCCCCGTGCGGCCGCGGCCAAACCAGTTGTACTTGAGCTCGGCAGCCAGACGCTCCATCAGCGCCTGCGCCTCGTCGCCGCTGCGGATGCTGATGAGAATGCTGACGCACTGCAGCATGCGGGCGACCGTCTCCATGACCTTGGCCGTGTCCATGGGCGGCGGGGGTTGCTGAGTCGGCGGGGGCACAGGAGTGGCGGCGCGCGGCGGCGGCGGCGGGTGGTAGCCGTAATGACTCGGCGTGTACGAATTCTGCGGGTTCGAGCGGGCGCGCACGTGGCCGTGGTGGTGGACGGTCGCGGGCAGGCTGTGGAAGGAGCCGGCCGACGTGTTGGACGTGGCGCGCGAGCGCGAGTTGGAGCTGAACGTCTGCGAGTACGACGACGACGTCGATTCGAGAATGTTGGACGCCGAATTGTGGCTCTGCGAGCCCGACGAATTGTGCCAGCCGCCCTCCCCAAGCGACGTCGACGTGCCGGGGCGGACGGGACCGGGCGAGGCGTGCGAGAAGGATGGCGTGTCGGAAGACTCGGACATGCCAATGTTGATGTTTTCGAGAGAGAGGCGCGAGAAGATGGCCATGAGCGAGTCGTTGCGAGGCAGAATCACCGTATCGCGAAAGGCGAGAAGCGTCAGCCGGCGGACATCGAGCTCCTCGCCCAGGGTCGGAATGGATTTGCATCTCGAGAGTCCTTCATCCGAGTCTGCACGGCTTCTGTTGGGCAGAGACGCGCCCCAGAACCCGGCGGCTTCTTTAGGGTTCATGATGCCCCGGCCTTTGAACTCCATGTCCAGCGGAAGAAATACAGCTTGCATGAACGGCAAAATGGTGCACAGCACCACGGTCCACATGTCGACAAGACGCGGGACAAGGCGGTCGTCGGGGACGTGTCGTAAGGTTTGGTCGAGCGATCCGAAGCCAGTCTGCAACAGCTCCGCCAAATCTTCAATAATAATAATGGGAGCTTGACGCTGGATACACCGCCGAATGTGTATCGACACCAACGCGTTAAAGTCTTCCACTGGGGGCCGGGGGTCCTCGCCCTCGAAAATGAGCAACACGCGCGCCTTGATGAGTGGCCACGCGTCGTCTGGAGTCATTCCGGGAAGACCAAAGATCGAGCCAAGGTTGGCCACCGAAGTCAGCGGCGTGTCCAGAGCAAGTCCTGCAGATAACAACCCCTGGGTCGGCGCAGATGTGCTCAGAGAGGCCGTGCTGGGCCAATCGGTACGGTCAATCTCAATCGAAGCATCTCCTCTCCGGTAGGTCGTCTCCTCGGTCGTGGCGTGTTTGGCCTCCTTTTCTTCCTTCTTCTTCTGGCGCAATCCTCTCCCTCCATGTCGCAAATCCAAACCCGTCATGGACTGAGCAAACGAAGTCGAATGTCCGGGAGAGTTTGGCGCAGCAAAATTGTACAGCGGCTGAGGAGCATTTGGATCCGTTGGCTTCGAGTTGCTGCTGGCAGAAGAAAGCGGCAGGTGGTGGTGGTCGTCCTTGAGCTTGTGTTTTTGGCGCGACAAAAAGTGATGGCGATGCTTCTCCTTTTCCTTTTCGACAGACGTCGTCTTGTCCGAGGGCACCAGCGTCGAGGTGGAAGCATTGGCGGTCGAGTACAGGGATGCGGCCGCGTGGTTAGGATCCACGAGGCTAGTCGTCGACTGGTTCACTAGCTTGCTCAGGGACGGCGAGCTGTACATGCCCGGTCTATTTGGAGAAGGCAGAGTCGGCGCCTTCTTCTCCTCCTTCTCCTTGTCCTTGGATATGCCAATGCTTTTGGGCTTGGAAAAGAGCTTCATCTTGGACTTTTCCTTGAAAGGCTTGACGTCGCCCGTCACGGCCGGGGACATGGGGCGCGAGCTCGCAAACGGACCAACGGCGGGCGAGGCAAGCGGGCTCTTTGGAAACGCAATGCTCGCGGCCGCCGTGGCAGCACCTTGTTGCGAGCCAGGCAGGCCATTTTGGTATTGCTGGACCGAGCCCACATTCAACAACGGAACGGTGGGCCCGGGAGACGAAGGCTTTCGCCTAGCCGGGGGAGCCTTTGCGGGGGAAGCAGGCTCGGGGACGGTGGTAGAGCGCTTGCGATGGTGTTGAGAGTCGTGACTCTGAGCGTGCATGGCAGCCTGCGCGGCGATTTGCGAGGCGGTGAGGTTGGACATGGTCGAGACATTGGACGACGAAGCGGTAGGTAGAGAGGGTTCAAAGAAGCCTTGTGAGTGCTGGCGGGGTCGATGGCCCAGGTGTGAGGGCGGCCTGTCGCGAGGGTCGTTTACCGACACATTGGAGAGCGAGGGAGCGACGGTGGCGGTCGAGTGGTAGTGGTGGAGAGCAGGGTGGTGTTGTTGGTGGTGGTGATTGCGCACGGAGACGGTCCTTCGCGACGAGTCGGAGTCGGAGGAGTCGTCCAGGTCGTCACGGTAGTATGCGAGGCTAGCGGTAGGTTGGGGGCGGGCGGATGGAGGCGGCGGCTGCGGCGGCGGGGAGGCCAGCTGCGAGCGGGGCGACGAGGTGGTCATTGTATCAATCCATCGTGAACAAGAAGATGGAGAGAGATGAAGTCAGGTCGAGGTTGATGTGCTGTTGGCTGTTAGGCTCGATTGGCTGTCGACCGTCGGTCGTAGGGCTGGCTGATCCCCGCCTCCACACCAAAACCTTTCCTCCACACACCGCACACGTCGTCCACCATGTCGCAACTACTAAAGGCCGTCTACACCTCGCCCAACGACGCCGGTCCCAAGACCTTTTCGCGCGACCTGCCCGCCATCTCGTCTGACCCGTCAACCGACGAAAAGACGGCCTATCTCGCTGCCCTCCGCAAAAATGTGTCCGAGCTCCAAAACGACGTCAATACCTACGTGACGCAAAAGATGGAGGAGGATAAGAAGAAGGGCGATGATGATGCGAATGCGGCTGCCCTTGAGGCAAACTATGGCGAGGAGAATGTCGAGGATGATGAGTGAGGACATCGGGGGAGCTCTCGTCGATAGGGAGGTTCATTCATCCCAACGCGATGAATCCAAACCCAAGCCAGGCTTCTCGCACACCGAGCACCCACCCGCCCTTCTCAAGCTCCTCCAGCACTCTCAACCTCGCCATCTGCCATCCTCCGACCCGTCGCGTCGCGTCCGCAGAACAACTCGACACCAACTCCCGTCCTCCAAACACCAGCACCTACAGTCCCACACGAACCACCACAGTCAGCCAACCAGCCAGCCAGCGCCACCTGACCCTTCGCACGCGGCGGGCGAGCGCCCCGATCCGATCCGCGCCAGAGGCGGCCAACCGCAAGCAGCTAGCCGCGGCGCTGGCGACGACACGCAGCGTGCAGAATGCGAAATGGAGAATCTGAAGAGGAAGGACAGCGGAATGGAAATGTAAAGACACTTAGGTTCTGTGCCGCATGACAAAGCCAGTCAGCAAGAAGGGTAGAGGGTTGGTTAGGTTAGGTATGGTATGATAAAGAGGGCTATCATGCCGCACAGCATGCACAATCAATCTCTTTTCCTTGAGACGACGACGTTTCTTTGCTATCGTGAATTTGATCTACTCTACGCCGTCGTTCGTGATGAGACACCAAAACCCACGCTTCCGTTGACCAACCAACGCCAAGTCCCATGCCAGTCCAGTCTCAAACCAATGCCTTCCTGTGGCTATCCACCCAATCCAATCCAATGCCATGCCGCCTCCGACGCGGGAAAAGAAAGGGAGAGCAAAAGGGAATCGGTTATCTTATATACCCGTAGAAGAGGAGAAAAAGAAACGAAAGGCCGACTTGATTGCCCTCTACTATCCATTCAGGGGATCCCTCGCGCTGATTGGCTGGCCAGACGACGAAGCCTCATACTGGTCGTTGGAATTGGAGGAGCCGTTGGTGTGCATGATGCCGTTGCCGTTGAGCGCGGGCGCGGCGTCGAGGTCGTCCCAGTTGATTTTCATGGCTGCAATACATAGTCAGTGTCCCATTCCCTCAATCGCAGGGGCCAAACTCACCCGTCGGAAAGGGAAAAAACGAATCATTCATCTCGGTCAAGTACTTGTGGTACCGGACCTCCGGGCGCTCCAGCTTGCCGGTGGGATCCAAGACCTGTTCGACCTTTCTGACTACACCCTGCAAGCCAGCCGCCGGACGCAAGCCATTGCCGCACTCGCGCAGGACCGTCTTGAGCAGCGCGGTGAGCGCCACGCGCGTCATGGGGAGGCCGAGGCAGCGGTGCGGGCCGGCGCCGAGGTGGATGTAGGACTCGAGGGGGCGGTCGAGGCGGACGGCGTCGGGGTCGGGGAAGACGGAGGCGTCGCGCGAGACGGCGCGCAGGTGGACCATGAGGCGGTCGCCCTTTTTGAGGGAGAGGGTGCGGGAGCCGTCGACGAGCTGCACGTCGCGCGTCGCGTAGCGGAAGACGCCCGTCTCGCCGCCCAGCCGCGAGCCTTCCAGCAGGTAGTGCATGAGCGTGTCAAAGGCGTCGTCGTCATCGTCGGGGGCGGCGGCAAGCTGACGCATGGTCGGGAGGTGACGCCGGCCTTCAGGGGTGTGCAGGAAGAACTCGAGGGTTTGCGCAAAGAGCTGGCCTTGGTTCGGCGCCATGCCGCCCGCGGTGCCCATGATGTGGCCCCAGACGAGGTCGTGGACGCTCATGTCCGGGTTGGCGGCGAGCAGTCGCTGGATCAGGTGCGTGCCGTACGAGTGGAGGGGATTGGTTTTGGCTGGAGGGAAGAGCAGCGCCATGGCTGCCGACAGGATGCCGCCGCCGGATTTGATCTCTTGCACCTTGAGCTGCGCCAGTTGGCCCAGCTTCTGCGTGGCATCGTGGGCTTTTTCGCGCAGCGGAAACGACGAGCCCGGGTCGAGGTCGAAGAAGACGACGGTGAAGACGCCCGCCAGGACGAGGTACAGCTCGTGCTCGGTGAAGATGCCGTGCGGGTGCTGCTTGGTCTTTAGGGGGAGTGAAAACAAATCCGCCGCAAAGTGGACATGGACAAGGTTGCCGACGTCGCGGATAATGTCGACTTGGTTGAGATCTCCCAGCTTGTACGATTTTTCTTTCAAAATTTCGCTGCTCTTTTGCAGGTAGTACGCCTTGACCTCCTTCATCCAGTCGCTCACATAAAGAGCGCTGGACATCATCCTGCGCGACTCTGCGTTCTCGTAGCCGTCGCCCGCAAGCATAAAGTTCTTGGCCGGCTTGCCCATCAAAAACTCCATCGCCGGGCCCCAAGTGACGTGGAATGTCTCCTTGTCGCTGAGGACCTGCTCGGCAGTCTTGTACGTAAAGACGAGCTGAGGCATGCCAATGAGCGCGGGCTTTTTGAAGCTGTACTTGGACGCTGTGCCGAGATCTTTCAAACACCTCTCCATTTCCGAGGGCACAGTCATGGGGTAGTGGGCGTAGACAGAGTTGGGCTCGAAATGGTTCGGAAAGGCGCGCATGAAGAGCTTGAAAAAGACGGCGCCGTGGTCAATCGTCTTGTCCGACTCAACAAGAGCGTATCCCCAGTTGGTGAGCTGCTTTGGATGGTAGTCGGTCGTGTAGAAGCGGTCTCCGCGGACCAGAGCCACAGCGTCCGAAAGGACTGCGCGAGAAACCGTGTACGATGGCGTCAGACCTGCACCGGGCGTCATTGGTAGCTTCGCCTCCTCGGCAACAAGACCAGGATACATTTCGACATGGTCCGGGTGGTCGTAGAGTCGGCGCAGCTGGTCAGCCACGTGCGGATCCGAATTGATGTCCTCAAATGTGCGGTGCGGCGTCAGGTTAAAGTACTTCCTGAACTCGTTCAGCGTTGCCACGTTCCAGGCTCGGGCCTGCTGGATTCCAAGGACTTCAATCGCGCGCATTACGGCCGGGACGCGTTGGGCTCCAAATGAGTTGGCGCAGTCCTCGATGCTTTCAGTGATGATCTTGACCAGCGCATCGTCGTCCAACGTTCCATCCTTCTTGCGCTCCAGATGGTGAAATTTGCGCTTCAGAGGGTCCTCCGGCGTCATCTTCTCCAGCTTGCTAAGCCTTTGAAGAAATTCGTGCATGCCAACCTTTTTGGGGTCCAAGTCGGGGAACATCTCCTTCCACAGATCCTCGGTCCACTTCTCGTCCTTTTCAGAAATGGCCGAGTGCCAGCGGTACACCAGGTTGAACTCGGCAGAGACCTGGTTGCCGGTTGCCGTCTCGACGCCTTTGATGTCCATGCGGGGATTGAGCGCCCAGTTGGAGTTGGTCTTTTGGAGGTTGAGAATAGTGCGGACATAGTCCAGCAAGATGATGTTGATGTACAAGCCGCAGGTGATGAGCCTTGCCGTCTGGAAGAGGTCGTCGTCGTACTTTTCCCAAGTCTGGGCGTGGGGTCCCGTCCGGCCCTCGACAGGCTTGTTGAACCTTCCGCCTTCATTGATCAACGCCAGTTGCTCCACGACATAGTTGTGGAAGCGGTTGAACATGATGAGCAGCACACCAACGCCAGGAGGAAACATTAGGAGACGCTTCTCGGCAAAGCAGTCGGGCTTGAGCTTGCCGTCTTTGAACGTCCTCATCGTCTTTTGCTCGTCCCAATTGCTTCCGTACAGCGGCGAGAGGTCAAGGTAGGAGGAGGTGTTTGACTTGCTAAAGTCTTGGTGGTCGGTGCGGAATAGGTCGTGGATGATGATTGAGGCAAGGTAAAAGAGGACACTGCTAATCTTGTTGGGATGCTCCTCGCTGACCTTGCGAGACATGATGCTGTCGAAGACAACTCCAGCGTCCGGAAGAGCGACGGGCTGCGGAGTCTTGGGCTGGACGGTCCGCGCGTAGGACATGCCAGCAGCCCCAAGCTTCGGGTGCTTGAGGCTGTTGTACGAGCCATCAGGCTGGCGGTATTTAAAGTCCTGGCCAAGGTACGACTGCGGAGGATGCTCGAGGTCGTTCCAAAGCTGGGTAAGAAAGCCTTCGGTGAGCTTGGTGCCCATTTTTGACGAGTCGGGCAGCTTGGCGGCGGTGCGGATGAGGCCCTCCATGAAGTAGGTCTTGTCATTGATCATTTCTCCGGTGATCTGGTCCTTGAGTACGTCAAAGAGGGTCTCGTAGTCGGTGATACCCAAGTGACTAAGATCAGATACGACGCCTTCTGCAGCCTCGGCAGCGTCTGTGTGGTAGTCGTTGGGATCAAGATCAGTGCCATCTCCAGTGCCAGTAGGTAACGGTTTTACGGCGTGGCTAATGAGGTCTTTGAATTGTGACACGGCCTTGGCCACCTCACGAGTAGTTTTGTCAAGCTGTGAGAGCTGCTCGGGCTCCGAGGAGAATTGCGGAGCCATGCTGTATTGATTGTTAGATGTGCGCCCGGATGAAAAGAGTTGAAGGTGTGGGAATGAAGAGGTTGGTTCCCACAAAGACAGCCCGCCGTCAAGCCAATGGGGTTACCAGGCTATAGCAGGGCAATGGGTCTTGCAACGGGCGGGTGTGGCTCGAGGAGGTAGGTAGCAGATGGGTAGATGAAACACGGTTTGAGTTTAGTGGGAGCACCCGGCGCGGCCCAGCTACGGAGGTTGCGGCAGGGCAGAGTAGGAGTACAAACAAAGATAAAAAGACTGACCTATAATTTTAGGGCGAGGGTATATGTAAAATCAATGCAAAGTGGACAGCAGAAAAAGAAGAAACTGGAGGGGTATCTCAAAGCGGAAGGGACAAAGCGGCGCAGAGCAGACGGGCAGAGTGAATCAAAAAATGGTGGCGGGCTGGTCGTATCTTTTAACTACATGACTGAGGCTGAGAGGGCATGAAAAGGTGGAGGAGGTCAGCGTGGTGATGGCTTGGGGCAGCAAGGGGGCACGACCAATTGCAGCGTGCCGCATTACGGTCAGGCTGAGAGACGTTGGCCGATTGACCGCGTGGCTTGGCCAGCGAACCGGCCAAGCTGTGAGCGCTGGGGGGCTTGGGTGTTCGGTGAGGTGCTCTCTGCCTGCGTCTTCCTACAGGGCTGACCGAGGCAGACAGCCCAGGCACACAGGCATCACTCCAGGCAGTCTGCTCAATCTCTCCACCGTGACGCACAATGATTGCGATGCTGCACTGAGCTGCCGACTGCCGAGTCACCTTCCAATTGAGTCTTTACCTGCTGTAGTCAGACATCATCTTCAACTTCTTCATCGTTCGTGTCGAGCTTGGACGTGATCGGCGTTGGTGTCGCTCTCGCCGACGGAGCTCTCCCTGTCCCTCGCCTGGCAAAATCCGTTGAGCTTCTTCAACACCATCCACCCCCATCACAATGGCGCCCGCAGAATCAATATCTCTCGTCGTGCAGCCTCGCGGTACAAAACCCCGCCCCCACTCTATTTCCGTCCTCCCCATTGACTTTTTGGCCCCCAGGCAAGCCCGTCAAGAAGCTCCCGGCCGATACCACGGTTGCGCTGACAGATTCGACTGCCGAGCTGTATAAGCGTCTTGCGGCCGCCACCGGCCTCTCCGTCCACCGCTTGCGCCTCGCCAAGGGTTCAGATGGCTCTGTCATCCCAAACTCGACCAAGATTCTCGTCTCAGAGACGGGCCTCCGCCAAAAGAGCAACATCACCGTCAAGGACCTTGGTACTCTCCCCCTCAGCTTCTCACCACAACAATAAGCTGACAGGCACAACCCCAGGTCCCCAGATAGCTTGGCGTACCGTTTTCCTCGTCGAGTATGCAGGCCCGCTCATCATCCACCCGCTCGTCTACTTTTTGCGCGACTACATCTACCCCACACCCTCGCTGGCCCCATCCGCTCTTCCAGAGCCCTCGTCTCTGCAAAAGCTGTCCTTGATCCTCGTCGTGCTTCATTTTGCCAAGCGCGAATTCGAGACGCTGTTCGTGCACCGTTTCTCTAGCGCCACCATGCCCGCCTTCAACATTTTCAAAAACTCGGCCCACTACTGGCTCCTCTCCGGCCTCAACCTGGCATACTTTGCCTATGGTCCCTCCAAGTCGGAAGCCGCTCCCTGGCTCACATATCTGGCCGTGGCACTCTACGCCGTCGGCGAGCTTGGAAACTTCAATGCCCATCTGGTCCTCAAGGGTCTGCGGCCCGCGCACGACCCCACCGCGCGTGGCATTCCCAAAGGATTGGGATTCGGGTGGGTCACTTGCCCCAACTACCTCTTCGAAGTCATTTCGTGGGTTGCAGTCTGGCTCGTGAACGCCGCCATCAGCACAAAATCTGCCATTTCGACCGCCGTCTTCGTCATTGTCGCAGCCGCCCAAATGGCCGCGTGGGCCGCCAAGAAGGAGCGCAGATACCGCAAGGAGTTTGGCGCCGAGTACAAGCGCAAGAGGTTCGTGATGCTTCCGGGTATTTTTTAGACAGCTGTGGCTTGACGTGGCTGGTATGCAAGGGACTACACATCACATGAGACAGGAATGGAAGCATTGATATCCGCGCCCACGCGCTGGAGTTGATTTACATCCTCAGCCAATGTCTGTGGTTGGTTATGCGCCGACAGCACATTGCAATGCGGTGCGAAAACGGCCATGCGCCATGTACCACTACTCTGGGAGTATCGTGTAGAATGACATCATTGGTTTGTCTCAGGTGACGACGCAACATTAGACAATGGCGTTGTATTCTTGTTGTCAACCGATGCTATGCGCCTCATGTAGATCTCGAGTCAGCTGCGTTCAACTTGTATGTCCCTGCATTTCGGCCGGTCCGATGAGATATCACCACCATCAATGTAAAATCCGATTGGCCTGAATTCACCATGCCAATTGAACCCACCTAGCTTCCTCTTTTGTCCCTGCATCCTCATTGTTTCGTGTCATGTCGACTGGTCGTCTGGCTTCTCCGGTGTCGAATTGGACGGCTTCTTACCTCCAAAGACGCGGCGCCAATTGTCCCAGAAGAAATCATGAGGCTGTTCACATTAGCCTTTGATCCAAACCCCTTTGACCTACTCACCACTTGAAAAGGAGAATAGCCAGTGACAGGACCACCGGCCTTGATTTCCATCTCCGTCTTCCAATCCACAATGCACACCATGTAGAAACCGACACCTGCCATGATCAACACATGCTCTTCAATCATCTGTAATCCATTTTATCCATACTTCCTAGAATCAGCCATTGGGCCAGCTTGACGCGCCTGTTCCACACCGGCCAGGTCGAAACCATCTTTATCCGCCGTCGGTACTTGCGGTCGAAGCGCACCTGGTCCCTCCACGAGAGCTTGGACAGATCCGGCGGCCATTTTCGCTTGGCCCGGTACGGGTTCATGTAAATGTTGTAGTACGGTTTGGCGGGCTCGGGCGAGCGCAGGAATTTGGGCAGCCAGCGGGAGGTCCGCCACGAGCTTGCCATCTTGTCGGTGTCGTTGGTGATTGACTGACGTCGGAGGATGGAGCTCGGTTGGGGTCCAGCTCGGACGAATAGGTGGGCTCGCTTGCCTCACCGCCCAGGGCAAAAACATTGGATGCCACCACCACAGTGACTCAACTCCACTGCAAGTCCGCATCGGCCTTTGGTTTGCATCTGCGCCTCGAGTCCGACCCAAATCACACCATGTCGGCCGCACAAGCAACCATTGCGGCGCTGGACCCCAGCAACAGCTCAAAAAACACCCTCAAGATTGAAAATGTGCGCTCAATTGCCCCGCCGCGCATTCCCCTCTGACAGCCATTGCGCAGACCGAGAAGCGCGACACCCTCATCGCCGCCGAGAAAAAATATCAAAAGATCTGGCAAGATACCAAGGTCTTTCAGCAAGATGCTCCCTCGACCGCCGAAGTGCCTTATGGCTCCGTCTCCGCCGCCGACCTGCGCGCCCAGCAGCCCAAGTTCTTTGGCACCATGGCCTACCCCTACATGAACGGTGTCCTCCACGCCGGCCACAGCTTCACGGCCAGTAAGATTGAGTTTGCGACGGGTTTTGCCCGCATGCAGGGCAAGCGGGCACTCTTCCCGCAAGGCTACCACTGCACGGGTATGCCCATCAAGGCGTGCGCGGACAAGCTGGTGCGCGAGATTGAGCTGTTTGGCAAGAACTTTGAAGGCTGCAAGGAGGACGACATTGTCGAGGCAAACGAGGTGCCTGCGCCGCAAGAGGAGACGACCAAGGCCGATATTACCAAGTTCAAGGCTACCAAGGGCAAGGCCGCCGCAAAGAGCGTCAAGTCCAAGTACCAGTTCCAAATCATGCTGGCGCTGGGCATTCCCCTCGAGGAGATTCACCACTTCGCCGACCCGCTGCACTGGCTGCAGTACTTTCCGCCCAAGTGCCAGGAGGATCTGACGTCGTTTGGTGCCCGTGTCGACTGGCGGAGATCCATGGTCACCACCGACGCCAACCCCTACTACGATGCCTTTGTCCGCTGGCAGATGAACCGCCTCAAGGGCCTGGGCAAGATCAAGTTTGGCAAGCGCTACACCGTCTACTCGCCCAAGGACGGCCAGGCATGTCTCGACCACGACCGGAGCTCTGGCGAGGGTGTCACCGTCCAGGAGTACACTGCTCTGAAGATGAAGGTCCTCGAGTGGCCCGAAAAGGCCAAGGAGCTCATTGGCGACAAGATTCCCGCCGATGCCAATGTCTACTTTGTCCCCGCCACTCTTCGTCCCGAGACCATGTACGGCCAGACCTGCTGCTTTGTGGGCCCCAAGGTCCAGTACGGCATCTTCAAGGCTGGAGAAAACGAATACTTTTTCGTCTCGGACCGCGCCGCTCGCAACATGGCGTTCCAAAACATCTTCGCCGCGTGGGGCGTCTTCCCCAAGGTTGTCGAGCTCCAGGGCTCCGACGTCGTTGGCACTCGCGTCGACGCGCCGCTGTCTGTGCACAAGGACGGTGTCAGGATCCTGCCCATGGAGACTGTCAAGCCCACCAAGGGTACCGGCGTTGTCACCTGCGTGCCTTCCGACAGCCCCGACGACTACGCCACGACCATGGACCTGATCAAGAAGGCTGAATACTACGGCATCAAGAAGGAATGGGCCGAGTTGGAGATTGTCCCCATCATCAAGACCCCTACTTACGGCGACCTCACTGCCAAGACACTTGTCGAGAAACTCAAGATCAACTCTCCCAAGGACGCAAAGCCCCTTGCCGAGGCCAAGGAATTGGCCTACAAGGAGGGCTTCTATCAGGGCACAATGGTGATTGGCGAGCATGCTGGCAAGCCTGTGCAAGAGGCCAAGCCCCTTGTCCGCAAGCAGCTGATTGACGCTGGTCTGGCGTTCCCATACGGCGAGCCCGACGGCCAAGTCATGTCGCGTTCGGGTGACGAGTGTGTTGCCGCGTACCTCGACCAGTGGTTCTTCAACTACGGCACGACGGAGAATGGCGGCGACGGCGAGTGGTGCCAGACGGTCATGGACCACCTCGAGAAAGGCATGAACACCTTTTACCCCGAGGCGCAGCACGCGTTCAAGATGACCCTTGGATGGCTGTCGCAGTGGGCTTGCTCGCGTTCGTACGGTCTTGGAACGAAGCTGCCCTGGGATCCCTCGCAGTTGGTCGAGTCTCTCAGTGACTCGACCGTCTACATGAGCTACTACACCATTGCTCATTTCCTCCACGGCGACATTTTCGGCAAGACGCCTGGTATCTCCAAGAAGCCAATTGCCCCTGAGCAAATGACGGACGAGGTCTGGGACTACCTCTTCTGCCGCACTCAAGAGGTCAAGACGGACATTCTCAAGGAGGACCTCGACTCTATGAAGAGGGAGTTTGAGTACTGGTACCCTCTCGACCTGCGTGTCTCGGGCAAGGACTTGATTCAGAACCACTTGACATTCTGTCTCTACATTCACACTGCGCTGTTCCCGCAAGAGTTTTGGCCTCAGGGCTTCCGTGTCAACGGCCACTTGATGCTGAACGGCGAGAAGATGAGCAAGAGCACGGGCAACTTTTTGACTCTGGGCGAGGCCGTCAAGAAGTTTGGCGCCGACGCGACGCGCGTGGCGCTTGCCGACGCCGGTGATGGAATCGAGGACGCCAACTTTGAGGAGACGGTCGCCAACAGCTCGATCCTCAAGCTGTACGAGCTCCGCAAGTGGTGCGAGGAAATGGTCAACGAGGCGCAGCTCGTCTCGACCGAGGCCGAGTACAAGGCCGCGCGCGACTCGGGCAAGCTCAAGAACAACGACGTCATCCAGCGCACCGGCGACTACCTGCTCTGGGACCGCATGTTTGAGAACGAGCTCAACGGCCTGGTCCTCGAGACGAAGCAGCACTACGAAAAGTGAGATCCCCCATTCTTGTCTGTCGACTATACTGACGGTAGCAGCACCTTTTACAAGCTCGCCCTCAAGTCGGGCTTCTACGACTTCACGACGGCCCGCGACTTTTACCGCGAGGTGACCAAGGCGTCGGGCATCGGCATGCACAGCGCGCTGATCCGGCGCTTCATCGAGCTGCAAACCCTAATCCTGACGCCGCTGGCGCCGCACTGGGCCGAGCACATGTGGCTCGAGGTCCTCCAGCACCCGTCCACCGTGCAAAACGCCCTCTTCCCCTCTGTCCCTGCCCCCGACGCCGCCCTCGCCGCCGCCCGCGACTACGTGCGCACAACCACCAGCAACATCACGTCGGCCGAGGGCCAGCAGGTCAAGAAGCTCGCCAAGGGCAAGACGCTCGCCTTCGACCCCAAGCAGCCCAAGCGGCTGTCCATCTTCGTCGCCGCCGCCTTCCCCGCCTGGCAAGACCGGTACCTCGAGCTCGTCCGCCAATCCTTCGAGAAGCTCGGCGTCGTCGACGTCAAGGCCCTCTCCAAGGACATTGCCAAGCCCGACATGAAGAAGGCCATGCCCTTTGTGCAGGGCCTGAAGCGCCGCCTGGACGGCGACGCGGAGAAGCACGAGGACGTCTTTGACCGCAAGCTCCCCTTTGACGAGCGCGCCACCCTGGCCGCCATGGTCCCCGCCCTCAAGCAGACGGTCCCGAAGCTCGAGGTTGTCGAGATTGTGGCTGTCAAGGAGGGCGACAAGGCGGGCGAGGTCGTCGGTGGTGATGCACTGGTTGGTGCCGTCAAGGAGGCGCTGCCGCCCGTGGCCGAGCAGGCCGTGCCGGGGGCGCCGACGTTTTATTTTGAGAACATTTGAATGCATGTATGAGTAGGTAGAAAAAGTCGATGGGTTGATTGGTAGAGTAGAAGACCGGAACCACGGCAAAAGCAAAGTAAAAAACGTTCTCAATTCAGCGCGGTAGCATGACAGTCGACTCCACAAATTTTTGGGATTTTATTTCGTAGTTTTGTACAGTCCGGACGAAGGAAAAACCTGACACTAGAGAGAGGCGCGTTTGAAGAAACCAGACAATTTTAAAAGAGAGAAAAAAAGGACACATAATTGTATACACATGACTAGGATCCACCATCAACCCAACGCGCTGCCGCTTCTCGACCATCTCCTCTCGTCTCTTCCAAACGACAAATCGTCAAGTTCATGCCACCAACCACCCACGGTCCTCCTCCCCCATGCATCGTCCCTACACTCTACACATCAACCAGCGTATCGCCATTCTGCTGCTGGCCATCCTGGCCCTGCTGAGCCTGGCCCTGGCCCTCACCATCCGCCTCGGTGTTATCCCTCGTATCCTTATTCGGCTGGCGCCTCTGGCGCTTCTCCTCGGCGCGGCGCTGGTAATAGACATCCAGGACCTTGGCGGGGATGCGGTTGAGCAGATCCTTGGGGTAAATCCTCAACAGACTCCAGGCCAAGTCCAGACTCTCGAAGATGGTGCGGGCCTCGTAGGCGCCCTGGTTGATAAAGGTCTTTTCGAACTTGTCGAGGAACTCGAGGGACAGCTTGTCTTCGGGGGACAGGGCTTCCTCGCCCACGACGGCTTTCATGGCCGCCGCGTCGCGCCCGATGGCGTATTTGGCGTACAGCTGGTTCGACACGTCGCCGTGGTCTTTGCGCGTGCGGCCTTCGCCGATGGCGGATTTCATGAGGCGGGAGAGGGATGGCAGCACGTTGATGGGCGGGTAGACGCCCTTGTTGTAGAGGCCGCGGTCGACGAAGATTTGGCCCTCGGTGATGTAGCCCGTCAGGTCGGGGATGGGGTGCGTGATGTCTAGACAAGTTAGCTTTGATTTGGGTTTTGAGTGGGGTGCCTACCATCATTGGGCATGGTCAAGATGGGAATCTGCGTGATGGAGCCGTTGCGGCCCTCGACACGACCGGCACGCTCGTAAATGGTAGACAAGTCAGTGTACATGTAACCGGGGTAACCGCGACGACCGGGCACTTCTTCACGGGCGGCCGAGACCTCACGCAGAGCGTCACAGTAGGACGACAGGTCAGTGAGAATGACCAGGACGTGCTTCTCGAGCTGGTAGGCGTAGTACTCGGCCGTGGTCAAGGCCAGACGGGGCGTAATGATACGCTCAATGGTGGGGTCGTTGGCCAAGTTGAGGAACAGCGTGACGCGCTCCATGCTGCCATTCTCCTCAAAGTCCTTGGTGAAGAAACGGCTCGTCTCCAAGTTGACACCCATGGCGCCAAAGACGATGGAGAAGTTGTCCTCGTGGCCGTCGTGCACGTCCTTTGTCGGCTGGCCGACCAAGCTTGCCTGTCTACAAATCTGGGCCGCGATTTCGTTGTGCGGGAGACCGGCGGCGGAGAAGATGGGGATCTTTTGGCCACGTGCAATCGAGTTCATAGTGTCAATGGCCGAGATACCAGTCGAAATCATTTCCTCGGGGTAGACCTGGATGGTTAGCGTTTGATCTGCTCGTGCTTGGCCTACTTACTCGAGAGTACGGGTTGATGGGACTGCCGTTGATGTCGAGATAGTCCTCCGCCAGCACCTTGGGGCCCTTGTCGATGGCGCGACCGGAACCATCAAAGATACGGCCCAGCATGTCCTCGGACACGCCGAGCTTCATGCTGTGGCCCGAGAACTCGACCTTTGTCTTCTTGACATCGATGCCGGACGTGCCCTCGAAGACCTGGACGACGGCGCGGTTACCTATCGACATCAGCAACGAACTCTGAGTCTCTGTCGATTGTCCCACCTCTAGCTTCCAGGACCTGACCAGACCGCTCCGAGCCGTCGGGCAGCGTCAGAGACACAATCTCGTTGTAACGGGGGAATTTGACCTGTGGCCGTCGAGTAAGCTTCCGCGGCATCTTTCAAGCACTCTCCAAGAAACCAACATTGTCCAAGACGACCAAAGGACCGTTGACACCGCCGATGGTGTTGTAACGTATCCTGGGCTTGACGGACATCATGCGGGGGTCTATCGGTGCGGGCGCCATGGTTGCTGGCGTTGCTCGGTCGAAATCGCAGATGGGAGGAGCTGTGGGGTCGGTAAAGCGGTCGCTCGAGATGGCAGGTTAGTGCCTGCGACTGGAGGTATAGTGTGGAGGCGCGGGTGTAGGTCGTGATGCAGCTTGGCAGCTCGACGTTGGAGGTCCGCTGACGGCTGGGACGTGCGCGATTAGGTGCCGGCCTGGAATTAATC
Organism: Phyllosticta capitalensis; assembly: GCF_038381095.1. Lineage (NCBI taxonomy): Eukaryota > Fungi > Ascomycota > Dothideomycetes > Botryosphaeriales > Phyllostictaceae > Phyllosticta > Phyllosticta capitalensis. The sequence continues at coordinate 4,028,005 of NW_027117439.1, forward strand.
AAGGCCCCGCGATGCCTGAGGCCAACATCTCAACGAGTCATGACAAAGAACAATCACAGCACAGCAGTTTGCATTCAGGACGTTGAGGTTTTAGTAAACAATTCATTTCTAATTCTACTTTCATGATTGAGAGTCGAACCTGTGACACTGTTAGCAAAGCTCTCAACTTTGCGCTTCAAAACATGTGCTGTGTGTGTAAAAAGTCAGACATCCAAGGAAGATTGAGCTCTCATCGACCGTCTAAGATGGGTTCTTAAGCGACGGCTAGAGTGAAAACTGCGAATGTGGTGATGTTTTCATCATGAGAGGGAAAAGCAAAAAGGAAAAAGTGTACTGACCTGGTGGTTAGTGCGACCACACAGCACCCAGTGGCAAGTCTCAACATTCGAGATTGTGCGCCATCCAGCCTGCCTGCCGTCCAACTTGTAGTGTGATTGTGCGCGTCGGATTGAGCGATGGAAGGTCACTAGAAACTAGAGCAAGTCAGCGCGAGGTCTTGAGCGAGCTCATTGAATGTGATGCGACGGAAAATGGTAATCAGACAGCGTGTACTGGCAAGTAGCAGGTCTCGTGCGAGGAGACCCGGACAGATGATTTCTTCAAGGTCGACTCAGTTGGGAAAAGAAGACATTTGCAAGGTTGTCATCATGAAGGTGGAGGGGAGTGTCGTGAGAGCAGCTTACCGAGAGAGAGAGAAAACGAGGAGCGCAGCAAGATGTGCTAGAAAGATGAGGGAGAGGGTGGGAAAGAGCAGAGGCTGTGGTGTTGAGTCGAAAATCTTATAGCAGGCTCGGAGAAACCTTCGGCAAGGCTAACCCGTTTGGGCGAGAGCGCCGCCCGACGGGAGTCGACAGTGAGAGACTGGCTGGAGAGGCTGCCTCTGCCAATACCGACCGACCGACCTCGACACTTCACACCTCCACCAGACGAGTCGCCCATCATCCCTCCGACCGTCGACCCCAGATCCGCTCAGTTGTCGACTACTTGATATGGCGGCCCCATCCCTCTGCTCTCTGTGACTCCTCCGCCGACGCCCATTGCGCTGCTCAACCCACGCTCGCTCCTCTCACCGTTGCGCGCCCAACCTCCCTCCCATAGACGCATGCGCGACGCTGCCCTGATCCTCATCTCGACATTACTCAACCGCTGCAAACGCGTGTCGACCGTGTTTGCGCTCCGGTGGCTCATACCACTCAGTCACCTGCTGACCTCCGATCGCATACTGTCAGCTCCGGTAGTTGCCGCCGCGCCGTGGTACCCTGACCGCACCCAACCCATCATTCTCGTCCTCACCAGGTCCTCTCTCCTCCAACACCCAACTTCCATCGACCAGGCCACGTCGTCGCGCCGCTACGTCGCCTTGCCGCCCACTGTTGCAGCCGTCCCCGCTCACCCTGCACAGACATCAGCACTCCACGCGACCGGACCACCACCCGTGCGGCACAATTTGGTACACCACCCTTCAAGTCCCGCCAACGACCATCGAGACACAGCCGCTGACCGAGCTGGATCGGGGGGTTCGGAGACTGCTGCTTCTATAGCCTCCAAGTCAAGATGATGGCGAGTGCCTACCCGCATCATCCTGGTGGTCTGCAGCAGGCCGGAATTCCTCATGGACAGCCCATGGGACCAGGGCCTGGTCCAAACCCAGGACACCCAATGGGCCCTCAAATGCACGGTATGCATCCAGGCGTATCTGGTCCGAATGGACCACACGTTTCTCAGCCAGGCCCTATGATGGGCATGCAGCCAGGCATGGGCGGTCCAGGTCCCAGTGCGCATGCTCTCCAACATCTCACTCCCCAGGCACACATGTTTCATCAGCCGCAGCAAATGTGTAAGTTTCATCTTGTCCTTGGTCGACCCTCTGCTAACCTCTCAGTCTCCAACCCGGCCATGGCCATGCAACAACGACAACAGCATTTGATGCGCCAACATCAAGCCCAGCTCATGCAGCAGCAACAGCAAGGCGGAATGATGTTTCCTGGCCAGGGAAGCCAGAGCATGACGCCCCAACAAATCGCCGCGATGCAGGCCGCCAACCCCCAGCTGCAGGTTCCGCTACCGCCGCATATGCGCCAGCAGCTTGCACAACAACAAGCAGCCATGCAGCAGCAGCAGCAGCAGCAGCAGCAGCAACATGCGCAGGCACAGCAGGCTCATCAGCAACAATTGATGGCCCAACACACGGCCGCCATGCAGCAAGCGGCATCACAACAGAGCAATCCGGGTCAAGGCGGTCCCACGCCCCAGCCAGGTCCTCATGGCCAACCCGGACAAATGAGACCTCAGCCGCCAATGCAGCCAGGGCACGAAGCTCAGGCATCACCAGCACGACCTCCGAGCCAACACCACACCCCACAGCAGACTCAATCACAACCTCAGCCCCCGCCACCAACTCAAGCACCTACGCCGCAGCAGCAAGGTCCTCAGCCGCCAGGTCCACCTCCGCAACAGGGACCCCAGCCGCAACCTCAGAACGCTCAAATGCAGCAGCAGCAGCAGCAACAACAACACGCTCAGCAGCAGCAGCAGCAGCAAAATCAACAACAACAGCAAACGCAGCAGCAACAGCAGGCGCAACAGCAACGGCATCAGCAGCTTTTGATGCAACAGCGTCAAGCGCAGCAGGCCCAAGCTGCTCAGGCGCAGGACCGGATCTACGGGGTTTCAATATTGAAGCTCCTCAATCTCGCAGATCACCTGAGCAGGTTTACCTCGAACCGGCAGCCAAACGACCTATTATACTGGAAGCAGTTTGTTGGGCGGTTTTTTACCGAAAATGGAGTTTTCAAGCAGACCCTGCTCGATTACGGCGCGCAGACAACCAACCCCGGCTCGAAAAACTTTGAGATTTGTACCCTGGCTCTGCCAAGATATTTCTACACTCAGTTCCAAAGTGGACTGGAGAATTTGCAACTGACAATGGATGGTCTGGTTGAGAAGGAGCTTGGAAACAGCTGTCACTACGTCGAAAGCGCCCGCGCAAAGTTTATTTACTGGTACAAAAACGGGACACAGGTATGTTCACTCACAAAATCCCTTTACTTTGCTAACTCTTCAGGTGGTACACAATGGCAAGCTTAGCGCCATGTTCGACCAGGCCGACAAGATTAACCTGCTTTCATTCGAGACTCAAGAACATCAGCAGTATTTGCCACGGTTGCAGCTAGACTCTCTTTTCCAGCAGAGGTCTCCGCAGCAAAACATGCAAGTTTCGCCCAAGATGAGCAAAAAGAACGCGCCAAACCAAAGGAATCAACGCGCGCGCGGGGAACCGGTCCTGCTCTTGTCCGAACTCATCGAAGCGCCAGTTTCTTCGTGGGGAATCGCCAATTCGGTGCTTCAATTTCTTGAAGTACGTCAACCTGTCAGATTTTAGCACACATTGGCAAAACCATGGGCTGACATGAGCATAGGTTGGCGAGACGTTGACTAATATGCAGGAGCTGTTTGCTCACTATCACCAGAACCCCGGGACGACCCCTGCGCAAGCCATGACGGGTTTCGTCGCGTCTCTCGGCCCGCAGAATCAGGCAGGTAATCAGATGCCGCAGCAGCATCCTCAGCAACAGACACCGCAGATCAACATGCCTCCCAACGGTCCGGCCAACGCCCAACCGGGGCAGCGAACGCCGGGCAACATGCCTGGGGGCAACCCAAACGCACCGCACCACGCTGTAAATCCACAGTTCATGTCCCCGCACATAGCGAACCTCCAGCAGTTTCCCGGCGGTCTCAATCCGGCCGTCAACGGATCACCGCATCTCGCTGGCCAAACCCACACGCCGTCGCCGGCTCAGGGACACATGCAGGCCCCGGGCCTCGTGGCACAGCATAGCCAGCAAGGTACGAATAGCAGCGCAGCTGCGAGCGCAAATACCAGCCCAAACGTTAGTAACAAGAGGCGGCGCAGCACGGTGAAGACAGAAGGCGATGATGGAGGCGGAGATGCGAACGGAAACCCGAATGCGCCCAAGGTCAAGCCGAGCCCGAGGCTTCCGCACAACAACAAGCGACTAAAGGGCAACCCGGTGGGATGAACGACGGCGTAGACGATTGACGACGACGCGGCCGAGTCTGGCAGACACGCGCCAGGCCAGGCCAATGCATCATGTCGAGATGACATTGATATACCCCCCCAAAAGCCAGCGATTCTGCATTGGCCATCCAAAGCAATTCGCGATTGATGGAAGTTTCCTTGGCGCTATCTATTGTTCATGTTGGGTACAGCAGCAGGATTCCCAGTGTATGCGGGGACGTTGCAAGGCGAAATTGGGACATTGCTTTTCTTACGAGTTTTGCGACATCGTACATTTATTCGTCCAGGAGTTTGGTGTGCGCATGGTCCGAGAGTCTCTTTCCTTACAGCGCGGCGTTGTAAGTCATTGTGATGGCTTGTCTTTTCTTCGTCATACAGCCGCAGTCTATACTCGAGTCGTTCGCCCACTTGGTTTAGTTTGGAGCAGATATTGGTTGATACGTCGTGCTTGAAAATTTGTTTACTCCACGTGTTTGGTTTGGCCAGATGGCGGGCACAGGTGCGGGGTACGTCTGGCTTTTTATCTTGACGTGTATGATTTGTACATTGAACGATTCAACGCTTCGCCCGAGTCTGATTTTTCCTGTGAGGCTGCCGTACAACCTTGTCACATGCAGCCTAAACGAGTCGAGTCACCAACCGCTGACCGGTTTAGGGGCTACAGACCTGGATAATCACTGGCTCGACAATGTTTGACTCTTGGGTGGGAATAGGAGTTACTTGATGGGAAACTCCCATGGGAATACGTTTGGAGTCGATGCGAAGCGGACCGAGCCGCAACGAATTCTCCGTCCGTGAGAATCTGGCCAGCGGAAGTGGGTCGATCCCGTCGCGGGCGGGGGAGATGCGTCAACGGTCAAGCACACACAAATCCAGTCGCAGAGCCGCATCTCCCTGATTTCCAGTCAGATGTTTCGTTGGCAAGCCATGTGAAGCCGCATAAGAGCCATCGCCATCCACCGCCGCCGCCGCCGTTGCTGCCAGGAAATTCGAAAAAGACTTGCAGACAGAGTACCTCCAGCGACCACGCCGCGCGCCCACGCCCCTCGGGCCAGGACCACAGGTTGCAGCTTCGAAGGATTCCCGTTGCTCGCCCGAAACCAGTAAGCTCCCGCCCCCAGCTGCGCGTGTTTCCAGTTGTGTGATAAGGCTGAAGATGATGTCCAAGTGGCCTCGTCGTCCTCATACTACCCTCGTCATGCCGCCGGCACTGCCTCGTCGCGGTCATCGGCCGCTGCGGCAGCGTCGTCGTCCGTTGCCTCAGCCTCATCCTCGTCCCGGTTGTCGTTGCTAGCTGCTTCGTCTTCTGCTTCTCATCAACAACAAGAACCATTTGCCGCCGCCCTCCGCGACCAAGAGCACGAACATCAGCCCCCAATCCTCCGGTGGAGTAACGATGCGCATTCTGGCGGAGTCGGGGAGCGCCTTTTTGCTGCTCACTATTCGTTGGACCCCACGGCCGCTACAAATCCCAACCACCTACAGCGGCAGCATCAGCAGCAGACGCAGCACCATCTTTCGTCAGATTACCCATATCCCGCCTCTCTTTCCTACAAGAGTACCTCGTACATGGATCCCTCGGGCCGGTCCGTCTCGGCCCACATCCACAACAATGGCTCGTCATCGCGGGGAGGGCTACCGCCGCCTTCAATGTCCGACATGGGCATGGTGCCATCCCTCGACTACGACTCATCCTCCGTGGCCGAAAGCTCCGTCAACACGTTCCAATCGGGCCAAGGGCCGCCCAACCGCACGCTGGAGGAAGGGAGCGACGGGCTGCTTCTCGTCCCTCCAACTCCCACCACCACCACCACAGTCCTCTACGACTGCGCCTTCAGCTTTCTCGGCTGCCGCTACATCGCCGCCAACGACGAGCGCGAATGGAAAACGCACGTGCTCTCGCACTTCTTCAGCCACCTGCCCCCGCGCAAAGTCTCGTGCCCCATGCCGGGCTGCGACTGGGGCTTTGAGGACACCGACGGCGGCCGCGCCTGGGACATTCGCATGAACCACGTCGCGGCGCACCACCGCGCGGGCCAGCGGCTCGACCTGGCCGCCTCGGCAGGCCCCAATGCCGCGTGGATTGATTCCAACTTGTTTCGCTATCTGTGGCAGAAGAGGATTATCGATGATGCGGCGTATCAGGATTTGAGCAGTGGCGGCGCCGTGGTGGGGCCGCGGACGGCGACGATGGGTACGCAGGCGGAGCGCAGGAGGGAGAGGAGGGAGCATCATGCCAGGCCGATGGGGCGTTGATGTTGTGGGTGGAGGATCCCTGGCGGAGACGTTGTCGTCGTGGCCTACTACGTACTCTCCATGTCGCCTCCCCTTCCCTTCCCTTACCCCTCCTCCTTTTTCCTTATTCCCTATATCGGAGAGACCTTTTTGCGGCGATAGATACCCAAATTGTTGGCTGGTTGGTTGTGCGAGAAGAGAGGACGACGACGACGCAACGACCCATCACTTCCTTACAATCACTTTCTTATGGCTCAATCATGCTAGGGCGGACGAACGAATGGACAGGACGCACTCTGGATGGAAGCCGGCCACGACAGAAAAACGCTGCCTGCGACCCTGAGTCTTTCTTTTGTTTTCCTCTTTTTGGCGGGGGCCAGGCTGAGCGGAAACGGAAACGAAACCATGTAGCGAGTTACGATGATTAATGATACATGAGCGATACTTCTACTTGACGACAGAACACGAGTCGAGCAACATCTTTACCAAGTGTGTATATGTGAGTGTGCGCTTTGATCTGGTGGTAAATGGAAGCATCTTGAAGAATTACAACTTTGCCCCTGACAGTAAATCAGACGACAGTCATAGTTCTAGCAATTGTCCATCATGCGATTGTCAGCAGTATGAAAGAGTGTAGGGCCAGCGGTAATTCCATCTGCAATTGGCCCGGCAGAACATCGCCACCACATGTACCCAATTGACGAAATCTTACCGCCGAAAAGGCAGACGCTGAGTTTACTGGCCTAACAAAGGATGGGCCAGGGGAAACTGCAAAGATTAGGTAAGTGGTGGGGAGGAGGGTGCTTTACGCCTTGTGGGTCTGGAGAGAGAGAAAATGTGGGCTCTGGGTGCGGAAAGGGCCTAGGAGGGCCAGAATCGAGCAGTCGACGAAGAAGATGAGCAATCAATTTTTGATGGTTGGTAGATGTATTCCAAGCATCTGCGGTCATCTGGGAAGCGGGGGACTGTGCCACAAGGTCCAAAGACATGGCACATGTTTCAGTGAAGTAAGTGATTTGCCTTGACCATGCAAGCGCGTCCAAGCGCACACCCGCGCCTCGACAAGAGGCAACGGGGAAATAGAACAGTGAAAGAAAAGCGCCCTCTCTTGCAGAACAGCAGCAACTCACCTGAATCTTTGGCCTCTTTCAACTCAATTGACGTCACCCCTGAGCTCCACAGTGCTGCTCACTCCAGACACTGGACGAGACCACGTGCAGCAGCAGGCAGACCCGGACCCGCACAAATCTCAGTCGACGGTCTAGCTCGACAACCGACCCCTACCAGCCCGGAAAACCCGGCTTATAGCCGTCGTCGACGTCTCTGTGTTCCCTGCCCGCGGTGGCCCCTCTGGGCAGCTGCTCCGGCGCACGCCCCGGCGTCGCCGCTGTCCTGGCCACTCGGATGGAGGCGAGGCGGACTGCCGTGACAACCTCGAACGTAGTGAATGAATCAACGGCTTGTGGTAGCTGCTGGGATCGCCCGTCTGCGTGGGTCTGGCGAGGGAATGGGGGATGGCAGGGCCACTCGGGTTGCTGGACGAGTTTTGCCGTGGCAACTTTGGACGTCGCGAATGAATCAACGGCTCGAGGAGGCGCTGGGATCTGCGATGGACGTGGGTCTGGTACAGGGAGGAGGAGGGACGTCTTCAACGTTGAGTTCAACACTGGAATGCGAGTGATGAAGTGACTAGACAGTCAGCTCTCCTCTGGATTCCGTCAAAAGCAAGTTGAGCTGTGCCAATTCTCTTCACCAGTCCTCCACGCCTCTGGCTCGTTGTCCAGGGAGAGCACATTCCTGTGCCTCGCTGGCCTAGGCTAGAACCGACGACGTAACTTCAAACGTAGTGACTGAATCGACCTGGTGGCGGGAGGCGGCGACATGGCCGGGGATGGTCAAGGACAGATCTGCAGCATGTCGCTTTGTGGGGCCGGCCGGCGGCTATGTATGAAAAGTGGCTATGAATAGGGCGCCACGTGAAGAACGTTTTCCGTTGTTTCAAGAGTTTTTGGAATTGTGTACGTCTTGAGAGAGTTGTGGGGGATTCTTGCTCATTTGGCCTAATCATTCCACAGCTCTTTCAGTCGAATCTTATGTGTTCAATCAATGTTCTTGATTTGGCAGTGTTCATGCCCCTGCTCTCGAAATTTCAAAGTGTTTGAAGACATGGCCGGATTTTCCGAGAGACGCCCTCAAAATCCTACCATGGCGATTGGCAGTGACGTTCCAACATCCACAATGGATAGTCCCCAGCCCCTTGCTTCTTCGCCGCAATATGTCACTTGCCGGAACTCCGAGGGCATCCCACGTCTTTTCCAGAGGTCGAACACAACTTCAAACGTCGGGCATGATTCACGAGCGGACGCCAATGAGTCGCGGTAGGGGGCATGATGGAGGTTTCGGTCATGGTCAGACGTAATGGCAGGCGTATGCGTTGGCCGCGCGCCGTTCGGCAAGGGGAAGCAATGACGCATGGATACCCACTGGGCCGGGAGACTGGTCGAGGTTGCGTTTGCGTTTGCGATGAGGCGGGCATATCCATCTCGGTTTGGGCGCGGGATGACGTAGGTGATGCCGGGCAAGGTTCTTGAGCGCTGGTGATGTGCCGGGATGTTCGGCCAGAGAAAACGGCGAGAAACAAACTTCTTAGTAAGCGACTCTGTCGAAACATCCGCTTACAAACTTTCCCTTTTGTCAATGATGGATTGTTCCCTCTTTTCGACATCTGTCTACTTTGATCTTCGCCCTTCTCACATTTCCATGTCGACAGTTATGGCTGGTCATCACCTCAAGATACCCCGTCAACTAGGACTCGAAGTCCTGTACAGCTCCACGCATGAGCCTCAACACAACACAGCATTTTGTGGAGAAGCTTCGAATAGTCAAAGTATCTTGTCCAACACCGAGGGCTCGAGCGACAATCTCTCAGTCCGCTCGCCATGTCGGGCAAAAGTTCAACCTGCTCTCGAGTCATGATCATCACGAAGAGATCGACTTTAATTTTTCTCAAATCGCGTTGCTGTCTTTTCCGCCCCCAAAGATCCGAATCTCGCAGTTTTCGGCCCCATTTTGTGCCTCCTTATTGATGGCATTTCTTCAGACAGATTTCCTTGCTAAATTCTTTCCCTCAAAATATTACCCTCATTCACTACTTGCACGTCGTCGTGGTTATGGCCTCCCGTCAGAATCACAACCTTGACGAAGGCATCTACGTCTCTTTGAGCAACCGTCGATCTCCATCGCCCATATCCCGTCCCTCGTCTGAATACAAGCAAAATGCAGAAATCTCCACCACGACACTGAGCCCTCTTCGGAGCTCGAGTTCTGTCCGAAAGCTGCCTCGGGGCGCTCCAGAACATGCCATCGAAATTTCTGATACGATCCCTTCAAAAACTCCTGCGATCAAGTCTCGGCGCCAAAGATGGTCCCAGAAAGTCCCTCGGGATGTCTGGGCAAAGGAAATGTCCAGCATAGCATTAAGCATCGAATGCATGATAGCAGTATTCGCGATACTGATATCCCAAAATGACAAGCCTTTGTCTTCGTGGCCCTTTCCATGGCAACCCAACTCGGTCGTTTCGTTTCTCTCGACGATTTCGAGGGCCGCGCTGATTTACCCCATGGCATCTTGCATCAGCCAGTTCAAGTGGCTCCACTTTCGGCAGAGATCACAGCAGCTTCAAGATCTCCAGCATTTTGATGCTGCCAGCCGTGGGCCTCTTGGCTCTCTCTCCTTCATACTGAGAGTGTCTTTCAGATCCCGTTCGATTGTGGCTACTTTGGCCTGCCTACTCACCATTGCGGCGCTTTCGATGGAAACATTTGTGCAGCAAACTATCGACTATTCGACTCGACCTGTCCGCACGTACGTGAAACCATGCTTTGCAAAGACGACCCAGTCTTACAGCGGCGGCAATTCTTTTGACGACGGCAAGTCTGGACACTTTGTCTTGCGGGCAAAGCTGACTCGCACTAGTAACCGCTCAAAACTCCAACATGGCAAAGGCAATCCATGCAGGGATTTTTGGAGCTTCGTCTTTCCAAACCTTGACATGTCCCACCGGAAACTGCACTTGGACAGGCCTGACGACCTTGGGTGTCTGCAGCAGTTGCCAGAACGTCACCACAACCATTCGAAAGAATTGCACCACAGAAGAATACCCGTCGGGAAGAGACACCACTGGCTCTGAAGTTTGGTGCCGTTATTGGTCTGACCTAGGAAATGAAGTCGAGGCAATTTATTGGATCGTGGACATTGACAGAGCCTCTTCAGGTCAAATTCTGACAGCACTGAACATTACTTCGACTACAAGTGGGATCTCGTCCATGATTCCCGGCGACCCACTGGGGCTTGCAAAAGTGACCATCATCAGGAATCCAATTCCTGGACAGGGGAGCAGTCCAACAGAAGCATTTGACTGTTCACTGTCGTGGTGTGGCAAAGTATTCGACACTACGGTTGAATCCGGCGACACGCGACTCAGCAACAAGAAAACCTTCAATGTCACGCAGGAACTTACATTCACTGACCACTACACCTTAAGCGGACCATCTGAATATATGGGCCAAACAAACTATACTGTCAGAGGCACAGACCACACCCTCATGCAAAGCACATTGAAGGAAATGTTCGACGCAGCGTCGCTGACGAAGACGAGCACGATACAAGTCATGTCGCTGGACTTTACGAGCTACTTGTACACAAGCGACAGCATTCCAGAAGTAATCGACGACATGGCAATGGCCATGACCGACTTTGTGCGGACCGTCAACTCGGACGAAATCGGCGGCGAGACGTTCGAAAACGTCACCTTTCTCCATGTCAACTGGCCCTGGTTCATCGCCCCGGTCGTCATCGAAACCTCGGCCGCCATTGTCCTCGCTGCCGCCGTCGTCATCAGCAACCGCGAAAGGAACCTAGCCGGCACGCAAATCTGGAAAAGCTCCATCTTCCCGTTCCTGTTCAACGGCATCGACCGCGACAGGTTGGACGAGATTGGCCCGGGGACGACGGACCGAGCGTCTGAGATGGAGAGGAGAGCACAGCAGATTTCGGTGCGGTTGGACAGGGACGAAGCTGATGGCAGGCTGAGATTTGCCTAGAAGCATCCATAGTGTGGCAGATGGCACTCTGTTTCGGATGTGAATTTTGCAACGAGCGCGCTTGTGGAGTTGTCTCGCGGTTTCGAGGAGTAAAACGGCAGCTTTCTTTATGAATAGCTCGATAGAGACGGATTGAAAAGATGGGGATTTCCATGTATGAATGCAGCACTTCGCTCACCTGGTCACTGAATGCTGCTTCGACCCCTTGCTTTCAGTGCGCCGCTCTCCATTTTTCCCTTGCTCTTATGTTCAAAGTTCTCTGAGATGCTTGAATCCTATCCCAAAATCACAAACGACCGGTGCATAGCCACTCCACCAAGCCAAGTCAAAAATTACGCCACAAAACACCTCAGTACCAACTACCCACCCACCTTGTCACCAACCCGTCACGATGAGCGCACAATGACGCGCCAGGGGGGCCGGTGGAAGGGGAGTCAGGGGGTGATTTCCATGGAATTTGGAATGAGGCGTGGGCGCGTGGGTGTGGGCGTGGAGGAGGCAAAATGACGATGGACGAGGTGGGTATTTTTAGGCACTGTTGGTCTGTTTTTCCGCCGCCGCCGCCGCCGCCGCGGATTACTGCTTTGGGACTTGGGAGGGCCGTGGGTCGAAACAGCCACGCGACAGTGTGAGGATGTGGAGGGATGGGGAGATGGAGGGTAATTGTTTTTATAGTGGTGATGGAGAGGCTGGGAGGAGGAGGAGGAGGAGTAGGTGTGTAGGTAAAGGAGGCTGGTAGGAGGTAAAGAAACCCCTGAGCCACATGCACCTCCATCAAAACAACAACCACAACACAACGCACCTCCCCTCCTCCGCGGAGAAACACACAGCAAGCTCGACAGCCGGGCGCAGTAGCACCAGCACGTCAAACGGAAATAAGACATGCGCTCGACTCACGCCAGCGGAGCAGGGGCAGGTCAAGATGAGGGCAGGGGAGGGAGGGGGCCCAGCGGGAGTCGGCAGGCGTTCCGCGTTGTCGGGTCCCTCCCGTTGGTTCGCAGTTCGCAGGTCGACGACAACTACCGAATCACCGTGCCGAAAAGGCCCATCATCTGTGTGAGGACTGAGTGCCTGGCGATTCACGCCGCTCCCGGTGAGATGAGATGGGGCGCGTGTGTGTGGGCCTTGTTATCCGCCGACGGCGAGGCAGGCGAACAACAAGCAGGAGGCAGGCGAGGCGAGCGAGAGAGCAGCACGAGGGACGGGACAGGAGAGGGCACAAGCACGAAAAGCAAGCAAGCAAGCAAGCAAAGAGACAGACAAACAAACCGGCTCCTGTGTACCTTTTGCAGCATCGTGTCGCCCAGCCAGCGACCAGCAGCCACACACACAACACACACAGACTTTCTCCAAACAGACTCGCATCAAAAGCTCGCATCGTCGGATTTTCCGCGAGACAGAGGGAGAGTAAAAGCTGGTCCGTGATCTCGGTGATCTGACGGCCGGGGCGGACCCAGACCACGGGCTCGGACCGGCTGGCGCGCCGCACCGCGCAGGTGCGGGTAGGGAGCGTAGCCGAAGGCGGATGAGGGTGGTCTGTGGTGGGGCCATGGGACGGAATCTTTTCCGCAGGCGCCCCCGGGACGCGCGAGATCGATCGACAGATGGACGGCGTGCGCTGTACGCTTTGGGAGGGTATGGCATTTTGCTGTTGGTAGGGCGTGCCGGGGTGTGAGTGTGGTCTTTAGGGGTAGGGGATGATGGAACGCATGTATTGATGGTGATTGTGGTTGTGTGGCGATGAATGATGAAGAAATGAGGATAGAATGGACTTGATAGAGCGTTGAATGGCAGGAGAAATGAAAGAAAGGGACTGACGACGGAAACGAGACGGGAATAAGAACAGTGACCAGAGGAAGACAACTTCAAACGTCGTGAACGAGTCGATGGCGACTGCTGATTACCCATTTTGGGCATGACCGCAGAAGCAGGGAGCACGTCGAACAGGGAGACCATCCTGCAAAAGCAACACTCCAACAACTTCAAACGTCGCAGCGAGTCGAAGCAAGAGGACTGGTTTCCCGTTTTGGAAGAAGGGCGCGCTGGCGGCGGTGCCATGTGGACCGTTCGGGCAACGAGGCAAAGAAAGAGCAGGGAGGTTGCAGACCATTTGCCAACTTCAAACATGGCGACTGAATCGACGGCGAGCGCGGCGCTCCTTTTGCGGATACAAAGGGCCTGGATACCTGGATGGCTGGCTGCTTTTTGGACCGTGACAGAGCGAGCGTGGCACCGGCGCGTTTTCGACTGCATGCCAATGGCTAGGGTACCTTACTGCGCATCTTGCGGCGAAGCCTGCAGTTGGAGCAGTCCTGGTCCTGGTTGGCAGTCATCCGCAGGCTGGGTGGACTTTGATAACTTCAATCGTCTGGAATGAGTCGAACTTGGTCAGAGGCGGCGTCATATCCGAGTTGTGGGACTGCCAGATTCGACATCTGGTGGCAAGGTGACAGAAGGACGCATGCCATTGGCCTTTACGAGGAGTAACCACAACTTCAATCATCTGGAACGAGTCGAAAGTGCAAAGATGGGTGTGCTCCGGCCGTTGTGCGTGCCCCGTCACGTCAGCGCTTGAGCCGCATGCATGTAGCGGGCCGGGGACCGCCGACGACGAGCCTCGCCCGACGCAGGCGGCGGCGTTGGGCAAGAGCAGACAGGGAGGAGGCCGTGGTGGCGATGGATGTGCGGTGGTCTGGCTGCAGACAGTTATAAGTTCAAACGTCGCGACTGAATCGATATGTCGAACGGTTGCCTATCCAGGCTAATATCCGACGACGGTCGTTGGACGGACCGCATGGGAGCAACCTTGAGAAGTGGCGGCGACAAGGAATACATGTGGATCTAAAACGGGAGACGACATCCTTCCAACCGCGTAGGCCCAAGAGACAACTTCAATCGTCGGGACTGAGTCGAGTTTGTGACGAATTGCCCGTTTAGGCGTTGCGATTCACGACGCCAGTGGCAACAGGTGAACGAACAGCCGGCGGGCCACAGGAGATGTGGTGAATCAAAGATGTTTGGGCTGACTCGTGACGGTGGATTTTATTACTTGAAGGGCGGCCGTTTCGAGTCGAAGGATGAGTGTTGGTCGGAAGCGTGGGCCGAGGCATCTTGTCAAGCGTCGCGTTGCTGACTCTGCGCAAGTGTCCATGACTATTTGGCAATGTTGCAGACTCATTAGTGCGGTCTCACGAGTCTGCTGTCGACGTCGTGCTGCGAGGCGACTCGTGCTGCCCAGGAAGCAACTGTCAGAGGAAAAGAGGTTTGAATAAGGCACGACTGCAGCCAAAAAGTTGCTTCAGCCCTGCCGCCACGTTGACGTCACACAAGGCGGAAAAAGAGGACATGACAAACCGCGAATTTGTCGTCTTCAATTTGGTCCTCAGTCCACGGAACAAGTCTTTGTGGATAACCAGCACTCAACCTCTTGACAGAACAATTTTGAAGAGCATCCACTGCCATCAGATGCGCTACCGTTCAGTTGACATTTTCTTGTGACGTCAAACCTAGACTTGTTAGCCGGGATAACCTCCAGAACAAATGAGATAAGGTTGCAATGTTACCGTAAACTATCTCCTCGACCGCTCTCTGTGATTGGCCGGCCGCCATCATTTCCACTCAACACCACGACCTGACGACCTGAATGCGCGGACCATATGCCACCGGGCCCAGGTCCGGCTCCGCCTTCGCTTGCCTTTCAGACGCTCATCCTGCGGACGACGTGCATGACATGGAACCCACGAGTCATAAATCCGCAGCGGAACCACCACCGCGACAATCTATCGATTGACCAGGACGACCGAAAAAAAAGGCGGCCCCCTACCGCGTCGTCTGCCTTTTATCCGCCGCTTGACATTTTCCACCTCTTCTGCTGGCTGCCCCTGACACACTCGTCGCTCACACTGACACCGTCACCGACTCTGATGCCGGTCCGCCCGTCGTTTGCCTGACTCCTCTAGTGCTGACTTCTAGAAGCGCGCCGCCGCCGCCACGCCGCCCCGTTGTGCATGCATACCACGCTCGCCACGCTTTTGCTTCTGCCACGGTCCTGGAGAGCCGCGCCGTTTGTGGCAGCCATCCACCTACCAGTTGGTTGCTAGCCTTGTCCAAGAGGATGCGAGGCGCTTGTCTGGCCAGCATCGACGACAACGTCAAACGTCGGAAATGAGTCCAGCTCGCCGGCGGACCTCGCTGATGGTCAACGCCAGCGCTCCCGCGTCCAACATTGAACATGGCAAATGAATCGAGGTCGTTCGTCCAGGTAATCATCTGCGCCAACAGACGCCCCCGTCAACGACCGTCGAACGTAGCGAATGAGTCGAGTTCGTCGTAGCTCACCGTCTCCGACCAACTTCAGACGTCGTGAATGAATCGAGAGCTCGTCGTGGGCCCGTTGTCGCGCCAACGTCGAACGCAGCGTCCGAGTCGAGAGCCCTCCATCTGCACGCCCGTCTGATATGACAGAACCAGCCCCCAGGCTGTCACGGGCCCAGAGCCTGGCCAGTGACGCCATATTTTGCCATTGTGCTTCCCCGCCGCTACGTATGCCCACTGTCAATCAACATTGAACAGAGCAAGCGAGTCGGGTGCGGGTCTCGATGCTGCGCGGGCGTTGTTGGTGGCGGACCATGGGCCCAACTTCAAACGCAGCAGTCGAGTCGAGTTCGTCGGTGGCGCGCCGCGAGACGAGGCGGCGGACGACCTACGTACCCTAATGACACCCGGACGCTTGCCTGCCTTGTCGTTGCGCCAACGTAATGATGATGTGGGCGAAGGATTTTTTTCTCTCTTCTTTTTGCTCCTCGTTCCATGACTCTTTCTTTCTTGTCCAACTCTTCACCTCGTCGGCCTTGTCTTGCTGCAGATGTCGTCGTGTGTGATTCAAGAGCCCACCTCTTTGCTTTCTTCTAGACTGGAAGATTTCAGGACTCGCATCGTGACTTCGCGAGTCTCTTCAAGCCGGTCGGACGGTTGACAGAAAACTCCCTGCGCCTGCCAGTACGCTGCCATGACGAGGTCAAGCCAGCAACAGTCAAGACTCGCCAGATACCCAATGCGTACGGACCGCAGGCCATGAAAATTCTGACGCAGTGTAAATTGGTCGTGTTTGCGCAGGGTCGAGGTGAGTGAGGTCGCAAGGCAGGAGGAGGGAGACATGGGAAGAAACTCTCGGAAGGCACACTACTCACTCCACCACACAAACCGCATCGACTTTAATATTCCAAGTCTCGCTTGATGGAATGCACATCTTGAGCCCTGACCACGGCAAACAAGAGCAGGACACGAGAAAGACAAGCTGTACCATTGAGGATGCAAGTGTTTCATTCATTCGTTCAATCATGCTTCTTCGTAAGCTTTTGACGAGAGCCATCTCATTCATTCAGTCAGTCAGTCGTTCATGCAGTCATTACCCAACCCAGCAATCCCAATCCACCAATACCTCAATCCAAACCCCCCTTTTAACCCTCCCCTCACCCACCCTGCCCTACTCCCACTCCTTCCACTCGCGCCTACACCTCTCCAACTCCTCCCTCAACCTTTCCACCACCTCCCTGTCTCTGCCGCTCTTCTCCACTTCCTCCAGGTACATCTTGACGCGGCGGTACCTTTGACCAATCTCCTGCTCCGCCAGCCTGCGCTCGCGGACCCTGCGCAAAAAGGGGCCGGCGTCCTCGTCCCTGCACGCCCGCGCCCAAGCCCGCCGCATGCGCGCGCTGTACAGCTGGCACGAGCGTGCGTCGTCTGCGGCGTCCGAAGCTGCAGCAGCATCGGTCGGTGTATCAGCGTTGATGTTGTTGTTGCCAACGACGCCAACCTCGTGTGCGCCCTCGACGTACTGCAGGGCGCCGGTGACGAGAGCGGCGAGCTTGGAGCCCGCGCGCGCCGCCGGCCACACCACCTCGTCGTAGCACTCCTCGCAGACGGTGAGCTCCGGCACGCCGGGGATGACGTGCCACATGGCGCCGAGCAGCGGCGTGTCGCGCTGGCACTCGGCCTTCCACGCGTTGGCCTGGGCGAGGTCCGCAAAGGGGGTGAGGTCCGGCAACAAGCCGCCTCGACGCTGCGCAGTCGCGTGGACGTCCAGCAGCGCGTCCAGGTACTTGGGGAAGCGGCGCGACGAGGTGCGCAGCGAGCAGAGGTACTTTGTCGGCGCGGGCGTGGTGGGGGGCTCGCGCTGCCAGACGCCGCGCAGCGAGGGCATGAGCACGTCGACGCAGCGCACGCAGTGCTGGCAGACGTGGAGGTTGGAGATGAAGCCGTCGCCGTACTTGTTGGGCAGGCTGAACCACGGCCGGTGCGCGCGGTGCTTGTCCGGACACGGTTTTTCCTCGTTGTTGACGGCCGCCAGCGCGCGGATGAGCGAGAGGTCGTCGCGCTTCTCTTGCAGCGCCAGCAGCCACGCGATGCGGAACCACGGGTCGCCAAGCGCGCACTTTTTGGGGTACTCCGGCTCCATGTCGTGGACGCGCTTGAACTCGCGCCGGAAGGGCGTCCGCCGCACCACGTTGTCGACGCAGTCGGGGCAAATGTCCAGCGTCAGCGCCCCGTCCAGCGTGTACCAGTCGTTGTACTTGGTCGTGTACTCTGGTCTGGGGCAGGGCGGCAGCGGACCGCTCGGAAAGTCCATCTCGGCCGTCTCTTTACTCTTCTCTCTCGCAACATTCGACGACGACCGCCGCGTCGCATCCGTGTCCGAATACGTGCGGCGGATGGCCGGTTTGCGCGCATAGTCAAACTCCTCTTGCAGGCGGCTGGGAATCGGCGTAATGGGCGTCGCGGGCAGCCGCGCAGCATAGTCTACAAACGACCTGGTTGGCGTCTGGGGACTGTTTGGAAAGAATTGGAAATGCTCTTCCGAGGGCATCAGCTGGTGTGCGTCATCGTCTGGATAAGGCAACGAGGCGCCTGCAGCTGCAGCTGTTGCTGCTGCCGGGAGCCTTGCAGAAGGCGGCTGCATGTCTGCCCGGAACGGCGGCACCACCTCCTCACGCGCAGTCGAATCGCGAAAGCCATGGCGAGAAGGCGGCCGTGACCGGTCGTTGGGAGGGTTTGGAGGGAAAGTCGACGTTCTTTCTGGGCGGGCGTTCAATTCGACGGGCGACTCGACGCGCGGGGTCCGGGGTTCAAGGTCGAACGATGCAGACAGGGGAGAGCCTCCGCGTGATGCGTTGCGGGACCCCTGCTTGGGAGCTGGGGCAGAGCGGGGATCAACTCTTGACCGCACCACGTCGTCCTTTGGCCTTGGGGACCGCGGCGGCGAAGGCGGCAGGTCGTGGTCGCGGGCAAGAGGTGATGCTGGTCGAGAAGAAGGCCGCGATGCACTGCTTCTTTGCGCGCTGCCGTACAACGTCTCGCAGGTGCTGCGCCTCAAGGGCAAGGGCCGTGACCATGGGAGGTCGCCCGTCAGCATTGCCGAGGACTGAGGAGTCAGACCTGCAGAAGAGCTTGAGCTAGAGGGGCTGAAGGGGGTCGACTTGGGCGGTGTGTCGGGCCGCGAGGATGCTGGCATCGAGGTTCGCACAGAGAGACGTTCCTTGGGGTCGTCGCGCGGGTTCAAAATAGTCGGCTCCAGAGGTTTGTATGAATAGGGTGTGGATGTTCGCTCTTTGAGGGTCGGTGTGTCTTCTTTTACGTCTTTATTGAAAGAGTATGGCGCTGGCATTCTCCCAATCTTGGATTCTTTGGGCGAGGTGCTCATTTGGTCCTTGCTGAATGAATAACTTGCGGGACGTCGCCTTGACCGGAGTTGGGGCACTTGATCTTCCTCCAAGTCTGAGTTTTCTGAAATATCGCCTCCACTTCGTCCTATTCTGCGGGTGTCGCCCTGAAATGGCACCGGTCGTTTCCTTGTGGATGGCCTATCGGGGGACAAGTATGCATCGCTGTCGGACCGTACTCTGACCAAGTCCGGCTTGGAGTAAGCATAGGGAGACGTAGGTCGCTTTTCACCCTCCTTCTGCAGGGGCATCTTCTTGTAGATGTGTGCATCGTCACACGCCGCATCTTTACGAATGGGAGCGCCGTCCGAGCGCCCGTCTGCATCACCTGCCGCTCCTGGAACGAGCACGAAGCGGCGCTCCCGATTCATCTTGGACATTTCCTCTTCAACCTCGAGTAGCACCGGTTCCTGGTCGATAGATCCGCGATTAACAACGGCATCGTCACTTGCGTTCTCGTCCAGCGAGGGGTGGTCGTGCTCCTTTGCCCGGGCTTCACTCAGGTCCTCGACCGTGGGAAAGGGCGGCCATGTTGCCTGTCGCCGGTGTCCGGTGGGATACGATACTGATCGAGATAGTGGAGGGGAGTTGTCCATGCGGCGGCGAGAGTACTTCATGTCTGGCAGAGGGTGAGGGTCGAATTTGAGATCACCGAGGTCCTCGTAGCGGGGCTGGTATACATCGTAGTCTCGCGACCGTGAAGTGTTTGGCTCGTAGCGGCGACCCGGGTGGTGGTAGGACCTGTCGTGGTAATTGTGGTATGCCATGGAGCGAGAAGAAAATGAATAGGTGAGAGCAAGGCGGGCAAAGGAGAGTATTAATCCAAGGCAAGGCCGGCCTGGCGGCGAGGGTCACGCAAGTAGTCGTGGTGGGTGGTGGGGTACTGTACTGGGGGCGGCGGATGTAGGCTGACGGAAGCGCATGTATGTCCATGAGCGCATGCCCGCTGCGCTGCGCCCCAGGCCTTGGTTGCGCTCACGACCGACAGACTGCAACATGTCGACTCGTTCCCGTCTGCGAGCCGCAAAAAAGGGGAAATGCCAATGGAACGCCTCGCTCGTCGCCACGGTTGCGCAATTACTTGAGGATGGCCAGCCTCGCGCGCATTCGAGCGCTGCAGTCTCACGCGCCGACAGGCCATGCTCACGAAGAGGCTCGTCATGGTGGATGCTGTAGCAGTTTGCAGAACGGGCACACCGGTGCCACGTTCGCCTGCATCGCAACTGTGCGAGGAGCGGGCAGAGGTTGTGCGAGTTTGGGGTGCAGCCCGTATACCATACCTACATTACTTGGACTCTGGTGGTGTCATGCGTGCCGTTGCAAAATCACTCCAATCAGTGGGTGTTGGGGGTTTGGCACTCTGCATCGGCATTCTTTCAATTCAAGGTTGATCCCGATGCCTTGCAGGTGCATCTCCCTCGTCCATCATGTCTCGGCGGCGCGGGCCTCGAAGCCCTCTCTCACAATGACCCGACGCAAGGCAAATGTTTGCTATGAAACTGGACCTACCTGCTCCGACCTGTCGTGGCGGCTGACACGCAAAATAAAAGAGCGCTGTAGGCTACCAAGGATGAGGCTACTCGCCGTCAGCAAGCGCGGCTGCAGGACGTGGCGACCCTACCTGGTTCTCCCAAGTCCAAAAGGTTCCGCTGTGCTGGATGCCTTTGCTTTGTATCACATCGATCATGCCAGCGACCGACACTTCTGGGCTGATTTGCCCTTGGATCGTCCACGGGAGTTGAATGTTTGACATGTCTCTGGGCAGAGTCAGTGATGATCAAGGAGTCGACGGCTCAACTCACGTAGCGACCTCGCCTGGATGCATGGCCAGAATGATGGTGTCGTCGTCCTTTCTCTTGAGTTCCGCGGCCATGTGCTGAGCAGATTCAGCAACGAATTTCTTTCTCTTCAGCATCCTTACCCGAAGCATTTGGTTCAGCGCGGCCTTGGACGCGGCATACGCGGCGAATCCGTCTTCCATCTCCCGGAAATCAATGGCGGAGCCCGAGTCGCTGCTCATGAAGACCATGGTGCCGATGGGAATGTTGGTCTGCAGCAGCTTCTGCGCCGTGATGATGGGCCCTATGCACCGTCAATCATTATTCAGGGATCCAACAACTGCTGACCCACCGATGGTGTTGGTGTGGAGATGAAAGGCAAACTCGTCAAAGGATCTGCATTGCAGTCATTAGCATAAGGTTGGCAAGACTCGGTCCTCACATGGTACAAAGAGGCGGCAAAAGGAATGGCAAATTGGGAATGGCTGCCTTGACTTTTAAGCAGTGCAACCATGACTCTTCCTGCGCTTCTCCTTGTCCATGGGCAGACGAAAGGCACCCGGGGAACATACAGTTCGGTTGCTCTCTACAGTACATCAGCCTGAATTCGCACAGACGGACAAGCAGCTCACGTTGGGATATCTCAAGACGCCGGCGTTGATGACGACGTAGTCTATCTTGAGATTGGGTATTTGGACAAGCTGATGCACAAAGTTCTGCGTCGTCATCAACTGACCGGTGCTCTGGCAGACTGGGAGGATGCAGGCCGTACAACGATGCTGGCCTCTGAGAGAATATCGCAAACAAACATCTGACAGCGGCCGTGGTCATTGCCCGAGTGGCCCCAGAGAGCAGAGGCGTGCTCTGCCCAGGGCTCGCGGACCGTGGCGATGATTTTCTCGCCCCGCGCGAGCAGTTGGCGAACAAACTCGAGGCCGATGCCTCTGCTGGCGCCGATAATGACCCAGGTCGTCATGTCTTGGTCGGAGTACAGGGCGTCTGGGATTTGATTCATTTTTACACCAGGGACATGATAGAGAATGACTCGCGATGGGTGATGACTAGCAGAACAGACTGGATAGATTTACAGGCGGTGCGGCCCGTTTAGAGACCTGGGAGAAGCGTGGGGTGGAAGTGGTGGAGAGGGGAGCGGGATCGAGACAGGGCTGGATGCCGCCACGCCGCAAGAGATACGGTTGCATTGCGACAAGGTTATGGCGACTCTGTCAAACGTGTTGATATGCCTGAGTTATAAAGAGGCCAAGAAAGGCATCCTTCGGCAGTTTTGAGGCGATTCAGTCGGCGACCAGCGCATCGTCGGTATGAATCGCGCGGACAAGGTGACGAAATGTGAGAGGAACAGACGGCATCTCAGATCCGACATCTCCCACTCTTCGTCTGCTACAAGTGGCTGTGCTGGCCATGTGCAGAGTAATCTGTCCAGTCTAGAGACATCTAACTGAGGCTGATGCCGAGAAAGATCGAGAAGTTGTTCAATTTCTGCCTATGACGACACGAGTCCGGCCAAAACAGCGAGCAATCACCGCCGCCCGAGCCACCGGCTTGACGTCTCGGGCACGTCCGGGTCATGGATTTGTGGCGCCCCCGACGCTCCTTGGAAACCCCCAGCTCCTGATTGGCCACGCCGCCTGCCGTCGTCCAGACACAAAAAGTCCTCTCGCCGTTCCCTTTTCTCCTGCATCTCTCTCACATCCTCAACAACCGCTCAATCGCGCCCTCAGTCCATCCGCTCTCTCTTCGTCTTCTACATTTTAGACTTTTACCTCTCCTCTAATCACAATGCCTTTTGCTCCTGGTACGTTTGCTCCATCGCCAACGAACGCGCCGCGACTCCAGCGTGGCTCCTCAGCCGCAAAAGCTTTCAGCAGCTTCTCACCCGTCTCGACGCCTTCACCGATTGAATATGCTCTCTACTGGTGGTTCAACGGACGAGTGCGCGCGGATCTGGCTGCCTGCCTGCCCTTGCGATGAGGATTCCACTGCTGGACGAGCGGCGCATTCGACTTTCATGGCGCACTCGACAATCATCATCTTCAGTCCAACTGACATCCTCCAGGTGACGCTAAGAAGGGTGCCGGTCTCTTCAAGGTATGCTGCTGTGCTGCGCGACGCTCCCACTCTCGGGCGCCTCGCCCCCAACATTTTCTGGGACGCTCCTAACACGCTCTGGCAGACCCGCTGCGCTCAGTGCCACACCCTCAAGGCTGGTGAGGGCAACAAGGTCGGCCCTGCCCTCCACGGTGTCTTTGGCCGCAAGTCTGGTCAGGTCGACGGCTACTCCTACACCGACGCCAACAAGCAAAAGGGTGTCACGTGGGACGAGAACACCATGGTACGTTTCAGTCGGCCCTGTACGGGCGCTACGGCGCCATGACGGGCCTCCCGCCGCCCGCAGAAACGAAACCGCTAACCAGGGCTGCAGTTCGACTACCTCGAGAACCCCAAGAAGTACATTCCCGGCACCAAGATGGCCTTTGGTGGTCTCAAGAAGCCCAAGGACCGCAACGACCTCATCACCTTCCTCAAGGAGGAGACCGCATAAACGACTTCTTAGACGACGATCCTTGTTGCTCCACGATACCTCTTTACACCCTTTTCCACTTTCCAAAGAACTTTTTTCCTCATATGTACCAAGACGCTATAGACGTACGATAGGTGGGCACGGCTTCTTCATCTCCCTACTTCCAGCAGAGGGGTTTGGCATGTTTGTATAATACGCTTTGATTGTGTATGGCTAGACATAGACCTCTCTTTCCGCGGTGGGTCGCTGTCTAGACAAGAAATAATTGGCTCTCCACTTCCGACTTCGGTGTCCCGCTCTCTCCTTTTTTTCCCTTCTCGCGTCCCTTGGCGTTGCATTCTTTGCATTGACTTGCGTGCGTCGCGCGACGCCGTGTCCTGCGCACACGTCACATTGTTGTTGTCCCGTATCTTGATTCTTGTGATTTGCGAATGCGCTCATTTCACGTCATCCAGCACAGCGCAGCGAGACCAACGGTTCGGATCGAAGCGAGACGCCAACACAACAGTCAGCATCGGGCTACGAGGCTCTGTCGCGACGCAGCATCGATGCCGCATCGAGTCGCTCCCGTCAAACCGCCCGTCGCAAGGAACTTTTCGCGTTCAGCCTCTCCGAAGAATTCGCGCAAGGTTGCCCTTCACCGCCCGCGCTGATCACCGCTCATCCGGCCCATCCCAGCACCGCCGACCCGACTCGCTCTCCCACGCGTGCGGTGGTCGCCGAAGTTCGCCACCCGAGCTCCTCCGCCTCCGCCTTCGCCGTGCCTGGCTGCGAACAAGCAACCCACGGCCGGCAGCGCGCACCCCGTGATTCCGTTCGGGCAGAGCAGGGCGCGGCGGATGACAGTTTTAGGGCTGGCTGGCTGCTCGGCTGACAGGGAAGTGATGGCGGGAGGATGGAGCCGCGTTATTGCGTCGGTGTAGGTTGGGGCTTTCTGTCGGCGACTGCGCTGCGCCGCACCTCATCTCCATTGGGTTGTTCAGTTCACCACCACCTAGGTGTCATTGCAGTGATGCGCTGTATACCCGCTACCAGACCTCCAGACTGTCCCTCGAATCTCAATCTCCATCTCTATCGACGCCGAATACAAACCTCGATAAGAAACGACCGCACGTTGCCCGAGCCAGAGCGCACCTCTAGCTACCCATCACCTATACACAACACAGATTGGAGCAGCAGGAGCACAAATGGCAGGCTGGGACACCCACTGGAGCGACGAGAACAGGCGCGGATGGAACTGACTGTCCTGTTCGGCCTCGAGCGTAGAAGAGCGAGGATGGCGTTATTGCCTGTAGATGTCAACGTACGGGATAAGGCTGGATGGGATGAGATAGTCAAGGCTAAGGCCAATGCCAAGGAAGGCAGTAGAAAGCTGCATGCCATAGCAGGCAACATGAAGAGAACAGAACAAACACATCCTCTCTCGTCCAACCCGTCGCGTCCACGTCTACGTCTTGCTTTAATAAGTACTAGCTGCCCTTCCCCATTCAAAGAAGGTCCGCGTAGCGTAGTGGCGTAAGTTTGCAAGTGTGGTGGCGACAGCGTCATTCATCATTTTTGAGCCCTCGTGCTGTAAAAAAAGAGTACACGAGTATCTACAATCCAAGCCTCCCTCCTCGTCTCGTCTGTCTTCTCTCCACGTCTTCATCCATCCACCCGCGACGTCCTCGTTCCCGTCCACCGTGCTTCTATCGTCTTTTCTTGTCTTTCCCTCCAAGAGACGGAGGAGGTGCCGCCATAAAGGCCGGCCGCCGTTTGCTGTTTCGGTGGTAGGACTGGGTAGACAAAACTTGCGTGGTTCAATCTGATACAACCCACGACCACAGGGACTACAAAGCTTCGACCAGCTCGTCCGCCCGCCCGCCCGCCTTCCTCTCTTTGCATCTGAAGAATACGGACGTGCTCATAGGCGGGTAGGTACACTCATCAACCACCCACGCACCCTTCGGATCTTTGCTCTGCCGTCGCGGTGGGGCTGAACTGAACTGGACTGGACTCAGCTCTTCTCTCTTGGCTTTTCTTGCCCAGTACGAATAGAGCGGGCGTGGGATAAGGCGAGGATCGAGAAAGCAAGCAAGAGGGGGTTTTCTGTTCCCTCCCTCCTCTTCCCTTGCGCTTCTTTCTAGCCCCAGGCACGCGGCGTCGGTGCCGTCTTTTGTTCTCTTTGGGTGGAGTGGGTTGGTTTGGTGAGGACTGTACGCGTCTCGCCGTCTTGATGGCGTCGAACAACAGCCATGTTGCTCTTGCCCCGCCGGCCGGTTTGAGCGTGATGACCGCGCCGCCGCCGTGTGTGATGTGTGTGGATGGTGACGGGATGAGCGATGGACGAGTTGGAGCTGCGCCGCGTGTCTCTTCTCCTCTTGTCTCCCCTGAAAGATTGGCCTGTCCTCGTCCTTGTCATCTTCTCTTCTTTTCCGCGCTGGGAGTCTGGCGGAGCACCCACGACACAACCGCCGGGTATATCCTCCTCTTCTTCAAGCATGAGTGAGTGGCCTCTGGCTTACGCCGACGCGCCCTCCCCACCACCACCACCACCCAAACTCCGCCTCCCCTTCTTCCCCACGACGCTCTTCCCCGCGGGACTATTGCCCCCACTCCCACTGCCACTCCCACTGCCACTCGCGCTCCTCCTGCCGCCCCCTCGCCTCCTCTCCGCGCCCGCGCCCAGCGCCACCATATCCGGGACTTCGCCCGTCGCAGCAGCCGTCGCGTACGCCCGCTCCCTCGCCTCGGCCCACGACCCCTCGGCCGCGCGCCGGTTCTCGCCAAAGAGGAAGCGCACGGCGACGCCGGGCGTGCCGGCGGCCGGCGGCGCCGCCTCGTCGTCCCACTCGGCGTCGTCGCTGCTGCTGTCGGACGTGAAGCCCGCGAGCTGGTTTTCGAAGTGGAGGCGTGTTTGCGGGAGGGACTGGGGAGTGTGCGTGCGTTAGTCTGTCTGTCGGCCTTGGTTGCTGGGGAAGGGAAGGGAAGGGAGGGAGAGACGCACCTCGTTCCTCACCGTGCTCCACCAGATCAGCATCTCGTTGGACTCGAGCACGCGCGCCGCGTTGTACCGCCGCTGCCGCTCCTCGTACGTCTCGCCCGCCTCGACCATGCCTCCGGTGGACGACGACGTTGTCGCTGGGGCTGTTGCAGCGGCCGCTTTGCTGCTGCTACCGCTGCCGGTTGGGCGCGCGCGGCTTGCCATGCTGCTTGCTGCGTCGTTTCTGTTGTATGGATAGATGGATGTGTGATATTGGGAGCAGAGGAAGCGCTCGTGGATGGCACGTAGGTATGAGTGTGGGTTTCGCTCGTTCGAGAGTGGAGGCGGGTGGTGCGGTGCGCGGGTTCGACTTTCGGCCGGTAGGTCGCGTAGGTTGGAAGCAAAGATCGGTCGCGAGCAGAAGAATATACAGCAAGGTACTCGTCGGGGGCGTCTAGTGGTGGTTACAAGTCCAGCTTATATCGACAAGGCAAGTGTGCGAAAAACAGCAGACGCAAAGGTAAGCTGATGCGGGGACCAACGCTCGGTCGTCGTGCCACAAGTAGGTGGGGCGGGGCCGCGGCGTGAGAATGCGAGAAGTCTTTTTTGAGATCAGCCTCGGGGGCAGAAAAGTGATTGCTCTGATTTGGTTCGTAGCTGGGACCGCTGTTGAGGGATGAGGTTTGTGACAGGGTTCGTGGTGGTGTGGTTGGTGGGGTGGATTTTTGGTATAGCGTCGCCTGCCGATTGCGGTAAGTGGGCGTATAAAAAGCTCAGATAAATTCCTGTCGCCATCTCATGAGAGAATGCAATTTATCAGCTCAGCATTGTGTCATCTGGTAGTCGTCCAGTCACAAGAGAACATGCACATCAATCATCAAGAACAAATTGAATTTATTTCTGCAAAATCTATGCCCAGCCAAACCATCTGTCTAGGGTATACGCAAAACTCTCCAACAAACCAGCTTACGGCAGGTTCTCCAGGGGGTCGTAGTCCTCCTTGGGGTGGGGCTTGTCGGGCATGTGCAGGTTGACGCCAAACGGCGGGTACACGAAGCGGGTGATGCCCTTCTTCTTGTGAATGTCCTCGAGCGCGGCCAGCTCGTCGGCCGACAGCGGGATGATGGTCCTGTTCTCTTCTATCCGCGAGGGCGTGACGGACTTGGCGAGGACGGAGCTGCCACGTGCGACTGCGAATTGTTAGAAGGGTAAGAAAGTTTGGGGGACGACGTACCGTGGTAGCTCAGCAGAACGGTGCCGGCGCCGACCTTGTGCTTTTGGGCGAATTCGTTGACGGCCTCCTCCTTGAACAGGGGGCTGCCCGTGCTGCCCAGGGGGCTGTAGGCGGTGATGTGGATGCCCTTGGACTTGCAAAAGTCGACAATCTCTTGCTGCGGGCAGTAGGGGTGGTTCTCAATCTGGGATGCATTAGCAACTGGATTATACGATTCAAGGGGCACTCACCTGGTTGACGGCGGGAACGACGTCGGTCCTCTTGAGCAGAGCCTCGAGAAAGGGCACGCTAAAGTTGGAGACACCAATGGCCTTGACCTTGCCGGTCGAGAGGAGCTTCTCCATCTGCTTGTACGTGTCGACAAAAGTCCACGCCTTGTCGAGGTCACGAGAGCCGTCGGGATGCTTGGGGAACATGGGGTGGTTTCCTGCAACAATTAGACAATGCGTTGTTTTGGAGATGGCGGCTTACCATTGGGGTTCATGGGTGCGGGCCAATGCATGAGATAGAGGTCGACATAGTCAAGACCCAGCTTCTTCAAGCTCAAGTCAAGGTTCTCCTCGACGCGCGAGTGGTAGGTACACCACAGCTTGGTGGTAACGTGGACTTCTTCACGCTTGACGCCCGAGGCAAAGCCCTCCTTGAGACCCTCGCCGACCTCTTCCTCGTTGCCATAGACGTAAGCGCAGTCAATGTGCTTGTAGCCAGACTTGAGAGCGTGGGCGACGGCAGTCTTGACCTGACCAGGCTCGGATTGCCAGGTGCCCAGTCCCAATGCGGGGATGGTGGCACCGGTGTTGAGGGGTAGAGGGGTGTTCATGGTGGGCTTGGGGTCGATGATGGAGGAAGGGGTAGCTTTGAGGATGAATTTGCAAAGTTGCGGATTCATAGGTGGCAGGAGAAGCGGAAATGGCGTGCTTTAGAGAAGATACCCCCAGCCATCCATGTTCTCGTTGAGTACCCCACCTCTCGTCCTCACGCAATCGCACCAAAGACCGATGACGCTAGGTGGAGCGTGCTCAAGCTCTCTCCGCCTCGAGTCGGCTACCACTGCGGAGATGTATGGATGCCTTGATGCCTGAGTAGCTCACATGTTTGTGCGACAACGACAACCTACGACCTACTCTGTCAGCATGCAACACCACAGACACCACATCTTCATCACAGAAAGAGAAGGAAGACTCCTGGATGGTGATCGCAACCTATTTTCCACAAGCGGCTACACTGCGGCTAGCAGTACCTAGCGCTCCCGCTCCAGTCCCGCTGTAGGGCAGTTGAGCCTCATCCAAGACTTTTCGACTCGGACAAAGATTGCCATCAAGACTGTGCAATGCAGCAACAAGAATCCCGTCGTCCTCCAGACTTCTTTTGAGACGACTAGACGCATCCAAGAACACACCCGACATCCGAGTTGATCGGCGGATCTCATCCTCCACGGCCTCTCCGCGCTACCGAAAAGTGGTTTCCGAAGCTCGCCTCCCTGTTGACATCAGTACATTTCCACTTGGAGACGGTGTAACCTGATGGTCAGGCGAACCAGCCATTCTGCGCTCTCCTAATTCCACGGGGAACAGTAATGCCGGTCCGACTTTGTGGGGTTGGCTGAAGGCGGCTGTCGAGCGTCGTTGCGAGCGAGTCCACGTCCGGGGGAACTTAGTTTCCAGACCCCTTCTGCATCATGGATTCCGGGGCTTGGGCTTGTTCCCATTCGCTTGGCCTCGACACTTGCCTGTTTCGATCCTCTGGGAGAAGGTCAAACACGGCCGCCGAATTTGCTGTTCCTTTGCGTCGTCAAGTCGATATTTAAACCTTCTTGCCACCATTCGGCCTTCATCCCACATCAACCAACACAACCTTGCTGTCCGTCCTTGTTCATTTAGAGTTTCCAGAGATACCCCAAGTCGCATTTAGCACCTGTTACGACCTCCACCATGGCCCCCATCGCCATTGACCAGATCAACAACGGCCAGACCTTTGAGAAGCCGGCCTTCAACAAGGCTCGCGACGGCCTCGCCCTCGAGTCGCTCTCGGACGACATTGACGCCGTCAACGTCCTCAAGGACAAGATCAGGAACGGCCAGGCCTCGCAGGAGGAAAAGGACATTTACGAAAAGTCGCAATTCGACGCCGACAAGGACAAGACGCAGTTCCGCCAATATGACTCTGCCTGCGACCGCGTCAAGAACTTTTACCGCGAGCAGCACGAGAAGCAGACGGTCGCCTACAACCTCAAGGCGCGCAACGACTTCCACAGCAAGACGCGCGCCGAAATGACCATCTGGCAAGCCATGGAGAAGCTCAACACGCTCATCGACGAGTCGGATCCCGACACCTCGCTCTCCCAGATTGAGCATCTGCTGCAGTCGGCCGAGGCCATTCGCCGGGACGGCAAGCCGCGCTGGATGCAGCTGACGGGCCTGATTCACGACCTGGGCAAGCTGCTCTTCTTCTTCGACGCGCAGGGCCAGTGGGACGTTGTCGGCGACACGTTCCCCGTGGGCTGCGCCTTCGACGAGCGCATCATCTACCCCGACACGTTCAAGGGCAACCCCGACCACGACAACGAAATCTACAGCACAAAGCACGGCATCTACACGCCCGGCTGCGGCCTCGACAACGTCATGCTCAGCTGGGGCCACGACGAGTACCTCTACCACATTGCCAAGGAGCAGAGCACCCTGCCCGACGAGGCCCTCGCCATGATCCGCTACCACTCCTTTTACCCCTGGCACAAGGAGGGCGCCTACGACTGGATGATGAACGAGAAGGACCGCAAGATGCTCGACGCCGTTCGCGCCTTTAACCCATACGACCTGTACAGCAAGAGCGACGGCATCCCCAAGGTCGAGGACCTCAAGGTACGTTATCCAAAAGCCTCTTGCAGAACGTACACTGACACTTTCCAGGACTACTACCTCGAGCTCATCGACGAGTACTTCCCCAGCAAGGTCATCAAGTGGTAGAGTGGGACGGTGTTGTCTTTCCCATGTCGTAATGTCTTTCATTTGCAACGCACGATTTCCATTTAGATCCCCCGCGGCGGGGGCAGCAGTATCAACCAGCATAGACCAATGATGCACGAGAGCGTCTGGACACCGGCTCTTGTCGTTGGCTTTTTTCAACTTCCAAGTGTCGAATGCCTCGTGTGACTGACTGCTGTGGTAGCTGACAGTGACGCAGTGCTACTCGACTTTGCTTAATCACTGCTTCCCCTCATTCCATCTTTTGGCCAACGGTGTAGGTAGGCTTGGTAGATGCAACACGACTCCTTGGGCTGGCTGGGCATCAGTTATTGCTGTGTCCTTACTTGCCAACTCATCAAACAGCGTTTCTGCCCAACACCCAAACCCATTCCTTCGCTTTCGCTATCGCATTAGCACATGTCTGCCCTTCCTACGCTCTGCCCCGACGACAAGCTTCGAGTTGGAGAGCCGCCAAGTTGGAGAATTGGAGAAGCGCCCAGTCCATTAGCATCTGTCCACCACACCTCCCAACTCCCACCCATCCTCTCTTTCTGCGCTGCACTGCTCTGCTCTGCCATCGACAAAGAGAGCCCTCACTCCCTCCCTCCTCGCATCACCACCACAACCAACAACAACGGAAACACAGTCCCGCTTCCGCTCCAGTCCTCCACACCAACACTGCTTGCCTACTGTACGCCCCCATCCCTCCCTTCCTCTCCTATACGCCTACTAGTTATCTGCCTTCCACAACATCCCAACGGTACGTAGTCAGACAGTCTCGACGCTTTCCTCGCGCACAGCCAAAGAGGCAATCGGTCCCGCCGACCGCCGCGCTATGTTTGCCGTTTCGGGCCAGGCGGGTTGACGTCATAGGTGGCATTGGAGCGACCCGACAGTGCTCTCAAGTAAGATACCGTCGACCGCTGAGGCAAAACTTCTGCCGCAGCCTCGCAGTCGGTGTGTGTGGCGTTAGTGGCGCGACACCCACATCGTATTCCCGTCGGCCCTCGTGCGCCACAGCAGCATTCCCTTTCCCATACCATCCTTTCTCGTCTTTTCGTGCTCCAATCACGTCACATCCCTCTTCCTTCTTTGCTTTTCTCAGTGCCTTGACAACCTACAAATGGGGCAATCTTCCCCACGCGCTCGCCAACTTGCCGTAGATGGTTAGCCTGGCGCAGAGCAGCAAATCAGAGGGTAGAGTGCAGCAACTTCGAACGTCGCAAGCTGCGAGCCCGGAAAGCACCATTTTTGCGCTGGAAGAGGAAGGTGTGTGCGGAGCTTTTTTGTAGGGTGGAATGGTGGTTGGTTGTTTTAGTGGGTGGGTTGGTTGGAGGATTAGCTGAGAGCAATCTACATGTTGCGCTTTTGTTTCAGTGGTTTTGATATCTAAGATGTGGTGTACTCCAGCACTTCTTCTTCCCCTCTGTCCTGCCTGTGTTCCCCAGATCTATCTGGCTGTAGGTATGTAGACGCGAGAAGAGTCGTTAGCCTCCTCAACCAACGTCTCCATTCGTGAAGATACAAAAGAGGCAGCGGACTCACCTACCCCTCTCTCTCGGCTCCGAAGAGGTTTTTTGTACCTCCGAATACCCACATTCATCCTCACACTCCTATTCTGGATTCCCAAATGGAGAATCGGGAATTTCCAACTCATGAGTATGGCTGATAGTTTCTCGTTTGTGTTGCGAGCTCGCATCTCAACCTCAAAGCAGCATGTCTTGCGCGTACGAAGTCCGACTCCGGGTACGGGCACGAACACGGACACGGATGCGGACACGGATACGGCGCCCTCTACCAGTCAGTCAACAATCAGTCAGTTAATCCGTAGGGAGGAGCTCCTCCAGCACAGCACCGCCACACCTCGCCTCAACCTCTCTCGCTTCATGCACAAAAGGGCAAGCTTCGCGCGAATCTTCCTTTCTCTTTTCCGCCCTCGTGTAAACGGGTTTGCTGAGCGGTTGAGTGGCTAAGCGGCTACCACATGGGGCAAGAGTTCCCGACGCTACTTGGACGCTACGCTGCATGCGGCGGGCATGGGGTCGTTGGGATGGCTGTTCTGGTCCGATGGGGGAAGATGAAGTCCGAAGAGATGGGTTAGACTAGGGGTCACACGTGAGAGCGTGAGGGAAGCGTGGTGAGGCGGATGAGATGAGGCTGATGGGCGGGAGTGGGTGGACGTGGGGGCAGCGAGGGCGCGCGGACATCAAGGTGTTGTGTTCAGTCAAGTACTTATTTGGATAGGTGGAAAAGGAACCTGCAATTGGGAATACTTCTGCTTGCGCCCCATCTACCACTCCTTCTTCCTCCCCCTAGCACCCCCTTAAACCCCTGCTTACCTGCCCATCCACCCACCGTCAACCGTCACAACCTCACCACTGACGTATCCCGCGGCCCTTGTCGCCAACCACACGACAACGCCCTTAAAGTCCTCTGCACTCCCCCAGCGGCCAGCCGGAATGCGGGCCAAGATGCTATCAGCGCGGGCCTTGTCGTTGATGAGAGCGGTATTCATCTCGGTGGCAATGTAGCCGGGGGCAATGGCGTTGACATTGACGCCCTTGCCGGCCCACTCGTTGCTCAGCGCCTTGGTCAGCTGCGCGACGCCGCCCTTGCTCGCCGCGTACGCCGGCACCGTGATGCCGCCCTGGAAGCTGAGCAGCGAGGCGACGTTGATGACGGCGCCGCGGCGCCCGCTGGCCGCGAAGCCCACCGACGCCGGGATGGATTCGGCTGGTCGCGAGAGCATGTGCGCGCCCACGTCGCGGCAGAGCGTGAAGACCGTGTGCAGATTTACCTGAAGCACCGCGTGCCAGTCGTCATCAGGGAACTGGTGCGCGGGGTGTCGCCGCTGGATGCCCGCGCAGTTGAGCAAAATGTCGATGCTGTGGCCGTCTTTGAGGATTTTGGGCGTCAGGGCCGCGACAGACGCCGCGTCCGACAGGTCGGCCGTGTAGATGGTGGCTTTGCGGCCGAGCGCTTCGATTTGCGATTTGGTTGCCGTGTTGGACGTGTCGCGCTGGAGAAAAGGGTTAGAAATGGGAATTGGGACTGGAGGAGCTCTGCGCGAACCTGGACGAGCAAGAGGTCTGCGCCGGCTTCTGCCAATGCTATGGCCATGGTCTGTCCGATTCCGCGTGTACCACCCGTGACCATCGCCGTCTGGCCTTCCAACGAGAACAATTGCTGGACTGAAGTCATGGTGGATGTGGGGAGAAGAGCTGGGGAAAGATGATGTTGAAGAGATGTCAATCGAGTCTGGGCCATCAGTACACAAAAAGGGGAACGGAAGCTTAAAGACTGTCCGGCGGGATCGGAATTGGCGTGATATTATCTGACGACAGTGCCTGGTCGGGCGTGGGGGGAGCTCTCTGGGAGGAGGGTTGCTGGTGGGGCAATGGCGCGGGGCCGTCGGGATTTGACTCAGTCGCCGATGGCTGCCCCGCAAGATGCTCTTGACCCTGGGTATAGCTTTCCGGCGCGTCCTCTTTCTTGTCGCAAGTTGAAGCTCTCTTCTGTCACCATATTTCCCTTTTTCCAGATCCTCCTCTGGGAAACATTGTCAAACATACCAGTCAAAATGTCTGTCGAAACGAAAACAGTTCGCGCCTCGGTGCTCCATGCACCCAAAGACCTGCGCCTTGTAAGTTACCAGTCCAATTCACAACAAACCTCTAATTCCATTCAGGAAGATCGCTCGCTGCCGGCTCCTGGGCCAAATGAGCTGCAAGTAGCGGTGCGCGCGACGGGACTATGCGGTAGCGACTTGCACTACTACCACCACTACCGCAACGGCGACATTCTCGTCAAGGAGCCGCTGTCACTCGGTCACGAGTCTGCAGGCGTCGTCGTGGCCGTCGGCTCCGAAGCCACCAACTTCAGAGTCGGCGACAAGGTCGCTCTCGAAGTGGGACAGCCCTGCGGAGACTGTGACCGGTGCAAAGAGGGCCGCTACAACATTTGCAAAGGCATGAAATTCCGCAGCAGCGCCAAAGCCTTTCCTCATGCCCAAGGCACGCTGCAAGACCGCATCAACCACCCGGCGGCGTGGTGCCACAAGCTCCCGGACAGCCTCAGCCTGGAGCTCGGCGCTCTGTTGGAGCCATTGGGCGTTGCCATTCATGCCACGAGGAGAGCGCAATTGGCGCCGCTGAGTACCGTTCTTGTTTTTGGCGCTGGTGCCGTTGGTTTGCTGGTGGCTGCCATGGCCAAGATTTCTGGCGCTACGGTGGTGATTGCAGACATTGATGCTGGCAGAGTCGACTTTGCCGTCCAGAATGGCTTTGCTCATGCGGCGTACACGGTCCCAATGAAGAGGGGAAAAGACATTGACGAGAGCTTGGAAATCGCAAAGGAG
This sequence comes from Phyllosticta capitalensis, assembly GCF_038381095.1. NCBI lineage: Eukaryota > Fungi > Ascomycota > Dothideomycetes > Botryosphaeriales > Phyllostictaceae > Phyllosticta > Phyllosticta capitalensis. The sequence continues at coordinate 4,062,939 of NW_027117439.1, forward strand.
ACTGCCGCGGCGATAGGACAAGTAAAGAAGTTTACGGGAGAGGAGGTGGGCGAGGTTGACGCCGTCTTTGAGTGCACCGGCGTACCGTCTTGCTTGCAAGCAGGCATCTACGTGAGTCCACTGACCTGGTTTCCATTCCTTGCTGACTTTCACAGGCCACTCGACCAGGTGGTCGCGTCCTCCTCATCGGCATGGGCACGCCGATTCAGACTCTTCCCATCTCTGCGGCGGCTCTTCGCGAAGTCGATCTCGTCGGCGTCTTTCGCTACGCCAACACGTATCCCACGGGAATCGAGGTCGTCTCGAGGCCTCCCAGCGCCGACTACCCCGACTTTACCAAGCTCGTGACCCACCGGTACACTGGACTCGACTCGCTGCCCGAGGCGTTTGAGATGGCGGCCAAGACAAAGGATGCAGAGGGAAAGCTGGTGCTCAAGGTTGTAGTCAATGTGAATGACGGGACGTCGAGTCCGTCCAAGCTGTAGAGTCGTAGATTTGTGATTAGGCGTACTGTTAATTGATTTTTACTTGTCTCCGTATTGACGCTTGGTGTTGACCTCCATTGCAACCGAGACCGTCGTATCGCAGATGATCAACGGAATACACGACGCGAAAAATGGGTAGACGCGTCGTCCGGGGAAAATGTCGTCAGAAGGGACGCGAGACCAGGATATCAGGAAAGAATTACCCGCACCAGCCACAGGGGCTGAACGAATGGAGAATTGGTAGGCCGCGGACGGCTCCGTGAGTAGCAAGAGTTGAGGAGCTGAGGCTGGTGAATTTGCAGTGTGCCTGGTCTTGTCCCAAAGGGATTGGGTTTCCGGTGGATCTGGGGAAAGAAAGAGACGGTCGCGGGCAAAGTCGACCGACCCTGTCCTCTGCCTTATGTAACAACACCATCCGCGCTGTCGTCAACTTGGATCGCCATATAACGTCGCCATGTCGTTCGCTGCTGCTCGAGTTTTTTCTCTAGATTCCGCACTCCTCTCCCTCTTCCATTGGTATTGCCTGTCGAATTCTCAGTCTTTGGTTCCACCGGATTGAAAGCTGCACTGCATTTCGGCCACTTGTTGAGATCCCTGCCGAACAACCAAGCTGCTGTCACTTGGCCTCGCAAACACCAACTCTTCCTCGAATTCTTCATCCTCCCACAATGGCCCCCCGCAAGCTCAACGTCGCCATCTCTGGCCTCGGCCGCATGGGCGCCCGCCACGCCCTCAACTTCTACACCCGCACGCCGCGCGCCAACGTCGTGGCAGCCTTTACTCCCGACCCGCAAGAGGCGCAATGGGGCCGCGTCAACCTGCCCGAGGTGCAAATATACGACAACTACGACGAGATGCTCAAGCACCCGGGGCTGGAGGCCGTCGTCGTGGCCACCGTGACCACGGCCCACGCCGAGCAGGCCATCAAGGCCATTGAGGCCGACAAGCACGTCCTGTGCGAGAAGCCGCTGAGCACCAGCGTCGAAGTGGTGCGTTGTTGTAGCCAGCTAGCTCCATACACATGCTGACTAGCCCCTTTAGTCCCAATCCGTCTGCGACGCCGCCGCCAGAAAGCCTCACCTCAAGGTGCTCTGTGGCTTCTCGCGCCGCTTCGACGCATCGTACCGCGACGCCTTCGACCGGATGGACGCGGGCGCCATCGGGCGGGCCTCCGTGTTCCGCAGCCAAACGTGCGACAAGCTGGACCCATCGGGCTTCTTCGTGAGCTACGCGCAGTACTCGGGGGGCATCTTCGTCGACTGCAACATCCACGACATCGACCTGGCGCTGTGGTACTTTGGGCAGGACTCGGTGGTCAAGTCGGTGGTGGCGCTGGGCATCACGGCCGTGTCCCCGGAGCTGCGCAAGTACAACGACGTCGACAACGGCGTCGGCGTCGTCGAGTTCTGGGGCGGCAAGCTGGCCTACTTTTACAGCTCGCGCATGATGGCCGCCGGCCAGCACGACATGTCCGAGATCATTGGCACCGCTGGCAAGCTGTCGGTCAACGCAAACCCTCAGGGCACCCTCGTCGAGATGCACGAGCCCAACGGCGTGCGCCGCGAGATTCCCCAGCACTACTACGGCCGCTTCGAGCACGCCTTTGTCACTGAGGCAAACGAGTTCACTGCCGCCTGCCTCGACAACACGAAGCTGCCCTTTAAGCTGTCGGGCGCCGTCCAGGCTGTCAAGATTGGCTGCGCCCTGCAGGAGAGCTTGAACTCGGGCAAGAAGATTTGGTTTGACGAGACGGGCCGCAGAATCGAAAAGGCCAACCTGTAGATGGCCATTTAGACTTTAGATCTTTCACTGTTTTAATTTTGTGCAGACTGCTATGGCGTCTGAGTGTTGGACGCTTCTCGGTACGACAAGAAGACCTGTCATGCGTAGATTCTAGATATGAAGATATGAAGACTTGTGCTGCCTTTTGTGATTTTGTGGCATCTTTGCCGACTGCTTATTCTTTGGTTTTCATATTTATGTCTGTAGGCGAGTTGAGGATGCAAATTGACCGCGACAATTTGATGGTTGGGGATGTAAAAAGTACCTCCGGCCTGACGACAGCTGATGCACGAGACTCGGACAAGCACCGCCTCCAAGCAGCAGGAGGATTTCTAGATGGGCATGACTTGACTTGCAACTCCATTCAAACGCTCTATCCGCTATGATTCATGGTGACGAGTTCTTATTCATCGCCTTTACTACGCAGATTGAAAGATTCCAAAATGCATTCTCAAGCCCCTCCGCATCTAGCATACACAGGCGCTTGTCTCCCGTCCTTTCGAAAAAGTGGAAAGAACCGCATTTACAAAGCGTCCTGGAGGAGCTTGTTGAGCTTGGCAATCTTGGCCGAGACGCTGAGGTCAATGGTCCTGTCGCCGACTTCGACGACCAGGCCGCCCTTGATGTCGGGGTTGACCTGAGCATGTTAGTGGGCTGTCCAGCGATGGAGAGAAGAGTCTCACCTTGGAAACGACCTTGAGCTTCTTGCCCTGGGCGAGGGGCGACTTGGAGACGGCGGCCTCGAGGCGGCTGAGCACCTTGTTGTCGAGGGGCTACGGACAATCAGCATGCACCCACGTCTTTCAACGACAAACGTACAGCAGCGCTGGTGACGTTGAGCTCGACCTCGCCGCGGTAGGCGCTCATGAGGGTGGTGAACTTCTCAGTGACGGGCTGCAGGACCGAGAGGCGGTTGTTCTCGGCGAGGGTCTCGAGGAAGTTCTTGATGAGGCCGTCCTTGTCCGCTCCGACGTTCTTCTGGAGCTCCGCGACAATGGCCTTCTTGTCGGCCGGCGACAGCGAGGGCGACGACAGCAGCTGCGTCAGCTTGGGGTCCTTCTTGAAGACGGCGGCGAGGCTCTCGAGGGCCTTGGCCGTGGGCTCGAGCGAGGACGTCTTGGCCGCGGCCGTGTACTGTCGTCACAGCAAGCCGTCAGCGTGTGTCTGTTCTGTTTCCCCGCCAATTGTGTTCCTGGTGTCCCTCGTTTCCCATTTCATCTCGTCCCCAGTCGGACCCGGCCCAATTGCATCCATCTCTTCAATTGACATCTCCACGGGCGGGGGAGACGTACCAGAGCGCTCGCGTAGGTGCCGTCGACGCCGAACAGGGCAACGGGCGGCTTGGTCGAGGGTGCGGCGGCCTGGGCATAGCTCCTGACAGCGACGCGGGGAGCGGCCGATGAGGCGCGAGCTGCGGCGGACCGCGCGAACCGGGCTGCGAACATGATGGCCGGGGAGAGCGGAGAGTAGATTGTGGTGGGCGTGGGTGGGCGGCGTTGTCCGTCGAGGTGCTGTTGAGCAGCCAGCAGGACTTGAAGTTCCGATGGTGGAGGTGCGTTGCCGGCGAAAAGCTGACTTAGCACATTGCTTGGCACTCGCGCTGCTGATTCGGATTCCTTTCCACCGACTGCAACACCACAATCACAATTACAACCTCAGGAAAATTGGTCAATTTGTTTTCTACTAACCAATCTAGCTCTGCTCCGCCGCTCGAAAGATTGAATTCATCACATCATCACGCTAGCAACACGAGAAAAACCCCCCGGCATCTACTTGCTTTCAAACGGCGTCTCATATGGACGCTCTGCCTGGGGCGTGATGCGAGCCAAGTGACGCCTCGCGCCATCATCCCAGTCCAGGATCGCAGTATGGACCGCGACACGGTTATCCCAAACAACGACACTACCCTTTTCCCACTTGAGCCGCACCTGAAAGTCGGCTCCCATGGCAATGTGGTTAAAGAGAAACTTGAGGAGGTAGTCGCTCTCCTCCTTCTTGAGCCCCACGATTTGACGCGTAAACTGCGCATTGACGAAGAGCGCCTTTTCTCCCGTCACCGGATGGGTCCGCACAAGAGGATGTTCGGTAGCAATCGGCTCGCGGCGAACGACACCTCCGCGGGAACGACTATTCTCGGCCTGCTCAAAGCCGCTGTGGATGGCCGTCAAACCGTGCAGCCGCTGCTGGAATGCCGGCGAAAGACGGTTGTATGCCTCGGTCATGCTGGCGTACAGCGTGTCGCCACCGGCCTCTGGACCATCCAGGACGTACAGGAACGTAGTGCCAGGAGGCTGCTGCTCAAAAGTCACGTCCGAATGCCATGTGATGGAATTCGTCCTGGTCGTAAAGTAGTCACGAGCAACCGTGTCTTCAGCGCCTCGGTGGACGAGGTGAATCTCGGGATAACCGGCTGGCTGGCCGCTGGAGACGTGGATGTGGTGACGGCCAAAGTAGCCGCCAAAGTCCAGGGCCTCTTGGATGGGAATTTCGGCGAGATCCTGGTCCCGGAAGACTGAAAAGGTAAGTCGTTTTTCTTTCGTCGTTTTCAGTCTACGTACCTGCCACTTTTCTTTGGGCAATGAAGAGAGCCAGTTCGTCTTTTCCCTTGTCCGACAGCTTGCTCAGCTGCACTCCATTGACCTCGGAGCCAATCTTGGGGGCCAGTGGCCGGTGTGTTCCATTCGCAAAGAGATGAGGAAAGGTAGGGTCGGCGTCCTTGCCGTGCTCGTAGTGCTCAAACGGTTGGAGAGGTGGGTACCTGGCCTGTCAGTGGGATTCTCAACGACCAAGGGATGCTCCTACACTTTTGGGTCCCAAGTAGGGAGATAGTGGGGGTAGGAAGCTGGGGCTTGATTCTCCGAGCCATGCTCCTCAATGTCCCTCTGAAAAGCCTTGGGGCCAGTGATGAAGGCTTCTTTGTAATCAACAGGTCCACGGACAGGAGCCTGTTTGGGAGTGTCGACAGCAATAGGGGCCATGATGAATCGAGTCAAGCAAATGTTTTACGACTTTGAATTTACCGGCGACTAGACAAGCTTAAGTATCAAGCGCACACGAGTCCCGGCATCTCCTGGATCCTCACACGACAGGCCAACGCGGAGGGGAGCATCATTTTGCAATGGTCCAGTCCAATGACGATGAAGACAACGACGCCGTTTCAAGGGCCTCTTCCAATCAGCAGCCATGAATGTCGCGTCAACTTGGGAGCTTTTCCGTCATGGGGAGCATGCAGATATCCAAGCGATTGTCAAGTCATGGGGGTTCACGTGATATCCATGGCTTCATGTTCCTACTGGATGCCTTGGGCGGGGTCTTGTCCATCTTATGCACGGTCGACTTGCTCGGAAGCTGGAGAAGGCCAGAACGTGACCGTCCAAACATCACCCAGAGTACAGCAGACAATTTACCATTATCATGTCTCGTCGGATGGGTCGAAAATCACCAAGTGCAAGCGAGGGAGCTGTCTCGTAGCTGCATGGTGTTGTTGCACGCGAGCCACCGGCGCAATCACGCAATTGCGGGACAATGCACGCTCCCAAATCGACGCTCCTCGCCGCGACGCGACACCCTCACCTGGCCGTGTCTTGCTTCATCATGACCCAGTCTTCTTGCGTGCTTGTTTCACGTCCCATCATGTCATGGCCGCCACCACGTCGATATCAGTCGCCCTCTTCACCACCTTTGACCTCTCCTTTTCCTCCAACCACTCCTTTTTCCGGGGGACCTTGGACCTGTCGCTGGTGCCCCTGAATTTTTCCTCCGCATCCCCACACCATGCCTCTCCCCAAGCGCCCAGGTCGCCGCACCCCCAGGTCGCTCCACATTGCAGAGGCAGGCACGGACTACTTGGGCAGCCCTTCCCAGGAGTCACCATGGAATTCGTCTCAGTACCATCTGTTGGCCTGCGAGGCTAGTGCCTATCAGGAAATGGGATCTCCAATGGACGCCAAAAGTTACTCGAAAAAGACGGACGTCATCTACGAGGAAACGCCACTGGACGCCATTCGCGAGGAATCCGCTTTTGCAACCGAGGGAATCGAAAAGTATTACCGGCCAGTCGAGGGTTATGAAGGCATTCATCGGTGGGACCCGGACTTTGAGTGGGAGCCGTCGGAAGAGAAGAGGGTGGTCAAAAAGGTTTGTCCTAGCCGTAGATTCCGAGTCCTTTGCTCATAAAGTGCAGATTGACAAGAAGATATGTCTTTGGGTCTGTGTAATGTTTTTTGCGCTGCAGCTGGACCGCGGAAACATTCAACAAGCGCTTTCCGACAACCTCTTGGACGACTTGGGGCTCGACACCAACGACTACAACCACGGCCAAATCATCTTCTTTCTCAGTTTCCTGCTTGCGGAGCTTCCGTCGCAACTCATTTCCAAATGGATTGGACCGGACAACTGGATTCCCGTTCAAATGGTCTCGTGGAGCGTTGTTGCCAGCCTGCAGTCCCTTCTCCAAGGCCGCAAATCCTACCTCCTCTGCCGAGGCCTTCTTGGACTGATTGAGGGAGGCTTTATCCCGGACAACATCCTCTACCTCAGCTATTGGTACACGTCGTCCGAGCTCCCCACGCGCCTTAGTTGGTTCTGGGTTTCGTCGCAAGCAACCAACATTTGCTCCGCCTTTCTCGCATTCCTGATTCTGCACCTCCGCGGTTTCTTTGGTCTCGAGGGGTGGCGCTGGTTGTTTGCAATCGAAGGGATTTTGACCGGTGTCATTGGCGTGCTGTCCTGGTTCTACCTGCCGCCATCGCCCACGCAGACGGCCAGCAGCTTTCGTGGCGAGGAGGGATGGTTCACCGAGCGCCAGGAGAAGATTATGGTGAACCGCATCCTTCGCGACGATCCGTCCAAGGGCGACATGCACAACCGCCAGGCACTGACCTTGTCCATGCTGTGGGAGTGCATTGCAGACTGGCACATGTGGCCAATTTACTTGTTGGGTCTGACGGCCTTTGTCCCGACGCACCCAATGACTGCATACATGACGCTCCAACTCCGCTCCATCGGTTTCGACACGTTCCAGAAAAACCTGTTGACGGTGCCACCCTTGTGCTTATACATAGCACAGCTGCTCTTTTGGACGTGGCTCAGTGAGCAGCGCAAGGAGCGATTCTTGCTGGCGTCGGTGAGCCAGCTATGGGCGCTGCCGCTATTAGCCATGCTCCTTTTGCTGCCCACCACGGCGGCGGCGGGCGTTCGATACATTGTCATTGCGCTCCTCGTCGGCAACCCGTACGTCCACGCCATCCTGGTTGCCATCACCAGCCGCAACGCCGGCACCGTGCGGACGCGGACCGTGGCGTCGGCCCTGTACAACATGTGTGTCCAGCTGGGCAGCATCATCAGCGCAAACGTGAGTCGCCCAACTGCCCTCTTTCCGCCCGCTAACCTCCCCAGGTCTACCGCGAAGACGACATGCCATTCTACCCGCGCGGCAACAAACTCCTGATCCTCTTTTGCCTGTGGAACCTGCTCTTGTTCGTCGGCACAAAGTTCTTTTACGTGTCCATCAACCGGTACGTCATCCAACCCTCGTCGCAAACACGTCTAATCCTTGTAGCTACCGCGAGCGCACCTGGGACGCCATGTCGGTGGACGAGAAGACGACGTACCTTGCATCGACAAAAGACAAGGGAAACAAGCGGCTCGACTTTCGCTTTGCCCACTGAGTGTGTGTTTTGAGTTGCCCCGGTGTTGCGGATGATACCCCTTTTGCGTGTGCATCTTCTTTTGTCCTTTTGTGAGCGTTTCGTATGGGATTTTCTATTCGTGTCTTGGTCAGATAAAAGAGATTTTACGTCGGCAAATGCTTCCCCGAGAAGGCTTTTCTGATCATGACACAAAAGTCTTTTGTTGAACAGCAGCTCTTTGCCTTGTTGCCTATTGATAAGACTAGCGCTATCCAAAGTTTAGGGCCAGCATTGAATTCACCCAATATCGCTATGGAGTCGAAAAAAACCTGGCATTTTCTTCACCTCGAATGAAATATCCAAGATACCAATGATCTCATCAGTTTCATGGCGGACACGCGTGCTCCAGCTTTTCCAGATCCTCGGCAACTTCGCCCGCCGATTTGTACACAGAGTCCCAGCAAGCCCACACGACCTTGCCGCCGCGTTCATCATCGAGTTCCGGGTACTCTCTCTTCTCCAAACGCGCCTGCTGCGCATCGTCGTCGTTCCATGCGATATCAGGAAACGGCCCGTGGCCCGTGACAATATTGAAGATGCAGGTCCCGAGCGCAAAAAGGTCCGTGCTAAAATCTGCAAGCTGCGTGTCAGGGCGCGGCTTTCTGGCGTCAGAGTCCTCGAAGCCGTGGCCTTCGGCCTCGATCTTGCCATCATCTCCGAGCAGCTGGCCCGTCAGGTCGCACAGTTTGACGTGCATGTCGGCGTCCAGGAGGATGTTGCGAGTCGCAATGTCGCGCTGCAAGACGTTCTTTGAATGGATGAAATGCACGCCTTCGGCCGTCTCTTTGGCAATGCGAAGCCGGTCCTTGAGCGAAAGCTGGTCCGGCTTGTCGCGCAGAAACCAGTCGAGGCTGCCGTTTGGCGCGTACTTCAGCAGGATGCCGGGTCCGCTGTCCTGCCAGCCCTTGAACTCGATGATGCGGGGGTGCTTGCCGACGCGCTCGTAGATGCGGCGCTCGGCATCGAGCGCTTTCAGGACCCCTTTGTACTCGCCTGGAAACTGTTCGTCGTCGCCTTCTTCAGCATGGGGAAATTTGAGGGCCGTGAGGTCGTCGACTTTGCCGATGTAGTAATCCCCGCCGGTGGCGATGCATCCTTTGACGCCTTCGGGTCGCCAAAACGTTATGTGGTAATCACCATCAATGATTTTGACGACCATGTTGAGGTATGTTGTGTTCAAAAGTAGTATACGCAGGTAGATTGTTGTCTGGAAAAGATGGCAAATGTAATGGTCGAACCGTGATGTGTTGTTGGTCGAACCGGGTTGTGGTGTTGGTGGAGATGTTGGTGGGATGAACTTGGCACAGGAGGAAGAGCAGCTTTTCTATTTAAGCGCCGGCGACACTTACGCGCGGAGCAAGCACCCTTGCAGCGGCGTTTGCATGCATGACCTGCAGCAGCTTACTCATCACACCGCAGGAGTTGCGCTACTCCGCTGCGAAATCGAAGAAAAAGCTTCGCCTTTACTTGAGAAGAAGAGAAAGAGAGTATTCACCGCCAAAATTGTGTTGTATTAAGGAGTGACTAGATGAAGTGGACTAAGTGGCCATCCCCCGTGTGGATATCAAAGAAAGACTGCGCAGGAATCTGTCCACCTTCAGCACGCCCCTAGAGCACAGGTTGAGTTTGCCCTAGACTTCCGGGCTCAGACGGCTACCCGAGAAGAAACTTCAACATCCTTGTGTGCATGACATCTCGCGCGCCCCCATCCCCTCTCAACGAGGCCAAGTCAAATCTAGCCTTTTCGAAGATGCTGAGATGTATAAGTGAAAAATTCTTCAGAACCATACTGTAAACTTACCATAGTCTCTTCAGCACTTGGGGCAAATCCCCGCAACTGTCACTCGCACAAAACTCAATCCCATGGTTACGTCCTTGAATTCGGTGCACCCTTTTCCGCAGGGCATCATCTTATAAATTGTTATGATGTGCTTGGGGGACGCCGCGCAGGCCTCATATTTCTTGGTAATGATGTGTCTTTCGCACACTCTGATGGGTTTCGGAGCAGTTGCCCTGAATTTGAATTCAGCAAAGGTCTATTCTTAGTGGGAAGTGGAGCAGCTCTTACTGTTGGCGCGTTGGTATCTTTGATTTTTCAGTCTTTTGATGGATGCGATGGAGTCCAGTAGAGCATGGCAGGAAGGCTGTCTTATACCTTTTCCACATCGCAGAAATTGGTGTTGGTATCCACCGCGCGCTTAGGACAGGTCAAGACTGCATAGCCGAAGCCAACAGGATCAGCACTCGTCTCTACGATTACTGGAGGCGGAAGAGTGAGGCGTAGAGTGACAACAGGGCCACAGTTCCAAGATGATGACGGCGTCTGTTGTCTTTGGCCAAAAGTCGTAGCTCACGAGCCTGAATGAATGCATGCGTTGGACTCTGCATGGCGATGGTTGTTGGCAATAGTCGATTGGACTTTTGGGCTCTATTTTTACAGCAAGTACCTAAGTCATCGGAGAAGGGGAGCTTGGAAAGAGAGGTTGCAGGTGACGCGCGGAGAAGTAAAGTGATGAGCACTGAGATTGGCCAGCTGCAGCTTGGAGTCGGAGTTCAAAAAAGCCTGAGAGCATGATTACCAATGGGTCAAAGACACAACATTCTGTTCGCTTCGCCGGCATGACACACTATGTGATGCGCGGAGAAGTAAAGTGATGAGCGTTGAGATTCGCCTGTTGCAACTTTGAGTCGGAGCGTGAGAAGCCCCGAAAGCATGGATACCAATGAACTAAAGACACACGGCTCCTTTCGCTTCGCTGGCATGACACACAATGTGATGCACGGAGAAGTAAAGTGATGAGTGTTAAGATTCGCCTGTTATGACTTCGAGACGGAGCTCAAGAAGTCCTGAAATCATGAGTACCAATGGGTCGAAGACGCAACACGCCTTTCAATTTGCCGCCTTAAAGCAAAGTCTGATGACGCACAACATGGTAGCAACTCACATGCAGTCAGCTGGTCTGATAATGCCAGCGGAGTAGATGCAATAAGCAAGTGATGCGGACACTGGAATCGAGAAACAGACACGTTTACCGTCTTTATTTATTTCAGAAGCAAGATGACGTAGGAAACGTAGACAGCGGCTGGCCTCTTGATGTAGAACAGCAGTCTTCATTAGGCCCGAAGAGACCATGCGCGGATGATACCTGACGGCATGAAGAAGAAGTGGAGTCTGCAGTCGTCAGCTGTTGGCCGAAAGGACAGCTTTTCACAGCTACTACTCACTCCATCGCCAACATTCAGGGAAGCGTGTCACGGGCTCGATTGAGCAAGTTGGAGGTGAAAGCAGGCGTTTAAGTGGTATAGAACTTGGTAATTCAGATTTGCTTCACGGGCAAGACTGAACTTGCTCTCAGCCGTCACTTTCAAATTGACGTCTAGACCGGCGACTTGGGTCAAAATCTCAACCCAACAGCCATTGGAAACCTCTTGCAGAGCAGTATGCATCTGTAGTTACATGCCTGGGGCTATCGACCACAGTATGCGCTGTCAGTGACGCGGCGGCACCTTCAGATCCTCAAGTGGCCGTCGAGTAGCCGCCACTGTGGAAATCGACTCAAATTGGGCATTGTGGCCACATTCTTTCCTTTGGAGCTTTCTTGCCTTCCAAAAGAGATAGAGGACAAGGTGCTTCACAGTAAAATAGCATCCGGGCCAACGTGGTCCGATATTTTGCGACATGCACACTTCTAGGCGCTTTCACGACAAGAGATCGGTGTAATGATGTGTCCAACTCGTACAATCACTGAACTCCCCCTCATCTCATGCGCAAAACAACAAACTCTCCCAGCGGAGAGAAAAAGGACTTGCAAGAAACCAGGGAGCATTCGGACACGACGCAAAGCGTTTCTGTATTTCAAATCGATCAGACCACACCATCCATCCTCCTGCCAAGCAAACGATGACGACGACATGGTATTCCCCAAAAATCGATCGACACATCTGCATGCGAGGCAAGGGAAAGGCCGACCGAGGAAGAGGCCCGGAAGGATGGGATGGGAAACGCAAATGGAGGGAGAAGAAAACATGGGGAAATTGGAGGACGAGTGCAGTAGCGGACGCGCGGCGGCATTGATGTCAGAATCTTTTGGCGGCACCGGCGCGCTGTAGCGGCAGATGGTTCGTGGTGTGTGAAGTACGAGGAGCGTGGGGTTGACAGGTTGATGGTGTGTTTGGGTTGATGATGACCTGGTCCCCAAGATACGGACGTAGAGAATAGGTAGGTCGTCTTGGCTGTGATGAAGTCGACTGCCTGGTTTGTGTCTCTGGTGGTTTGCAATCATGGCACAGAGTTTGCCGTTGTTGGATTGAGCTGAAGCGATCGACGCCAGGTTCTCGCTGCCCTTGCATCACACGGCGCCAACGCTCCAATCACGGCTGCGCTGCGCCGCGCGCCCCTGCACCTCTTTCAACCTCACCTCTTCCACTCGACCTTGCTTGCGCAGAACCAACATTGATCTACCTCACTTCGCTCGTGTCTGGATGTCTCTGGTGGAGAGACACTGCACTCACCGCCACTACAGTCGGCTCAGTTGGTTGCACGTCTCGAGACCTTGCATTTCCCTTCTCTGTAAAACCGCCATCAGCCTTTGCCGCCACGCCTCGGCCACGAAAAGTGTCTCGCCAAGCACGCGCTGAAAAGTACGAAGCGCGAGAGATTGGTCAAAATGACGATGGATTCCTTCCATGACAGCGCTGACTGAGATGGGGCGACATGGCAAGACAACAGCCCAAGAGCAGCTGGAGCGAGAGCGAAAGCGAACCACTGCTCGTCCGAACAATTCCAGACCGTTTCGTTTCGCCCACGGCATCGGAGACGACGCTGCGTCAATGAGAGAAGCCAAGCGGCCCCTCTGCGTCTGAAAGAGCATGGAAAGGGAAGATCTGGGGAGCGCGTTCGCGCGTAAGCAGAGCCGCCACTGGTCGCCGGTCTCTCAAGACCAGAATCTGTCGAGTCACAGACGACTGGCACGGCACCGTTGCGGCGCGCTGCTCCACCAAGTGGCGGGCCGCCCGCACCGCACGCCACTGCTCGGTCGCTTGCTCGCGTGCCAAACAGCGCACGCGCGCGCATTAGAAACGCTAGCCGGAGCTGAGAAAACGTTGCTGATGCTGCTACTGCCGGGGCAGTTAGATACGAGGAGGATTCTTCATGCGTGTGTCAGTCGGCGGGGAGCGCGGAGGCGGTCCCGGGTCACTGGCGCCAGCGGAACGACGGCCGACGGTTGGACGGACGGGGCGGCGCGTCTTGGCTCCTACCATTGTCAAACCGGGTGCTGGAATTCCCTTTGCATCGATTCCTCTTCCATCGGATGTTTGCTCTCCGCTGCCATCAATGCGCGAGGTGGCGGGGAAGGTCGAAGCGATGCCATGCCATCTGCTACTTTGCTTGTTTGTTGTCTCCGGTGCCCTCACAATGGCGCAGAGCAGAGGAAGGGGAAGAAAAAGCCGCAAAATGGAGAGAATGCGACGTCACAAGACGGACATGGGCCAATCCAGTTGCCGACTTGTCCAATTGGCTGCTCGTTCCCAAAGTGCCGTCTCCCGTTTAAAAACGAGGCAAGCAATTGGTCCGCTGACCTCTTCGAATCCGCCGTGGAATACGGGACGTACGTAACATGGCGGGACGCGGAGAGGAGGCAAAGAGGGGCAGACGAGGCCACACTGAGCTCCCAGTCTGGACTGCGTGTGCGAGACTCGAGGATGTTTGGCAACAAAGGAGCTGCCATCCATTTACGACGGATTGCGCACCGTTTGTACGAGCAGCGAGCAAGTGATCACTGACTGGACTCAGAGCACTCCAACGAACTTCTGCACAAAATCGAAGCAGAACGGCGGCATCAGCACCAGCAAGCAGCTGAAATCGCGGGGCAACCCTCCGCAAGCAAAGTACCGCGGCGGAATGCTGTGCTCTTGGTAGGTGGGCGACATACGCAGGGTAGGTACACCTAGTCGGTCGTGGTGTTGCGGGGTAAAAGGGCTCCAAGGACCGACCCGCGCCTCGAATTTTCTTTTTCTCTCTCCCCATTGCATCGTCCGTACCAGCTTTCCCCGTGGGGAAGATACCTGGCCACGCTACGCCCGCCTCGCCTCGTCTCCGCCTCCGCTCCCGCGTGCCTGTCTGCCCGGCCGCCGTCCCGTCTTTCCCCGCAACCAAGCCAAACGGCAACCCGACCAACAGAGAAGACTGGAAGACGACGATGAAGCGCACCCGCCCCCCGGCGCGCGATGGCGCACGTCATCTGGCGATCTCAAACACCTCACGTCACCCAACGACGCTCGCCCGCTAACCAACGACGGGGCCTGCCGTCTGGGGTCGATCTGGTCGCGTCTCGTCTCGGCTTGGCGGCGGGCGGGCACTCCCTACCTGGCCATGTAACGGCCGTAAGGACGCGAGGTCGAACACCCTCTTTGCATGTGCGAATTGGGGTGACTGATGCGAGGGGAAGAGGGGACGATTGCGTGGCAGATGCGAACGCGATGACGGGGCGAGAGGAATGGCCAGTGGTTTGGGGAGGTTTGGTCGTCGAGGACTTGCCATTCTCCAACGTACCTTGACGACCACGGACAGTCGAACCAAACCCCCTTCTACATGTCCATCAGACAGGTAAGTAAGACACCTCCGCACTCCGTCGACCATGCCCACCCATCCTCGCCGCCCTCCGAATTTTCCTCGTCCATCCAAGACAACCGAGCATCAAAGCCGTTCTTGCGCAAAAGGGCACCCAACACACGCGGGCACCCAAAGCACCTCCGCCCAAAAAGGCAACAGCCGACAGATCGAGAGATTCCCCTGGCTCGGTGCCTGTAGCAATATGGGTAGGGCTGAGCGACTCCATGACTCTGCGCGCTGCGGGGTACATGGCGTCGACTGAGAGGAATATGGGCGCGGTACCAGCGGTAAGTACATGTACAAAGAAAAGATAGGTGTGCAAGTGTATGTTGTGGAAGTGCGTACTTACTCGCAGCCATCCATCCCAGGCGAGAACTGTGTATGCAGTGGCCCTGTTGTAAGCAGGCAGATGGCTAAGTACTCAGTCAGCACATGCCATGAACCAAAATCCATCTTCCAGCCAATCCAGCACACCAAAGTACAGCGCAAAAACGTAAGCAGCAACGACAGTCAACGCCCTCCGTCGCCATAACAGGCAAGAAAGGGGAGAAATAAAAAGATTTTCATGTTCATGTTGCATTTGCGTTTGCGTTTTGCGGTTAAGGTTATGGTATTAGCGACAAGATCTCGATGATCTGCGCTAGTAGACCTGTAGCGTGGCTGTTGCCTGCGGACGGGCCGTTCGCGAGTCAGGGACCACGACTACACCTACCCATGTTCAGCGCGGAAAAACGGGGTGCGGAACTGTGGACTTGCTGAGTGGTGGTACTGCAGTGGTGCGTTGGAGATGGGGACGGACGATGCTAGCTGGATTGGGGCGGTGCGCCTAGTGGAGTTGCGAAGGGGATCTCAGGGTGGAAGTGGGTTGAGGGGGTGAGGAGTTTGCGCTGGGTTGACTTGGAGGACTGGAAGAGGGTGGATGAGGACAGATTGATATGCTGATCGAGGCTTCATCGTGCGTGTTTGGCTCCTTGTGCAGATGTAAGGAGGTTGTGATGTCCCCCTTTCCAGTATGTACCCCTAGCTACTATACATCTAGATACAGAGTGCACATCTACCTGACAACATCCGTCTACCTCTACATGCAAAGGACTCCTAAACCTCTACGCTCTTCCTCAAATGCCCCGTCCCTAAAACACCCGCCAATACACCCCCAAAAACACCCCTGACACGTTGCGGACACTGCTGAGCCGCCGTCATGAGCACTGCGGCGGCCAACACAAACGCAGCGCGCTCCCTCCCCAGATGCTTCCTCTCATATCTTCTCGGCAGCACGACGGCCAACGCGCGGGGCAGCACGAAAAACGCAAACTCGGCGCGGCGCGCTGGCTTTTCGAGCAGCACCGCCCACCCGCAGAGCCACGCGCCCACTGACACGGCGAGCCCGCTGTCCCACATTTGAGGGGAGACGGTCTTGGCGGAGAAGAGGAGGGGCCCCAGACGCGTCCGGCCAAGACAGACGCCGTAGTAGAAGAGGGAGACGAAGGCAGCAAGGAAAGCCGAGGAGCGCGCGCCTTCACGGATGGCTTTGACCAGCGCGGCCAGTCTGACGGCGGCGGCATGGCGGGACGAGAGCACATAGCGCTGGGTCCACACGAGCAGTTGCAAGGGCACGTACATTTTGGCGGCAAAGAACCACGCCTTTGCAAAGCGATGGCCGAAATGGAGTTCGCAGCTAGGCCCCACGCCCTGGTGGACCAGCTCGCAGGGGACCGGAATCGTCTTGGCCGGGTTGCCCCAGACCTCGGGCAGCCCGTAGTCGCGCGCCATGCTGCCCAGGAGGGGCCCGATGCCCGTCTCGACGCCGTAGCGAAAGTGCCCGTAGCGTGCGTGCCTGAGTGCCAGCAGCAGCCGTGGGTCGAGCTGCGCTGCCGACGAGATCCAACGGTTGTACGACCTAGGCAGCCGTGCCGGTGCGTAGAACCAGGCGCGCATGATGATGAAGCAGGAGAGGACAAAGAGGACGGTGGGAGATGAGCGCGAGACTATGCGTGCGGTCTTGCTGCGCCGCTTTGCAACTACGGGAGCTATCAAAACATCCAGAGCGCGAACCACAGCGAAGAGGGTCAGGTCAATGGTGTGGCCGGCTAGCGGTTGCAACGACTGGAGGTGGAGGTCCCTCGCGGGCAACGGCGGCACGCTGGGCTCGACCGTGGCTCGAAAGTCGCAAGAGAGGTCATCTTCAAAAGTCTCGGCGGCGGGAGGGGCGTCTCTGGGGGCGGACGGATCCAGGACCGGGCTCGAGGCTCGGAGATTTCCAGATTGGAGGGTTCCCTTGGATTTCGGAGCGGCGGAACCGTCTTGAGAAGAAGCGCTTGGCTGGCTGTTTAGCAGATTGAAGCCAATGTTGGCAGCGATGGAGGCCGAGATGAACGTGGTAGCGAGCTGGAGGTTCCGGCGCTGGGAGGACGGGATCCAATCAGAATGGTGAAGAGGGCGCAACGGTATCTGAGTAACCAGAGACGCGCCGACCAGACAGGCGCAAAAGGCAGGGAAGCTGTTCCATGCGGCGCTTTGTTTCAGGGCTCGCCACAGCTTGATGGTCAGCTTGGAGTTTGTGAGATTGTACAGTACATACCTGTTGGCGAGCATTCTGAGAATTCTTGTGGGGGAGCAGCGCAAGGATGAGGCCAACGATGCGGGGACCGGCAGTCGAGGCAAAGGCCAACAGATAGGCCCTGATGATCCTGCAGGCAGCTAGTTAGCAGCATAAGGCGACTACTGTACCAGTACAGCAGAAGACGCACGGCGCGAGGAGCGGAACAATCAGACGGCGGTCAGCGCCCATTGCGACGCTGATGGAAGACTTGTTTCTTTGTGGCCGAGGCTCGGTGCCTTTTGCGCCCCTCTTCAGATTTGGTCTGGAGTTTTGGACATGAACGCCCAGACTGCGACAGGCATGAGGTCACACGGCAGTGCGGAGAGCGAGCAGGGGGAGGCCTCGGCCGGAGGGCATTGAGATGTAGACTGACTGGTGTAGGAGCAGACAAGAGTGGTGAAACGCTGACGACGGGCGAGGGCTGGAGCATGTCAGCGAGATAGGACTGTATCTGCAATGAAAAACGCACCCGGACAAATATGGGAATTTGAATTTGGCGTCCTAGGGAGTAGTTGGAAGACGGTCGAGGTATGGTAGGGATGTGGATGGGTGGATTCGGAGGACCTGGAGGGCACGCGCCTCGACTCTGACATGTGATTGCTGTTGCTCCTCCGCCGCCGCGCCCGCTTCTCTACCACTACCACTACAACCTCTTCTTCTTTCAACTCCTACTCTGCTGCCCGCGGCATGCATGAACAATCCCAGTCCTCCTACCCGCCTTGATCCATCCCTCCCTCCTCGTCTTGGCCGTCAAAACATTTACTCCGCTCGCCCTTCTCTCTCCCCCCAGACCTCCGCCTCCGACACCACCACGCCCGCCGCCCTCGACACCATCCGCCTAGTCTTCTAAGCTCCCGCAATTCGCTCCTCCTACCTGAAGCACCCGTCGTCCATGCTCGGCCGGCCTTGACAGTATTGTCATCCCACTCTGTCGGTTTGCACAACCTCTTCGCCTCGACTCGGACCTCGTCCCGACATGAGAAAAGCCACCGCGACTGGCTTCCGCGTATAAGCCCGCCGTCAACCACTCCACCGAAACACCACACATTGTTGGACCCGACCTCATGTTGGCGCTCGTGAACCAGCCGACGGCCTGTCTTTTCGGAATGAGCTCGAACCAGGTGCCGGGGAAGGATGAAAACATCTACGACTACCACCAGTACACCGACACAAAGACGCTGGACGATGCTACGTACAAGATGCTGGGAAGTTTTGGGGGGGACGTCGACTACGCTGCCGCTGCTGAAAATGTCCAAGCACCGGGGCCCGGCCTGCTGAGCGACTTGCAGTTTGGCCAACTACAAGACTTTTTTGATCAAGGGCCTTTTAATATAGGCAGCAACAACTTTACCTTTTCAGATCACGACTTTGGGCCTTCAAATCATCACCATCATCATCATCATGACTCGCTCGGCGGCTTCAATTTCATGGAGGCGCCAACATTTCACGGAACCGTCACTGAGCCTCCACAGCACCAGGGAATGTACGGCAACATGGACCACCAGAACTACATGCAGCAGCAGTCGCGGAACAATACCATGCAGACCCGTGCGTCTGACGAAGTAATTGGAGCTGCCACTGCTCTCATGTCGAGTTCACAGCCTCACGACATGGGCTTTATGTCCAAACAACACTCGCATCCCCTCCCCGGCGCCAGCCTACCTAGTCCTCCTGCTTCTGCTCCCTTTACCACCTCTGACCATCGCCAAACGGCCACAACCACTGCCGACGATGGTCCTCCCACTGTCCTCAACTTCTTCAACATGGGCCGCCACCCGCCACCCTCCCAAAACCACCCCTACTACGGCCAGACATCTGTGCCGGTCCGCCCCCGCCCTCCCCCGCAGTTTGGCTCCGACACCAACTTCAACAACAATGGCTTCCGCCCCGACTCCAAGACGACGCAGACAGAAGACGCCATTGTACGTAGGCTGGTGAGCGACATGCAGGTGTTGCAGCCCGCGGGCAGTGGTCCGAGCACCCAGCCCAACACGCAGCCGCCGAGTCCAACGCTTCAAAAGCGCGCACCTTTGAGCTACCACGATGCTAATCACGTGAAGCAGCCGCCGAGTCGAAAGCGCATGCTCATGGATCTCCAGCCCCTCGATACACCGCAGTCGGATGACGAGTCCACCTCGGACAATGCGAGTCCTGACGGTGGCCCGATTAAGCGTCGTCGCACTCTTGCGGAGAATGGCCTCATGTCGACCGCTCGCCTTGGCTCCTCAACACCCACTAGCGCAGGCGGTCAGCGCGCCGCTTCTTTCAGCGTCGGGCCCCGCAACGCCAAGAAGCTCAGGGATTCGGGAGCCGAAAGCCCAGCAAAGAAGGGCAAGGTCGGACAGAAGCCGCCGCGCGAAAACTTGACCGAGGAGCAAAAGCGTAGCAACCACATTCTCAGCGAGCAAAAGCGCCGCAACCTCATCAAGAACGGCTTTACCGAGCTCAACGAACTGGTCCCCGGTCTCAAGGCTGGCGGCTTCAGCAAGAGCGCCATGCTCATGGAGGCGGCCAAGTTTTTGGAAACCATGATATTGGGCAATCAGGTCCTCCGTCAGACCCTGGGCGAGACTTGAAGATTCGTCACCGTCGACACTTTTTGACATGTCGAGATCTTTCTGTGTTTGACCGACAGTTTGACAGCACGGCACTAGACTTGTTCTCGACCTGTAGTCTGCGCCGTCGCGGCCGGTTCGTCCAGTCCGTCCAGTCCCAAAGAGAGCCGCCTCCACAAGCTCCGCGCTTGGAGCATGCCGGCACTTGTAGTTGCAGCTCTTGGACCCTCCTCGGACAACCGTGCCGGGCTTCTGCTTCGTGCAGTTCTTGACGCGGTCCTCTTCTGCTCATGCGTCTTACTCTTTATAATTTTACGACATGATACTTTTCATTCGACAAGGCCATCCCGATGCGCACGAATGCTCCTCGTCACCTGGCGTTCCTCCCGTCGTTACTCCTCGATAATCATCAGTCTTCACCACTGGCCAGCTGGAGACAAGACATGCTCTGTGTCTGTGAGCATACGGGAAGTCTTGTATCTTCTTCCCTGGAGATCTTGACCCGAGGCTCTTTTTGACGAACCTTTTGCCTCCCAGTCGGCGGCCCCTGATCACACGGCGCCATACGACTACTTTACTCTCTCTTCTTTGTCCCAACCGAGGACGAAAGCTCCTCCATCCAGGGTTCTGGCGGCAATCCACCGCGGGTGGGAAAAGCCGGACAAGGCGGCGGAGGCCAGGCAGCGGCACCTTTGATGGCATGGCGAGACGGCAGTGGTGGTTGTTGGCATCTCGCTCACACTACTACCCCTTCATTCTTCTCTCTTCAATCTTCTCGGCCTCGGCGGGTTGGGTTTGGTTGGGTCGGGCCTCCTCCTTCTCCCTCTTCGCACTTATCCACCAGCCATCCCATCTTTCTCTCCCTCCATCAGCCCTCACACCCCCCTCCCTCGACGTCTCAACCCCGAACCCTTTTGATATTTTTGTTGAGCGCCTGGGCCTGGTCGGCTCGATGGTCGATGGGTGCGGTTGGTGTTGTACCTACACCTACAGTGTCTGTTTTGCGGCAGCGGCTAAGAAGCGAGTCATACTATCCATCCACGTTGCAAATGTAGCTAGCGATCTGGGGCGGCCGTGCGTAGATGCACGAGAGCCCCTTGTCTTTTTTCAATAAGAGCGACTTTTTATCTTACCTCTAAAATCTGATATTCCCATGAGTGAGGTGGTGATGCGCATTTGATTGTATCTCTGCCATGTACTGGCGCCATGCGGCCATGGCGAAATGAGTGAATGATGCTTGGCTTGACGTAGACTTGGATTGAGGCTCCGACTGGCAGGAAGAAGGAGGAGGAGGGGGAAGGCAGACGTGGGTTAGTATGGTGGGTAGGTGGGCGTTGGCTAGTATTTACGGAGAGCGGGACGGCCCGCGCCGCTCGCTCCTGGGGTGCTTTCTTCCTAGGCATGTACTTGTGTCGTGGGAGATGGTTGGATGTCTGTCTAGCTAGCTAGACTGATACGCCGTAGAGTAGGGAGTAAGGAGTGACAAGTAGTAAGTAGTAAGTACTCGTACCACACTCGCCACTTCAGTCTCACACCCTCGCCCAGAGATTCGGAGGTTGTTGGCTCTGCGCTCTTTGTGCTTGCTTGCTTGCTTGCTTGCTTGCTTACTGCCGAATCGTCTCTCTTCTTTCTCGATATGGATCTGATTGTCTCTTTCTCTATTTCTCTCTCCCACTCCCGGGCGGTGGTAAAGCTTTAAGCAGACCGACTATCAAACAGGAGACTCGCCGTCGGAGTCGGACAATGGTAGGTAGTAAGTAGGTGTCTGGATCCGCCGTCCGCACGACTCTCCCCCTCACTTCTCGCATCCATGTTGACAATAGACGACAGAGAACAAACGACGGCGTGGCTAACGACTAGAGGAGCTACTGGCGACGGCAATAGCAATAGCATAGAAGACCGAAGATCGAAGACCGCAGACTGCCGAAAGCAAAGGAAAAGTAAGGGAGAAGAAAGCGGTGCGTCATGTCAATAGAGCAGCAGCAAACATGCCATATCAGCGAAAACGACACCAGGCAGGCGATATATCGACACACTTCTCCCAGTCGTCCGCTCGCTGCTCCGAGTCGCTCGCTTGCTGCTTTGATGAACGGCCTATCTGTTAGACTGCCAGGGAATTCCAATCTTGACATATCGAGCGCCCATGTCTACTCCCCGCTCCACGCCTCATCTCCTCTGCTCACGTAGCCAGCACGAGCGCGTGGAGGCTGGCGGGTAGGGGAGGGGAGGCGAGGGGTGTGGCGGGTTGGCAAGATGATGGTGGAAGTGGAGGTGTTGGGGGTTTGGTGGAGGTGTTAGAGAGTTGGTAGGCTGGGAGGATGGCGAGAGCGAGAGCGTTGGGCAGGTGGGCGTTGAGATGGACGAGGGGAGTTGTAGGTTGGAGACGTGAGCGTGCTTATGTTGAGTGTCTGAGTGGTTTGTGGCAGTTTTGGATGTTTTGGGGTGTGATGAGGGTATAGGTGAGCATCTGGTTTGACTGGACGTAAGTAGGCGTGTTAGTAAATGCACGACAATAGCTGACTCGTGCCCTGTGGTGGACAGCCACAACTTGAGGCTTGAAGCATGGACGTGCAAATTGATCCACCGGAAAAAGGACGTTTCACAATTGAATTTTGAAAAAGGGTATCGGAAAGTACCGACGGTCGACTTTTGATGGTATTCGTCATACCGACTCGATATCTAGGAGCTGCCACCAGACAAGCGCAGCAGCAGCGTGTCCCCCACACTCATGCCCATTTGACCTCTGAATTTTGATATGAACCCCGCATAAACCGTAAAGAAGAGTAGAGAAGGCGTCTACTTCCTGATGGCGCGCTGGTAGAAGGCGAGCTCGTCACCCTCGAGGATGTAGCCGTCGACGCGGCCGCTCTGGCCGGGGCGCGAGGCAATGACGGCGTACAGGCGGCCGGCCTCGAACTGGCGCTCGAGCGCGGACTCGACCTTGCCCGACTCCTTGACGCGGGCCTCCTGCTTCTTCTCGACCGACTTGGACTTCTTGACCTCCTCGGCCTCGGTCTTGGCCTGGCGTCTACGGCCGAGCGTGGTGCCGTAGTGGGCCTCGTACCACTGGCGGAAGGGCGCGGCGTCGATCTGGACGACGGCCGACTTGGTCAGGGTGTTGGTGCGGACCAGCTCGTTGTTGGAGGGGTGGTAGGCGACGACAATGACACGGGTCTTGCGCGAGATGCCCTCGGAGCCCCACGAGAAGTTGCCGGCCTCGAGGCGGAGGGCGCGGAACTTGCGGTTGCCGCCACGGGTGCGGACAAGGTGGATGCGCTTGGCACCAATGCGGGTGTTGGCCGGCTGGCGACCCTTCTCGAAAGCCCTGCGGCGGCCATGTCAGACATGGTTTTCAGCAGAGCGATCGGGTTATGCATACCTCTTCTTGCGGTAGTATGCCCTCTTAGCGCCGGTGGCCGAGCGCTTGTGACGAGAATCGCGAGAGATACTGTCAAGAGGTCAGCCATGAACGTGGAGAGATGATTTTGTTTTCAAATACCCCATGTTTGCGGCGGTCGAAGATTACTGTGAGAGTGTTAGCCTTGATCTTGAATCTTTCCCTCAGCTCTGCGCGTTGGAGCACCGCATCCACGATCCGACGACCAAACTTCCAATAGACCGCTGCCCAACACCGATTCCAAGCTCGCCGATCCCATTGTGTGTCTGGTGGCTGCCCGGGCGTCGCGTGCATGCGAGTCTTCTGGCGTCGTGTTTGCATCGTCGATTCGTGGAAACAGCGTCGAGTGGCGTGCTGGAGAGGGCGCATCGAGTAGACTGACCTTCTTGTCGTATCTTCGTCCTGAGGGTGGTCGGGGTCGGTGGGCGATGTCGCAGGTTGTCGTCGTCAAGTTGACTTGGGAAAGTTTCTGAGGGGATTGTGGGTTGCTCGGTTAAGCGACGCTAGGCCGGAAGAGGAATAGCGCGCCTTGCGCTTAGCTCGACCAACTTACCCGGCAAAGTCGTGGACAAGGAGGATCTTGATACAGAGCATTCAAGCATCTTACGCATGTAATGAAGACTCTGTATTTCAAAAGCTTCGAAACTTCAACGTCAAGACAAGGAGCAGCCGTCGTCGACGACTTTTGCCACCGCCCGACCCTCGTAAGTAAGTCACCCATCAACATTTGCAGTTAATTCTCTATTCGTTGTCACTCTAGCGGCAAGTTTCAGCCCGATTCCGAGCATTCGTATCTAATGCTTCGTATCCTAATGCCTCGGGTCGCAACGGCTCCCTTCAACGTCCCGCCGTGCATCCGAACAGTTCAACACGTGCATCATCGTCGGCCGCCATGGAATTGTGCAACAAGACTCGACATCAGGCGTCCTCCGGCCCTGCCAAGATGACAAACCCTGACATTCTTCATTACGGGCTCAAGTGGCCGCCAGCTGGGCAGGCTGCTCGTGTGATGCAGCTTGGTCGACGTGGCAGAAGACGTGCTCAATCTATCCGCCTTGGCAGGTTGAGATTGCTTCTACGGTGATTTGAGAGATGCCAAGTAATTATCCCCTATGTTCTTCAGGAGAGTGGTTAGTAGTATGTATCCATCACATGCAAAGACATATTCAGAATCCACCGCGTCTGCAGATACCCAGAGAGAGTTGAGAGTGGATGAGAGCAGTGCTCCCGCGGGTTTGTTCCAACCTAAAAAGGCGGCTCTTTTCTAGCATCTGCAGCCGTGCAAAAACGCCAATGTGAAGAAAAGGACGCAAATCTATGCCACCGGTCCGCCGTTTTATGTTGAGCCAAAAGACCAAAAGCCGAATGCTCGACAAAGGAAAATGCAAAGACGTCGTCGAGGAGGCTACCGGTGCATGGTAGACTTGTTGAGGGCGGCCAAGAGCTCCGGGCGGTCCTTGAGCGCCTGCGCCGCTTCCGCATAGGTGCACCACTTGCGATTCCGCTTGTGTGCTTCGGGCCACTGGTTTTCCATCTTGTCGACGGTCGCCTCGAAAAAGTGATAGAGGGCTTGGGGGGCTTCCTTTGTCAGCTGCGAGGGGCTGCGCTTCTCCTCGATGCAGCCCAAGTCGTAGGTGATTTTGCAAACGATGCCGGCCTCTTCCCAGGCTTCGCGGCAGGCGGCATCTTGAGCAGTGGCCTCGTCCGTCTCCCAGCCGCCCTTGGGGAGAACCCAGGTGTTGTGTCGTGTCGACTGGATTAGGAGGACATAGTACTTGTCGGCAGAGAGGGGCACGACGCCGGCGACGAGACGCTCACCATTGGTTCCGTAGCCTAGAGATGATGATATGTCAGGCGCTGGTCGAGGGCGTCGAGGATGAAAGAGGCGATTACGTACGTTGGTTGCTGCGGCCGGTGCGCGCCTGCATGGACAGAGTCTGCTGGGCCATGTTGAGCAGTGTGCAACAGAGTCGTAACGAGTGGACGAGGTCGCGTGCAACCTGGGAGGCCGGAAGATGGCGAGTATGGGCTGAGTGAAGCGGAGCAAACACGGACGTCGGCGGCGTGGGCGAGGGGGAGGATTAGACGGCGAGTAGATGTCGACGATGGCGGTGGTGTTTTATTTGAAGCTCAGTCCCGCAGAGGACGGGGCTGAGGGAGAGCGGGAGTCCTGGGGGAGCGAAAGGAGAGAGGCATCGTGGGCAGAGAAGAGTGTTAGTCGGCTTCGCATCGAGCCGTGGTCTTTGACAAGGTAGGGCAGGGTCCAAAAAAGACGGGCGCCAAGCGGCCATGATCTACACGACGCACGCCGTGGTCCAACAGCAACTGAACAACAACAACTTCCTCACCATCATTGCCTTTGCCGTCGTTCTCGTCTCTGCCGGACGTCAATCCTCCGCTCCCTCTCCACCATCCAGCTCGACTCCTCTCCCTCCCTCCTCCACCACCAGCCTCGACACCAACACTTCCTCTCGTCCTCATCTCGTCCGACCGCCATGCAGGCCCTGGCCGCTGACCCAACTCCCGTTTCGTTCCTTACGCCGCTCGGTAAGCCGCAATCCACTCATCGCCCGTCCTTGTGGCCCGTGGGCCTCTGGCTGGACCAAAAGCCACCCGCGTTGCTTGGCTGACGACTGTCGACAGGATACTCGACGAGCTCATGTGGATATTGCAAAAACGAAGACACAAGTCAGAGAACCCCCAACTCGCGTGCGTCTAGACATGCAAACATGTTGGCATCAAAAAGAACCACTTTCAACCACGTCACGTGATGCTCCATCATCACTCCCCGAGTTCAACATGTCGACATCCCGTCGTCACCTGAGCCGAGGCTGATGGTCTTCCTCCAGGCGCTTCCTACTACATTACCAGTAAGCATCTCGACGTCAGACACTACCAAGCCCTCATCGACCGCGGATGGAGAAGGTAAACCCCACACCACGTGGGATGCTTCTGCGGGCGTTCCCGTCCCACGGTCCATGCTCATCTTGCAATGCAGATCAGGCACTCTGCTCTACAAGCCGGATGTGAAGAGATCATGCTGTCCTCACTATACGATACGGTTAGTTGACACTAGACTGTAAAGACGCGTACTCATCCTTCCAGTCTTCCAGCAGCCGAGTTCAAAGCTACGCGAGATCAACGACAAGCTCAGAATCGATGGAATCGCTTCGTCCTTGGCGACGCGTACATGTCTGAAGCAAAGAAGCGGTACCGCAAGTCGAAAGAGTAAGACGGCGCAACCGTTAAGGATCATCAAGCTCATGGTCCGACCAGGGAAAAAGCACGGGACCGCAACGAGTTTATTCTTGGCGACGCTGTCCACGAGGCCGAGTATTCAAACCTCAAGACGCCCCCTGAGCCAGCTCACAAGTTTGAAGTGACTTTGGACCGGGACACTTTTACAGAGGAAAAGTTTGAACTGTATTCAAACTACCAGCAAGCAGTCCACCATGACGCTCCAGAGGACATTTCTCGCAAGTCATTCCAACGTTTTCTCTGCGACTCGAGCCTCCAAAGGCAGTCTGTGGATGGCAACGACCTGGGCTCCTTTCACCAATGCTACCGACTAGATGGGCGTCTGATTGCCATGGCGGTGCTTGACCTACTTCCCCACGCCGTCAGTGGCGTTTACTTTATTTACCATTCGGATTTTGAAAAGTATTCTTTTGGCAAAATCAGCGCTCTGCGGGAAGCCTCGCTGGCCAAGGAACTCGGGCTGCAGTACTACTACATGGGCTTTTACATTCACTCTTGCAAGAAGATGCGGTACAAGGGCGATTATCGACCACAGTTTGTGCTCGACCCCGAGACGTATCAGTGGAATCCCCTCGAAGGAGAGCTCCGCGAGCTCCTAAACAAGAAAAAGTACGTCTCCTTGGCAAGAGAGCGTCGAAATCAGCCAGTCGACGGCGACACGCCGATGCGGGAAACGTCGGACGACGAAGATGACGGTTTTCAACATGTGGAGCCTCAGAAGGCAATGGCTGTGGTGGCCGGTGGCATGTCGGTGCTCGAGCTTGGAGTTCCAGGCGTGTTGAGCGCCCGAGAGTTGACAGAACAAGTCAAGCTGGATGAGATGAAGCTCATGATACCACAGGCAAATCTAGTCGTGCAAACGCAGGATCTTGTCATGTGGGAGCAGGGCAGCGTGACGGACCCTCACTCGATCAAAGGTGCCTTTGCTGAGCTGGCGGCGGCAGTGGGACCAGAGGTGGCGCGAGAGATGGTCATCAAGCTGAATGGTTGAGAGTAGACGAACTCAATGCACACATTGGACTTGCTATTTCACGTGCTGCTTGAACTGATGCAGCAGCTACGACGCATGACCGTTCTGAGAAGGAGGGACCGCACAGCATCAAGTCATGTCGACTCTCTACCAGACCCCCAAACCACAACACAATCCAACACAATGACGATGGTCCGCAGCGGCAGCAAGCACGAGCCCGACAGGTCTCCTCGACACAAACGCCATGGCCGGATGGACGACTTTGCAAAGACGCATCTGCGAGGACTAGAGATTATCTTGAAGGTCAAGCGCGAGTCGCTCAAGGCAAAGACGAGAAAGCTGGTGCAGTGCGTGGAGCATCCCCAGCATGCTTCCAACACTGACATGATTTAGCCGCCGCCGCCACAAACACGGCCAGCAAGGAGTCAACGACAGTCCCTTGGGAAAGACCAACATGTCGACCAGCAAAGACGGAACGACTGCCGAACACGGCGGAGCATCCGCACCCAAAGCCAGCAGGCCGGCCGCCAACGGCAAACAATTCTACCAGCACCTCGACACCAACGGTCCGCTGCACACACTCTACGAAGACGAGATTGCATCTGCCCTCCGCGACACCAGCCTTGGGTGCACTCACGACGGAGCGCCCATCAACGGCAACCGCAAGCTGGCATCCAAGCTCGCCGTCGACTACGACTACGACGAGCAGGCGCGTCTGGCCGACGCGCTCGAAGCCAGCGCGCGCGAGAAGCAGGACCACGACGAAGAGGTGCGGGCGTACGAGATGGTGCTCCGGCGCAGCGTCGAGGACCAGGGCGGCGTCCGCTACCACACGTACGAGCCGCCGTCGCGGATGGGCGAGAGCAGCAGCGGAGGAGGTGCGGTCGTGTACAACCCCGATTACGACGGCGAGTCGAGCATGATGGGCAGCTTGAGGGGCAGCATCCGCAGGAGGGGCGACGACCCGCCGCCAGTCTACACGCCGTACTGAAGAGTCATTGGGTGGATGGATTATTTAGATTAGATGCAGCTTGACTTTTTGGAGTAGCAATATGGAGACGCAAGTCTCGGCAGGGGAAGCGGATGCCGATGGTTACCCCAGACGAGGCGCTGCATCACGGGCCGCCTGATTGGTTGTAGTGCTGACGCAGTCGCAGTAGCTGCAGATGCAGGTGACGGAGGGGCCCTAAGAAATTTTTTTCGTTTGTGCGGATTGCTGTTTGTGTCGCGTGCAGTGGTCAATTCCTGGAGTTGGTGCATCAATTGGGGAATGCAGTGTGCGTCATGGCTGTCGATTGCTTGCAGGGAGCAGGCAATGTGAGTCACGTCGGGAATAGCAATGAATTGCAGATGAGAGAGTTCGTTTTGGGAGCGATGACGCATGAGAGCACCAGCCAGGGGCAACCCACCATCCGCAGAGTCCGCGGCGCGAATTGAAGCCAGATGAAGTTGTAGACTTGGGAGTTTTTTCAAAAGAGGTCGTCAATGGATGCACTCGTATCCTTTCTTTGTGGTGATCTCTTTTCTTTGAACAAATTGCGGGCTGCTTATTACGTTTGGCACCGTCTCCCCGCATCTTCACCTGGGTTGCTGAGTTTTGCCGAGATCGGGCCCTGGCTTCTGGGCCCCAGCACACACTCCCGCAACTTGCAGTCCAGTCATCCAGCAAAAACTTCAAATACCACCTCCTCCCCACGATTCCACCTCGACATCCTCCATCCACATCGCCCTCTCCTGCCTCCGCCATGAGTCCCTCCGCCAATACTCCCGCCACCAACGGCGTCAACGGCCATGCCAACGGCCACCAAAACGGCACAAATGGTGCCGACTGTATGTCCAATGCCGTCATAGCCTCTCCCAACCAAGTCAGTGTCTTCTAACGCCTTGTTCCACGCAGCCTCGCACCCCGGCTACACGGGCATTCGCGTATGTCGAGAAATGTTTCGAATCCTTCTCGCTCTAACACCTGCCCCAGACTCACCAGAACCCGCACCCGCGCCCCTCGAACCCGTACCAGCCCGTCGGCGACTTTCTCAGCAACGTCTCGCGCTTCAAGATCATCGAGAGCACCCTGAGAGAGGGCGAGCAGTTTGCCAATGCCTTTTTCGACACCGAGACCAAGATCAAGATTGCCAAGGCCCTCGACGACTTTGGCGTCGACTACATTGAGCTCACCTCGCCCGCCGCCTCGGAGCAGTCTCGCCTCGACTGCGAGGCCATTTGCAAGCTCGGCCTCAAGGTGCGTCGATTGTTTGTTGGGGGCGAATCGTGGCGTTGACAAAGAAACAGGCCAAGATTCTCACCCACGTCCGCTGCCACATGGACGACGCCAGACTGGCCGTCGAGACTGGTGTCGACGGTGTCGACGTCGTTATTGGCACCTCGTCCTACCTCCGCGAGCACTCGCACGGCAAGGACATGACCTATATCAAGAATGTGAGTTGGCTGGAACTGGGCAAAATTGGGCGCGGCTGACAAATGCAGGCCGCCATTGAAGTCATTGAGTTTGTCAAGTCCAAGGGCCTCGAGATTCGCTTCTCGTCCGAAGACTCGTTCCGCTCCGACCTCGTCGACCTGCTCTCCATCTACTCGGCCGTCGACAAGGTCGGCGTTGGCCGTGTCGGTATCGCCGACACTGTCGGCTGCGCTTCTCCTCGCCAGGTCTACGACCTCGTCCGCACTCTGCGCGGTGTCGTTAGCTGCGACATTGAGACGCACTTTCACAACGACACTGGTTGCGCCATTGGTAAGTTTTGAATGTCTTGTTACTGGACCGAGCTAATTTCTCAGCCAACGCCTACTGCGCCCTCGAGGCCGGTGCCACGCACATTGACACGTCCGTCATTGGCATTGGCGAGCGCAACGGCATCACTCCCCTCGGCGGTCTGATGGCCCGCATGATTGTCGCCGACCACGACTACGTCACGTCCAAGTACAAGCTGTCCAAGCTCAAGGAGATTGAGGACATGGTCGCCGAGGCAGTCCAAATCAACATCCCCTTCAACAACTACATCACGGGCTTCTGCGCCTTTACGCACAAGGCAGGCATCCACGCCAAGGCGATCCTCAACAACCCAAGCACCTACGAAATCATCAACCCGGCCGACTTCGGCATGAGCCGCTACGTGCACTTTGCGTCGCGCCTGACGGGCTGGAACGCCATCAAGAGCCGCGTCGAGCAGCTCGGCCTCGAAATGACGGACGCGCAGATCAAGCTGGTGACGGCCAAGATCAAGGCCCTCGCCGACGTGCGCCCCATTGCCATTGACGACGCCGACTCCATCATCCGCACCTTCCACCTCAACCTGCACTCCAAGGAGGAGCGCCCCCTGCTCGAGCTGACCGCCGAGGAGCAGGCCAAGTTCGAGGAGGCCGAGAAGGCCCTCGCGACTGAGGGCGAGAAGCGCGCCCTCGAGCAGGAGGTCGAGGCTGAGGCTGCCCCGGCCGCCAAGAAGGCCAAGATTGCCGCATAGGCCGTGGTTGATTCAACCGCTTAGACCGACGGACAGACATCAAAATGGGGGTTTGGTTGGATTTACGATGATGCTCAACCCTCAAACTCAAAGGGGGAAACGACGTGAGCAAAAAGAGACCACATATTTTCCTTGACGACTTTTCTTTCTTTGCTGTCTATTATATTACCGGAGTTTACGGGTTTGGGATCTTAACATGGTCGACGGAACGACCGATGGCCTTTTTTTCTTTTCTAGATGGCTCAAAAAGGGGAATGCGATGCCAAAAGGAATGATGATGGGTTGAATGGTTGGGCATGAGGGAGGTGGTGGATTACCCATCAGATGTGATAAGTGAGTTTAGTTGGATGAGGGGTGGGTGGGATAGGTGCGGATATTGGTTGATAGACAGATATCAACGGAGATATATATTATTTCATGCATATTTTACCTACCAACATCTGACGAGTCACTGGACAAATGACTACGCAGTGAGTGACGACTGACTCGATGGATGTCTCTCGGCTGAATGGTGGACTGAAGGAATTGTTGAGGTTGAGGCAGGAAGATGGACGACTAGAGGTGTGAGGAAAGGCTTCATCACATGTTGTATGTTGGTCCAAGGGTCAGTGTCTTATTGCTTTGGACAGACGGATAGACAGATAAAAAGAGGGTGCGAAAAAAAAAAAGTTGCAAATGCATCAGCTCCATTCATTGGTTTCCATTTTCCCTATTTTCCCAAATCCCAAATTCATGACTCCCCTCTCCCCTCACTTGCATCTCCTGCGCGCCTAGATACTTTGATCCAAAGTTCCAACGTGACTAGGCATTTGAACGACGTTACCATACATGCAAATCGTACTTTGCGTGTCCCCCGTCTCCGAACCATGCAAGCTCTTCATGCATGCGTGCCCTGCCTCCCGAAGCGAGACCCTGCCCAAACGATTCCCAGTTCCTTTCCTTCCTATCCAAAAAAACAAAGTCGAGAGACGAGAGACGAAACGAAAACGTATGACGAGAAAAGATCCGAGGCGAAGGGAAAGGAGACGTAAACGACAAAACCCTCCCTTCAGGCAGCCGGGGCCAATTTTGTTTTGGTTCCACCAAGAGAGAAAAGAGACGAAACGAAGAGAGGTGAGAGAAGAGAAACAAAAATCCTAGAGTCGCAATCATCGTACAATCGAAGCCAAGCAAACAAATAAGAGAACGTTCGTCCACATTCCAAAAGAACACCTACACACCCTCCTCCACACCTACCTTGCGCCACCAGGCCCCCTGAATGTCGGGGCCGGGGTTGACCATGGTCTCGGCGTCGCCCACCTGGCGGCGCTCGCTGACCTCCCACAGCGGGCGCTCGTCCAGCGACTCGTGGTGCTCGACGACAGGCTTGAGCCGCTTGACGCGCGAGGCCATGGCCAGCGCCGTGCTCTGCGCGCTGACTGATTTGTGCCGCGTCAATCCTTGGAGCATGGATTTGGTCGAGTTGTATTGACCCCCTTGCTGTTGCGCGCTACTGGCTGCTCGCATCCAATCGCTCCTCATGACTGGTAGTTGCTATTGCAGAGGCTCGCTCGACGACGAGAGCCGGTTGAGGTGGAGGTACACGTCGGTGCCGTAGCTACGCTGGTTAGTGCTCACCCTTTGACAAAGATCGCAACACTCACCCCTCCATGCTAATCAGCTTCAGGTCGCCACCAAAGTACCGCGCGTAGAGCCGACTGATGGGCAAGCCGTACCCAAAGCCGGCCATAGGCGCCTTGAAGTCGCTTTTGTTGAAATCAGGATCCAGATTGGGCGTTTGGTCAACCGTCGTGTACATGTAGGTCCAGACAAGCGGAATGGCGCTGCGCGGGATGCCGCCGCCCTCGTCCGAGATCTTGATGGTAATGTCCTCCTTGCCCTCGGCCACAATCACCTTGGTCACGGGGAACTCGTCCTTGTCCTGCCCGTGCCGCTCCACCACGGCGCGCAGCGAGTTCTTGAGCGTCTCGAACAGCATGTGTGACAGATGCCCCGGCACGTACATGAAGTGGATGTTGGGGTCGCAGATGAGCTGGATCTTGGGCGCTTCGAACAGTCCGTAGTGGTCCTCGCAGACGAAGCGCGCGTTTTCTATCGCCTCCATGGCCAGGTCTCGCACGTTGGTCTTGGTACATATGATGCCTACATAGTTTGGATCGCTTCGCTGTCGTTGGTCGGTCAAGGCAATGTGCTGTCCGATGAGCATTCTTATCCCGATACGCGACATGTAAAAGCGGTCCAGAAACGCCTGGATGTTGTGGTCGATTTGCATCCGTTGCCGCTTGCGCTTGTATTCAAGGATGCCCTGAGCTGTGCTGCGTGTTGGTAGCTGCCCTGCCGTTTCGTAGTCCAAACTCACCAACTGTCGTCACCACACTGTCGTGCCGCCGCTTGATTCTCTCCAGAACCTGGGCAAACTTGATGTTGTACTGGTTGAGCTCCGGCGGCCAGTCTTCTGCCCCGTCGGACGCTACAAAATATCTCTTTTGCGAGGCAATCTTGCCGTGGTTCCCGTTGCCATTCTCCTCTAATTCCGGCGGCGCTGACCGGTACTGTCCCGCCTTGACGCTGGGGTTTTGCGTCGTCTGGCTTAGGATCCGAGATTCCTTACTCCGCTTCGCTGGCGCAATGAGGCGCTGGCGTACTTCTTGCGATATCGACGGCCGCGACATGGTTACAAGCTCCTGTCACACCACGTCAGACGAGAACGACGATACAATCTGTGGACGCACCTCGAAAGACTGGGCGTACCAGTCTTGGACCCTCTTGATCGAGGGCATCTCGCTTAAGCCGTCGGGCAACTCGTTGAGCTCCTGCACGCGGTGTGCAAGGCGAATGGGAAGTTCTTCAGACAGAAACTGCGAGGCGCGAAACAGGGTTCCTGGGCGGTCAGATATATTGACGACGGAAAGATGGGCTTCTCATACCCGTCGAGGGTCTTTGGCCAAACTGGACCATTTGCCTCAGACTAACGCCGGTGGCCGGGAAGCTGGCATAGTGCTTGATGGTGTCCATCAGCTTGTCGCTCTTCTTCCACGACATGCTGGCGGTTGCAGAAGGCCACACGGCCCTCTAGTCGTCCCTCAATGCGGCGGTCCTGGGAGGTCTCGTGCCTGGACGGTGCGGAGCGGATGAGAGGAGCAACAGAGTAGACGCAAGAGGTAGCTCCGGCACCGGTCAACCGAGGTAGCGTGGGGCAGCGAGCGAGGCGCTGGACTCGAGCAGATGCAAGAGGAGAGGGTCGCGGCGGCGAGGAGAGGACTAACGAGGCTCGAGGAGGTTGTCAATGGATTGTGGAGAGTGTGGGAGCGATGGCGGAGGAGTCATGAGTTGCTCTTTTTGGAGGACCGGCAGGTACTGAGGTCAGAGCACCGACAGCCGCGCCGAGGGCCAGCGGCAGCCGGTCCGCAACGCAACCACGCAGAATCTCCCGCCTGTCCGTCCACCACACTTTTCTGCACCCTGCCAACCCCGCCTCCTTTCACGTGCACGTATAGTGTGTTGAGCTACTCCTGGATGCCTTCCCTACAGTCCTATTATTTTTCTCGTTGTTATCAAGCCAAAAGTCAGTGTCACAATTTCCAAGTCTCCTTTTTTCTTCTCTCTACTATTCCACTCCTACATCTTCACCTCCTCAGATCATCATGGTACTCAGGGCTCGGTAGCCGAACTCGGTTGCTCTCGGGCCACCAATACTACTGTGCATTACTGCATGCTGGCGACCGGATAATCCCTCAAGCACCAGTTCCTACAGGAGTGGAAACATTGTCCCAAAGTCTATCTCGCACGCTATTGACCCGAGCGTCGTCATCCAAAGCGGGAGACGTCTCGACACCATGGACAACGAGCACGAGACCCTGGAACTGTTCAATGTGGAATTACAGTGAATCACTGGAATCAATCTCACCCTGTCATTGAGAAACGGTTCCAAAAGCAAAAACAGTTTCAGACCTGTCGCGTGGCCATTGTTTCCTTTGCTAGGCCTCCACGCCATCTGACCCCCGCATTGTCTATTTACGCCTTTTTGACAAGATATCCAACCAATTCGGGGAGAGTGCTCCACGGATTCAGATGCTCCAGATGAATCTCTGACCATCCAGAACCGTCTCTGCCTCCAGTGTTGAAGAGCATCTTGCGCGTGTCCTGGTTCAACCGACAGTTGATGAAGAACTCCCAAGGATACACGTAGAGGTACTGCAGCAACAACGACAGAAAGCTGCCGCCAATCTCCTTGCCCCAAGGGTTGCAGACGTGCTCGTGCGTCACCAGCCTGCCGCCGGGCTTCAAGAGACGATACATGGTGTCGAGCGACTCTTTCGGCTTGGGCATGTGGCAGAGACAGCGCACCACGACAATCTCGTCAAAGACGCCCTCGCCCGCGCCGTCAGCCAGCACTCCTGCCTTGGCTAGGGCGGGAATCAAGCTCTCGGGCTCCGCGCCGGCTCCCAGCACCGTGTACTTTTCGCCCAGCCCGGCCTTTTTGGCGTTGGAGCGCAGCTTGTCGTGCAGCTTGACCGTGGGCTCGACGCCGTACGCCTTGGTGATTTTGGCCGCGTCAAAGTGGCACAGCTGGTCGCCAGTGCCGGGTCCGACGTCGAGAATGGTGCCGCGGACGGTCGAGAGGAGCCGTGTCGTCTTTGGGGGCATATCGGCGGACATGAAGGCGCCTGGAGATCAGCTGGAGCCTTTTGACTATGCGGGGCGCATACCATATTTGTTCCAGAAGCGCCCAAATGCAAACGACTTGAGCTGGGGTACGTCAAACAGCAGTCCAAAGTCACGCTGGACAAAGACGACGTTGAGAAGCGTCAAGATCCATTCTGGAAAAGTCAGCAATCGAGCAAACACGGCTGGAGTTGTCACCAACGGATCGTGGCCAGCCCGATGAAGTATGCGGGTGCAATGGCGCAAAACGTATACTCCTTGAGCGTCGGCTCCGCCATTCTGTGGAAGCGTCAATGGGGTTGACAAAGGTCTACAGGCAGTGCCGAGGGAGAGCAGACGGCGCGTATTTGAAGCGCAACCGCGTTGAGCCTGAGATGCATGAGAGTGGGGTGTCCCTGCTGGCCCGCAGACCCCATTGCGGGAGCTAAGATTCGCCTTTTCCCGCCCTTCTGTCATCACCATCTTTGCACACGTAATATCTGCTCAGTTTCCGCAGCCTCCCGCCGCTATCCCCTCCTCCGTAGGGCGCGTTTCTACAGTGGTGGAGACGCGCGCTGGATGGATGGTTGTCGTGGAGGCTGGAGCTTGAGCTTGGGCCAAGAGATGGAAGCGAAAGCGAGGCAGACTCCGTCCGCTACCAGCCGCCCTTGATACTCAACACCATTGTTGCTGCGGAATCGTACGTTGTTTTCTCAAACAGGTCGATGAGAGCTCCAATTTTTTCCAAATCTTCGAATTCTGCAGTCCACGAGGACAGTCTGGACGGAGACTTTTGCAACCGACATGTGGACGGAGACTTTTCCCACGGGGTGTGTCAAAAGTCTCCCATCATTCTTTGAAATACATCCAAGACGCTTGGATCTCGAATACGACGGCTCCCGCTGTCTCCGAAATTGTGCAACATGTCGGTTTGCCTAGGTAACTCTGCCGAGGTCCTATAAATGCGCCGCGCTCGATTTGACGGCAAGATGGAACTTGCAAATGCTGTTCCACTGAGTGAGACGGACTATCAAGTCTTGTCGACGACAAGATGTGCTGTAGCACTAGTAAGTCTTTGTTTCGAAAGCCTTTCGTTCTCTTTTTACATTTTCTTCCAACTCCTTCAAAATTCAAAATGCTCAGCTACAACTGTGTATTCCATCCCAAGATGAGAAAAACGAGTTGCAGCAGTCAACGTCCAAGATGCAACCAGTGTGGCGCGACCTGGCGTCATGAACTCGATTTGGTTGGACAAAAGTCCAAGTGTGAGGTCAAGGCGCAGGACTGACGCACCCCGCCAAATGGTGGATCGCCGAAAAAGCAACCCTGAACCGGCATGACATCATGGGGCTGCATGACCGCCTCATTGCGCAACCAACTTGGACGAACCAGTCGCGAACCCTGTCTGCCAGGCCCGGACGCCGTGCTTTAAACCTCTGCCGCGGCCTGGCAGTCTTTTTGGTCTATTCTTGACAAGCAACCAATCAGTCGACCACCCAAAATTTTCTGCTGCTGCACATCTCGAGTTTATTTTGACGAGGACCATTTCGAAAATGTCGGGCAACAAGCAAAACACTACCGACCACTTGAACATTGCGGACAAGGACTACACCATCAAGCAAACCCAAAACCCAAACAACCCCAACTATGACGAGGACAACCAGGCCAGCGGTTCGTCACCTCCTCACCACCCCTTGACCCCATCTAACACACACAGGCATCATCAACAAGACGCTGACGCCCGTCGGCAACGGCCTGGGCAAGGTGCTCTCCCCCGTCGGGGCCGTCGTGGGCGGCGTCACCAAGCCCGTCACCAGCACCGTCGGCGGCATCACCAAGCCCGTCCTCAGTCCGTCGCTGGGGACCGAGGACGAGCGCGCCGAGATCATGGGCGGCAACAAGCGCGCGCAGGACTGGGGCGACCAGAGCGACAAGGAGAGGTTTGGCGGCAAGGAGCAGGGGAAGGATAACCCGTTGGGTTTGTAGGGGAGCGCGAGGAGTGACTACTGTATGATTTATGACTGCCATGATTGCTTGTAATGACGCACGAACAATTGTAGTCTTGTATATTTAAGCTATGGAAACCAACACAATATTCTCTTGCCAGCATCACAACTCCAACCCAACCGACCATCACTGCATGTGTCCACACCCACCAACAAGCCAATCACAGGTCCGGCAAGCCCATTACCTTGCGCCGGGCATAATCCCCGCCATCGACTATTTCCGCCCGCCGGCCCGCCTGCCCCCAGGGATGTGCAGATGGACCCCAGGGCCCTGCTGCACCACCGCTCGCGTTTTCGACGCCGTCATGCACACATACTGCTGCGTACCAGCCAGCAACTGTCGGCACATAACTAATCTTGCGTCGTCTGCCGGCCTGCCTGCCCCGCGCTGTAATGCGGGGAGGCGTCGGTCTGGGATGTTTCTTATTTACCATGGAGAGCACGGTTTGACGTTCACTTTCGTCTCTTTCTATCTTAGTCTACTGTGTAGTCGCCCTCTTGCATTTTAAGTCAATTCGTTATGAAGATTCTTGCATGAGATCAGAGCCACCATCATCAGCGCATCTATCCAGCCGTCTCTCTCCTTTCCCTCTCCTGTCCAATCCCTCCGAATCCCATTGCCGCAATGCGTGCACCACTCCCTCTCCGCAATGTCCTGCGCTCCAATCTCTGCCACCATAATTACAAGAACAAGACGACGGCAGTGGTGGGAGTGCCATGCCAAAAACGAATGACAAGAAGTCAGTCAACGGCGCGGTTTGCGGGTCGTGACGTATCCGTCTTCGACCACTATTATGAGTGAGTAAGGTAGTTTTCTTGCGTCGTGGGTTCTGCGGTGGGGTGGGAATGCGAGACGGAGGGAGCATCCACGAAGTTTCCGCCTCCTGACGAGGACATGTGCCCTACCTACCCCCTTCTCCCACTGACCACCTCAGCTACATGTATACTGATACTAGTCCAGCGCCCTCGTCCTAGGAGCCGGCGGCGCCGGCCTGCGCGCTGCACTGGGGCTGAGCTCCCCCTCCTCCTCCTCCAGCACACCCCTTCGCACCGCCGTGCTAACCAAGCTCTTCCCCACACGCTCCCACACCGTCGCGGCACAAGGCGGCATCAACGCGGCGCTGGGCAACATGCATCCGGACGACTGGCGCTGGCACTTCTACGATACGGTCAAAGGGTCCGACTGGCTGGGCGACCAGGACGCCATCCACTACATGACGCGGGCGGCCGTCGACAGCGTCGTCGAGCTGGAGCGCTGGGGGATGCCGTTTTCTCGTACGCAGTGCGGCCTCATCTACCAGCGCGCCATTGGCGGGCAGAGTTGCGAGTTTGGGAAAGGCGGACAGGCGTACAGGACCGCGTGTGTGGGTGATAGGACCGGGCATGCGTTGGTGCATACGCTGTATGGACAGTGTTTGGCGCAAGGGGTGAAGTTCTTGATCGAGTGGTTTGCGCTCGATTTGATGGTGGTTGAGGGGAGGGTTGTCGGTGTTACGGCCATGAATCTGGAGGACGGCACGCTGCATCGCGTGTTTGCGCACAACACGGTCGTGGCGACGGGAGGTGCGTGTTGAGAATCCAGGGGGTGGTTGGTCTTCAGGGGGTCGACTGACAGGAGTGCAGGGTACGGCCGCGCCTACTTTTCCGCCACGTCCGCACACACCAGCACTGGCGACGGCAACGCCATGGTAGCGCGCGCCGGCTTCCCGCTGCAAGACATGGAATTCGTGCAGTTCCATCCCAGCGGCATCTACGGGGCGGGGGTGCTCATCACCGAGGGGGCGCGCGGCGAGGGCGGCTACCTGCTCAACAGCGAGGGCGAGCGCTTCATGGAGCGCTATGCTCCCTCAGCCAAGGACCTGGCATCTCGCGACGTGGTCGCGCGGTCCATGAACATCGAGATACGCGAAGGCCGTGGCTGCGGTCCGCACAAAGACCATGTCCATCTGCAGCTGTCGCATCTCCCGCGCGAGACGATTCTGGAGCGTCTGCCCGGCATCGCCGAGACGGCTGCCATCTTTGCTGGCATTGATATAACGCGCCAGCCCATTCCGGTTCTGCCGACTGTCCATTACTGTATGGGCGGCATCCCGACGAATTTTAAAGGCCAGGTTCTCGATGTTGGTCCGGATGGCGAGGAGAAGACGGTGCCAGGGCTGTACGCGGCGGGCGAGGCAGCGTGCGTGAGCGTCCACGGCGCCAACAGGCTGGGAGCCAACTCACTGCTCGACATTGTCGTCTTCGGGCGAGCATGCGCCCTCGACATCATCTCGCAAGACAGGCGAGGAGCAATATCGCACCCGGCCGACGCAGGCAATGACTCGATCAGCGACGTCCTCAGGATCCTGTCTTCCGACGGCGACGCGCTAGCAGCGACGCTCCGCCACGAGTTGCAAACAACGATGCAGCGCGACGCGTCCGTCTTCCGCGCCGGAAAAGCGTTGACGGCCGGGCTGGCGGGCGTGCGCGCCGTGGAAAAGCGCTTCCGAGAGCGCCTGCTGCTCTGCGACAGGAGCCTCATCTGGAACAGCGACCTGGTGGAGGCGCTCGAGACGCGCAACCTGCTGGCCAACGCCGCCGTCACGGTTGCGGCCGCCCTGGCGCGGGAAGAGAGTCGCGGCAGCCATGCGCGGGAGGATTTTCCCCTTCGGGACGACCAGACGTGGTTGGCGCACAGCTTGGGTTGGCAGAAGAGCTTGGGCGAGCCTGTGAAATTGGGTTCCCGACCCGTGGCTTTTGACACTTTGGATCCCGATGATTGCGAGGCAAGTGTTGTTCCTTTTGGAGAAGTCTTCTAACACATGGCAGACGGTCCCGCCAAAGACGAGGTCATATTAGCGGATAGTCCCGGAGTGGCTGGATTTGGCAGGTTGATCGCCTTGAGGCTTGATGAAAGTCTGTTGGCCGGAAGTTGAATTCCTAGAGACGTAGTTAGTGTGACGCTGGACTGGATTTCGGTGGAAAGAGAATCAAGTGCGTAAGGAATCAGAATCAAGACTCCCTTTCCAGCTATTGTCGACACCAGACCTCGAGATGCAATTGAGCAGTCGGATACAACTCGAAATACCTGCTCTTCTCAAACAAAGCCCTCTCTACTTTCAACGTCAAAGCACACATCGGGGTCAATTCAGGATGTCGGAGGTGATGTGATTATATCTTTGATTTGTGGGGCATTTGCCATTCCTTTTTTGATATACCCAATCAACACCGTGAGCACAGCGGACGGGCATCTTTTGCAAAGTCATTAAATCGAACCTCAAGCAATTTTTGGGATGGGACGTACCCCAATCCACCACTTAGCCAGCATGCCGCTGAGAATACATCTTACACCACACGCCCCCTACCTACTGCCTCCGCACCTTCTCCAGCGTCGTTGACAGCAGCGGCGTCAAGTCCTTCCTCTTGGCGGCAAGCAAATCCAGGCGCCTCGCCCACTCGTACCGGCGATCCTCGCAGAAGCCGCGCCACTCGTTGTGCGCGAGGCTGCGGCCCGGCTTGGCCAGCTTGCCGTCAAAAGCCTTGCCCTCCTGGCTCCAGCTCGTCAACTTTTCCAAGGCATATTCGATCCACGCGATGACGGCTTTCACGGGGCCGGGCCCGGTTGAGAACACTAGTGCCTCGTCGTTCGGCTCTTCGAGCGTTTCGCGCAGCGTCCAGATGCAGTGCAGGGACAGGTCGTAGACGTCGGCGGCTGTCAGGCGGGCGGCGAAGGCGTTGATGTTGGGCCACGCGGGTTTGATCTTGTCGACTACGCGTGGTTAGTTCCAACAGCGTTTGACGGCGGAGAATGCAACTCACTCGCGCTCCACCTGTCGCGCATGGCGGGGCCCAGCAGAGGAAGCTGTTGCCAGCTCTGGGGCTCGTTCCAGACGTCAAAGCTGCCGCCGTCGAGATTCTTGAGCTCCGCGACTAACTCGACGAGGTAGGCTTGCTGCTCCGGCGGCGTCTGCTCTGCGGCCGTGAGAACCTGCTTCCAGAGCTTGTGCAGCGCTGCTTCGACGGCCTCGGAGTCGTTGTCTTTTGCAGCTATT
This sequence comes from Phyllosticta capitalensis, assembly GCF_038381095.1. NCBI lineage: Eukaryota > Fungi > Ascomycota > Dothideomycetes > Botryosphaeriales > Phyllostictaceae > Phyllosticta > Phyllosticta capitalensis. Next base: position 4,104,442 of record NW_027117439.1, read on the forward strand.
TGGACGGGCAGAGCGAGTTCCATGGCAGTGGTCTCGCTGAGCGACCCACTGCTCGTAAAGCGGTTGTAGATGTCGTCCATGTTGATGAATTGAACGGGATAAGGTTGACGAGAGAATTGACGGCGATGGAGGTGTATATCGACAAGAGGCACAAAGGCTCTTCTGGCAAACAAACACCCAGGCAGCCGGCGCGTCGACACAAAGACCACAGCAAACACAGTCATCCGGATGCGTCGACGTCATGGAGCATCTTGCGCATATTCAACCTCGGCCAGGCAGGCGAGATCCGACGCGTCCAGGGCAGCGCGACGGCCGAAACAAGATGAAGCCATGACAGATGATCGTGGGCCCAATCAGTCGTGGCAGATAGGCTCGTGGTAAGGGAGCGTGAGGTACAACGGAGCGGAGCAAACGCGCCTTCCGCTTGAGGAATGGCTTGGCCGCTGTGCTCCGCGTCGATCCCCGCTGCCACACACCTTGCTTATAGACTTAGTTCAACCTCATCGGTCTCTCCGAAAGGTCCTTTATGGACTGTCTGACTGGCTGCCTCGTGGCTATGTACAATTTCGAGACTGTCTCACGGTTAAATCCCCTGTCTGTCTGACGGCCCTCTACTGCAGCGTGCGGGAGCCCTGAAGATCAAACTCCACAAATCTATACGAACAAAACAATGGAGAGCCTCTGTCCCATTCGTATCTCCGCTTCTCTACCTGCCGTCTTGGACAACTCTCCCCAGTCCACTGCCCGTGTAACCGAGCGTTTTGGCCGCTGGTGCCCCGGCGCTACACCTCTCGTGCATGTCTTGGCTGCCCTGCTTGTAGCTGTCCGCCCTATCTCGTGCGCGCGCCATTGGACCGTGTGCCTCGACCATTGATAGCACGTCTGAGTTGGGGGAGACGAGGTAGCAAACATGGTGCTGGATGCAGACTGTGTCACCGAGTGTCTTGATATCTGCTCGGCGTCTATCTGCTTGTATATATTCACTTGTCGTCTCTAGCAAAGACAGCAGACCAGCACTTTCATCCATTCACTCATCCAGTCGTTTCCTGACAATCAACATCATCATGTTCATCAAGACGCTCCTGACCTCCGCCCTGGTGGCGTCCATCCCGCTGGCCCTCGCCTCGCCCACGGCCATGCCCAAAGAGGACTCTCCCAAGCTCGTCTCCCGCCAGTCGGCCACCACCTGCGGCTCGACCTCGTACAGCGCCAGCCAGGTCTCGGCCGCCGTCAGCGCGGGCTGCTCGTACTACGAGTCGGGCGAGACGGTTGGCAGCAACGACTACCCCCACACCTACAACAACTACGAGGGCTTCGACTTTGCCGTCAGCGGCACCTACCAGGAGTGGCCGCTCTTGACGTCGGGCACGTACAGCGGCGGTGTGTTTGGTTGTGTATCAAAGTTTGGCGACGGTGCTAACGGTTGCAGGCTCCCCTGGCGCTGACCGCGTCGTTTTCAACACCAACTGTCAGTGGGCTGGTACCATTACTCACACTGGCGCTAGCGGAAACAACTTTGTTGGCTGCACCGGCACCAGCTAGATTTGATCAGTTCGCTTCATGCATGGCAGGTGTGGTCAGTGTAGAAGTAGAGTTGAATTGAGCATTCATTGATACTACCTGAATTCTGAGCCTTCTCCCTTAACCGCGTCCTTTATGCTCAGGCTTTGCCTTTTCTCGGCTGCCTGTTCGTGTCAGAAGTATGCTACAAGAAAAGAAAGTGTTGCTCGCGATGTCGACTGGCAAGTTGCGTGAGTCCAAATCAGAGGACTCCTAGTGAACCAGATCGTGCTAGAGCGTCTTTTTTGCTTCCTTAGGTTCTTCGACAGGAGAAGAGTCTGCAGAATCGCCCGAAAGCTCTGTGACGCGTCGCTCAGACGAAAGCTCCAGCGGCGTACTGAAAGCGGCCATCTCGTAGACCTCGTTCGTTCCAGGCAGCTCGGATGAGTTGATCAGATTCTCCTTGGAGTCGCAATCGCACCCATCTCGACCACACCGGGGTGCGCGAAGCGTGGGCAGCCCAAGATGTGCTTTTTTTGAGGACAGCCATGCTCGCATCCGTCGACCTGAACGTCGGATTCATCGGAATTCCTTGCCTTTCTGATCCACTTCCACCAGACTAGGATTCCAGCGGCGATTATGATGAGGACAACCACTCCACCCACAGTGCCGGCTACTTTGGCACTACGATAATTGTGTCCTATTGTGTCCGAGGAGTCCGAGGAGTCCGTAGAATTTGGCGAGGTTTGAGAATCGTCCGATAGAGGGGTCAGGTAATTTTCCCAGCTCTTCATCCATGTCATATCACCTAGCGGGGACCCCTGGATCTCGGTGTCGTCGGTCGAGATTTCTTTCAACACAACTCCAAGACCGCTGTTTTTGCGGCCGGGACCAGGAGCCTGGGCTAGCCACGAGCTGTTGCTGTGATAGTTTCTTCCCACAAAGGCGGCCTGCAAGAAGACGCGTCCCAAGTATCCCTCAGACTTGTCGAAACATGGAAAGTAGGGCGTAGGGACGTCCATGATGGGGTTCTCCAGTGTCAAGTTGAAGAGTCGGAACGGAACCTTGATGGTGACATTGCTTGAATCAGCGGCAGACGGGGGGAATGTGAAAGCCATGAATGCGGGGGAGCCCATAAGCCTTGTAAAAGCCGGATCCTTAACATTCCACAAATAATAACCTGAGCTGGAGTCGAAAGTGACGGGAAGATGCGATGCGAGCCGAGAACAGGCGCCTCCAGGTAGGTAGAGGCCCGGCGACAAGGAGTCTATCGTCATGGACAAAGGGCTCGACAGGAATCCCGACTTGAGCGCGAAGCCTTCTGAAAACGGTGAATCGCCAGTCTCCACGCCCAGTGAGACGTCCAGAAGCTGGGCCTTGTCGTTGGCAACTTGTGCAGATTTGCCCATGATTCTTCCCTGGTCATAGCCACCCATGACTAGAGATCCAGTGAAGTTCAGACTTGCCGATCCGTAATGTAAACCGTAGGAAATGGTCGATATCTCTGAAGACGAGACCAAGCACTCCAGCAATTTGCAGCCGAACAGATGCACGGGATTAACAGACGAGTACGGCAAAATTTCAGCAGAGGCGTAGGTGTCGAGAACAAGACTCCCCGTCGGCGGTCGATACTTCAGCCCACCAGGTGTGACAGCAAAGTCGTAATCGCAAACGCCGGCCCATGTCGAGTTGATTGTGCGAGTTCCGGGGATGTCGAGATTCGTAAACCACAACTTGCCCGAACTGGATCTGTTCGTACCCTTGTACTGCAAATCGGCCCACTCACTGGTAGGAATTTCCCGGTGGTCATCCTCAGCGTAGTCTACGTGGGTATTGAAGGTTCCGCCTTGGCCACAAAAGTTGTCCTTAGCCCAGGAAGTGCCGCAGAAAGTGTCACTCTGAAGGAAAAAGGAAGCGCCAAAACCACCGTAGTCCGCAATGCTAGGCATAAGGTCAACGTAATGGCCGGAATATTGAATGTAGACCCGGATTGCCTGCCATGGTCCATCAGGACCATAGGACCGCTCGCTCCACGGTACAGACAGGTAGGCTCCAGCGCTTGAGAAATAAGCCTGGAAGAGCACCGCAATGACCACGAGAAATCTCATGGTGAAAGCCATCCTGGTGCCGGTGCAGCCTGAATGTCGAGCAGCTGGGTCTTGCAGATGTGTCAATGCCGGTGGGAAAATCCTAGGTCGAGACGCGCGCGCCTTGGGAGTGATCGAGCGTATGGGCGGTGCGGCCTGGAAATTTCTCTATGTCATTAGCGTGCGTTGACGGGGAGGTATCATATGCTGCCGCGAGTGTCTTGGTGAGGTGAAGGTAGCATGTTGAGATGTGCACAAGGAGTGCTCGTAGTCTCGCGCGTGCATCCTTGAATGGATCCCAAGTATGCATTGTGCATGACAAGGAGCATTCGTACGAGGCCGCAAGACCTGAACGACGCGCTTGAAGGCATCCCAACTATGCGCGCCGCACTGAAAGGAGCATTCGTGCGCGCCGCAAGGTCTTGACAGTGAGGCCTTGAAGTGATCCCAAAGATGCGTCCCTCGTGACACGGAGCACTCCTTAGCGGGAGTGAAGTCTTGTCGTCGCAACCTTGAGGGAATCTTGAAGGTGCGGTGCGCGCCACGAGGAGTGCTCGTAGGCGGCTGTGAGGCTTTTGGAATTGCACACTCAAAGAGATCATGGACTTACCTGGTGCTTCAGCAGGAGGACGCAGCGGGTCGCGGGTGACCTGAAGGTGAAAGGACGTGGTGTTCAGAATTAAGAGAACCAGGATATAGTGCGCCAAATAGCGCTATACCTAAACGGGAGCACTGAGGTACTCATTTGGGAGAGTCTGGGTAGGAGCGTGAAGACATGGCCCAGCTGTTTGAATTTCTGGCTCCATGCTTGCTGCGCTGCTCCAGAAATTTTACTACATCACTCTAAACAACTTGACTGGACATTGCAAGGAAAATATATATTTTTGCAGATGAAGAAACATAAGAGACCCAGACTCAAATGAAGACGAGATGAAAGCATCAAGGAAAAGACTTGGTGGCAGCTTGATTTTATAGACTGCATCTTGTTGGATGAGCAATCTCTTCGACTGCCTCGTAAAGTTTGTATCAACAATGTCACAACCAAATAGCAAAGGATGTTGGAAAGCTGGACAAGCAAAGAAAATGTTGATGAAGATGGTGATGCAGTGACGTTGGAAAGGCGGTGACAGGACGAACGGGTTTGCCGTATTTGTGAGCTGACTACGTACGGCCTCTGATTGGCTGCTCGGCAAAATGACGATGGTGCGCAACGCCGCGGCTCATGACTACTCCTCCGCCGTCAAACGAACCCTCTTCAACTCACCGACCGACCCTGACAACAACAACAACCTCATCGCCATCTGTCCCCCGCATTGCTACTATCCGCCTCAACATGTCGGTCACGCCTGCTGCGACCGGCGTCTTCGCTGCTGCGCCCTCTCTCTTCCGTTTCGCCACTTCATCATCGCTGGCTGCTTCACGCCGATGCCCACAATGCTTCCACTCGTGGTCGGCAGTCAGACAGACTCGCTTCCTCCAGACTGCGACCGCATACCAACCTCACCACCTCCAGCCGCCACCCGCACCGCCGCGCTCCAAGGACATTCGGGACAAGACGCTCGTCGGCAACCAGTCTGAAAACTCCGAGCGCCCCTCGCGAATGGCCGGCCAACGCTTCCAAGCACCCGACTCTTCCAAAAAGACCCGAAACACTCTGGTCAGCCCCGAGGCCGAGACGCAAAAGACCCAGTCAACTCCTGCACCAAAGCCCGCTCCCTCGTCCAAGGAGAGGCCGAGTCGCTTCAAGTTTAAGCCGAGAAAGGCCGCCATGACGTTGTCTCCTCGCGCCGTCTCCGCCCTGCGCGAGCTGCTAGATGGCCCTGAGCCAAAGTTGATCAAAGTGGGGACCAAGAACAAGGGCTGCTCCGGTCTCGCATACCACTTGGAGTATGTGGACAAGCCCGGCAAGTTTGACGACGTGGTGGAGCAAGATGGAGTCAAGGTTTTGATCGACTCCAAGGCTCTGATTCACATTCTCGGAAGCGAGATGGACTGGGTAGAAGACAAGCTGAGCCGGAGATTTGTCTTCAAGAACCCCAACATTAGTAAGTTTTTTTGACACGTCACGAAAGTAGAGCTAACGAATTTTCAGCGGAGCAATGTGGATGTGGAGAGTCGTTTAGCATCAACTAATTACGAATTGGGTCCTTTACGGAGTTGCATGGAAAGGCGTTGGGGAGCACTCGTGCATTTTTGGATACCACACTATCGCTTTAGAATTTCCCGGGCTCGAAATCCACCACGCGAGCAGTCTGAATAAAGGGCAACGCAAACTCGGCAAACCCTAGATGGACCGGATCTTTTTCGAGATAATACTTTCGATCCTCCTCGCTGTCCATTTCAGAGATGAAGATGTGGGTGACGCCATCCTGGACAGGTTAGAGAGGCATGATAGAAGCGACAAAGAAATACCTGACGGCCCTCGGGGCTGTTTTCACGACCACCGACAAACGACTTGATGTAGGGTTTCTTTGTGGTCGGATGGAGGCATTCGTCTTTCAGCGCCATGATTCGGCGGCAGACCTACACAGTCAGCACATATTTGTACAGTACAGATATACACACATTGTCAATCTGCTCCTGCGAAACTTCTGGCTTGAAGCCAAATTGGACGACGTGAATGAGGGTCATTTTGATGAGTCTACGGATGTAGTCAAACGAGACGGTGTGGAGACGGTTATATAGTAGCTGCGGACCAGTTTCGGAAGGGTCCACCCCGCCCTCGACTTGGTATCAGTGACGTGTGATGGATGGAGTCGAGACGTTGCCGTGCATCCGACTACAACAAGACTCTCGTACAAAGTTTCAATGCGTACGGATATGCGAGTGAGCTCGCCAGAATCCGATGGTGGGCGGAGCTAGGGTCCCGCTGGCACCGTCATAGCTCGGCATCCATGCATCACGACACCTCGCACCTTATCCAACTCCAACATCTCTGCCATGGCCGACGCCCTCCCACCCGACCTGCTCCTCATTGTCCGCTTCACGGCCTCGATACCCGACCTGCCGCTGCCGATCCACAGCCCAAAGACGACGACCACCCTCTCGCTCAAGCAGCTCATCCGCCAACATCTCCCCGCAACCCATGCCGCCAGTCGCCTCCGTCTGATTCACGCTGGCAAAGTCCTCGCCGACACTGCCCCTCTCAGCTCGTCTCTGAGCCTCCCGCCTCCGCCTCCGCCCCGCGCCAAACCGCCGGACGACTCGAAAGCCAAGGGAAAAGAACGCGCTCGCGATGACTCGGAACCCCGAAAACTGTACATACACTGCTCCATCGGCGACGCTCTCACGCCGTCGCAACTAGCGGCCGAGAAGAATGCTGCAGACAGCGCAGAAGCCGCTCTCACGGCCGCCTTGTCAAATGGCGCGCCGCGGCCTCGAGTTGGAAGTCTGACGGGGGAAAGTGCTGGCGCTGCTACGTCTTCGGCGGGAGATGCTGCAACCACCACCACAGCTCCGCAAGGATTCGATCGCCTGCTCAGCGCGGGCTTCACGGCTGCCGAGGTCGCTGCTCTGAGGAGCCAGTTTCGCGCAAACCTTTCCTTTACACATACGCCGGACACGATGCCCTCGGCGGCGGAGATGCGCGTGCTAGAAGACCGCTGGCTCGACAACGACAATGCAAACCGACCGGTGGGGGTAGGAGAGGGGACTGGCGATGCCGCGGACGGGGGAGGCGGCGGATGGGGCAGCGCGACGTGGTCCGACAATGGCGGGCTGGACGACATGCTCTACGGCAACGTGGTGGGCTTCTTTTGGCCGCTGGGGGCGCTGGGATGGGGCTTTCGAGAAGAGGGCGTGTGGAGCAGGCGGCGGCAGATTGCCGTCCTGACGGGCTTTTTGCTCAACATCATTTTTGGCTTCTTGCGCTTGACGAGTTGATTTGGATTTGGAGACGTTTGATACCCGCTGCACCCGCAGCTCTATTGCAAAGAATTATGGATTATGGTCTCCGTGGCCCATTCTAATACTTTTCCCATGTCGCCCTCGGCATCTATGGGCATGCCGTGCACGTCTGTTTCGCGGCATACAGCCTCGTCCAACTCACCATCCACGTCGCCGTCTCGAAACAGAAACTTGTGGTCCTTGACGTAGTTGGGCCACACAATGTCGTCGACGTAGCCTGGGGGATCTTGCCAAAACCCCTCGAGCGTGACGTAGCCGCTCCGCGCCTCTCTCCGCTGCTTGGCCGTGGCATACGACGTGCGCAGAAACAGCCTCAGGTCGAATTGGTCGCGGATGCCCAAGCCCTTCATTTCTGGCGAGAAGAGGAGGAAGCCGTCGACGATGGCGACCCTCTGTGTCCTGTCCTTGTTCGCCTCGAAGAATTCCTGCAGTCTCTCCCGGCACCGCTCGACCACAGCACCGTCAATCCCGCACTCGCCCACGGCATTCTGGTCCTCCTTGCTGACAAAGTCTGGCGGCGGCGTGCCGTGAGTCTTGATGTGCTCGAGGGCGCTGCGCAGGGCGGGAATGTCAATGGCGTCGAGGCAATCCCAGTCTTGCACGCCCGCGCCGTTGACGGGAATCTGCGAGTCGTGCTTGTAAAAGTCGTCGAGGTGCAGGATGTAGGCAGACGGGAGGACGTCACGAAGCAGACGCGCGAGGGTGGTTTTGCCGCTGGACGAGGGACCAGAGAGGGCCAGGAGAAAGGCAGGCGGTTCTTTCATGGTGTTGGTGTTGTGGTGTTGAGACCGGGGACCCCACGCAGCGATGACGACGTCGGCGCGGTGGACCCTTATTAGCCGATCGATGCCTTGTCGCGAAATGTACAACACCACCGTGTCTTTACTCCCCCACGGCCTCCCTTCGCCATGGAGCCCTCGCCCTTGACCCAGCAGTCTCGCCCGGAAACCTTTACCCCCAAGATTGTCCAGCTCTACGAAATTCTCTTTACCGAGCAAGATGACGACCCTGACTTCTCAGAGGGCTTTTGGCAGGAGTTCTTTCTCCTCAAGCCGGATCCGCCCAGGTTGCGACGAGTCTTGAGCGATCTGAGCGCCGACGCCATGCTGCATTTTCAGGTGGGTTATCGAAGAGTTTATGGACTCAATTATTGACAATTCAGGTCCCCGCCCAACAGCTCTTTTCTCGCGCCATTGCCCGCATAAAGAATGCCCAAAGCCCCTCGGACGAAATCGCCCTCGATGTAAGCTCGCAAGCTCTCTACAAACCGACGTCGACTCACGATCCAGACTTTGACAGTCTTTTTAGGCGCAGTCCTGAGCAAAAAGTACACGAATTCTAGTTCCGACATCCTCTCCGTGCTCGCCGGCTTGGACAATGCCGACGCCGTGCTGCCGGAATTGGTGGGCGCGCTGGACACCATCATCCGCAGCGGTCGCAGCATGGAGATTCGCCGCAAGGCCATTCGCGTCGCCCTGTCAATCACCTCGGGAGCCTACTCGACGGGCCTGATTTCGTACTTTACGCACCGCGACCTCTTTCCGTCGCTCATGAAGGTGGGTGACCTGTTTGACTTGTTGAGCGGCACTGACTGGCGCAGTTTGTCCAAGATTCCGAATCCTCAACCGAAGTCCTCGATCCCTTTGTCCTCCTTGGTCTGTTGGTCAATTACAACAAGTTTGAATTTCAGAATCCGTACAGACTCCGCCTCGATGACTTTGTCAATGACATGGCAATCAAAAAGACGGTCCATTGCGTGGGCAACACCTGCCGGGATGCTAGGGACAAGTATGTTGCCGTGCAAGACGACCTTCCCGAGGGCTGGTCGCTCGGCGGCGCCATTGGATACCTGACGGGAGCCAACAAGAAATCATCGGTCCCCGAAGAGGAAGCCCAAAAATTGTTGGCAGCATTGTGAGTTGACCACCCTGGTTGAGAGCGTAGCTGACCTTTTAGACCCGGATCAGAGGCGGCCATTCTCCTCTCGACGTACGACTTTGCCAACGCCAACAAGCTCTTTTGCTTCAACCTCGTCACGCAGCCGGCCGCGAGCAAGACGGACGTTTCCCCTTTTAGCGCATTTCTCTCTTTTACATCGTACATTTTTCAGCATGCTCATCGGTCTCCAAGGACGGCGCTATATACCCATGTGAATCTTTTTATCCTCCACATCATCATTGAAGACCCCCAGCTCGCAAAGCGCGTTTGCAGCGATGAGAGCAAGACCCCTGTGCGCCTCTGCAGGCAGAGACAGCCGTTTTTGCCCTTTGTCAAGGCGGAGCGCCCCGTGGCTGCTACTATTCTGGATATCATGGTTGATGGCATCAATCACAACTTGAGGCGACGTCTAGACACGGAGTTTTATATGTAAGTGTCTGGGCTGTGTTTTGACGCTGCTAACTCTTGCAGTCTTTGTGTCGGAGTAATATTGCGTCTGATTTCATTCTTGGGGCGATCTCGGGTTCGATTTGGTAAGTGATGCTACTCGTGCAAATTCCACAACTAACTTGTCAGTGTATCACTGGTCGGAACTTTGGCGCTCGCTCCTATCGTTCATCCGCTTCCTCACGACGTACGCCAAGGACATTAAAACACTGCACCAATCATCGCGCCTGATTGACGACACGGTCAATCTGATTGCCTTGTCTCTGTCAACAGGAGAGACGTTCCTCCCCGACGCAGCAGCATATGACGACCTTTTCTACAAGCTCGTCGAGACGGGTGACATTCTGACCAAGTTCCGCGACGCATACGACCTGTCCAAGCAGCAGTCGTCCAGCTCCATCGAAACTCTGATCAGCGTGTCGAGCCACTACTACGAGCTGCTGCAGGGCGACGAAAAGGGCAAGGTCAAGAGCAAGAACCTGAGCCCGCGCGAGGTCAGCAAGGTCATCAAGCAAGGCTACGAGACGCTGTCCATCCAAGCCAAGGAAGGCCTGGACCACTGGGAGCGGTTCAGAGAGGCGGATCACAAGGGCGTCTTGAAGAGGGTCGCCAGGTGTGCGGTCGAAGATGCGAGGGTGCTGGTTGCCGATCAGTGAGTTTTCTAATGTTGAGTATATGTACGAAATTCGCAAGACTGGTTCTTTGAATTCTTTTGGAGTGCGTCTTACGGCTGATTTCTCTCAATACCCCTGCTTTGCTGTTTGGATGGAAGGGTCTTTCTATCGTGGTATCGATGAGATCTGCTGACGACGATGGGAATGTTGGGGTGGTCGAAACTGCAATAGACTGGATCTTTGGATCATGGCAGTCAAATGTTGAGTCGTTTGGGATATATACTGACCGTCTCGCCTTTCTGTCGTTTTTCTCTACACTGAGCGAATTGAGCGCTTCTCGACCAACTCAAGTCTGCCAAATTTTCTTAGTCTCCTCAGTCACCATGTCTACTCCCACTATCCACCAGCGCTGGGACGCCAAAAACAACCGCCGCGTCGGCGTCCCCATCGACAGCGCACGCCTCATCCCTTCCCCATACACATGCCCCCTGGCGACGCCCCAGCACTTCATCAGCCCCTCGGCGCCCACGACAGCCGGGCTCCACGCGCCCTGGCAACAAACACCGACGCGCATCCCGGGCGTCTGCAACACGTGCGAGCGCGTGCTCCTAGCCAACGAAGCGCACTCGAGCAGCACGGGCGGCGCGGCCAGCGTCCTCGCCTTCAGCCTCTCGGACGCCTGCCCAGACATCGGCGGCGCCCACGGCTACGTCGACCTGCTCAAGCGCGTCACCATCCCGCCGGCCGACTGGCCCCCCTTCTCCCTCGCCCTCCAGACCGCCGGCATCTTCGACCCCGCCCGCTCCCTCTCTGTCCGCGACCGCACCCTCGCCTACGTCCTGTGGAATGCCGCCATGGCGCCCCCTGACCACGGCGGCCTGGGCCTCGCCCCCGGTGTCAGGGACGATGGCGCCACGATCCTCTTTTTGGATATGCTGGATCCGGCGCGCGGAGTGGTGGAGGTCGATTTTTGGGATTTTGTTAGAGTCCTCCAGGAGGTGGTTGCGGGGGATGCCGCGTTTTGGCAAGAGAGGGCCGAGAGGTTGCGCATTCGCCGCATGGTGCGCAAGGTGAATAGGAGCAGGCTGAGGGAGAACAACGCTGGCCAGGAGAACGTCGCTGGCCAGGAGAACGCGCCCCCTTCTCCTTACCCCCCTTCCTCCGACGGAGAAGATGAAGACGACGAAGAGGAGGAGCTGGAAAACAGGGACACCTCTTCGCCCGCCCCTACCACTGTCCCATCCAAACCAACCGACCTCGCCACCGTCCCACCACCCCCCTTCGATCCCCCTTACGAGCGCGCCCACTGGTGCATCCGCGCCGGGCTGCGCCCCGAAACGTGGTACCGCGAGCCAGAAGGTCTTTCGCAGTTGCAACTGGTTGCGCAGGAGTGTGCGCGCGTTAAGGGCTTGCCTGTTCCTGACTTTACGGACGCGGGATGTGGTGGTGAGGTGCCTGAGACTGGAGAAAACGTCGCCGAGCCCGTTTATCAGGGGAAGGGCAAGGGTAGGGCATGTGGAGATGGAGATGCAGCGGACGAGGGACGCGCCAATGTCGAGGCCGTGGTCGACACGGCAGACACAGCCAACCATATGGACAAAGGCAAAAGCCGCGCCTCCCCGCCTCCCCTCGCCCCTGAACCCACCGTCAACCCCACCACCATCGACAAAGGCAAAGGCCGCGCCGACGCGCTGCCAAGCCCCGCTAGCCGCAGCCCAAGCATCGCCGACTGGATCTTCATCGACAACCCCTGCGTCGAATGGAGCACGGCCTCGGCCCCGCCCTTCTACCTCGACGGCCAGCCGTACAGATTCCCTCCGCCCGGCGCAAATCAAACTCGAAGCCAAAACGAAGGTGGAAGGGGAAGGGAGAAGAGGCCGTGGGTTGTCAGGGCGAGTAGGAGGATTGTGAGGGGTGTCTTTGGGGAGAAGGAGAAGGGGGAGGAGAAGGAGGAGAGGAGGGGAAAGGGGTTGGGCTTGGGATTCGGCATGGGCATGGGGAGTAAGGTCAGTGCCGAGTGGAATCGCAGAAAGGTCGCCATGGGGCGGAGTTTTGCTGGGAGGTGGGGTTCTGTGGCGTAGGCAGGGGTGAGGGGGGAAGGGGAGTAGGAATAACAGGCGTTAGTTAGGAATGTTTCTTTTTATGTTTTCTGTAGATGAGCTGTAAAAGAGTGTCATGAGCACAACCATGTGCTACGGCAAATCATCAATCATTGAGAGACCATCCTCCCATCCTCCGCCATCCCCTTCCATCTAGCAGTTGTAAAGCACCCGCAACCCGGCGCCGCTCTCCTGCCACCACTGCACGAACCCCTCCGTCTGGCCACCGCTCTTCTCAATCTCAACCCTATAATCCAAGCCATCACTGCCGTCCCCCTCGACCGAGCACGCCGGGCTGTTGATCTCGAGCACCGTGTCCTCGCCCGTGCTCGGGTCCTTGCGCACCACATCGACGGTGCCGACCAGCGACTTGGTCGCCGGGTGGCTGTTCCACGTGTCGGCGAGCGTGACCTCGTCGTCGACGCTGTAGACGTTGAGCTTGTGGTTCGTCGGGTTGGTCCCGAGGCGCCCGGCGCCGCTGGCTGGGAAGTACAGCTGCAGACGGCACGCCCCGTGGCGGAACGTGTCGGCGGGGAGCGGCTCGAAGTGCGCTTCGGTCACGTATTCGGTGGTTCCGCTGAAGCCGGTCGGGACGATGCTGTGGTTGCCCGTGTTGGTGTCGGGCGAGGTGCTGATGAGCTGGAAGATGAGGCATGGGTAGGCGATGGAGCAGGTTTCCTGGCGAGCGGACAGAGAGGGCGCCGCGGTGGTGAGGGCCAGCAGGCCGCTGAGGGTGAGGAGGGTCGGGGCGTGGATTTTGAGGGAGGGTTGAATGGTGCTGGTGGTGTTGCTTTGAAGTGTTGGTTGACTGGTTGCTTGATGTCGGCAGGTTGTTTTCGACGAGTCTTGTCCGTCGCCTTTTATATCTTCAAACCCTCCTCTTTGCTCTCTCTTGCTCACCTTCTCCAGCCATGACCCAAAAACAACTCACTTCGTCTGTATTCCTTGACCGGTCGTCTGTCTGTCCAGCTGCTACTCCAATGCAACAGTGACCGCGACGCCGCCGTCGTGCAACTTGACTCGTTTCTCCTCCATCGTCATCACGACAACCAAACTTAGCACCCCGGACCCATGAATCGAACGCGTCTGTCCTCAGTTCCACTCGTATCCCACACACCTACCTGCCTACAAACGTGCCTTGCCTTGCTTTCCCTCTCCGTCATCTCATCAGATCAGGGTGCCTGTCAGACGGCAAGTCGCGCGTGCCGAAAAGCAACAGTGAGATATCAGCTCGTAAATCACTTACCATCCTTCCCGCTCAATGTTCCAGATGAAAGACGAGATCTGGTGGACAGGTGAGCAGAACTGCAGAAGTGAGGTGAGTGGTTAGCCATCACGTGCAGTCCGCCTCTCTTCCATTCTAGACATCATCTCGTGGGGTAGGTAATATAGGTTTCCCATCTCGTCTTGCCAAGCTGGGCGCTGGGGAGCGTGGACCCGTCGGATGTGTTCGCATCTCTAAAAATGGCCGACAGGCGCATGGCAGCATGATGGCGTCTGTCAACCACGGGCGTGACGGCCGCCTCGCGCAAGGGACCATCTGACGAGTTAGGGCTTGTGTTGTAGGCGACTGACTGACTTGACTAAAAAGTAGGCTGTGGCTGTCGACTGTTGCATTTTTGGCTCAGCTGCCAAGAGCTGCGGGACCGTGTCAGCATAGAAGCCCTTTTTGCTCTTTGAGTAGGCAAGGCATACGGAGACACTCACGTGGGGGGCTTTTACTCCACCTCATGTCAGACACCGACACCATCTCCACAGGAAACCGTAAAACTCGTAAAATTAGAAAAGCTATAGTAGTAACAAAAGACTGTCGTCCTTTTCCAAATCAACCTCTCAAATACGCCCGCGCACCCCTCTCCAGAATGGCGCCGCCGGCACCCACCGCCAGGACCGCCCACGTCCACTTGTTCTTGAGCTCGTCGAGCGACGGCCAGAAGCTGTTCTTGTCCATGCGGTACGCCTGCAGCTGCTGGTACTTGAAGGGGTTGCTCTTGGCGTAGCGCTCGGCCTGCGAGGCTTCGTTTTCCTTGTCGCCGCCCACGAAGCGCAGGAAGGCGTAATTGGCCACGGGGGCGAGGAGGGCGAGCGGGTGCATGATGCCCGCGCTGTAGAGGAGGGCAGGGAAGGAGAGGTGGATCAGCGCGTCGCCCAGGTAGCTGATGCATGTTAGTAGAGTTGAGGAGGGGGCTGGATGGACTTACTTGGGGTGGCGGACGATGCTCCACACGCCCTCGCGGTACAGGTCGTTGCTCCTGCGGGTGTGGGCCTGGAGCTGCGAGTCTGCGAGGACCTCGAGGGCAAAGCCAGTCGTGAAGAGGAACACGGCAAGGCTGTGGGCAATCGGGGAGTTGTCAGACAGCAGTGAGTTGAGCGAACCAATGACACCTTCGCGGAAAGGAAGCGTGAACGGCAGCGAGATGATGGTCTGAACAACTGCCTCGGGGACAAACTTGGTGAACAGCGCCTTGTTCCAGAACGAGGGGTCCTCCTTTTTGAGGGCAGTGTAGCGGGCGTCGTCTTCGCCGCGCTTGATGGAGCGGGACGCAATGTGGTAGAAGAGGCGGCCACCCCATGCTGTGACGCCCGTCAGGAGCAACTTTTCGGGGTAGGTGATGGTCGACCATGCGTCGCTCAATGACAGGCCGTCGTAGACTACGCGAGTTCCAACGGCACTCCACCAGGCATTGGCGACTGGTGCTGTGGGCCAGAGCCAGTCTTTGCCGTCAATCCTGTCCGTGTAGCGAGAAATGCCGTAGGCTATGAGAGACGTTCCCGTGTGGAAGCCGAATGAGGGGAGGATTGCCGACTGCAACAGTCCAACGGCCCCGGGATTGACTGCGTTTCGAGCGCGTGAAAAGGGTCCAGATCTGTCTTTCTCGGCTCCAGAAGTCCAGCCAGAGCGTCTTGGAGTGCCAAAATGCGATCCATAGCCTAAACTCATTAGCTGTGTTGGATTATTGCTGATGAAGACTTACGATCCTGCTCAGCACCCGATGTGTGGGGAAGCCGGTCTTGAATTTGGTCGGCAGAGGGCCCTTTTCCGCCAAACCATCCACCGTAGCGGTCCTGCTCGGCACCAGATGTCCTTGGAAGATGCTCCTGGACCTTGTCTCCAATCTTGTCCGCTGACGGAGCCTTGCCGCCGAACCAGCCGCTATAGCGGTCTTGCTCAGCACCAGATGTGTTGGGAAGCTTCTCTTGAATCTTCTCTCCAACGCTTTCAGCAGAGGGCGACTTGCCGCCAAACCATCCGCCAAGACGGTCCTGTTCGGCGCCAGATGTGTTTGGCAGCTTCTCCTGAATCTTGTCCCCAACCTCTCCAGCAGAAGGCGACTTGCCTCCGAACCACCCACCGAGGCGGTCTTGCTCAGCACCAGAAGCCTTTGGCAGATGTTCTTGGACCTTGTCGCCAATCTTGTCAGCCGACGGCGCCTTGCCGCCAAACCAGCCTCCGTAGCGGTCTTGTTCAGCAGCAGACGGCTTGGGGGGCTCCTCCTTGCCAAACGAAAACCAGCTCGACTTCTTCTCTTCGGTGGGAAGCTTCTCCTTTAGCTGCTCCGCCGACGGCGCCTTGCCTCCGAACCAGCCTCCATAGCGGTCCTGCTCGGCGCCCGAAGCTTTGGGAAGATGCTCCTGGACCTGCTCGGCAGAAGGACCCTTGCCGCCAAACCAACCGCCGTAGCGATCTTGTTCGGCGCCGGCGCCCTTGGGGAGGTTCTCGATGTTGATTTGGGGCGAGTCCCGGACGGGATTCGAGGGATTGCTGCTCCAATGGGAGCCGTATTTGTCCTGTTCAGCCATGGCTGCAAAGTGATGAAAGATGGAGAGAGCACAGGGCGGGGAAGAGCAAGCAGGCTATTTGAATGAGTGCCTGGTTGCGGTCATTCCTTTCGGTTCCGTCAGTACCTAGGTCTGGGGAGCTTGGCAGCTATGACAGCCATGACGTAGTTTGCGATCATAGCTCCACCCCTCTGGTACGGCAAATGCTCGGCACATGCATCCGATGTAGGAGTCTGGTGACACAAGGAGGGGTTGAATTGACTATTGGATATACTTCTTCAAAGCCCTCAGCCTCTCTTGGGCCTGCTCGAGCACGTCGTCGTTCTTGCACACTGCAAACCGCAGCCAGTCCTCGGCAATGTGCGCATTCTTGTCCGTAAAGAACTCGGTGGGCGGGATCGCGGCGACTCCCAGCTCCATGATCAAGAACCAACACAGCTTAAAGTCCCGCGGCCGGTCTGCCACAAAGGGAGGGAACTCGTAGTCGGCTGGGAGCTTGACCTTGGCCATGTTGACCAGCACAAAATAGCCACCCTCGGGGTCAGAGTACGGCAGGCCCAGCTCGTCCCAAATGGCGTTGAACTTGTCCATCTTGCCCTTCATGTCTTTCTTGGCCGTTTCCCAGAATCCATGCTTGTCCGCGTCTTCGAATGCTACAGCTGCGGCCTCTTGAAGAGGACTGGGCGAAGAGAAGCATACTCGAGTGTGTCCCTGGCTCACGTACTTGATCAAGTGCTCAGGACCAATGAGCCAACCGATTCTCCAGCCCGTGGCATAAAAGCACTTGCCCGCCGAACCTACCGTCAAGGTGAGCTGGCCAATCTCGGGGGAGAGCGTTGCGATGCGGGTAAAGGGCACATAAAACAGCCTGTCGTAGACCTCGTCGGACAGAATGAGAATGTTGTGCTTGACGCAGAGGTCCCCAATGGCCTTGAGCTCGTCCTTGCTAAATATCTTTCCAATCGGGTTATGGGGAGTGTTGAGGACTATCATGCGCGTCTTGGGCGTAATGGCGGCCTCGAGTTCCTTCATGTCGACGGTCCATTCGGCCGCCGAAGTCGTCTTGGTGGCGCCGTCCTTGGGCGGGTGCATCGGGACGTATACGAGCTTTCCGCCGGGCATTTCAATGTTGGAAATGTACTGGTCGAAGAAGGGCTCGAAGACAATGACTTCATCGCCAGGCTCCACAAATGCCATAAATGCGCTGAGCATACCTATTATTGTCAGGCGTGTCTTGAATTCCGAGGAGCACCTTACCCTCGTTTGCGCCAGTGGTGATGGTGACCTCAGTCTCGGGGTTGATTGTCCGGCCAAAAAATGGCGAGTAGGACTCGGCGATAGCCTTCTTCAACCTGGGACGACCCTGGCAAGGTCAGCTCCATCTCTCCCAGTCCGTCTGTGATTGTACCTTGGTCGGCGAATACTGATTGCAGTCGACCCTGTTGAGGGCATCTTTTGCAGCGTCGAGGACGAAACTGGGCGGGTTGTAGCCAAAGAAACCCTGTCCCATGTTGACAATGGGCTGGATGGGAGAGGCGGCGGCAGCTTCATTGACAATTGACCTGGACAAGTTAGATGAGCAAGCAATGGAGCGGTGTCTACTCACCAGACATCCTTTCTCTGGCCAGCCACGCGGGCAGCGGGCTTGAACGGGTCTGCGCGGGCGGCGGCAGTAGCAGACATGTTTCTTGCTGCTGTTCGGAGGTGAGTGAGAGGGAGGGAGAAGTGAGGACGACGCGCGAGTAGTGTAAGACTCATGGCGAGCCGGTGGATTTTATTTGCGACATCCCACTTGTGATGTCGCGACTAAGAAATGTCCCGCTTCTGACGGGATATCTGACCCTTGTCCTCCCATGACGCCTTTCTAACCACCAACCCTATCAAAAATACAACACCACCTTCGTCTCTCCCATCATGCTCAAGTGCACCAGCCGCCCGGCGGAAAGTGCACTCGTTGTAAAGCGGATAGATAAGCAGTAATCAATCGTTACCCGGCGATTGCACCATCGGCCGACGTCGGCGCCTCTGTCGCGTCATCCCGCCGTCTCACTCGACGCGTCTGCATCACCATGGTCGACTGTCCGATTTGCTCCAAACCCGTGCTGGAAAAAGACATCAACGAC
This sequence comes from Phyllosticta capitalensis, assembly GCF_038381095.1. NCBI lineage: Eukaryota > Fungi > Ascomycota > Dothideomycetes > Botryosphaeriales > Phyllostictaceae > Phyllosticta > Phyllosticta capitalensis. Next base: position 4,122,936 of record NW_027117439.1, read on the forward strand.
CACATCGACTCGGGCTGCGAATCCTTCATCGTCGACCAAAATGGCAGCGCGAGCAGCACTCAGAAACCCGCCGCTGTTCACAGCTTCTTCCAGCCCTCGGCCTCAAAACGCGCCTCGACCGCCAAATTGAACTCGTCGCCCATCTCCTCTCCCTTGCCCACGCGCATATCCGAAGAACGGAAACGCGAACCCGAATCGCCAGTCCAGACGAACGGAACAAAGCGGGGAGCAGACGACGCGGAGGAAAAATCGCCGCCTCCCAAACGCCCCAAGACAAATGCCCTGCAAAAGGCGGCTCCATTGGCCGAGAGGATGCGGCCTCGCACACTTGACCAAGTCTGCGGCCAGGAGCTCGTGGGACCTGCCGGCGTCATCCGCGGCTTGATTGAGCAGGACCGCGTACCGTCCATGATTCTCTGGGGCGGACCGGGCACTGGCAAGACGACAATCGCCCGACTGATAGCACACACGGCCGGCTGTCGCTTCGTCGAGATCAACAGCACGAGCAGCGGCGTGGGCGAGTGCAAGAAACTGTTTGCCGAGGCGCGCAACGAGCTGGCGCTGACGGGGCGAAAGACGATCATTTTTTGCGACGAAATACACCGGTTTAGCAAGAGTCAGCAAGACGTCTTTCTGGGACCCGTCGAGGCTGGCCAGGTGACGTTGATTGGAGCGACGACGGAGAACCCGAGCTTCAAGGTTGTGAATGCGCTGTTGTCGAGATGCCGTACCTTTACGCTGGCGAAACTGTCTGAGGAACACATTGTGACCATTCTGCAGCGAGCGTTGGAAAGAGAGGGAAACTTTGAAGCAAAGCTGGTTGACGAGGAAATGGTCAAGTATCTGGCAGCTTTTGCGGACGGAGACGCCCGGACTGGTCTCAATCTACTGGAGCTGGCCATGGACCTCTCCAACCGCCCAGACATGACCAAGGACGACATTAAAAAGTCCCTCACGCAGACGCTGGTATATGACCGTGCAGGCGACCAGCACTACGACACCATCTCAGCCTTTCACAAGTCTCTGCGTGGCTCTGACGCCGACGCTGCTTTGTATTATCTTGCTCGCATGCTCCAGTCTGGCGAGGATCCTCTGTACGTCGCCAGACGGCTGATTGTAGTAGCGTCCGAGGATATTGGCCTCGCAGACAACAACATGCTGTCTCTGGCCACTGCAACATACGCCGCCTGCGAAAAGATTGGCATGCCCGAATGCCGCATCAACCTGGCCCACGCGACCGTCGCCATGGCCCTCTCGCCCAAATCGACACGCGCATATCGCAGTCTCAACAACGCCATGGCAGCGCTCAGTGAGCCGGGCATCGCCGGCCTCCCGGTTCCCGTACATCTCCGCAACGCGCCCACCAGGCTGATGAAGGAGCTGGACTATGGCAAGGAGTACAAGTACAACCCGGACTACCTCGATGGCCACGTGGTGCAGGAATACCTGCCGGACAAGCTGCGCGGCCGCTCGTTTCTCGAGGACCGCGATCTGGGGACGAAGATTGACCCGGACTTGCCGCAGGAGGACGAAGTATACGAATATGATCTTGGATGAAAGCAAAATGTTGGATTAAAGATCTATGTCAAAAGACGAGAACGAGACGAAGATGTCAAAAGCCAAAACGCCGCCCCGTGCCCTCTATACGTCCATCTACCGCTTATTGCACCGTCGCCACCTCGCGGCAGTTGTAGCTGGCAATCTGGTTGTCGAAGAAGATGCTGCGCAAGTCCTTGTAGCCGGGGTATCCGACGACCTTTTTCTTGCCCGAGCAGCCACGGCCCCTATTCGACGTCAGTCTCCTCCAACAAACAACCCCCTACACCACCAGGGAAACGGCACAACTCACTTGTAAATGTCACACATAACACCCCAATCGGGCCCAAAGCTGCTGCTCACTTTGCCGCGGCGCGACGGGTCGTTGACGTTGTAGCACACATTCATGTCCATGCCAAAAGGCCAGAACGTGCCCTTGAAGGCGTAGTCGGTGCAGAAGTACACGCCGTCCATGTTCTTGTAGCCAAAGTTGATGATCTTGGTGCGCTTGTCTAGGTGCGAGACCGAGACCGTCGTGTTGGTGAAGTCGACGTCGGTAGGCAGGCCGGGGGCCGGTTGCGGAAGTGCGAGGGCGCTGCCCAGCAGGCTGAGGAGGATGGCGCTGGAGGGGATGAGCATGGTGCGTGTTGGTTTGGTGAATGAGTGACTCTGGTGGGTTGGGTTGGTTGGTTGTTGGTGTTGTAGAGACTGTCTGAACGAATCAACGCGGCTTGAGACTGCCATCCAGCGTCTGCCCTCTGATATAAATCTCGTCAAGCACACGGCCTGGCGCGCCGGGTGGCTAAAAATACTCTATTGAGGTCGCAAAAGGGCACGGCGTGGAGTCATCCTGGGTTTGACGCATGACGGGACGGCGCGCTTACTGCCTTGTCTCGCTGGCAGTGAAAGAGGGTCTTTCAGATTGGAGAGACATCGCCTTTGTGGGACGTCTTTTGAAAGGCTGCGGAGGGTTGAGCACGTGGGATCAATGCATGATGCGGTGGTGTTGAAGAGCCAAGGCTTATTGAGGATTGCAAATGTAGTGCTTTTTGCCTATGCGTAGTCTAGAACCATCCCGCCCTCATGCAGCAAAAACAATGGAAATCAAGTAGCAGACAACTCGTCTCCATCAGACTACCTCCATGACCATCCGTCCGCCAAAAGGAGGAGCCTTGCCGGCCGCTGGCCGCTTGGGCCCGCGCAACAGCTCGCCGACGGGCGACTCGATCCACTCGCTGGGCACGGCGATTTCGCTGCCCTGCGTCGTCTGCACGTAGCGCACGTAGACGGGGTTGGCTCTGTCGACGTCTTCCATCTTTTCGTCCATGGCCGCGTCGGCTTCCACCTGTGCCTTGGTGCGCCGTTTGGGCGCCTGCTTTTTGAGCAGCCGGTTGATCGTGTCCATCTGCTCGCGTTAGTTTGGTAGGAGGAGGATGGGGAGAGGGGAGACATACTTTTTCTTCTTCGTTCCGCTTCTCGCTGAGGTTCTTGCGGCGTCTAGCCATCTCCGCCCGCCGCATCTGGTGCTCTTCGGCCGTGAGGTGCTTCTTCTTCTGCGCCTCGTTGGACAGCGCCATCAGCTCGCCGTTGTCAAAGGCTCCCCGCTGCCGCCGCGTCAACTTGCTGAGATCCGGCGTTGCGCTGCGGCTGCCGGTCATGGGCGTCTCCTCGTCGCTGTCGAGATCGTCGTCGTCGTCGTCCTCACCCAGCTCTTCCTCTCCGCCTTCTTCCTCGTCCGGCGAGTCTTCTAGCTCTGACAGCTCCTCGTCGTCGCTGCCGTCGTCCAGCATGGCCATCTCCTTGGCTTCGACGCTGGGCGCGGGCGGTTCGACGGGCCGGCTGATGCTGATGTTGGGTTTGCTCGGTTTGGCGGCGCCGCGGCCTTTGGTGGATGGTGGTTCCGGGACGCCGTCCTCCATTTCGACGTCTTCGTCGCCATCGGCATCCTCGTCCTCCTCGCTCAACTCTTCGTCCTCCTCCTCGGCGTCCTCGTCTCCTTCCTCCTCCTCCTCTTCGCTCGACTCTTCCACAATCGCCTTCTTATTGCGTGAGCTCCGCTGGCCACTGACGACTCCGCCGCCTTCAAACGAGTTGCGGCCCCGCCGCGAGGTGACTGCTCCGCTGGTTGCTTCGCGGAGCTTGTTGGGGGCGGCCTTGACCGTGAGGTGGATCGACTGGCGGGTCTCTTCGGGAGAGGTGCGCTCAATTGTGGCGGAGGTGGGCGCAGCGGCGGCGCGACGCGGACGAGAGCTTGCAGAGGGCGCTTTACTGGTAGCCGTCGAGTCAGCATTGATTTGGGCGCGCGAGCGCAGACGTCGAGTGGCCATGGTGGGTGTTGTGAATATTGAGAGATAGGAAGAGGTGTTGGAGCTTATGTGCCAGGTCGCGCGTTAAACGGACGGTGGCTTGTGTCTGTCTCTGGCTGGCTGCTGCATGTCGGGTGGGTGCTACCAGTACATACATACATACCTTGTGTCTTTGTCCCCGTACCAATCGTCGCTGCCCACCGACGAGTCGTCTTCGGTGCTCAGCCTTCTCAGCCGCTTGACGGATCGTCCAGTCATGATTGCTGTTCTTGCTTATCCAACAAAATGGGTTTGTCGAGACTTGCCGTCGGATGAGGCTTCCTGGATGCGATAGACTCGCTGCATTCCGCCGCCCGAATCTGGGGAGCGGAGAGGAGCTGACTCAGCTGCGCATCACAAGCCGAGGTAGCTTGCCAACATCTCCATCGCAACATTCTGTCTCGCCGGCAACTAAACACCTATTCCAATGTCTGGCTCATCCGATTCCAAGCCTGGCATTCCGGCCTGGCAGCGCGCCTCGACGCCGTCGTCGGCCACGGACGAGTCGCGTCCGAGCACTCCAAGCTCCACCACTTCCGAGAAGACGGACGATTCAACACCAAAAGAAGAGCAGCCAAAGTCGGGACTGCTGCTGGAGCACGCCAAAGCTTTCCTCAAAGATGCAACCATTCGAGATGCGCCGGCCGAACGCAAGCGCCAGTTTTTGCAGTCCAAGGGAGTGAACGACGAGGATATCAACGCATTGCTGGGAGATTCCAAGAAGCAGGATGCGCCGGCTGCGACGCAGGAAGCTGTACCGGCAACGAAACAAGTACAGGAGCCCAAGGTGCGTGCATTTTCAAAATAAAGATATGGTACTGATCCGTTCAGCCATCATCACCTTCCCGCCGAGATGTCCCTCCAATCGTGACGTATCCCGAATTCTTGACGCAGCCAACGTCCCCTCCTCCGCTCATTACCGCTTCCCGCATCTTCAACGTGGCGACGGCGCTGGCTGGCTTTGGCGCCGTGACCTACGGCGTGTCGAATTACTTGGTCAAGCCAATGACCGAAGCACTCACTGATGCCCGACGCGACTTTGCCTCCAACACCCAAGAGAATATTGACAAGCTGAATGCAAAGCTGGAAAGCATGGTCTCTACGATACCGACCGGTCCCAAGAAAGCATCTGCGGATGCGGAGAAGGACTATTCCGACATTGAGTCCGCGTCTGATCCAACGGAGCTCTATCACCGCGACATTGGCGTTCAAACCTCGCCTTCACTCTCCCGTCGGGCCTCGCACTCGTCGGAGTCGTCCCAGTCGTCCACGGAGCTGCCGACCTCCCAAAGGCAAGAAGGCAATGTGGAGAAGCTGTCTCGATTCGTCCAAGACTTTAACGGTCTCATGGAGTCCAACATCAAGTCGGAAGAGTCTGTTGCGACTCAGTTGGGCGAGCTGAGATCTTATCTGACTGAAATGGCATACTCGAGTCCTTATTACGGTGGCGACATGTACAGCAATCGATTCGGCTCCTCCAAACGATCAGAAGACGACGCCATTGAGGCGTTCAAGGCAGATATCCGCAGCGTCAAGGGCGTCTTCTTGAGTGCAAGGAACTTTCCCAGTTCTCCGCAAACAATCCCTGGCCTGCCGCCGTGGCAACGATAGTCTGCTGACGCATTGCATCTCGATCAAGATGGACTCACAACACCACGGCGGCTCGACGCATTTGCACACGGCAGAGCGTGGAGAGAGCCTCTGCAAGAGCATTGTCCTATCGGCCCCACCGAGCCGGGTCACTCGAGCCTCTTGTGCCAGCTTTCACCGCTGCTGCTGTGAATCCCCACTGCTTGAGACACGGGATTCGTCTGGGCACCGAGACAAATGGACGGTACGACGTTGCCTGTGTGAGGTCAGGGAGAGCGCCACCGGCAGGCAGGCAAAAAAGTTCCGAAAAATCGTCCTCACACTGCACCTACCCGTCGCCGCCCGCAGCAGTTGCTCTTCGTCCTCGTCGTACAATGCGGGGCACGGGATCTGGTGTTTGGGCCATTGGCCCATGTGGAGTGCACTGGTGCAGATTCTCTATCGGAGACGCAAAGTGGAGTGGCTCGGATAGGTACGCCAGCAGCAGCGACGAAAACGAAGAGGCAAGTTTCCGTCAGTCGTTCGCAACTGATGGCGAGGAGCGAGCAAACTGCGTTGACTCTGCGCATGCCGCATCTCTTCCACTGCAGTTGAAGTCGGCTGTCAACTTGTTGCTTTTGTCGCCGTCAAAGGCGGGGGTGTACATGTATGTACGTGCACTCGTTTAGCAACGGCCGAACAGCGTCGAGCTGCTTGGGTCGTCTGGCGGCCTTTGGTCCAAATATACTTTTTTTCTCTCGTGTTCTGCCAGGCCATGACTTCACACCCATCAACTCGGGAGTTTTTTCGTCCTTCGTATCCTGCAAATTGCAAGGCTCCGCATGTCAGCCGTGAGGCCGTTGTTGGTTCGGTTCGGCATCCAACGACGCTGCTGTCCGATTTGGCAGTCGCGTCGACCTTTTACGAATGGCAATAATATTCCCTTGCTCGTGTCTCTGTTGGAACGTCGATTTGGTCGGTCACCAAATAGCCGAGCGGACGCGAAGGAAGCAACCGATGGCTCCGGAGATGGAAAGCGGCCCGTGGCGTTATCTTCTTGCCGAGAGGGCATCGAGAGTCGTTCGGACGAGAGCGTCAACTGGTCCGTTCAGGGGAAACGCATTGGCGAAATTGGATAGAGTTGGAATGACGCGATGAGGCATTTCCAGCGGTGTGTGGTGTTGAAGTTGGAGAACGCGGTGATGTGGGGACTCATTCATGTCGAGAAAAGCATCATAACGACCAATCAACTCCGTCTCATTACTGAACGACCGTTGCAAGTGTGCAGACGTTGATAGATTGAGAATCGCGATTCCTCGAATAGCCCACGACAAAGTAGATGATCATGAAAATGCCTGTCCGAGAAAAGCATGGTCAACTCACAAGCCAGACTTGTCCGGTTGCTGGGACCCATCTCATGGCGTCGCGCTAGTTTGCACGTCATATGAACACCAAGCGCAGGGAGGAAAGGAGAAAAGGAGACGTCTTCAGCCACAACGGTCTCTTCGGTCAGCACAAAGGATGGTAAATTCAGGTGAAGAGCGTGGATGGGTTCCACGAATTGAAGAGATACACTGCTGTGCCAGCTGTTCTGGTGCGTTTACGCCACCGACCCGAGGCGCTTTTCCCGTTGAAGAACAAGTCGCGAAGATTTCAAGCCTCTGCGCTTCGTCGACAGCCAGATCCGAAGCTCTCCAGCGCAGATGTCTTTCAGTGAGCGCCTGTGGCTGCCGTCATCATCCCCCGCTGAGGCGAGATAGACGGTATAGGGCTGTGATTGTGTCGCATGCATTGTATTACAGGGAGCTGTTGCTCACATTTGCGACGGCAAAAGGAAAAAGGGGGTTTCTCCTCGCTGTCGAACAATCATTGGCGAAGCAACAACGCGGGTAGTGCATGTCCATTGCGACATTACTTTGATTTAAAAGCAAGACCACGAACACTAGAGCAATACGAAATTGCTTGCAGAAAGATCTCCAAAGACCAGCTCCTTCCCGTGCACTCTACTAGCTCACAGGAAGCCACAGGCGCTGCTAAGTCGCGCCGTCGACGGCCAACGCCACCACAGCTCACACTCGTGGCATATGGAAAGCGGATCACCGGATGGCAAGCTGCCTATAAACCAGCGGGCGCAGGCGTTGGAATTGGACAGTCTCTTTGCGTCCCGATTACTCCTCATGCCGAATCAAAGATGCCGAGCCATGCGCAAAACGGGATCCTGGTCGAGATTTGGCTCGAGTATGCCATTGGATTGATGGTCATGGCGATGGGCTTCGTGGCCAGGTGGAAGGTTGGCGGAGCGCACTTGTCTTGGGATGACTTGTTTGCAGCCATTTCGATCGTCTTTTGGACGATTGATCCGGCGCTGGAGAGCTATATTGGTCAGTTACTTTTTCTGTTTGACTGAGCGGTACTGACATGCAGCAGCGATCAAAGGGACCTTTGTCGGACTCGACGCAGCGACTGCGCAAAGGTTGGGTGCTGAGGAAGCGGCGTCACTGCAAGCTGGATCAAAGGCCCTCTTTGCTGCGTGGTTCATCTACGTGACGTTGATTTGGACGCTGAAGGGCACCGTCTTGGGATACTACTACCGACTTACGTGAGTTAGCCTTGGAGGAAGAAGGACAAGCTGATCTTTTCAGTGTCGGACTGTGGCAGCAGCAGTACGTCAAGTACATGGCCATCGTGTGCTCCATGTCGTGGGTTGCAGTGGTCATTCAAATCGTAAGCTCAAAACACCAAGACGCGACCCGTACTCACAATTCCAGTTTTGTCGCTGCACCCCGATCCAACACAATTGGGAAATCGATCCCTACGCCGGAGACCAATGCACGCAAGTCTCTTCTTCACTTGTCACGCTCATGGTGCTCAACATTGCCAACGAAGTCGGCCTGGTTCTGATCCCCATCACCATCATCCGCGAAGCCAAACTACCGTTCCGCAGAAAGGCGACCCTGGCCCTGCTCCTCTCGTCGTCCTTTTTCATCATCATCTGCGCCCTGCTCCGCGGCATCCTCGGCCTCCACTCCATCCAGAATCTCGTCGTTTCGGTCCACTGGGTCGCCCGGGAGACGTTTGTCACCGTCATCGTCATCAACGTCCCCGTCATCTGGCCGCTCTTCCTCGAGCGCACCAAGACGGCCCGCGGCTCCCCCAGCGCCATGGGCGGACGCATCAGCTGGTACGGCGGGACACCGCGCGGTCTCGCGCGCACCCTCTCGCGGCGCATCTTTCGCGACTCGGAGGGCTGGTTTTGGAGTAGTTCTGAAAAGTCGGTGCACGGCGGCACCGCGGAAAGCTCGTGGAGCTGCGACGTCGAGTCGATAATTGACGGCAAGGCCATCGACGCGCGCTCCATCGAAGTCACGACCGAGGTCGTCGTGTCCAACACCGAAGCCGTCACGGCGTCGCAGCTGGACTTGTCGACGCACAATTGGCGCTGGACCATGCCCGGCAAGGAGCACGCCAAGGATTCTGGAGCCAGGCAGTCTGTTTGATACCAGGATGTATGAAGATTCCTGCCGTTGGAGTCGTGGTGGAGCGCCTCGATTCGAACACCTTCCACGCGTCGACGTGCGGCGCGACTGGAAACGCCATGGGGCCAGGACCGATCACACTGTCACAGTTGAGGTCAACCAGGCCAAGACACGCCGTTGGGCCTGCAGCTGCGAGTCAGGGCCGTCCAGCCACGCCACGGCCAAAAGCAAATCTACAACATTAACCTCAAGGTTGCGGAGCGAACCTTTGGTCAACCTCAGGGGCTCAATTTTGTCTGAATCTGGCGTCGCTTCTTTTGCTGCACGTTCCCAGCGGCCCCCTCAATAAATGGAAACATCCATACTCGATACGCTCCAATAGCCTTATCTTGTTGGTGGCGAGCATAGGTCTCGTTTTCCATAAATTGCAGCAGCATAGATAAGAGGGCATTGAAGTAGAACGAATGCGCCACGCGCTGCGCGTGATCGGTACGCCGGAACAGGTACCTTGTCGCTCACGAGAGGGACGTGGGTAGTAAGCGAGGCCTTGATTGCTGTGCATGACGCGGAGGGGGCGCCTAATTTGGGGCGAAGAAACTATTGGATCACTCTCATCACACCAGTCTGTCAAACCAAGGAAATGTGCATCGAGATGATTTTGATGATGACAGGTCTATATGTTGATAATATACAGATGGGTATGGTCTCCTTACACTCCCGCTTCTGCATTAGGTGATGTCATGAGATGAAAAGGGTGCCTGCGGCCACTGCTAGCAGGCAGGTATTTTGCGCGTGGCCATTAAATGCAAGGAAATGCTGAAGAGTCCACCTCCTGAATAAGAAAACCGTCTATAGGAAGAAGAAACTGGTTGCAAAGATGAAAGCCGTAAAGGCCGTGCAAAGCGTGTACTGGCCCTCGCGCCACAGAACGCGGGGTCCCCAGCGCTGCTTTTTGTACATTTCCTTGGGGTGCGCAACGCCCGTCTTGGGGTCGCGCTCCAGGAGCTCCTCGCGGTCCGGCATGCTCGGGGGGAAGAGGGCGTAGCGGATGGGCTCGCAGCACGCGGCAATGCAAGTGAGCCACAGGACAGGGGGCCACAGGGCGTGCGTCAAGAGGTAGATGAGCAGCGAGCGGGTGGTGTCGGTGGATTCGACGCCGTGGTAGGTCGACAGGCCAACAGCGGCCAGGACGTAGCAGATGAAGAGAATGTGCAGGTAGCACTTGCAGTCCCAGATGACAACCTTGAGACGGCGCCACATGGGAGCGCGGGCGCCGGGGTCGCGCTCGTTGAGCTCGTCCTGGATCGATCCCGACGAGGTGAAGCCTGCCGTCTTGCCGCCGAGCCAGGTGGGCAGGATGAAGGACCGGATGATGGTGATGGTGTGGAAAGGCGCCATCCACATCATGGCTCCGACCTCGCGCTGACCGAGCCTGTAGCCAGAGGGAATGTACGTGACCCACTCGTTGATACGCGTAGTGATGAGGTAGATGAAGCACAGGCGCGTCTGCCAGCGGAGCTGCTCCGTGTTGGTGTAGGCAACCAGGTTACCGCCGCTGATGAGGACCGTGGGAATGGTGATGAGGGAAATGACGAAGAAGATTTTGAAAAAAGCGTCAATGGTGAAGATGAATCCAGAAAGACGCTGCAAAAACGTCATCTTGCGAATGTCCTTGCCAAAGATGCAGAACCGGAGCTTGACGGCGGTTTGCAACGTTCCAAGAGTCCAACGGGTGCGCTGCTTCAGATGGCCGATGATGGTGTCGGGGACGGTACCGAATTGGAGAGGCTCATGCACGTAAGCAGTCTTCCAGCCGGCACCCAGCAGCATCGAACTGGTACAGACGTCTTCGGCGAGCGAGCCCGTCGGCCAGCCCCCAATGGACTCGAGGGCCGCGCGGCGAACGGCATACCCGGAACCAGTGCACCACGCAACACCAGCGGCGTCCTTGGTGGGCTCCATGACGTGGATGAAGCCGTCGAGGCTTTGGACGAGCGGGTCGTTTTCGGGAACGTTGTAGAACATCTATAAATGTGAGCTCGTGTCGCACGTTGCACGACGCCTGCATGTACGTACTTGCGGTGGGCAGACCAGGGCCATTTTCGGGTCCGCAACCATGTGGGCCATGATGGAACGCAGCCAGTCCGGCTCGGGAATCATGTCAGCGTCGAGGGCTGCAATGTGTTCTCCACATCCGCCCGGAAGTTTCGTCACAAATTCGGTGCCACCAATCAAGTTTCCGGCCTTGGCGTGGTGAGGAACACCCTTGATCTTGATGCGGGCAAAGTAGTAGACGTTGGGGTATTCGCGGCCAAGGTTCTCGACGGCCTCCTTGAGCTCGGGGTCGGCGCCGTCGTCGAGGACAACGACACGGAAGCGGTCCGCAGGGTAGTCGACAGTGGCGGCAGCACGGGTGGTGTCGAGGACAACGTCGACGTCTTCCTTACAGCAGGTGACGAATACATCGACAGTGGGGACAATGTCACCGACGAGACGGAGCTTGGGGCGTTGGCGGCCCTTGATGTGGAGGAGTTGCCACATTTGGTGGAAGAAGGCGGGACCTAGATGGTTAGAGAGAAGAGTGATGGAGAGCAAAGGTTACTCACAAGAAACGCAGGCTTCAGCAGCAATAAAGACCCAAGCCATGACATAGACCTTGTCGTACTTTTTCTGAGCCATGATGGTGCAGTAGATACGGAAAGCAAAGTAAAGATAGTAGGCGCCCACAGCCATGATGGTGGTGATGGGAGTAAAGTGGTTGATTGCACGCTTCCAGCGCGGCATGAGATCAATGTCATCGTGCTTGTGCAGCTTTTCAGTCTGGTATTGAGAGTCTTCGAATCTCACGGCAAAGGTGTTTTGAGCTTCCGAGTCGCTGTCAAAGGGGTTCTAAAGAGTCAGTTGGATCTTGACGATGGATGAGGGAAGTACCTTTTCGTATTGACCCTTCTTGATTGCTTCTATCGACGAGAGGTCGTCATCTTCGCCGTAGGGGGTAGGTGTTGGACAAGCAGTGGTGCCGTTTATGGTCGAGTAGGAAATGGTCGAATAGGTGGCATTATCTCCACGGGAGTAGATTGCCCTGGGAGGACGAGGAAGATGTTCTGACGACGCGTATCCAGATCCCCTGTGCGAGGCAAGAAGTTCGACAGATGGCGAGGACAAGCGGTCGGTGGATTGACAGGCGGATTCCAGATTGTATCCTGGAAGACCGGGACTGGGGAGCGGGCTCATGGGCGGCGAGTAATCGCCATATCGCCTCTCTTCGTGCCTCTCTTCGTTGGAGGCCATGATGGAAAAGGACAACGAGTGTGATGGGACAGTGACAAACCAGCGACGAGCAGTATTAAATGAACGAGTGTGGGTGGAGCTAGTTCAAGACCAGCGTAGCAGTGGGAGAGACAACAACTTGCGGTGGAGCAGAGGATCGGTCGACTGATATACGAGAAGAGAAGGGAATGGGTTCGGAGCATGCGTCTTGCGTGGGTCTTGCCCGTGGCCGCGCCTCTTGCTGTGCAGATGGTCGTGGAGCAATCATCGTAACAGTGTCTAAATTTGTGCCCAGAACCCAGTTCGGTTCGGACATCTCCCGCACAAGAGAGCAGCGGCAAGGATTCATGCAAGAGGCGGCAACTCCGCCGAACACGATTCTGACGGCCTTATCAAGAACCATGCACAAGCGCTGGGAGAGGTGATGATCTGCCCTGAGATACCCTGGAGGGAGCCCATGAGGCTGGAAGGCAAGTGACCAGAGACATGCTTTCTGCAAAAATGGTAGACTGCGTAAATGGTCAAACGAATGGGGTGAGGCGGTGCAGGAAGAGTGCCGTAGACGGTAGGTGGCAGAAAAAAATGACCCTGTCTGCGTTGATAGAGAATGAGTGGGTCGGACCAGGGGTGGCGGGCAGAAAAAAGATGCATGAGAAGTGTTACGCCGCATTGGTAGACTCCCTCACGTGAAAGTCCTGTGATTGGTCTGCCTTGGGCGCCGGGCACCCGACGTCGTCAACCGCAACGACGTCGAGTGCAACGACACACCGAGCGCACACGACACTAACCGCCCAAGGTACCGACTGCTGGAAACGCCGCGAATCCGCGATCACCGCAGTGTGGACTGTGGACTGTGGGCTGTGGCCTCGCTCGCTTGCGTCCTATTTTTGCCTCGCGTTTGCTGCTGTTGCCCTACGACTGTCGACTGTCGTCTTGTCGCGTATTGTCGCACGAGATCCTGCCCTGCCATTCTTTTGTTTTTCCAGTCTTTTTCTTTTCGTTTGTCGTGTTTGCGGTCCAGCCTTGTTGTTTTGTCCAGCCGCTGTCGTCCGGCCGTGTCGAGCCGCGCAGTGGTCAAACAATCCTTTGCTGATCAGCGGCAGAGATGGATGCGATAGCAGGACTCCTCGACGCATCAGGAACAGGACAGACGGCGACCATGTCGAACCCAGGAGATCCCAGCTCGGCCTCGTACTTGTTCAGGCCGGGGACTCCCACTTTCGGCGTCCCGTTGTTCGCTGGCAAGCCGGTCCGGCGCGAGCATGGCGCGCCCCCTGCGACGTTTGACTGCCGCCGCTGCTTTGCTAATGCCGGCGTCGCAACCTTTTTTCATGTCGCCTGCTGCCCAGGCAGCTTGTACTATACGGCTCTCGGCAGTGTGGCAGCGCGCGCCCCCGCCCCCTCCTGGGACCGAAAGTCTTTTTCCCCTCCACCCCCTCGTCCAGTGTCGCCCCATCTATTGCCATATGTGAACGGCCTACGAACTTTTTGCTGTCCCTTGGTCGACCCATTTACATGCATCTCACAATGCTTGGCGCGCTGATTGCGGTTCTGCTGGCATGGCCACTGGCAGCCAACGCCGATGACGACGAGACGAATACCATGTGCAGTCCCGAGTCTGCTGTCAACACGACGTCGCTACGCTACACAATCCTCTCCAACCAGTGGGGCAACGACGGCTCCGGTTTGCAATGCGTGACTGTTTGTAGCCGCCCGTCTGCCGTCTGTACCAGGGCTCTGCTGACTTGTCCAGTCCGACCTCGGGAGCAAGGACGACAATTCAACGTCCTTCAACGCGACCTGGAGGTGGTATGGAAACCGGACAGAGGTGCGTGTTTTATACTTGCTCGAATCAGGCAGCTTACGACTACGTGTTTCAGGTCCACTCGTTCCCCAGTGTCATTCTGAATTCCAATGTAATGCCTGTAGTGGTGTCCAACCTGACGTCCATCACCATTGATGCGTCTTGGGCAATAGTCCCGGAGCCTTCTGACGAGACTGAGACCAATTCAACCATGCTGGCGTCGCTCGACACTGTTGCTGATGTTGCTTTGGACATGTTTTTGGATGAGGACCCACTGACGTCTTCCAACGCCTCTGGCGCCACGACCGAAGTCATGGTCTGGCAATCTGCATATGGTAACCTGAAGCCGCTCGGTTGGGACACCATTTCGGCAGACCCTCCAGTCCGTGAGCTCTCTGCCGTCAACTAGTGAGTTGCCTCGTGCGCCTAACCTCAGGCGTACCATGTCGTTATTTTTAGCTAACCTCGACAGCACCCTATACAAGGGATACAATGCCAATGGACAGACTGTATACTCATGGGTACCGGCTCAAAACCAGTCGACCCTTAATACTGATCTGTACCCCCTCGTCAAGTACTTGGTAGAGGATGGTGCCATTTCCGACAGAATGTATCTCGGCCGCTTGCAGTTTGGATCTGAAACGATGCACTCGGGTCAGAACCAAAACATTTCGTTTATCGTGTCTCACGTTGAGATGAATGTCAACCACGAGGTGTGGACACCTCCCAAGGGGTCGGGGAGCGGGAGCGGGCACAAGGGCGCCGCATCTTCATTACAGCCGAGCGTTACATTGGTGGGGTTGGTGTTTGGGTTGTTTTGGATTTTTTAATTCGCTTTACTTCATGTCCTTTATGACCTATTATACCACGGGTAGGAACGGTTCAGGTCGAATGCAATTCGTTGATACGCTTTGAAAATCTAGACGCATCGTCCATGCAATCGAATCCTGCAAGCTCAAGGGGATGCATATAGGAGTAGTCCTGTTTTGCGCCCCACTGAAAAATGGCGAGCTGCATCTAGATGCTTTGATGGTCGTGCCAAGAGTGGAGGACAGGATTGGTCCAACGTTGAATGGCAGGGGCAGTAGCCCAACGGATGCAACAATCCAATCAGCACGAGGCCGGAGGCAGCGCCTGAATACTTGCAGAGCCGCAGGAGCAGCACGTTGTCAGCTCCGGTGGTGAGAGTGGTGGTGACTCGGAAGCGGCAAACTCAAACCCAAGCTCAAACTTTCGGGAGGCGCCGTCCCGTTTGGCAAGTTTCCGGGATGGCGGGAAACAAGCTCGAATCAAGCTCATGGCCTGCCAGGAACAACCAACAAGTCGAGAGGTTGGTTTTGGCACCGTTGACACGCCGTTGTATATGTTGCAGAAAAATGCCCGATGCGCGCCATCCAGCCCTGATCGCTGTGCAGTGAAATATGCGGCTACCGGCCACATGGTGACACCAGCCACGAGTTGAAGTCCTGGACGTTGACTGAGGCTGGAATTCAACGTCCTCGTTCTTTTTTTCTTTTCTCTGTTGTTGATGACAGACCCACCAACACAACGATATCCCACTTTTCGATCGACCCTCTGCTTCATCTCCGCCCCAAAACTGTTCTTCATTCTGCAGGTCGAGCCGCATGCTATAGTCCAGAGCTGCATTGAATGCCCGCGGCGATCCCGACGCCGGACAGATTCATGCGCTGTCCAGGACTTGGCTCAGGCTTGCCAGTGCGTTTCTGCGTCGACTTTGGATCGTCGTGGTGCACAAATGGGGTGGTCTGTGGGCTGTACAACAAGTACATGTCGATGTTTGCACCCTGGAACGAGTTGACTCTTGCTGCAGTCAGACTGGCGTTTGCCGTCATCATCTTGCAAATTTGTCTCTCCTTTGACGCCACGCTGGACCTGCGTGAGATTCAGCTCGCCAGGTCCAAGATGCATCGCCGAGCTCAGAGGCGAGTGCAGATCTGCTTGCCGCTGCCTGCTGCTCCACCCACCAATCAATGCGGTCCCACGCCAGATATCCAGACCCTGCCAGTCTCTGCCACGACAAGATGCGCGCGTCCGTCTTATCCGCACCACTCACCCAATACTTGTTGGTTTGCCCCCAAGTCGCTGTGTGTTGCTCAAGGTACAACTGGCTGGCTGCCTGCGTTGCTCCTGAAGGCGCTAGCGATTCTGCGCCACGCCCCTACATCTTGCAGTTCTATTGATCAAGTATTGTATCTGCACGGCATTTGCGAGCGGATAGGTCGATATTTTTGCGTCGCTCAGCTGTTGTCACCGCTGTCCTCCTACTGCCGGTACTCGCCGGTCGGCACCGTTTCGCTCTCCTCGTTTCTGTTCACAATTTGGCTTTGCGTCTGGAGAAGTCGTTGTGTTCGGTGTCGAAGTAGGTCTGTTTTCTCGTTTGCCGGTTGACGCAAGCGCTGACGACGCCTGGCGATCCCGGGACCTTTTGCGACTGCGGCCGCCAACCTCACCACTTTTTCTCTCGACTGTTTCCTTGACAAGCAGCAGATGCCATCTTGTAGGCTGGCGATGTGCAGACGCGACGCGACGCCTCAGTGTGGATTCGTAGGGCGTGTGGGGTCTTTACCCTGAAACGTCATGGAACGCGCGCGCTGGTGCTGAAACTTGGAAAAGTAGGCTGTGAAGGCGTGAGAAGACGCGTCTTGTAGGCTTTGTATTGTGGGTGTCGTGGCGGTGCTGGTGCTGTTGGACAGGCGCACCGGTCAGCATGGTGATGGTGTTGGTGTGCGACACGGCCAGTAGTCTGACTTTTCTCGCTCCCTGTCTGTGGATTGCAAAGAGGGTCGAAAGGTGAGTCAATTGGCCATTTCCAGCTTCATGGCCGAGGGGAGATGACGTCGTGCCGATGGTGGTTGCTTTGGCAAAATCGAGAATTCTGGTGTTATCCTGGAGACTGCTGGTCTGATGACGATACTTTGTAGCACCTAGTACTTTTATACCTGCGTATTGAGGTAGGAGAGCACTTCATGCTGTCAATTGTCGCGGAGTGGATAAACAAACACCAGAATGTTGGAAGTACATCGCCTGTCCCTGTATGTAGAGTGTGAGTGGCCGGCCGCACGATAAATCGACTAATCTGTTTGAAGAGAGGACCCAGTGGCCTCCAGGTCGTCTGGATTGAGTTTTACAGAATGTTTTCCGCGCACTCTTCAGGTATTTGTACGTCGGTAGGAGCATGTCTCTGGTCAACACTGCAAGGTAATTGATTGACTGGACACGTATTGAAAAAGAAGGTCGACAAAGATTGAACGTCCGGACCAGAAGGCTTCCTACGCCCCAGTATGTGTGTACCATGCCCATAAGTCAGGTTCGTTGGGGTGCAGTTCGCGCATTGTCAGGATCGCATCCCTCAAAGCCTCCGCCACTGCTCTGTCCCAATCCCTGCTATGCCAACTGTTCAAGAGATTGCTGTAAAAGTTTCGCGAGATCTCAACACACGCGGCGTCGTCCACTGGCCGCAAGGCACCAATGACATGTGCAAATCCTGCCATCTGGAATGCATTGACAAGGTGAAGTCCCTCGTCTGTCAACCTAAAAGCCTTGATCTCGGCGGTTGAACAAGCGGAAAGAAACGCAATCCCGGCCCGAGAGGAAGCATCAGTGTCCAGAATAGACGCAACGGTAAGCTTGTCGACTTCGCCAGCTTTTTCAAGCAAAAGGTGGCTGTTTGATGGATTGCTCGGGTCAGAAGAGCCGTGACAGGCGAAGTGCACAGCATCTGCATTCTTGATAGAATCCAATACTGAATCCACAGAAGCGTTGTCCAATCTGGATACTTTGCCGCGACCCTCGAAGGTGGCTTGAACGCCATCACCCTCCAATTTGGCACCATTCAATGAAGCAAATCCCGAAGGTGTTGTTGGCATAGTCACAAGTGACAAAGAGAAGTTCTTGTCCACTCGAGGGGGCCTTTGGGACGCGCGATCCCTCGAGAACTTCAAAGCTCTTATTGTTGGAGTATACGATGGAACCATGTACTCCAGGCAAGTCTCCCATTTGCCAGTTGAAAAGTCTCCCGCAGCGTGGAATGGAAATGATGAAGCAAATCCGGTGCCCATCCACCAAACGCGAGGCAACCATCCAGGATATGGTGCATTGCGGATGATGTTGTCGCATATGGGTTTGACACAAGTGTTCCACAGCCAAGTCAGATCGAGTTTCCAATCGTCAGAGTCAGGAGGTGCAGCATCTCTTTCCGCTGACCCGGTACCACGAGTGGGGGAGGGATGTAGTCCAAGAACTTTCTCGACATCCATGTCTGGGAGAGGTACGTGGATAAGTTGGGATTCTCCAACTATCATGGCATCGGCGTAAGTCGGTTCGACTTTTGCCGCATTGACAATGACCACGAATCCTTCACGTGGGATGCAGCTACGCAAATCTTCAAGCCGCGGCTGGGGAAAATTCTCGAATCCAGGAATCTCGCGTATGATTCTCTCGCAGTCTTCGACCACTTTGAGTGCCTGGCGTCGTTCTTCAAAGTTCTCCGAGATTTCTTGTGGATTTCCGTTGTCTACTGTCCGAATCGCTTGCTTCATTGCAGTCTGATATTTCTTCACCAAACCGGGATGTCTTTTTTCAGAATCACTCATCTCTATCCGACTCCCCAAAAGATTTCCGAGCATTATTCCTCGGCCAAATTCAATTCTTCTGAGTGCTTCTTCCGTATCCCGTGAGCGGAGTGAGATGAAGCAGGCGTCTGCTGCAAGCCCAAATGCAGGTAGTTCATTCATGGTGTGTTGCTGATCAACCCACTTCAAATCTCGACCACACTCAAGGAAGAGTAGTCTCATGGCACATTCCGCGATGTGATTGAGGTCCTGGACCACTGATTTCGGTGCCGGATTGATCTCAGGGTCAAAAACTGGTTCGTATATCCTAGATATCCAGCGCAGGTTGATCGCCCCACGTGCTGCGTCAAGACGAGAGCTGGGTTTGGCATTCTCTACTCGCCAAGCTTCTTGGAGTAAGCCCAAAGCTTCCTTTAGGTCTGCTTCATTGATAGAATACAGATCGTTCGAGTATGTGCGCTCCGCAATCGTCTCGCCCAGATTGGAGAGTCTCTCCGACCGAATCGGGTCGTTTGCTCGCACCAATCGGAGTTGTTCCCTTGCATTCAAGATTCGCTTTTCATGTTTTTCGGATTCGGGCAACTTATACGCCCAAATGCCTTCGAGCCCAAGTAGAATCTCGAAGCTGAGCGGCCAGTTGGTTTCTCGACCTTTTTCTATCAAGGAAGCTTGTTCCAGAAAGTGTGAGGCTCGTTCCAAGTCACGAGCTTGGCTACGGCCAGATATTTTGAAGAATTTTGTCGCTTCCAGAAGGCTTGCCAAAAGCATCATCAAAATCTGCTTCCCTGTAGAATTCGCGTCCATCGTGGAATAGACATTTTCTGCAAGTTGAAGTGCACTTGTCAAGTGCTTGGGCTCTGACCTGCGCACGGCCAATTGTGCAAGCCGTGTGCAGCTTGAGGCTTGACTGACCTCGTTCTGATGATGGGTCATCTGAAACATGCTCCTCGACTTTTCTAGGACGCAGATAGACTCTTCAAGGTCTTCGGAGTTATTGGTCCATCCGTATCGACTTAACCACATGTTGCTGAGTTTCATGGAGTCGTGGAAATGATTGTCGTAATCCTCTGGGGTAGCTGCGAGTGCATTTTTCAAACTTTCGATGGCACCATCCAGAAATACCAGGTCGCCCTTCAACCCGAACAATTGAAACTGACAGTCTGCCACAACTCTTAGGCTGAGATGGCGGGATTCCGAAGTACGTCTGATTTCGCAGCTCTTTTCCGCATGTTCCATCGCTTGAGTGGCAATGTTGAGATCTCGATCATGTCGCATAAGCAATGCATCAACCATGCGTTCGTGGATCTCAGCTCGCCTCAAATCGTCAGGCTCTGTCCACAGAAGCGCGTTTTCGAGGGCTATCATCGCTTCCTTCGACAACGGCTTACTAGTCGCTTGGTGTTTCGAAATGAACGCTTTCCCAAGGCGCAGGAATACCGCAACACGGTCGGGAGGGCCAGGGAGCAGAGCGGCCATGGATTCTGCAATTCCAACAATTGCATCGGCGGCGGCGTCGTCGTCGTAGGGAATATCCGCCATGATTTGTCCAGCTGGAAGCACAATTGTCAAGGCGAGCTCGGGAGAAGTTGCTCGGTTGCCAGTCTCGTTGCTTTGATTGATGCGGTTTGTCGCTTCCGGGCGATCCAAAATTTGCTCCGGGGCGTTACGTCAACGAAACGTCGGGCAGGATTGTCCAATATTCGCGTACTCACTGGGTTCAGATTGGAAACCGGAATGTGAAGCAAAAATATGTTGCTATATTCTGCACGGGAGTCAGCAGAGTGTGCAATAATAGACTGTTGTAGTTTTGAGAAACAACAGGCGCTTCGAGGTGGCAAGTGACCCGTGGGTCCTGTGGTGTCGATCGTGTTGACATCCAATGAGGTTTTGCCATGCTTCAGATGTTCCGGACTGTGGAGAAGGTATGCATGGCACACGAAGTTCACCGACATAAAGCCTGCGACAAGCGTCACATTCACATCGTCTCAGTACTCGCTGGTGCTGTCTTTCTTCGGTCCCCAACGTGCGCAAGCAGATTTCTGAGAATCTTTGAGAGCCCAAAATCAAGCGATCCTACGTCAATCCTCGAGAAAAATGCCCCAGAAGCGAGCCCTTTTGATTGGCAGTCCTTGGGGTGATCTACAAGGTCCTCCCAATGATGTTGAGTCGTTTGGGAATTTCCTGCGCCGTCAAGAATTTGAAGTCATCGAAGTGTGCGGCGTTTCTGCGACGCGCAAAGAAATTCTGCACCAATGGACGAAGCTTATCGATGAGACTGGTCCACACGATGTGGTAGTAGTCTATTATTCTGGCCACGGTGGGCTCGTCACCTTTCGGTCCATGGAGATCAACCGCGCCGAGGCAGGCCTGTCAAATCCACGACGCCATCAATTTCTCCTCCCGGTCGATTACAACGACGCATCCGGCACATTCAACGGCATCTTGGACGTCGAACTATCAGTTCTTGTCCAATTGACGACAGACAAGACTCGAAATGTTACGATTGTCCTCGACTGCTGTCATTCGGGAAGAATGGCCCGGGATCCTAGAAACGGATCAAGGGCAGTCCCCAAAGGACTGCCAAAGCCAAAGGAGCACGATCTACCTCAAGTTTCAGAGATCTTTGCAAAGTATGGTGTCGATCCCGAGGGTTTCCACAACCTAGAAGGAAACCAACATGCTGTTCGAATAGTCGCGGCTGCGGCTTCTGAAACAGCATTCGAATTCAACGACGCAAATGGCACTCCTGTCGGCGCATTGACCAGTGCTTTGATTCCTGCGCTCGAAAACGCCCTTGAAGCGAGGCTGTCGTGGCGGAATGTCATGATGAGAGCGCGAGAGGTTGTTCACTCTCAGTTTCAACAGAATCCACATGTCGAGGGCCCGCGTGACCGGACGGTATTTTCTCTGCATACCAGAGAATCAGCCGCGCTTCCCGTCACGGAAGAGGACGGCGAGGTGGTAATCATGGCCGGGCGTGTTGCTCAAGTCAAAGAGCGGAACGTTTATGCTGTGATGCCAACCAATTACGACGCGATTGTAGAAGACCAGGTGCTTTTCGAAGCTACAGTCAAGTCGGTGACTGGATTCCGTGCGTTTTTGGAAGTGCCTCCTGGACGTCCTCTGCCACGTGACGGCGCTCTCGCTTTCCTCAAGACCGAGGCTTTGCAGCGATGGCCGATTGATTTTCAAGACGATCTCGGAGACTGGAACGATCCGCAAAGTCCTTGTCGGAGAATTTCGAATTCAAGGTTCATTCGACTGCAGGAACCAAACGACAACGGCATGGTGGTTGCGCGCATTCGAAGGATAGGCAACCGCACGTCTCTCTACACTGGCTACGATGTGGAGTGTGCATCTTTTGCGTCAAACGACATTGCCAGACATATCCGAGGCGCCGAGCAACTTGCGCGGGCTGAGCATTTCCTTGTGGTGAGGCCAGATCCCGAGGAACTCCTGGAGCACCACCTGAAAATCACGTTCCGCTCGGTGAAATTTCTTCATCGCTCAGCAGCGGATGGTGTGTCTCTCCCCGAGTTCGGACAAATTGGGAACAGTCGCATCATTTCGTATCTCCCAGAATTTGGTGGAATCCCTCAAATCGGCGTCGATGACTGCGCTGTGATCGACTTTGAAAACACTGGGCTGAAAACCATTCATGTGTCAGTCTTCAATGTAAATGTGGCCGGAAAAATTACCTACATGACCCCATCGTTTGTCGGAGGAATCACACTCCCGCAGAATAGGAAATACACCCTTGGAGAGACCCAGCACACGGAAGGACTGGTGGGTTGTGCCATGTCTTGGCCAAACTTGCTGGACCATGTCAACGTACCAGTTCCGGAGAGATTCGTCTTCATCGTGACCAGCGAGCCGGTAGACCTCAGAGATTTCCAGAACAGCGAACCCACATCAGGTCGAGGAATATCAACGCAGCTGGAGAAGCTCGCCCGTCATTTTTCATTCGGCGAACATAGAGACTGCTCTCCACCAAGGGATCTTAGGGTCATTCAGTGGGATATAAGCAATATTCTTTTCTCGTTGAATCGGTAAAATAGATGATGAATGTGCTTCAGAGGAAGGTAATATAGATCACCAATGCGTCGCTCATGGCAAGGAAGCATCATCTGTTGGGAACTCAATGTTAACTATAACATTTCAAGGCAAGGTCTCTGACCTCAGCTTGTAGCACATTAGCATTACC
Organism: Phyllosticta capitalensis; assembly: GCF_038381095.1. Taxonomy (NCBI): domain Eukaryota; kingdom Fungi; phylum Ascomycota; class Dothideomycetes; order Botryosphaeriales; family Phyllostictaceae; genus Phyllosticta; species Phyllosticta capitalensis. The sequence goes on from NW_027117439.1 coordinate 4,145,732, forward strand.
TGGAAACATGTTTGGTGTGACTCCAGTGCGTCGTGATTGGTAGATCGTTATGTGCGGTGTGCGGCTCCGCAAATTGTGGGGAGATGATTGGGCGAACAAGATCTGCATCGTGACACGAGAGCGATTCTTAAGCTGGCGGATTTCTTTCAGCCAGGGAAGCCCTCAGAGCGCCGCTCATCACTCAACATACTCAGTCAATCCTTGACAATGTCGGAACCGCTTCTCTTGCTGAATGTCCTCTTGCCAATTACCGAAATTCAACTTGGCCGTCTAGTCATCAACACCCACTGGCCGAACCAAGACTTCTTTCAAGCCGACGAAGGTCTTGCCTTGGATGATGTCCAGACACAACGGCTGGAGAACTTCAGCTACTCGGTGGAATCGAAAGACAGCTCCAAGTTCAACGGGATGCTTTCGTCTCTTCTTTCCGGTGCTCGCGATTCGGGCGATGGATCAAGCATCAGCTTATCGTCTTCGGTATGCATCACGCGGCAGCTGCAAAATTCTGGCCAGCTGTTCGAGAGAATTTGTGCTTCGAGGAAAACAAGGGCGTGGCTTGAGAGCGCCATTCGCAGGCGAAAGAGCGTATATCTGGTCACCGCTTTCAAGACAGTTGCAGACGCAGAAATCAGCAAAGGGAAAAGCAGGACATCCAGCCTTGAAGGTCAGGTAAAGCTACCAGCAACACTGGCCGCCACAGCAAATGGAATTCCCCTTCCAGACGGCATACTCGATGTCGGGGCTGGAGCAAGCACAACCAAGGAACGGTCCGAGCAGTCCAGCTTCTTGGCCAAGGGAGAGCAAGTCTTTGCTGTCCAATATCGAAAGGTCCGCATTTCTTGGTTCAAACGCCGACAAGTCGATGACGCATACCTGGAACCAGGAAATCGGTGGAAGATGTACCTCGGCGGACGGGGCGACGACGATGAGGAGGACAGTATCGTGGAAGCAGAGCTTGCAGGAGGTATTTCTGAAGGAGACTTGAGGATGTCATGCGATACAATCGACGTTAATGGCAAAGAATTCTTGTTGGCGAAGGGCGAGTCTTGATGAGCGTGTTGGCTCCGGGTAGGGACATACGCGAAGATGCTTAAGTGGCCGAGGCGTCTCGATGGACATGTAGGAGGGAAAACTTCGAGCATCAAGCGGAAATATTGTGATAGAGTGTTGAAAATACCTGCCTGCTCCTGCCAAAAATGTCGCCTTGAGAGAAATCCTTGTCTCTGATGAGTCGGCTCAGCGGCGAGGCCAATATCACCACGCCGACGTGAATTCGCACTGCCAGTCCATAGCCTCAGTCGAACAGTCCCATGTCACCGGCTGTGTCAACAGAAAGGACTGTTTCAGAGTCCCATCCGGCGGGGATCCCGTGCAGCGGCGTTTCTGAAGATCAATCGCGAGCTTTGGAACCATCTGCGGAATCGATTTATGGGTGGTTGGCGAGTAGTGAGGACAGGAATCAGAGCTTGCCGTCACAACAGGGAGCGTCAATGACCAAGAGGCAAGGTCGTCAAAACTTGATGGAGCTGTATCGCGTCTGAATGTTCAATGGCCGAGCGATCGGGTACATATGAATCGATTGGGCCTTTGTGGTCGAACGCTAATGGCAGACAAGAATCGCCGGCGCATAGAGGGGCATCAATAACCGATAGGCAAGCTTTGCAAGTTTTCGGCCGAGGCTGCTTGAAAACAGCGTCAATTTCTGGCAGAGGTTGGTTCAGAACGGCATTCGTTCGCGATCGTTTGCGACCGTGGCACTGCCCTCTGACCCCTGTGGAGGCACAGCTCGAGTGCTGATGAAGTGGAGCAATAGCTGTCGCGTTCGATTGAGCACATACGTGGAGGCGTTGTGGAGAAAGGTCGATGGCGATTTGTTGGTGTTGAGAAAGTCTACGGAGGAGCGGAGTAGAAGCGGAGCGGAGCGCCAAGATATTTAGCGCCGTCGGACTTAGCTGGCCATCCGCTCTACGACGGAGCCGACTGCAACTTTCACCAAACCTCCAAAATCCAACAATCGCTGTATCTACGCCCACGGTATTCGTTCTGCGCCAACTATCGACTCCGAATCATTATCCAGGCCGACCATCGTGGCATTCGACATGGCGTCGTTCGTGCGCGCGTCCGGAAAACAATGGCAATGGATGGCTGGACGAGGTTGCTGAAGAATGGCGCTGGGCAAAGAGCATGATGGGATGTAGCCGAAAGTCACTGGGCTACTCGTGGGACCTTTCACTGTACCGGTTCGGCACGACGCTTCCAGAAGCCCATGGCAGAGGCCTACCTTCAACATTCTCGGAGCGTCCGAAGAGCCTAGCGGATCAGGGACTAGATGATTTCAGCATGGGAATACACTTCTTATCGACAGCGTCTGCACCTGGTTTTCACTGCGTCAATATGCCCGAAATTGTCCTCGACGTCTCTTGGCCATCAAAGGCGGCACTCCATTCGTTTGGTTCCTCGAGTCATAAAGTTCCAAAAGATCACTCTTGTACCACTACCAACCCTCAAACTTGATGGCATGCTTCCTTTTCACGTTATGAATGATCGGCCTCTGCACCTTGCGACTCGATCGGCTCGGCTCGTACCGTTGTCTTGAAACCAACGCCAAGGAAGGCCGTATGAATATCAAGTTTGGACAAGAACAAGAATCTTCAACATCACTGCGCCGCCGGACCTTTGCTGCATTCTGTCGCAAAAACAGTCGAAGCCCCGACGCAAAATTTTGCAAGGCTCGAATCTCCTGGCCTCGGAGCTACAACTGAAGCCTGAGCCAGAACATGAGGTCCGATCATCCTTTTGCGGGGTACAAGATCTTCCCCAGAATCTCAGCCCGAGACAGGGGTCGTATGGAGCCGCGATGTCGGCTAATCGGAGACAGCCGAGATCTGATGGTCATTGACCTCATCGCTTGACGAATGTATTGATTTTCCCCTGAGTTGGGACATGTCCGTGATGGCAGTCTGCAAGTCTCCAACTCGTTCTTGACGCTCTTCGACATGATTTTGTGCTCTCAGGTCATGTTGATGCGGAAGAGCGGAAGACCGGTGTTGGCAACGGGAAATTACCACTGCACAAAAACTGGAGACACAGACTTTGCCAGCCTCCACGCGTACGTACCATGTTGTACAACCAGGGGCACATGTTTGGTGACTCTCGACTTGGACTGACCAGATTCGTTGGAAAGTTTTGTTGGCAAGTTTGAGAGAATTCGAGTCTACCCCTAAGTCCGTCTTTTACGCAGTAGTCTCCCTGACGTCAATCACTGCCCCAATTGTCTCCCAACATTGCTCTGCCACAATCTCATTTCGACCTCTTGCAAAATCAATCGTTTTCAAGCATCATAAGCGAGAGCAAGGACGTCGACAGCAAGGAGTTGTTTGTTGGCGACGCGCGTTCACAACCCGATTCCCGGGGCGGCGCCCTATGCCGGGCTCGACGTCGATGATTTTTCCGCCTACATGGTGCCAGCGAGGCATTCTCAGTCGGTCCTTTCCTATATCGCATTCAGCCGTGCGTTTGGTTTCACGTTGATGCGGTCTTTTACTGATCTGACCCCGAACTCGGTCCTCGGACTTGGTGCTCGGTGTTAGGAGATGTCTTGTTTTTATATTCAACACCACGCCCATGACAGACGGCAAGCAGCAAGATGCACTCCAAAAAGACCCTCGGCCTCGCCGCCACTGCGGCTCTGCGTGTGACTGCTTCCAGTCTCGCCAACGTCTGCACGACCTCCTACATCCAGTCGGCTCTCCCCCTGGATGCTGTTTCGGGAATTACTCTCGACTCCAACTCGATCACGGCAAATGCAGTGTACAACTACACTTCAGAGGCTGGCGATCTGTGGATTGGTGGAAAGGGTCTCGACTTTTGCAACGTCACCCTTGCCTACACGCGGAATGGAATTTCCAACTCGACTGTAAGTTTTTGTCGTCGTTTGTGGATCAAGCTAATTTGTAGACCAACCTTTGGTACTGGCTCCCCAGCCCCGAGCAGTGGCAGGGCCGCTACCTGACGACTGGTGGCGGTGGATTCTCCATTACCTCTGGAGAGGCTGGTCTTGCCAACGGCATCGTCTACGGCTCGGTTGCGGGCACGACTGACGGTGGCTTTGGAAGCTGGAGCAACGAGCTGTCCGACGTCATTCTCGCCGCCAACGGCACCATGGACTTTAACATGCTCTACAACTTTGGCTACCGCTCCATCCACGAAATGAGCGTCATTGGCAAGGAGTTTTCCAAGAACTTTTACAACGCCTCCTCCCTCTACTCGTACTACCAGGGCTGCTCCGAAGGTGGTCGCGAAGGCTGGAGCCAGGTCCAGAGATACGGATCCCAATTCGACGGTGCCGCCATTGGTGCTCCCGCTTTCCGCCAGGCCTTCCAGCAGGTCGCCCATTTGGCCGCCGCCGTTACCGAGCAGACGCACGACTACTACCCTTCCCCTTGCGAGTTGGAAAAGATTAACAACGACACCCTTGCTGCCTGCGACAAGCTCGACGGCCGCGAGGACGGCGTTGTTGCCAGGACCGACTTGTGCAAGCTCCACTACAGCGCCAACGCCAGTATCGGCCAGCCTTACTCTTGTGCTGCCGTTTCCGCCACCAGCGGCTACACCAAGAGGCAAATGGCCCAGGCCGCGGAGCCTGCCGCCAACGGCACCGTCTCGGCCAAGGCTGCCGCCCTTGCCAACGACCTTTGGAAGGGTCTGTTTGACTCCAAGGGCCGCCAAATTTACGTCTCGTACCAGCCCGGTGCCGACTTTGAGGATGCCGATACGACGTACAACTCGGCGACGGGTCAGTACGAGGCGACTGTCAGCGGCATTGGTGTCCAGTGGGTCAACTACTTTTTGAAGGAAATCATCTCGACTGAGCTGTCGATTGAGAACGTCACCTACGACACGCTGCGCAGCTGGATTCTTGAGGGCATGCAAAAATATGACAGCGTGATGCAAACCACCTGGCCCGACCTCGAGGACTTCCACAACGCCGGCGGCAAGGTCATTCACTTCCACGGCGAGTCCGACAACAGCATTCCTACCGCTTCGTCCGTCATCTACCACGACGCCGTCCGCAAAATCATGTACCCCAACATGGGCCTCAACGAGTCCTATGCCGCTCTTCAGGACTGGTACCGCCTCTTCCTTGTCCCCGGCGCCGCCCACTGCTCCCCCAGCACCGACCAGCCCAACGGCCCCTTCCCGCAAAACGTCCTCCAGAGTGTTATTGACTGGGTCGAGAATGGCGTTGTCCCTGAGCGCCTCAACGCTACCGTTCTTGATGGCACGACGACCGACGTCGACCAGAAGATTTGCACGTTCCCCCTGCGCCCTATGTGGAGGGACAACGCCACTATGGACTGTGTCTTTGACAAGGCTTCTTACGACAGCTGGGTTCCTGAGCTTGACTCCATTCCCGTTCCCGTGTACTAGTGGGATGTACTTTATGTACCTTTTGTAAATACTGATTCAATTCGTTCTATGCTTTGTCAATTTCTTTCTGTGTTGTGTCGTCTTACTGGTCATCATGGTATTGCGCAATTTGAGCTAAATGTGGCGTTGCATCCCTGCTCCGATCATCTCTCTCAGATATAGGAAGAGTATCGGCAGGCGTATGCCATCTCCATGCATCATGAAGGAACTTTCTGCAGAACAACTTGCATCGCTCGCGGGTCCGTATGAGTCACCCGAGGGCTACTACCGCTACATCAAGTCCATTCCTTTTCTTGGAGAATTGAAGACCAATGTCGAATCACTGACAGCAGGTCAATGGACAGAGATTGTCATTGAATACACGGTGGGAGGCAGTGGCTTGGCTGACGGAGCTTGGATCAAGGGGACGTTCAAGTTTTACTCTGTAAGTTCTCCCAAGCGGAGGCTTTACGTCGACTGACTCTTTAGGACTGGGCTCTCTTTCAAACAACGCATCCCGAACTTGATAACCACGTCTCGGCAGAATACGTGCCCAGGGATTTGTTCCCAGGCCAAACACCGGCAACGGTACAGAGCCTGAATGTCCGCTTCGACCAAAAAGGCCACGAGCGGCCGTTCCAAAAAGCCGTCATCATCGACGTTGTTGATGGTTACATGAACCCGGGAGATAAGATTGTCGTCCGCCTCGGCGATCGCCGCTTTGGCGCCAAAGGCACCCGCGTGCAGACATTTGTTGAGGACAAGTTTCTGATGCGCTGGTATATTGATCCCGTTGGCACGTCCAGGTTTGCGGCCATCAAGCCGGACATTGCGATTGCCATTCAGAGCGGGCCTGTACATCATCTTAAGGTGCATACGCCACGCGCTGTCAGGCCAGATGTGCCGTTTCCCGTCTTTTTTCATGCTGAAGATCGATGGGGGAACGTGACAGCAAATCTACAGGGCTTGTCTGCCCGACTCTCCATTGCGTCAGGAGAGAGCGTTATTGAGCAAGATTTGCTCGTTCATTCGCAGGGATGGACGTACGGGCAGCTCAAAGAGGCGCGGTTGAGCCAGTCTGGGGACTATAAAATCGTCGTCACCCTCACAAACGCCACAGGATCGCAGTGGACAGAGACAGAGTACATTTCCGTCGTCAAAAACCTCCCCGTCCCACGCATCCTCTACGGCGACCTCCACGTCCACTCTGACGACACGGTCGGCACCAACAACAGCGCGTACAACTTTTCCTACGCGCAAAAGATTGCCGGGCTCGACGTCATTGGTTACACGGCCAACGACTTTCACATCACCCAAGAGCGCTGGGACGCAACACTCGCTCTCATCCAGCAAATCAATCAAAAGAAGGACGTCGTCATCTTTCCCCGTACTGAGTGGTGTGGCAACAGTGCCGTCGGCGGTGACCACAACGTCGTTTTCCTTGACGAGACCACCCCTGAATTCCCCCTCGACCGCCACGGCAACGTCGCCCGCAGCTTCGAATGGAACGAAGACGGCCCTGCCCGAGCTGACCTCCGGCGCTTGGCCGCTCGACGAGCTCTACGCCACCTACGCGCACGCGGCCGACTCGCACCTCCTGATCCCGCATGTGGGCGGCCGCCGCTGCAACCTCGCATGGCACCATCCGCAGCTCGAACGCCTCGTCGAGATTGGCAGCGCCTGGGGCCATTTCGAGTGGCTGCTCCAGGATTCGGTAAGGAGGGGATATAAGATGGGTGTGTGCGCCAACTCGGACGAGCATCGCGGGCGTTGCGGCGGCGGCGTGCCGGGGACGGCAGTGTTTGGCACCAAGGGCGGCTTGACGGGGATCCTCGCGCCGAAGCTACAGAGGGAGGATGTTGCTCATGCCCTGAGGGCGCGCCGAACGTTTGCGACTACGGGAGAGCGCCTCGTCGGGCTGGCCTGGGTCGACAGCGGCGAGGTTCAGGGTGATATTGTGAGAAACCAGTCGTTCCTCCACTACGCGTTTTTCGGCAAATCCGGCTTCTCCAGTATCGAAGCCTACGACGCCTCCGGCTGCATCATGCGCCGCGATTTCTGGCAGGAGAGTGAGGCGGCCAGATCCCTCTTGCGCGTCACTTGGGGCGGCGCGCGCCTCTATGACCGCTACCGCGAAGCCGTGTGGGAGGGCAGCATTACTGTGGAAGGAGTCACCATCGACCGCGTGGAGGCCTTTGGTGGTGTCTCGTTCATCCCTGAGGGCGAGGAAGTGAAGCTGGTCGACCCGCACACCGTCGCGTTTTCCTCGCGCACGAGCGGCGACTTTGATGGCGTGAATATCACCACTTCCAATCTGTCATCATCAACGATTACCATCCGCGGCGCCCTGGGCGGCTACGTCAAAGTGGGAGATGTGCTGGCGGGGAATCCACACACTCCCCAGCCCACTTTTACTCTTTCTGCCTCCCGGGACGACATCTCGCGGCCTGGCGGGAAGATGTTGGAGCTGGCGGGCGGCGCTGACCTCTTTGTCAGAGTGGAAGCGGTGCCGGATGTTGCGCTGCCGAGGCGCTGTGAGGGGGAGCTGGGTGTTGAGCAGGGGGAGGCGGGAGAGAGGGCAATTTACTTTGTGGCGAGGGAGTGGGACGGGGGCAAGGTCATAACGAGTCCAGTGTTTTTGGTGTATGAATAGGGGGGTTGAGGGACGTTCGTTGCTGGGGTTGGAAGGGTGGTGCGGCTGCGGGATGGAAGACATCTGATGAGTCGTCTTGGGATTTGCAGGCGCGGCGGCCCTGAAATTCCCAAGTCCCATCTACTCGGGTGCTTGAATGCTCCCTGTGACGTCTGACTCTAACTCCAAGAAGTGTGGCGTTGAAGCGTTGCGCGGACCTCTCTAGGCGCAAGACGGATCTATAAATTGACGACAGATCGTGGAAGAAGGAAGGTAAATTGTGAATAGGTTCTAGGAGACTAGCCAACCAGCGAGCGAGTTTTCAACTTTGAACGTCTGTGATGCACAATATTGTCAATCTTGCGACGTTTGAAGTTGTAGAAATACCCGATTCGGAATCTTCCGAGAGAGCTCGACAACATTGAACGTCGCAAGATGCACAATGTTGTCCATCTTGCGACGTTTGAGCTTGCTAAGAAGATGCCCGATTGGGTTGTCCGAAAGGCCTCGACAACTTCAAACGTCTAAGCAAAAAGATAGGCAACGAAGTCAAAATGATGGGCAACGAAGCCCAAAAGATAGGCAACGAAGCCAGAAAGATGCACAACGAAGCCCTAATGTTGGCAATGAAGCCGAAAAGAGCTCAACCATATTGAACGTCTGCGATGCGCAATATTGTCCATCTTGCGACGTTTGAACTTATTGAGCAGATACCCGATTAGGAAGTGAAAAGGGCTCTACAACTTCGAAAGTCTGTCAAAAAAGAGAGACAACGAAGCAAAAAAGATGGGCAATAAAGCGTCTGAATTTCCTAAGAAGATACCTGATTAGGAATTGTCCGAAAGAGGAAAGGGCCTGACAACTTCAAACGTCTGTCAAAAAAGATGGGCTATATAGCCAAAACGATAGACAACAAAGCTAAAATGAAAGACAACGACGCCTAAAAGATACGCAACGAAGCCTAAAACAACACACTAAAGCGCAAAGATAGGCAACAAAGCCAAACGAAGATCCGCTAGCTTGTGTTAATTCCCATCCATATTATACGGGCTCCGCTAACATCTGTAGCATCCATTGCTCAGGCAACCATACTGCTTTAATCACAACGAACCGTTCGGACAGCATGGCGCACAAGGGGTGGACGTAGCCGGAATGGAATTGCAACTCGGTTGGGGTTTTGCGATACGATATGAATAGAAAACTCCCGAGTCACAATCCCAAAATGGCCGACAAGATGACTTTGCGAGTGCTCCGCTGTTCTTTGAGTTCTGAGAACAAATGTGAGCCACGGCTAGAAAGACAAAAATACAGAAGACGACAGCAAGATGGCAAAATGAGTGACACGGTCAAAGCAAGATCGTCCCTCCAGGACCTAGGAGATTCAGTGGCTAAGGACATTGACGTTGGTATTCTCCTCTTCCAACGGCATCAAAAGGAAGCCCTTTCCTGGGCGGGCCGTTATGCAGGGCCGTCCCGCGATGTCTGGGTTGCGGCAAATTGTGCAGGCTTTCTGGGCGGCCTTCACTAAGGGGTTCGAAATTCCTTTTTTGCTTATGGCAGCTGCCATCAAACAAACTTTATGTGTGGGCTTGCGCGACTTTCCCTTCTGATGAAGCGAGAATCAAGTCTTGATTGATTGAGTATGCGTACAAGGCGCGTATACCTATGGGAGCAGAACAAAGAGCAAGGAAATGTAAGACAGTCGGCAGAGCACAAAAAAGTTGAATCCTCCACCATCTTCATCTCCCCCTCTCCCTCCATGCCTAATCGCACAACACGTTCAATCTCGCCCTTTTCGGTGGTGGTGTCGCGGAGCGCCTTGGCAACCCCCTTCTTCATTGTCGCGCCCCAATCTTCAAATTTGACATCGCCCGTGGCAGTTTCTGTCCTCAGGTAGGCCAGCAACTCCTCCCATCCAGTTTCGCGTTTTTAGGGTTCGGTCTGCGTCTCGCTGACCTCTGCAACAGTTCTTCTGGCCGAGACCACCGACTCGAGATGCACCGACGCCCTGAGCTGCTATGCCGGCTCTGTGGATGGTTGGAGGGCTTTTTACGCTGATCTTGGCTTTGGTGCAGGCTTTGCTGTTGGCTCAATCTCAGACTCTGAGTCCGTTTCGACCAGGTGGTTAGATGGATGTCGGCCTCTACCAGAATCATGATGGATGCTCTTTGCCCCGGATGCTCTTTGCCCCCTGGGATTGTGTGATTGACTCTGGCTGGGGTCTTTTAGCCAGAGGCTCAATTGCGTTGCCATCGTCATCCAAGCCACCATCGGAGATGTAGGGTATGCCATTGTCGCTGAACGTTTTGGCGGGGTCCGAAGAAGGTACTGGTGGACTTGAGGTGCCGCCATTTCCGTTGTCTTTGCTTTTGCTGCGGTTGAGCTCGCCGCGACGCGTCTCGTTGTTGAGCTGTAGATTCTCGAGACCAGCACGCACAAAATCTCTCTCGATGGGGGCAGTAATGTCCGTCATCTTGCGATACGCCGCCATGACTGTCTTGAAATCAGACATCTATAGCGGTCAGCACCAATCAATCCACACACAAGAATTGAGCTTACCTTGTGTAGGCTGTCAAAGAACAATGGCTGGAAAGTGGCGCTGGACGACACAGGACAGGGGCTCAGCAGTCAATGGCAGTGCGATGCGTACGAATGTGCGAGACGGACGACAACGACGGAGGAGTAGTACAGGATAGGGTGAAGAGAAAGGGAAGAAGAAGATGGGAGAGTAGCAGAAATCCAGAGTGTGTGTTGGGTGACGTAAGCATGGAGCAGCAAGAAGACCAAGAGCAAGGCCGTCGCTGCCGTGTTGTGGATGGGTGAAATCTTGACGGAGGGCGTATGCACAAACACTAAACGCGGTTGACATTTTTGGCTGCGCAAATCACTCAGATTTTAGTGTGGAGTTGGTTACGACGGTGTCTTCCTGCTTCAAAAATTCTTTCTGCCGTCTGTCTGGCCTAATATGATTGATTGTTCTGGAAAGCCTTGAATTCATTCAATTTTGTTGCAAACTATTGTCACTCCTTCTCCTTCTCCTCCTCGGCACCCGTGCCATCCGTCTGGGTGGCAGCGTCCTTGTAGGTGCGGACGCCACCACCACCTTGCTTCTTATTTTCCTCCTTCTCCTTCTCCTTCTCCTTCTCCTTCTCCTTGTTGTTGCTGTTGCTGCTGTTGCTGCTGTTGCTGCTGTTGCTGCTGTTGCCGCCGGTGGTGCCGCCGGTGCTGTCTTCGAGCTTGAGTGCCGCAAAGCGGGCATCTAAACTTGCCGTGCGGATCGGCAACTCCCGAAGAAACGTCACCAACGACGCTGCCCTTTCGTAAAAGAGTTCCCTAAATTGGCCAGGAACAGACAATTCTAACACTAAATCGAAGCCAAACTTACAGAGGGACAGGCGCGAACAAGTCGTATTCCTCAAGGCCAGACAAATCGAGCGACGAGAGCGGGGACGAAGGGGGCAAAGATGGGGGTGGGGGAGACGGCATGTTGGATGGATGGATGACTGCTGCACAAATTAGCTTGATTAATCACATTTGGAGACATAACTCACAGATAATTGGGGCCGAGGGCGGCGCGCGCGCAAGACTGGGTAGGTAGGTAGGTAGGTAGGTAGGCAAGTGAGCTGCATTCAACGTTAGCTGTGAGGGACGGATGAATCGACAAGGTGAGCATACAGGCTGTGACGATGCGCAAAGAAGAGAAGAAGAGAAGACGAGAAGAGCGCGAGAAGAAAAAGTTGTTAGCAGCCTGGCGTGATGTGTCAGCATCACAAATGGCAGTCGCGCAGTCGCGCTTGCCTCTTGTCTCCCTCCTCTTCGTCCTGAATATGTAGCGTGGTCGACCACCACCAAATGTGCCCGCATTGTCCATTCATCTCAACGTCGTCCTTTGGGCCCGCCTAAGAATGCGGCAAACCATCCAGACTTCGCGACATGATTCTCTCATGCGCATGGCACAACGACCACCCAAAGCCCGCAGAGAGATGCGCCTGTACTTCCAAAATCTTCTATCTATCGGCTGGCTTGCACTTGTCGCTTTTGTTCCCCAATACTATTGTCAGGAACGCAGCTTGCGTTAGCAAATCACAGGCGGTGAGATAAAAATGATCTTGATCTTCGAGATGGAAACGGCTGATATTGAGAAAAAATAGCTTGGTCCGTCCAATCTCGTCCCAGTCAAATTACCAAAAACCCGTCCTCTTTATTACCTTCCCAAAAGTGTTTCCACGAAGAAACTTCATCAAGATATCTGTGTGTTTTTTGTGTTCAAAGCAGCTTTCCGAGGATGGTGTTGCGCGCATCGCTGTTTCCAAGCGCAGATTGTTAGCCTCGTTCTCAATTCAGGGCGTTGACATACCACTTTATAGCGAAGATGCAGGTCATCTTCAAGAGCCCGAGTTCGAAGAGGACGAAGACCACGAGAAACATGATGAATCGAAGGGCCTTCCAGAATTTGGCAATGACCGGGACCATCTTATAGATGATGTAGATGGCGAGAGCCTGAGCAGTCAGTACAGTCCTACCCTAAAGAAGTGGTAGAAAGTCTTACCAGAACGAGAAGATTCGGCACCTGCAGAGTGCCGTCGAGGTATCCAATGATCATCTCGGTGCTCTTTTCAAGAGCAGAAACGATGCTGATTGGGGACTTTGGGTAGGCGGTGGTGGTAATCGTTCCCGTGTTCTTCTGCAAAAAGGAGAACATGTTGAAAAATGTGTAAGAGGAGATGAAGAAGGATGGATTGCGGATGGAATACACACGATGGCTGAAGATATTTAGGTGCTCGACATTCACATGGATCGCAAAATGTGTGAAAGTGAAAGAACCCTTTCCCAAACGCAAAGCATGACAGCAACCTCAGATTTCACTTTCCACGCGTCAGCAGATGTCTTCTGCATTACGTGCCTTGATTCCCTACTCCGCCTGGCTAATTTGACGCTGAGCCTTTTGTCCCAGAGGCACGACAACAGACTTTGTGATGAAGACTTGTTGTACTCGCTGCTCCGTTCTCCGTCTCTCCTCTCAAGCCAACCCCAGAATTCCCTGCCGCTTTTTGTGATCGTCTGAAGTGGTCCCAGCTGTAGGCGTTCGTTCGGTCTCGAGGTGGGCGAGCTACTCGCGCATCTCCTGCGTCTCTACCGCAGGGTTCTTCGCCTGAAGCTCGTTGTTCTTGATCTCAAGCTCTGCAATCCTGGCCATCGCCGCCTCATGCTGGACCTTGAGCGAGCTGAACTCCGCGAGAACAAGCTGGTGGTGTGCGCGCATAGCGCTCAAGTCCTTTACCGCCTGCTGGTGCTCGGCTGACTTGACGTGCTTCGTGTCGACTTTGTTTTTCTCCAGCTGCTGAACTCTCTCGTAGGCCATCCTGATGGTATCCTCACGGGATCTGCCTGCGAGAATGGGTCAGTGGCAGGACTTCCCTGAAGTGCAAACGAAAGCGGCTTACCGTGAACAGCGGCGAAACTGCCGCGACTGTCCAAGTCCTCGCGCAGAGCCTTCATCTTGCGCGCGTCAATCTTCGCCTGGGCAATGGCCGCTTCAATGATTTCAGGCGTGACGGGTGGGAGACTGCACCGTTAGCGGAATCTGGTTGTACGGAGCGCCATTTACTTACGGGATAGGCTTGCTTTCGTAGCACATGATTGCGAAATGGCAGTGTAGACTCGAGGTGGGTAGCGAAGAAGATATTTGAGTTTGGAGTGAGTATTTGGAAGTGGATGAAGAGTGATGGAAGAGTTGGTTTGGGGGTGGATGGTTGGGGTTGGATGAGAAAGGACGGAGGCAAAGTGTTAAGCTGAACAGGTGCGGCGGCTCTTCCGAGCCACCTCATCGACCACCAAATACCAGATCATGCCCACCGAGTGAATTTCACGTCACGTGCGGGGAGTTCTTCGGCTGCTGCCAGGGCGATACCTACACCGGCCACTGAGTCCGTCACCTCTTCCCTCCGCCTCCTCTCCTTTCTTCTTTCTCATCCTCTCGCCCACCCATCTCAAGATCATGGCCCACAAGCATGAAAAAGACCCTTTTCTTCCTTTGCTGTCCTCCGGTTCGTCTAGTCTCTCTCATTTTCGAAGACCAGCTAACCCTCGTAGACAAGGCACCCGACGTGAAGGTATCGTCCTGTCGTAAGTCGGTCACTTTTCTACTAGTCTTTCCAGCAGACTTACAAAATCAGCCGGCTGCAACAAGAAGGAAAACCGCATCAAGGAGTTGGAGTTTCAAAAGATTGAGTCGGAGACGCTCATTGCGAAGCTCGAAGATCGCATTTCTCAGCTCAAGGAGCAAATTGCCCAGATGGAGGCCAAGCACGATCTTCCCAAGACGGAGTATGAGTCCACTCCGGAACGTTCGGCCGACAGCAGCACCGTCATCCCAAGGCGCGACGAGGGAGAGGAGGCGGCGAGTGAGGACGATCCGGTCCTCGATTTCAGTTTGTCCACTTTCCCCTTTTGTCCCAAACTTTGCTAATATATAAAGGTCTGCTTCCAAAGCTTCCTCTTGGCTGGGGTCCTCTGGACCATCTCAACTTGACAACTGGTCCCGTCAGTGCGGAATGCGAGAGCGCATTCGCGGCCCTCTGGACAACCGAAGGACGATGGAAGTCATTCTTCGTCGTTGACGACACCCTCGACTCCTGAACACCACATCCTGCAATCAGCAATGGTCATCACACACCACCTCCTCCCACTGCATCCGTCCTCTTCTCCACACAACACACCCGGACCACCATTACATACCTCCTCCTTCTTTACGCTCCAGTCATGGCAGTCCCGATGACCGCCGTCATCATCATGATATCCGCAATGGCGTTTGTAGGTCCATGTCCGCCATAATCGCGATGCCCGTTGACTGACTTTGCCGCAGATTCCGACACGTACACTGTCCCCGCTCCGGCTTCCCGGGCCCGCTCTCTCTTCGGCTCCACATTCGGCATAAGGTTTACGCGCGGAGAGTCTGTGGTGGGTCAGAGTTCAGGATGGATGAGAGCAAGATAGAAACAAAAAATGGAGTATGACCATTGCATATTGCGCCGCATTTCGATGAAGTGTTAGAGGTTCACATCCGGAGGAAGAGATGGAGTGTCGTGGAATCTCTCATTTCGCAAACCAAAGTGCTTACTCAGGAGCGGGAGCAGTGCCGGGTGTCGTGACAGGAGCTCAAAGAGCTTTTGAAGCAGATGGAGACTGTGACCGCCAACCGTAAGTACAACCTTTTTTACCTGCTCCTCCATTGACGTTCAAAGGCAAGCAGGTAGCCGTCAACAAGCTGCGCGTCGAGGTGCCCGAGCTCTTCAAGGAAGTCGAGCGCATGGCCACCAAGCAGAATGTGGAGGACATTGCGAAGCACCTCTGGCTTCGTTTTGTGCCCCGTCACGTCCTCCTCGTCAACCACGAGGCACTCGCTCGCTAAGAGGAGCTCGCGGAAGAGTCGTCCACGAAGCCAAAGAAGGAGCTTTTGTCGCAGAAGGAGACTGTTGCCGCGAGACATAAAAACAGCCGTCGAGCAGCACGCCAAAGACATCTCGCAGCACCTCTGGCTTCGCCTTGCATCTCGCCACGTGTTTGTCCTTAACAACCGCGAGAGCTGCCTCGCCCGTTGAGAGGAGCTCGCCGAAGAGCTCCAGGACTTGATCCAGACGCTCAAGGACCATACCGAGGTTGAAAACATGGAGGCAGAGTGAGTGGAAGCTTGCTGTGCTCGGGTAACGGGGATTCCAAGCTGGGCGGATTTCCCCGAGCACCCATTGGGTAAACCCTGCACTGGTGCGGGTTTGGAGATGTGATGACACCATTCGGGAGTTGGACTTGTGCAGTGAAACGGAAGGCAGAGTGGCTTGGAGCGAAGCCTTTGGTGATGGAGTGGGAATGAGAAAACGGGTAAACAGTTGACAGTGAATGAAGTACCACTGTGCCAAATCGGGAAACCGTATTTACAACTTCAGACGTAGCAAGTGATACGCAACAAAGCAAAGGATAGGCAACGAAGCAAAGACTGGCAACGCACCAAAAGACAAGCAACGAAGCAAAAGATAGGCAACGAAGCGAAGGATAGGCAACAAAGCGTTCCATCGGCAGCGAAGCAAACAATAGGCAGAGTCGAAAATTCGCAACGATGGGCGACGAAGCAAAAGATAGACAACGAAGCGAAAGATAGGCAACGGAGCAAAAGACGGATGACGAGGGAAAAAGACAACGAAGCGAAAAACTCTTAGTCTTAAAGACTATTCCGAGTGCCGGGCGCCACAGCCTAAAGGTAAGTAGTAGAGGCCGAGGTCCAGGATAGGCAGCAAAGCAAAAGATGCGAGAAGAGAAGGTTAAGAATAAAGGGATAGTACTAAGAGATAAACACCTTGCATTCCAGGCCCCACCGCCCTCCTCCGAACTTCGAGGTGTTCAAGAGTCTTGTGGTATAGCGTCGCATCCTTGGCAAGGATGGACTGCAAGAGCTTCATTGTCTTTTCCACCATGTCTACATCACCGACGAGATCCGACGTGAGCACATTCTCAATATCCGTGCCATCATCCTTGTTATCCGTTGCTTTTGCAACCTGCTCGAAATTGTTTTCTAGTCACGCCGATTCCTCCTTTGCAAGCTGCAAGCGAGCGTACAGCTCGGCAGACTCCTTTTTATCAACGTGTTTGAAGAGGAAAATCGTGTCCAGCGAGGGCGCCTGGCGGCATTAGATGTAGAGCACCAGGCGCTTCTCGCAAGGACGATGGATCCGCGTCCTTCTCTGCCTCTCCGCGTTTTGGTTGTAGTAGAGGGACAAGGCCACGACGATGCAGCACTTTTGCTGCGTGTTAAAACCGACCGACCCCATCTCCCAAGTCGAGATGAACACGGGAGGACCGCCGTCGCTGTTGAAGGCCTGAATCGTCAGCTCTCGCTCCGCGGCAGTGAGCTTTGAGTGATAGTTGGCGGTGGGAATACCCAAAGCCTCAATAAAGGCCCGGACAAGCAGTTGCTCGCGGTTGTTCAGCACAAAGAGCAGCACCTTCTCGCGACGTTTGACGACGACCGAGGCGAGGAAGGCTGAAAGCCACTCAAGTTTCGGGCTTCTGACTTTTTCGAGGGCTTGCTGGTCGGACACGGGCTTTCTGAGCACATCCCTGCAGATCTGGGCAAGAGTAGCACCCTCCACGTTGAATCTTGCAACCACGGCTTGCTCGGCGGGGATCTTGACTGCAAAGGGTGAGAGCGTCATGGTCGCGAGCTCTGAGTAGGTCCAGTTTCATTCTTTTGCGCCCGTCGTGTTCGGCCCACAGACCATCGAAAACCTTGTTGAATCTCTTGACGTAGGCCTTTTTGGCCCCTTCACTCGAAAAAGTCACACTTTGACGTGAAATGAGAAGGGGTGGGAATGCGGGACCGACCCTCTCCCCTTTTTCGTCGCGGGTCTCGCTGTCGCGGCGGATGATGAATGGTATTTTGGATGCCACCTTTGTCAGTGCGTCAGCCTGGACGTGGAAATCGGAGCCGTCGATGAAGCGCTCCCAGGCTTCTGGTAGACGCATATAAAACGCCGCCTTGCTGCCATGATCAAACGGATTTCCGTGCTGGTCAAAGGCCTTTCGGACCGTCTGTGCATCCAGATCTTTGTTTCTGAAAACCCCTAGACATCCTTTGATATCTGAGGGTCCATTCATCAGGGGTGTCGCAGTCACACTGATACGCCAATTGGGTTGCAACTGGTCGACGGCACGGAACGTCTGTGACTGCTTCAATTTTCGAATAATTTGTATCTCATCAACGGCGACCGCATAAAACTCCTTGTCAATAGAGCAATGCTCTTCGACCAGCTTCCGGAATGTGTCGTAGGTGAAGACAACGATTGTATATCGATCGGTAATCGGGTTCATCTGCTCGAATTCGCTTCTCTTCAGGTAGCGGACGCGATGGAATTTGTGGGCGCCACCGAAGCCACCACCGACAGAGACAAACGACAGCGTATTCGTCGTCGCAAGTCCTTCTTTCAGCCATTGTTCGCCGACGACACGAGAGGGGACGATGATCAGAGATGGCTTTGACGCGTCGGTGGTGGTCCTCAGTGCCCTCTCAAGACCAAGCAGAGTCTGCCTAGTCTTTCCAAAGCCCATGTCGTCAAAAAGGGCGACCTTTTGAAACAGTTTGAGGTGCTTGTGGATGAATGCGATGCCCTGTACCTGGTGCTTCTCGAGGACTTGAGGGACGGGCGTGTCATCGAGGTAAAACGGTTGCTTTTGCTCAATCGACAGAATACGACATGCTTCCTCGGCTGAGCCCCTTTGACCACACGCTGGGTAGACTGATGGAGGACGTGGATGGCATCGGCTGCAGGGCGCAATCGACGGCACCGAGTAGATCCAGGCGCGTCTCTGTGGGGAGGTAGTCCTCGAGAGTGTCGAAGAGCTTTTGATCCTCGTCGTCGAATTCGTATGCCTTCAAGACCAGTGACACATGAGCTTCATGCGTCTTGTAACGCTCATGGTCATCTTTGACGGTCGCGTCGGCGTCGTCCGGCTAACCCCGGCGAAAGATTTGTTGCGTCTCCTCGGCGTCTTGAGCGACAACGGGATCCAGTTCCATCATCTCTACATGTTCTGGCTGCGTGCTTCGGACTGGATGGCCGGCATCGTCGTCTGCCTTGGGGGCCTCCTGCGGGCTGTCGTTGCGGGATTTGACCAATGGCAGGATGGCGCCGATGATGGCCAACTTGCGCGACTTTGAGTCAGAGGCGTTCTTCTTGACCTCCAAAAACGAATCAAAGAAGGCGTCCAGAGCCCTGTCGTCGTCCAAAGCCCGTCCGTAGAACACGCCCTTCAAATGGAGCTTATGCAAACGGTAGAGGCGGTGCAGCAGTCGAGCTACCAGCATCTCCGGCGTCCACTCGTCGGGTGGATAATCGTCGCTGAATGCGACCTTCTTCTGCTTTGACAGGTGCAGAATGCGCTCTCTGGATATATTTGGACCGCGAACAGCTGAGTCCCTGGCTTCAAAGTGACGATGCCAGATCTCGAACGAGCGACGGGTGGCTGGAGAGCTAAGAGCTGCGCTGGCCTACGCAGCTGTGATGTGCTCATTCTGGGCCACTTGGATACTGGAGCCCAGCCGCGTATGAAACTGTCCATGGTGTTGGTGCAGTGACGCTGGGAGCGCTGGGAGTGTCGGACTGGCGAGAAAGCGTGAGCTGTCGGATAACAGGAGCGGAATGGTGGGAGGCAATGGCTGAGTGCTGGAATTTCAACAGAACTCTACGCAGGAGGATGGGAAAAGGGTGTTGTGGGGCCCAGCAGTGGGAAGTCACTAGAGTCGGTGTTCAGTGGGCGTGATGGCTGGCTGGTTGGATGGGATACTCACGGGAAATACTGGCGGCCAAGATGCGCGACTTTGGCAGCGAAGGCGAGATTATTGAAGACTATCGTCGGTCAGCGGTGCGGCAGTCGTGCTGGTGTTGGGCTGCTTACTCTTCAAGACCTGGTGCGTGAACAGTACGTCGATATTAATAAGCACGAGTCCGTTCATGTTTGGTCGTGCCGGCACATTTGAGCAATGGGTTTGGGTGGTGTATAGAAGACGCGAAGAGGTGGTCGAGCTTGATCAGGAAGCGACAAAGAGGAACGTGACTCTAGCGTAGCCCACATAAGTATGACTCTTTGTTTAGCTCAACAGACTGACTCACCATGCAGCCCTTGCCGTGCTGTACTACAGGCACGCAAAGTCCTCAACACCGAGGTACAAAAAACAACTGGTGACCGCGGACTCGAGGATTCGAACGCCGGTCTATTGGCAAAACAAAAGAAATGTCTTCATTAGCTGAAAGTGGTTTCGATCCACTGTCCTCCGGGTTATGAGCCCGGCGCGCTTCCTCTGCGCCATTCAGCTGTTGTTGAAGTCGATGTCGCAAATCAAACATATATATCGTCAGCCTGTTGGGCATGAGTGTCCTGATATACGAGAATGAAGGCGCAGATCTCGCGCCCACGAGCTCAACATAGAGGCGTGGAGTTTCTCAAATATTGCACAACAGACATGCTCCGGATTCCATCCGATATGTTGCGGTATACTGGCGCGATAAGCCTCGAGGAGCTCGGCAATCCTCTTGCAGACAGTGGTTTGCTGCTTCTCAACCAAATCGCGGCTCAAGTCCTCGCAGAGCTACTCGGCAAGATATGCTGCTTTGCCACGCTGCACCAGCGAGGACGCAGCCACGTCCAGCTAGGTCAACATGGATGTTGGTGTAGCCAAAGCTTGTGGTGTCGTCTTTGCCCGTGAATTTAGCAAGCTCGGGGGTTGGCACCACCTCATCTGTCGCAAGCTTGGGTGTGTTGAAGGTGCCGTCCTGGGCGAGCTGCGTGAGCAACTGGAGCTGGGTGTTGGTGTCCGCGAGACCGATCTCGAGCGTGTCGCGCGCCGTTTTGGTGACCTTGTAGCTTGTTAGCACAGAGGAGAGCGTGAACTTAAACCCGGAGCGCGCAAAGTCGTCGACGGAGATGATTTCATGGTCGGGAGACTCGTGCAAAGTCATTGCGCCGACCTCCAGGGACGCCGAGTCGAGGTCTTGTCTGTAAACGGTAGGATTTGGAACATTATCTTCGACCGCCCCCTTGAGGAGGTCAACCTTGGTTTTGGTTTCCGCGTTGACCTTGCACAAGCTGGACACGGCTTGTGTCAACATCTGGCCAAATCCGACGAGGTCTGCCGCTTCGAACGAAGTCGTTTCCTCCTCGTCGTCCATTGGGGGGATCGTCGGTTTCCAAAGGTTGTCGATTTTGAGTGCGTACGGCTCGTAGCAAAACGTATAGACGCCGTCTTCGACAAGAAGGACCATTTCCCGGTAAGTCTCCAATGAGGCGGTCGTGTCGGTCAAGGACGTCAACTTGGCGTCGAGAGCTGCGGCGAGCGCGCGGTCGAAGCCAAGGCCATCTTCGAGCTGGAGCTCCTCGACGTCGGGCTCCGAAAAGTTGTCTGCGAAATTCTGGATGGGAAAGACTCTGAGCGAGTCCACCGAGACTGTATCGTAAACGCTGTACTCTGGGAGAGTGCCGAGGAGGATGTCAGACTTTTGGATGGCAACGGACAAGGAATTGTTGGAGCCAGCAGCTGCTTGGTACAACGCGGCGCCAAATCCAACAGCACCGGCAACTTCCCACTCCGAGGTCTCGTCAAGCGATGGATCAGCGGTGGGCTGCATGGGAGTAGGCGCGGGCGAAACGCTGTCCATCGGGGCCAGAACAACAGCTTCGGTGAGGGCCTCTCCGACCAGGCCAAGCTTTGCGACAGCCGCCTCACAGGACGCCTCAGCCACCCTCAGTTTCCCTTCAATGTCCTCTGAGGATTGCCTGAGTTGGTTGAGTTTGTCTTGCGCTTCCTTGGAGGCGCCAGAGAGAGCATCTTCCAGAAAAGAGGCGAAGTTGGCGGTAGGCGACGCTTCAATCTCCTCCGCTGACCAGTCGCCAGCGTCTGGCTGCACAACGATCGGAGCGACTGAGTTGGCGTCCACCGGCGCGAGCGTCCAAGCTTCAATGTACGCGTCTCTCGCCAAATTCAGCTTGCGGTTGGTCTCCTGGGAGCAACCCAACAGCGCCTCGTCTAGAGATTCCGCAAAGCTTTCTGCGTCGAGGGGCAAAATCTCGTCACAGGTCGCCTTTTCCGTGCCCATGGCACTCTGGAGCCTGTCATTGAGGAGAGCTCAGAGGTGTTTGCTGGTGCCAGCCGGACATGAGCGGCGAGGTCTGCCTGGTTTTGACGCAGGGCTTTGATTGACATTTGGTGGGCATTGGATTGTGTTTGGAGCCCGTCCACCTTGGACCATCCAGAGACACACTGCGCAATTGTGGCGTCAAGGGTGCCCATTGGGAGCATCGTTGGTAGACTGATGGTCTCAATGGCATTGGACTCTTGCAAAGAGGCCGTCGAGGTCTGGCGCAGGCTGTTCAGTGACGTCCGGCACAGATCGAGGCGATTGCTGAGATTGTCGTCAATCATGCCCGTCATCGATGCAGAGAGGTCCCCAAATGCGCCAGCCGCCAGGTTGCACTTTGCCATCCAGTCGAGCGACTCGCTGACGCGCTTTCAACCGCATTCTGCTTGCTGGTGACAAGGTCCATGGTGCCTTGAGCAGCGCTTAAGAGGTCCGTTTCGCGGCTGGAGAGATTGGGCGCGGTGATTTCGATCACTCCCTCGTCGAGGGATTCGTAGTCCACGGTCTTGACTGCGTCGGTAGAGCGCGGTCCTTCCAGTGTCGACAGAACTGGCACGTCGGATGCAAGACCTAGCAGTATAGTGTTCTTCTTGATCAAGCTACTGCGCTCAGAGGCCAGAGAAGGGACAACCAAAGTCATCGGAGCCGCCGGCGACGCGTACTCTTCAAACTCGTCAACAGACAACTCGACAGATTGTACTTGTACGACGGGACTGGGAATCTCGTCAGCGTTGAAGCTCTGCAGCAAGTCGCCGAGACCGCTGGATTTGAGGAGGCATTGAGTCGCTGTCGCTTGGCGGTTGAGAGTAGAGACTCGGTCGCTGTCCGTCTGCACTTTTGTGGCAAGGTTCGCGAGGAGGGTGTCTGTTGGAATCTCGCGCGCTTGGGAAATGGCGGGCAGGTCATCGACGATCTGGTCCAGGCCGACAGTCTTTGTAATCTTGGGCAGTGGGAGCTCGCCGTGGATGGTGGGGAGATGGGGCTGCGAGGAAACGAGGCCGTTCAGTAAACCCATTTTCTTTTGGAGATTTTCTCCGTTTCTCGCCAGTGCAGTGGTTGCGCGACTTGAGGACTTTACGAGTGCGTCGATCAAACTGAAATTGGATGTTTGATCGGGCACTGGGGGAAGCTCGTCAAAGTCGTCAAGCGAGGGATCATGGGAGCGGCTGGCGTCGAGCTTATCCGCAGAGAAGTCCTCGTCCGGGTCAATTGCAGTCAACTGATCCGTCGTTCCTCGCTTGGCCGCGTTCATCAGCATCGAGAGCTGCTTCTGCGTCGCGTCATTCTGAGCGGTCGCGTCGTCGTACTGTCGACCTTTTGCTTTCAAATCCCGCGTTGTCCTCACTGCAAAGTTGTACACTGCATTTGCCCGAGACGCTACCGTTGCCGACTCTGAGTTGTCAAGGCTCGAGGAAGGCTGGATGTCTTGGACCGTGGTGAAGTCGGCAGGCGTTTGGCCCCATTCGGCTCCGAAATTCCTTCGCGTCCATCGAAAGTCTTTGCGCACCGCGTCGATGAGCTGGTTTCCCTCGTTCAAGTTCTCCGAGTCGTAGAAATCGATGAACCTGTTCAACTCGTCCCTGCAGCCATTGCGTTGTTGTGTCAGTTGGGTCACTTGCTCCCGCAACCTTTTGTTTTCTTCTTCGCCGGCAACCAGCCTCTGCTCCATTTGGCCCATGAACTCCTCGAGGTCGTCAGTGGCCTCGTCCGTGGCTAGCTTCTCCGAGGCTTTGACACTGTCATAATACTCGCAAGCATCGTCCCTCCGCTTGTACCATTCCTCTTTCTCTTTTGCGGCGGCATTGGCTTGCTTCCTCAGATTTTCCAAGTCGGTGATTCTTTGCTTGCGGAGACCCTTGAAGACAGCCGTGGTCTGGTCCATGTCTACGGTAACTTGCTGCATGTGCTGGCCGAATTCCGCGCGGCGGCCAGAGGTCCTGCCTTGGGGCGGATCAGGAGGCCAGTTGTCGTCCATCGCCGTCAGACGCGAGATTCAAGTCAGCGTGTACCGAGGGTATTGCGGAGTGAGCGGTAATCGCGTTGCAGGACGTCGGAGTTGGTTGAGGGCGCGTGGTCGTGGGGTTGTCGTGTCGGAAATTCGTAATGTGCGCGCAGGTGGTGGCTGCGCGGACAAGAACTTGCGTTGAGAGCAAACGCGGAACTTGACGGAAAGTGCTGGTCCAAAACAGAGCGGTGCCTTAAGGCTGCGGGCTGGTGGTTTGCAGCGGGCCCTGCCGCTCCGGCTGTGTCGTCTCGAAGCCTGGATAATGGTTTAAGCGCAGTCAAGCTGTTAGGTCAAGACGAGTTAGACATTGGGGTAGCACATCAGACAATAAGAGCCCTGGAGGCGGGAAGGAGTTTCGACCGGCAGTTGAACAAGTCTATCAAAAACTATCCGTTTGCGAAACACTTCCCACTAATTTTGGTCCCAACACCAGCCGGGAATCCAGGTCGAACGAGGAGATCGGCAGTTCCTTTCACACAGCATGTTCTTGGATCATTAGCCGACGATGATGTGTGTCATGGAGTCCGAGTAGTGTTTCCGCGGTCAAGGATGGTAGTCTGGCCAAGATTCAGCAAGTGCTTCATTCAGTGAGCCTTCGGTCTTGGACTTACCTCTGTGGAGAGCAATTGCGACCACCTGAGATCGATTGCGGCAAGCGGCATGAATGGGGTGATTCGATGGATTGTTGGTAACGACCGAGAGAGGTGCTACTCGTCGGCAGTCCGACGAGCCGCGTTGGTCTGCAGGAGGTGCAACGCAAGGGCAGAGAGCATGGGATGCTCTGAAAGCTGCTGGGGTGCCGACAACTTGTCCTCGTCTTCAGTGTTGGGGTCGTTCTCCTCGGTGGGTGAGCCAGCCATCTCCCATTGGGTCTCCGGGGCCTGCTGGAATGAGATTCATGTGCTCAGGTACTCGGGAGAGTAACTCACAATGAGCGCTTCGAGAATGAGCGAAAGGGTGATCTCGCGCGGGACGTCATCCTCGATGTAGAGCGTCATCTGAGGACAAATTAGGAAGAGCGTCGACCAAAACAGACGTGAACCTGCCAGAGCGATGCCGAGAACGATGACAACGTAGTAGAGAATGGTGTCGATAGCGTTGGGCGCCATGTTGGATTTGTTGAAGCACACGGCTGGTGGTGAATGGATGGTCAGTTAGCAGATTGGGTGATGGCTGAGTGGTTAGGTTGGTAGGTCTCGATGGGCAGACTGATCGAAGGACATGGTAGCACGCGCCACAAACCGTTTCCAGCCCGGCGCACTCATCATCCGCGCCTCACTGTGGCTGGGGATGCGCTTTGTCCACGATGTTGCTCGCCGACACGCTTTCGGTTGCTCGGTGTGTTTACGGTGTGAGAACGGGAAGCAACTTGTAGAGAGTGGCGACGATTTCTTCGCGCAACAAAAGCAGGGCATTCATCTTCGCGTGTTGGGTTGCAACCGTTGGGAGATCCGACCTGTCGATGCCATTTCGGTGCTGAGAGAGGGGCCAGTGTTAAAGATCAAAAGATCGGGACAAAACGATCGGGACACTATCCGAGGGGAGGGGAATCCAGTTGAAGGGTCGCGCAAGCTCTCCAGACATTGTTGATTGGAGAACGTGGCGGCTTTTATGCCTGCGGGCTTCATTGTTTCTCGTTTGCTGTGACGTTGTAATGCGACTCGCTTGACGTCCTCAGGCGACGAAATCAGGACTAAAATCAAGCCTGAGTGATTAGCAGCTTTCCAGAGAAATAGCATGCAGTAGCAAACGACGTGGGCTTTGTCAAGTTTCCAAGCTTCGAGAAACGACTGTCATGGCGAGTTTCCACGCTCCCAAGCGCAAAATCTGGACATCCGTAGAGCTTTTGTTCTCATCACAAAGTTTCCGGCCTGTTTTCGAAGAGAAACACGATGTTCTGGGACCAAGACAGTGATGACAGAGATGGAGTTGAAGAGATGAGGTTGCATTAAGCTCGTCTGCTAGCCGCCGGCCGCTGTCCGTGCGCTCCCAACACTACATGTCCTGACCGCCTCCGCCAACCACCACAGTTGTCTCCCGGCCTCCTCTCCATCCATTGACCCATCATCTTGGTTCCTTCATCATTCGCGCTGGAAAACTGTGACCTCAAGCGGGCAGACTCCATCACCGCCATACCAGGGCACCGAAACGGGCAGCAGGCGCCTCGGTGCGATCGCTCCGGCGCACAAACCTCCTACGACCAGCTTCTTCTTTCCGCGCGATAGCCACGCCATGAGAGCCGTCTCTACCATCTGAGCCAGGCTCTCCCGGAGCAAATCCAGTGAAAGCATAGTCCGTTGAGGATCCGGGTTCGGCGCAACCATCACGTCTGCAGCACCAAAGTCGGATCCAACGTTCTTGCAGAAGATGACCTGCTCCTCGCTGAAGGCTCCCACGCCCTCAATCTCGCTCAAGAACCTTTTATTGTTGGAGAATGCCACAGAAAGCTCGGGATGGGGCGCTAGGTAGGTGTTCCAGGTCAGGAACAGCGTGTTGTCGTCCATGTCCGGCAGCGTCGAAGTCGTGTGCAAAAGGGTGAGGATCCTGTCTGGCGGCATCAGGGCGACAAGAGAGGGATTCAACATTGGTGAGGTGCGGCTCATTATGGTGATGGATGTGGCTGTATTCCATACCTACGTGTGCGCAACACGCTGGTCGAAGTCATAGCCCGACTTGCCCCACTGGTTGTTTGGAGAGATTGGCTCCAAATTGACTTCAAGATCTTTCCAGAACGGCAGCTTGGCCCACTCCGAATTCATGATCTTGGATCTTCCCCGCGGACGACGAGTGTTGAGGAGGACGGCGTGGCCTTCGACTACGTCAAAGTCGAGCGGCCAGTAGGTGGCCATTTCCGCTGCGCTGAACTTCTCGCTCGTCCAGACCATCCACATGACCACGTTGCTGAGCACAGTGTACTTTGGCAGCAGCTCGATGGGATTCAGATCAATGTCCCAGTCGACGACGTATTGCCAGGAGCCAGGCTGTTGAGCGTCGCCATCACCGTCATGGGGAAACCATCGGCGCATCGGAGCGTGGAAAAGCGCGGACTGCTTGATTGCGGAAGGATTGCTGACGCTGGCTGCGATGTTTGGGCCGTCTGCGCATGTCAGTTTCAGCAAAGGTGAGAGGTGATCTGCCCTACCTGACGTCGGTCCTTCATCAGAGCCGTCCGCTTCCTCTTTGATGTCTGGGTCTTCTTTCTTCATCGCTGCGCCGGGAGGGACAGAGTTGTTGGAGATTGCGGATGGGTAGAGATTCTGATGCTGGTCAGAGTTTGTTGGTTGTTCTGTCTGCGTGTAGGTGCGAGTGAGGACGCGCCTATCTTGACAACAGCAATGATGACTAATGAATTAACAGGTGACTGCGCCGGAGCGCCCAGGCAACTACTCTTATCGGATTTCATGGGAAGCAGATTGACGACCTGATGCAGTTTGAGCGGTCCCCTGCCCACCAGTCACCACAGAATCCTCGATGCTTAAAGCACAGAAACGCTCCTTCAATTGCCAGGTTCATGAGTTTTGTATTTGCTGCAAATCTTCATTGTATCCCTGCCGTATCATCCAACTTGTCCTCCGGAACCAATAAATCCTGCCTTCTTTCCTGGCCAAAATGTCCCAAGCAATCGATCCGTCAACCCCTCGATCAAGCCGCGTTTCCTAGTAGCTCGGTCAGCTTCATCCCCAAGGCTGTAGTGGCAATCTTACAGTTGGTAGGCACCTGGCGGCGGCCACCGACGCGCTGGAGGAGCATGCGCCAGACGGCAGCAATGAAAACGGCCATCAAAGTGATCAGGGCCGCTGCCATCCACTTGAAGAGGGTCAATCAGCTCACAGTCGACTCAAGCAGTGCCGAGAGCACCTTTTTCGCCATGGGCTTGGGCAGCCGTGTCGGAGCGAGACATGTAGGCGATGGCGCGGTAGTTGGTGTACCGGAAGCGAATAATGACGTAGGTCATGATGGACTGCACTGTCAGTTAGGTCTACGCGGGAAGTTTACAAGCTTACCGTCAGCAAGAAGATGATGACCACGTCCTCGGGAATGACGACAGCCGCCGTGGTGCTCGTGACTGGAGGAATGCGGAAAACATCATCCTCAATCGTCATGAGCGTGCCAACTGGGGTGGAGTTGCAGGCGGCATCGAGCTCAAGAACAGCCAAGAGCAAAAGGACCATGGCCAAGAGGACTCCGATCAAGCGAAGCCCACCGACGGCGAGTCTTCCCAGCCAGACTGCGGTGCTGTTCTCGAGGAACCAGCGCTGGTTGTACCGCTCCATTTTTGGTGTTGAAGTGAGGAGTAGGCGTGTCGGAGGGACAGACTTGGAGAGAGGTGACTGGCGAAGCGAATCTGAAAAGATGTGTTTTGCCGTGGTTGGAAAATGACAGCGGATATGGCAGATTATCGGGCGCATTCACTGTTCACGTTCAAAGGCATGGTTCTCGGTCTTTGCCCTGCCGGACTTCTTCCACTTTCCCAAGGTTGCTTTTGTGCTACCTCTTCTCTCTTGCACCTCTTCTGTCCTTCTTCGCCATCCTCGCCGTCCTCACCGTTCTTCTGCTCGTTTCAGTGCTGCTTTTATTTGGCCGTCTATTCCCGCCGTCCTTCCCAATCGTTCTCGTCCCTGGTATCGTCGGCGCGACTCCACATAACAACACCCACAGCACCCTCATCCTCAACTTAAATGGACAAGTTCATCGCAGCATGGCCGCCAGTCTCCCAATGGCCGGAAACCAACGAATCTCCCAGAAGAACCAGGATTCCAGGCCCGTAATCCGCACCTCTTCAGCGTCGAAACCAGGAGCAGCAGTAGTAGCAGCCCAGAGAGGCCTTCGGGCACACAAGATACGGAAAACCAGTCCCCGCTCCGATCCGAAACACCTCAATCATCAATCGAGGACCGTCACAACCTCGACACCATAGGAGAAACGTTTGGGGATGAAATAGAAGACATACCAAGATCTGAAACACAAAGTCGAGCCAGCTCCGAACACAGAGTAAAAAACGGCGCCAAAGGTGCCTTGAGCGGTGGTCCATGGCTCGATCGACCAATCATCCCGGCCAAGCGCAAAGCGGACGAAATGGGAGTCAGGGACTTGCCCAGAAAAGGGAAAGCAAAGGACATCGACTGGAGATGGGTGACAGATGACCTTTGGGTCACCATCGACTTCGTCAACGACAGGGGCAACAAGACAGTTGCACAAGTTCCCTTCTACCGGGGGCCGGATGCGCTTAGGCTCGCACTGGAGAAGGCTTTGGCCGACTCTACCAAAGCGTACGAAAAGTTTCGTCGTGTTGCTGTCGCCGGATCCGAGGACAAGAAGCAGGGCGTGTGCTTTATGTCTGCCATCATCAGCACTACAGGAGAGCAGAGTGACTTGGCGGCGGCTGCTAAACAAGCATACCGCAAATGCAACAACCCAAAAAGGGTCGGCCTTGTCTCACGGCCCGCCCTGGGGGAGGCTTCGCAATGATGTCGTTGGCAGAGAGTGACCGTGATCTGACGGATAGCAGCAGCTACGGCGCCTTCCTCAGCTTCCACAAGGGTGCCTCTGTGCTACCTCTTCTCCCTCCTCTCTCCTTCCTCCTCTCTTCCTCCTCCTCCCTTCTTCCTCGCCGCCCTCGTCGTCTTCGCCGTCATCGTCGTCGTTTTGGTGCCCCGACGCTTCTTTCCTTTGGTCGTTCTCATTTGCCGTCGCTCGAGCATATCCGCGCTTGGTACAGCTCTATCCGCATCATTCTCATTCCTTCGTGGGACAATGACGGATTCAACCTCAAGTGCAGCCGCCAAGAGGGAGAGCCACCTCGCGGTAATCCACGAGCAAGTCGAGAAGCAACCGCTTGTCAATTTCCACCCGTGGATGGTTTCTGGTGAGCAGAGCGGGAGCATCGACGATTTCAGTGTCGACCAGTTGAGGCTCCTGCGGCACTCATTCATCACCAAGCCCGACGTCAAATACGTCAAGACGAAGATCGTTGCTTGGGTGCGCTCGGAAGAGCGCAGAAGATCTCTCTACCAGACCTCGATCGGCACCACCATCTCTTTGGCCGACCTCCGTCACATTCTCGAAGTCCTTTGCAAGGAAGAAAATACAAGCCCGGAGGCCATTTCGCACAAGAGTAGATCCGAGGGCCAGAAGCTCGGAAAAAGAAGTGAGTTTGATCATTGAGACTTCACTTGGGAAGGCGACTAATACAATGCACAGAACGGGACGCGGAGGCAACCAGCCCGGGTCCTAGCCGCAAGCACGCTAAGCACAAGCACGCCGCCGCCGCCATCAAGCCACGCCCCGCCGACCCTCAGGAGGACGACGGTGAAGAGGACGAAGACGGCAGTGAGCCGTCTGTCGACTTTGGTACCTTTGACCTCTCACCCTTTGAAGCAGCACCAACTGACCAGTACAGACCTCGCCGCCATAATTCCTGCCGACCAGCTCAACCCTGCGCGCGTAAAGCCCTTTCCTGTGCCATCGGAGCTCCATCCCGCCTCAGAGGCCGCTTTCACATCCCTCTGGACCACCAGCGGACGATGGCGCAGCCTCATCAACATCGACTTCCTCACCCCCAACGCCATGTAATTTGCTTTACGCCTTTTGCTGCCATCTACGACGAATTCTGGATCTTGCTTTTCCTCGGACCGACCCGTATTATTACCTCTTCCGCATCCGCCTATCGTCAGGAGCTTTCACCTTTTCCTTTTTTTATCCCTTTCTTCATATTACCGTCGACGCCCGCTCGCGCATCAAAAAACTAGCGCGCATTTCATTGGGGCACTTTATTTTGGTTTGGTTTGGTTTTTTTCTTCTTTTGGGTTTCCATTCGCTGATATCCACGGGGGATCTTGCGCGTGGGCGCACTTGCTTGGGACGTTCGGGGCGCATCAAAAGCACACTTATTGAATGAATGGTCGATTGGACACGCCACCACCAACACCCAACAGCGCTCCCGTCACCACCAGGACCCCATTTCAGCCATGGAGCCGCACGATCTTCGTCCTCGTGGAGGGGCTGTGCCCGCTGACCTGAGGGAGAAGACGCCGCCGAGATTTGGGTCCGAGGAGCCGTCCCAGGGCGGCCACACGCAACCACCACTGGGAATGCCACAATCGCCCAGCGGCTCGTCGGACGCCACCTACAGACCGCCCGGCCACAACGAGTACTCGGATGATGAGAACGACCATGCAACCTACCAGGACGCCAGGGGAGGGCATGCGGCCGCGGCAAACGCCGACGAGGAGCAGCAGGAAAGCCAATTTGAGCGTGAGGTCAGCCAAGCTCTCGACGACCTCAACGCGAACCACGACCAGTCGCGAGGCAACGGTGAGTACAGGACGCGATACTACGGTGCATATTCTGGAAAGATCTGCAAGGTTCCCTACGTACAGCATCGGGACCACCCCACGATGACCAGCCTCTCCGCGTACGTCCTCGACCCCAACGACCTCGGCATGTACCCGCAAAAAATGCGCGAGTATGCCCGGCTTTTCAACCACGACCTTTCCGAACTCGTCGGCCGGGTTTTTGACGACGAGCGCAAAGAAACGAGACTGCACGAAAACCAGAGACCTGCGTTCATGAAGCACAGGGTTTTGACTCTGATGACAATGAGCAAGGACGTCGTGGCTGCCGTCATCAAGGGCGACGTGGCTTGCCTTCGCGAAATGTCAGATTCCGCCTTGGCTGACAGGAAGCAAGGACGCCGAGTCTTGTGCCTCGCTCGCAAAGAGAGACAAGAAATGCTTATTTCTAGCAAGTATCAGCCTGTCGTTTACGCACAGTCTCTGTACAACTTCTTTGCATCCCTCTGAACCACGACCAGCAAATGGCGCAGCCTTCCTAGCGCCGACCTCGAAGTCACGCCGCTCACACCAGTACTTTTTACCTCATCCGCTTCCGCTCATCGTCGGGCGCTTTCTTTCTTTTCTATTCTACCGCCAATGTCATCTCGCGCCATGAACATCACGCGGGTATTATATTTGGGTGCCCTGCGCTCAACCTATACACATATAAGATATCCCCCCCTTCCGAACAGCCCATGATGCAAGGTCGATTCGGGGTGTCTGGGTTTCCGCATTTTTTGCTCTTGCTCGATGACGGCACCGACGGCACCACCAGTACCGGCGGCACCACCACAAATGGCAGCAGCAGCAACACAACCTCGTCTCCTATTCCCGCTCTTTGTTCTTCTCCTCCTTGGGCTCTGCCCCGTAGTCATGACAACTCCCTGTCTTCGCGCTCGGGCCGCGACGACGACACCAACGACGACGACGACGACGACGACGACAACGAAGCGTCGGCTCTGGCCAAAAGACCCCAGCCAGAGTCCAATCCTAACGATTATGGGGCACAGAAACGAACCAAGTCTGGGTGGCGGGAGAGGTAGAGTTTGCCCGGTGGGGCGAGGAGTTGAAGACAGCGGTGGCGGCAGCATTGAGCCAGTCTGTGTCGGGCGACGGAAAGAGGGGGCGGGCTGGCAAGCTCCGGAGGAATACCAACGCCGCCGATGGCCGTAAATTGAAGACTTCACTGAAATGGTCACACTTGGTGACATTTTACAGTTTTAGAATAGCAGTTGGAGCGGTTGGTTGAATGGATGGATGGATGGATGGATGGATGGATTGGTGGATGGATGCTTTTGGTGCCAGCAGACCAAAGCAGATCTTGCTTGACTTGCTTTTTGCAATGACCGTGGCTCAGCTGCTACTGCCCGAAAAGAGAGATAGTGCGGGCGTATTAACACTCAATTTCTCTCGCTTCTGTTTGTGAATCCCAGCATCGCCTGCCCGTCGCCTCTTCGCCCTCGACCTTCAACTCCGACTCCGTCTGCGAATCCGACGCGACACTCCCATCTCTCGACCTCAACTTCACGCTAGCCACTCATAAACTCTACCAAGAGCGCCATCAGCAACCCCTCGTTGACGCTTCCGCTGCGTCTGACCACCCAGCCAGCACCATGGCCGCGGGGCTCCAACACTATGAGCCTTCCACCAAGAGCAACTGCGAGATCATCCTTGTAGCCGTCCTTATCACGGACATCGGCGTAAGACATCTCGAATCGTACCTAACGCAATGCTTATGATTTCCAGATCATGATCACTTGCTTCGTCAATTTCCACGTTTTCTATGGCCGTCGGCTGCCCGGACCTCTTGCGAGGCTCAACCACCTTTGCATTGCCGATATCATCATCATAATGGCCTACCGCGTGATGGCTTCCATCTTGCAGGCCTTCGCGGTAGTCTGTCTGTCCGCCAACAACTGCCCGGCCATTCTCGAGGGTTCCGTCAAGAATGCCTAGGTACCTTGGGACTGCGAACATCAAAAGCAGAGCTAACGCCTTTGTAGGCCATCAATCCACGGCGCAATGAAGCCCCATCTTCACCGTTTCACTGAATGGCAACAGTCGAGAAAGGGATTGGGGATTTTGACTAGAAAAGCTGATTTTGGTTCTGAATGATGAACTGACATCACAAAACACTGACTCATGACTGTGACTGTTGTGATTGTACTCTACCAATTTGTTGCTATCGAATTTCTATGAGTGTGGATACATCGTGTCACTCCAAGCAGGTCCGCCATCCATACTGGCTCAGCGGAGTCTTGGCCGCTTCCCGTCGTACTTCTTAGTCACCATCTCTTCCACTTGGATGGTCCACATAGGGATGGCTCTCTTAGGGCTGATGATGAAGGAGAGCTGAAGAGATGCTCTGAGATGAGGATATTGGCTGGTTATGGCCCACGGAGGAACTGTTGCTGGTTAACACTGTCATTGTTTGGTTCTGGACATTTGCAATGGTCAGCATTCAAGCCCCAATCTTAGATTCCCCTGGCTTACAGCGCGTTGATTTGCTCCTCGGGCTCACAAAATACGGAAGGATCAAAGTGTGGCGTCGAAAGTCTGTCTGTCCGAGCCTGTCCACCGGATCTACCGGGACACATGCCTCAGGTTGCAAGTTGACCGGCACACGCGCAGGTGGCACACGCGCGGGTACTTCTACATCTACCTCACCCTCGCCACCCATCACTCAACACCACCGTCGCAGACAATCTCCATTTGCGCCACCCACCATGGAGATTCCGCATTACGTTCCTGTTGTGATCGCGCTTTTGTGCGCCCTGGCAAGTCAATCCTCATTCTAGCCAAGGCGCGTTTTTGCTGACTGGTACAGATCTCGGCCTTCTCACAGGACCAGCACGACCGAATCGTCGTGCTGTGGACCTTGACCTTGTCGCTGGTGTTCCTGCTTGTCGCCATCGTCCTCATCGTAAGAGTCTCCATTCATCAGTACCCGCACGAAGCTGATTTTGATAGCAACTTTTCCATTTTGCCAAGGAGCCTCAAAGCCTTCCAGTCGTCCGTCCCTTGCCCGAGACTCCCACTAAACCCCCGACCACATCCTCCGTCAGCCATCGCCATGGCAAGTCCTCCATCAACGCAACCCACGCAAACCTCGACGAGAAAGTGGCAACCACTCCTGAAGCGCAGGATGTGGTAAAGTCGCCGCCATCCCATTCAGAGCCCCAGGAAATCATCCCTCACGTACCCGAGCTCCACACAAACCCGTGGAGCAGTGATTTCCGCGGCTCTCAAGACAACAGGGCTTTTTGAGACCCTCAGCCAACCAGCATGACACGCTTTTAACCTAGCCCGGACGCCATAAAGTTGAGCGGTGCCGAGAAGCATCCCACTGAGCCGCACAACTGCAATGTCAAGGACACTATCCAGCATGACCAGCAGTCGACGATCATGCCAGAATTCAGCAACATTGTCCAAACCCCTACCATCGTCAACGAAGACCGTGCTCGTGGCTCGCCACCCCGCGTGGCCCCGGCGCCCTCCACGCTCACCATCGCGTCTGGAGAGACGGAGGACAATGGCTCGACTTTGGGAGGCGGCAGCTGGGATAGGATCTCGGAGCCGGGTTCGTACTTTGGATCTTGATGGTAGTATTGGGTTGAGCGACCGCATGATAGGATTGGACTCCGCCCTCGATTTGCTAGCTCAGCTGGCCGCAAGTGCCGCCTGCGGAATCCATAGAATCTTCTTGACTGACCCTCTTTTTCTACGTCTTTCCTGCGTGTAGCATTTGCTGTTGAATCTCCGCTCTGTTCCAGACAACGTTAATACTGCTCTTTCTCCTCTGGTTCAACAACAACATTCGCGTGGCGGTCTATCTAATCATACCCGCCCTTTGTCGTTTACTGGAGGTCGTTGACGCATTCATTGCAGACTTTCTTTCCAAGCCGCTGTGTGACGTCAGTCCCACGGAACTACTTGTTTTTGCCGCCGTCAAGGCCTGCTGGGACAAATGTTGATGGCAAGCAAAGATACATCCCTCGCCAGAGGAAACGTGGCTGACGGGGCATGTCAGTACCAGTGTCCTTTGACTTCACAAGAGAGGTCTGCGCTCAATCTCGCGCAGCAGCTCATCTACAACCGCAAGAGCCCAGAGGCCGCCAACGCAAAGTGGACTGATGTCAACGCCGCAGGTTGGTGCGAACTCAACAACATTGTCGTCGAAGAGCTGGAGGCGGCGGCAGTCTACCAGCGCGCCTTTGCGCGCAATGACGAATTGGTCGCTCGTCTTCATGACATGGAGTCCCGCATCGAGACGCTTTGCTCCCACGCCTAGAAGCTCCAATCCAAGAACGTGGCTCTCTAGTCTCGCAACAGGGCATTGTAGCAGTAGAACGAAGTGCTTCTTGCCGGCAAGCGTCAGATTGGAGAGCGCACTGTCAAGTCCGAAGACCGTATCGCCGAGCCCAACAACAGTGGGTCCGACGCTTGCAAGGGCCGTTCCAAAACCACCACTACCTAGACTAAAGTAGGGAGGATACGTAACAGTTTCAAGAGCGAAGCTCAAAGCTCGCCGCAAGTTGCAGTGCTCGTCGATCTCCACAAGTCACTCGAATAGAGCCAGCTGCTGGTCACCCCTGAGAAACGAAACAGGAAGAGGCCCGACACCCGTTTTTCAAACCTCTTCCTCTCCACAACTTTCCTCTGTGCCAATTTCCCCACACCTTTCCACACTCGCCCTGGGCCATTACTGCAACCACATCACATCATCGGAAGTACAATTCTTTCTACGTCACATTCCCGCTGAAACTGAAAGATGACCACTCACATAGCAATGCCCCCAGCAGCAGCAACCCCAACACCAGTGGCGCCTCGGCGGCGGGAAGCCGACCCTCCTCTCCCTCTCCCTCCTCCTCTTCTCCTATTGTGGTTTGTCCTCCCCCGATGCACAACAGCTGCGGCGGCCTCAGCACCGAGGAGCAGGATCGGCTCTGCCGGGAGGCCGCCCAGCGGCTCCGCCTGGACGACGACGACGACGGCGGCGGCGACAGCAACAACAACGGCGGCGGCGGCACTCGCACCCGCACCCGCAGCACCCGCACCCGCAGCACTCGCACCCGCACCCGCGGCACGCGCACCGGCGCCGCGCCCAAGGCAGCGGTACCAGCAAAGAGACGCATCCGCGGGCGGCAGCACGACCGCCAAGAAGCCAGCAGTGCGGGTGGTGGTGGGGGAGGGGGCGAGGCCGAAGGGGCTGTGGTGTGCGAAGGTGGTGGAGGAGTTGTGGGCGAGAGTTCTGGGAGGGGGGACGGAGGAGGTGAGATTTGGGTAGTTGGGCGAAGGTTTGTTGGACGAGCTCGTGGACATCGTCTCGGAACATGTTCAAGTAGTCTACCGCTGCTTGCGGCCTGACACCTTCGGCGGAAATGGTCGTCTTGGACAAGCTGTCGCAAATGGGATCGTCGCGACTACGTACTTTTGGCACCGGGTTGACGTCGCCCCAATGAATACCATAGCCCCTGTCGCCTGGCTCTCCATCCGCCCCGGCCTGGGATATTTCATCTGCATTCTCGAGTTCTTGCACGATAAGGGATTGCTGCGACATTTGCCCAGCCGCGTCACCTTGTCCTAGAGATCTTGGCGAAAGGGACGTTTGGTCGTCGAGGGGCTGCGTGCCGTCGGTCGGATCATACAGCGTGAACTCTGTCTTGGGGTCTTCCGCGGCGGTTGGTAGGGATGATTGGTATTCCTGCTGGGAATCGCTGTCATTCGAAGAGCCTCGGTGGCGGCGATGGATGTCTTGGGTATCGTCTTCATCGGGGACATCTTGTTCCCTCTCCGGGTCGAGATGGTCTTGCGAATTGTCTGGTCCCAAAGTCGGCCATTTGGTCTTCATTTGCCCTTGTTGGGGTCGCGCACTGCGACTCAAGTGCGATTGGTCTGTCATTGTGCGCAGTAGCGTAGCCAGGGAATGGAAAATGGATTTGGAATGCGCGTAACAGAAAAGTGCAGGATTTGGTAGAAGGACGAAGAACTTCGTAGGCTTGCTCCGCCACGTGAACCACCTGCCCGAAATTTCGGTGGTCATGAGGATGATGAGCGATGCGTCACAGGAATGGCGCCAGGTCGTCGATGCGGAACAGGAGAGTCGCCGAATGAGTGCTTTGAGGGCAAAGGCACTTCTGCAAGTCACCCAGACGAAGAAAAACGAGACCGCCGAAAAGCGCAAGGATGACGCCGCCACCATCGAAGCGATGAGCTCCGAGGAAAAGATGGCAAAGAAAGACGACGTAATTCAGTTCGGCAACTGGTTCAACAAGACGAAGACAACCCGCAACGCCATCGCGCAGAACCACGACCGCGCCCTCTCTGCATCTTCGTCGTGAACGACCACCCGCAAGGCTCTCCACAACATCTTCAAGACCGAGTCAAGCGTAGCACGGCATTCTACGAGGAAGTTCGCTCGTACATCGAGAAAGAGAACGCCTTCATGGCAAAAATTGAAGAGATTCTCACGCATCCCGAGGAGATTGCCAAGCGCAAGAAGGCGGCGTCGGCCGGCTCCAAGCGCAAGAAGGACGAAGCTTCCACGGCGAACACCAACAGTCCCATCAACACCAGGGTCATCGTCTCCCTCAACTTCGAAGACACTGAGAAGGGACGGGCGGCGGCGCAACTTGCCCCTGCTGTCAAGACTGCCCTGGACAATCGCAAGACAGCCATGGTCAAGTTCAGGAAGGACGTGACCGAGAAGGTTCTCCTCCTCGTCCGCTACAATACAATCATCGAGGAGGAGTATATCCGCGCCAAGAGTCTCTTGACAGATGGCGAGTGGGCCAAGGTTGCGCAGAACATTCAAACTCTGGTGCGTGAGTACGCGGATGAGCAGCGCAAGAAGGACGTCCAGATGGCTGACCAGCCGCAAGCTTGAGGTCAATCGCTGCATGAGCATGGGGCTTTCCCCGACCTTGAACGTTGTGGTACTTCTGGGGTCTCTTGAAGAGGTTCGCGTGTAGCGGCGACCTTATCTCATTGATATCCATCAGTCAAACCCTCGACACCCACAATCTCTTTTGTGCAGATGTAGAAGACGAAGGAATCTCCTTCAACATAGGTGTCGTGAATTTCGCGAAGTTAGATGCAATGGACGACATATTCGGCTCGGTATTTGCCCGGGAAGCCATCGCCGAACGCCACAAAACACAGAGCATTGGAGCACGCCGGGCCCTCACCAATCAACTGCTCTCCGACGGCAGCAGACGAAACCACAATCAGAGATGGCTTCTTGACCCCCTCAGCTGCTGCGAGCGCCATCTCCAAGGACAGCAGTGTTTCCCTGGTCTTGCCGCAGCCGGGGTAGTCCAAAATGGCAGCTCTACCGAGCTGCAAAAGACATCTCTTGACGTGTGCGACGCAGCGCACTTGGAGCCAGTACAATGGCTGCGATCGGCGCGTTCCGGGCAGGTGGTACGGCTCCTTGTTTTCGATGCCAAGCTCCCTGCATGCTTCTTCTAGAGAAATGCCTTCGGACCAGATGTTCGGGAGGCCGGAGGAGGCGTCGGATGGAGCGACTGGCTGAAACGCGGCCAGGACGTCCCGGGCAAGCCGGTCGCGCTTTTCGACGGGGGGATAGCACATCAACCTGTCACGGAGGGCGGTTTGCTGTTGGTTCAGCTCGTGTACGTTAGTGTCTGGCGCGATTGGCTGGTTTGGGTCGTACGGAGTGTCAATGTCCATGCCGTCGGCGGCTTCCAGGCCATCATACTCCCAGTCCACATTGTGCAGTCCAAAGGCCTCTCCGCGCTCGCGTCTCGAGTTGTCGTTGCGGGCCGCGCTGCTGTCGGGTTGTGCAAGTTGACGAGTGCTCCAGGTCTGTACGTCCGGGAAAATAGCCCTGAAAAGTGTACACTTTAGCCTTTTCGTAGGAGGGTGACTCTTTTTCATCGCCATGTAAAGGTCCAGAAAGGCATTCAGGACCTCGTCCCGGCTTGCAGGGCTGTCGTGGAAAGCTCCGTGTGGATCGACTTTGTGTTGGCGGTACAGGCGATGAAGCAGCGTGCCGGCCATGAGCTCGGCGTTCCAGATTTTGGGCGGGTTTTGGTCGATGTTCATGACCCTGTCGCCCTTGGCAACAGAAATCATCGTTTCCCGGGGCACACTGTCCAAGCGACGGCCAGAAGAGACGCCCTCAAAGACGCGTTGCCACTGGTCAAAGGGTTGCTGCGTCGCGGGCATGAGAATGATATCCCTGGCCCTCGCGGCGGTGATGCGATACGAATCGGGCCATTGTGCCACCGGGGCCCAGGATGCGACGAACTTGTCCATCTGGGACAGACGGGGAATTGTAAAGGCCGTGGGTTGTCAAAATAAGCTGCGAGGGCGCACCACGGAGTGGGCTACGAGGTTGCTGCCGGCTGAAGGTAGGCTGTAGAGGCTCCGCGCCGGCGGAAGGTTGAAGGTAGGGCGGAAAGACTGGCCGGTATGATGTAGGCTGCGAAGGCTCGACGCCGGCGGCAGGCTGAAGTTGGGCTGGAAAGGTAGGCCAGTAGGCGGTAGATTGAAGAGGCTCGACGGCTGACGGGAGGGGTAGGACACAGATACTCGACGCCGGCGGAGGGCTGAAGGTAAGCTGGAAAGGCTGGCCGGTATGAAGCAGACTCAAGGCGCTCGACTCCTGGTGAAAGCGAGGCTGGAAAGGCTCAGCGCCGGGCCGGTATAAGATGGGCTGAAAAGGGCCGCGGGGTGCGAATTTGCACAATTATCCATTTGCGGCTTCTCGCAGATGCTCACCGTATCCGGGAAAGACGTGACACAGGACGAGAACCAGACGCGAATATCTCTTCGTCTCTCCGCGTCGAACAGCGGCCAACGCCGCCATAGCATGAAGGCCACCCCACGGCTTGGTTCCATGGGCGGACAAGGTCACCCCGTAAGCGCCAGATCAATTTGTAAAGTCCAATCCGACACAACAAGGGATCTTTTGGTTTCTGGCGTCGACATGACCCATCCCCATCGAATCAGCAACGAAAGCACGGCCTCTTCAGGCACGACCGAAGAAGACGACATCGTCCATGACAAGATCCGAAAGTCGTCATCCCGCAAGCAGTCGTCCATGTTCCGCTCACCGGGCGCCTGATGGTTCCATCGCGACAGGGCGAGCAAGTCGAAAGACCGCAGCTCCTGGTGCTACGTGCAGGACTGGGACCCGAGCTCATTCGATACAGCATGTTCCCAAGTACACCATCTTGAGCAACGCCGTTGTGTCGATGACGCGACGCTCTTCTTTACCTGGAGAGCCTCATCCGGTGCTTCACACCCACAGTATGCGCCCTCAAATGTAGGCGTTATCCGCGCGGAACTTGTCGACTCAGTACGCATGGCTTTAATAGCTTGTGCGACGCGTGGGAGGAAGAAGCTTGTTGTTGGCGGCTTCTTCGTTGGCAGTCTCGCACTGGAAGCCGACTCAACATAGACTTCGCTTCCGTGCGCAGTGCCTTGGTACGGCAGCGATGGTGTTTGCAGTGTATCAGGGGTAGTGTTGGTTTCACAGGACGGGTGTTAGCGACGTTGTCGGGGGCGGTCAGGACATGGCACGGGCATTCGGTAGCTCGAAACCTTAATGCAACCTCATTTGATGACCTCTACCACTTCATATTGCTCAACCTCTTACTTTTGCCGCCCTACGCTGCCGGTTGCTGATCATCGACGCCGAATTGTACGCGGCGAAACAGCATCATCTTTGGCTGGATTCCCGCAGCTCCCATCTGTTGCTCCACCGATACCCTCTTGTACCTCGCCGGCGGCTCCGTCTCCCAGTCTCCACTCATGCTCATACCAATGCCCCGACGTCTATCGCCCCAGTCAAATATAATCACTGGCCGGAAGCCGTCCTCCTCCATCTGTCCGTAAAGACCGCCGACCCATCGTAGCCGCATCAGACGAGGAATGCCATCAAACCCGCGCATCGCCACTTCAAAGTCGCCTCGTGGAATCCGGTTGCACTCGTCAGAAATCCCGTGCTGGATTCGCAATGCCAAATACGGAGGGGGTGCTTCCTTGACACATGGCTGGAGAGAAGATGTGAGTCCCTGGTAGTCGAACTTTTGGGGACCGCATGCTGCGCGTAGAGACTCGAGCCAGTTGTCCACAGGACCATCCGTCACTGCGATCCACGGTTTCTGTCCAGTTTCCGATGGCACCATGACGCTCGTGCTATTCAGGCGGTTGAAGAGAACACCGAACTCGCCGCAAAAGTGGCTGCCTGAGAAGACGACTTTCCATGCTTCATGTTCAGTCTGCGGCTGTTCAGTCTGACCATTCCATGTTTGCAGGACGCGGCTGTTGTCGCTCAGCGCAAGCGTTGCTTCGTCGCCTCGATCGGTTGGTTTGGCCAGAAACAGTGCTTGTTGAGGGTCACAGATGAAGAGGAGTTGAAGCGCCGCAACTATCCATGTGTTGTCGGCTTGTCCCTGCAACGACCACGGGGGAACTGGCATGCGTCAGCGTTTGCATTTCAAAAGAGTTGGATTTCTTGCATTCGTCTGGATCATGGCTATCTTGCCAGCGTCTTGTCCACAGCGCGTCGGTGTCCTGGTCTGTCTCGAAAAACATTGTTTGGCTCACGGCTTCCGACTCGTGACGCCGCATGTCTGAGCGGAACGACGGCCACTTCATGCTTGCTGCTTGAACCTCGTCGAATGTGGCATCCGGACGCGAGCCGCACATTGTAGCGACCATTTGCCTGGTTGCCTTGGGCCAGGTCATCCACTGGGATGCTTCCATGGCAATGTGGTGTGAAGCGGGCAGTGTAAAGTCTGGGTGATGTGGCCTGTGAAAGTTTGTAGTGGTTGCAGAGCGCGTCAGGCGGCTGGATTAGCACACTTGCTCCGCGCCTACAAAACCTGGGCTCCGCCCAATCTGACATCCACCGCCCACCACAACCTTTCCATCACATCCACCACCCACCACCACCTTCTGACTAAACCGACGTCCCTGATTTGATCATTCGATCCCGCGCACCAGATTCGCTCCAGACGCCTTATTGTCGTCATCATTATTGTC
Organism: Phyllosticta capitalensis; assembly: GCF_038381095.1. Lineage (NCBI taxonomy): Eukaryota > Fungi > Ascomycota > Dothideomycetes > Botryosphaeriales > Phyllostictaceae > Phyllosticta > Phyllosticta capitalensis. Next base: position 4,187,810 of record NW_027117439.1, read on the forward strand.
ACCGGCGCGCTTACTTCACCGTCAAGCGACCATCCTGCATCAACGCGAAACCGTCCTTTTGCGACCGACAACCCATGATCTAAGGCCTACCTCTATGCACGTCGTCACCAAAGTCTCTCGTCGTAATTAACGTCCTCACCGCCCCTGGCACGCGGCGCGCCATATCCTACCTGGACACTTCCACCGGTTTCGACCACTGTCTATGATCTGGCCTTGAGAGACACCCACCCGATACCGATTCTACCTGATACCTGAGGGTGCAAACTCACCAACCCGTCTACATCTGTTCCTGAGCATCGACTTGGTCATCAAGTGGTGCGAAACCGAGTGCGCAAGCTCACCGTCTACGACCGTTTTGGAACCCGTCTGCGAAACCCGTGTCTGAATCTGACACATACCGATACCAATACCAACACCAATTCCGATACCCGCCAACATTACACTCGACCCGCGCTTAACCTCCCCGCCTGTTGACTGCCTGCAAGCGATCTCTTTCCCATTGCACCGCGTGACCCCCGTCTACCCTTGGCCACCTGCAAACAACCGTACTTCGTTCGAGTCGGCGCACATCATTGACCGCAAGTCTGTCGATCCTCCTGCAGCTCACCACTAACATCAATAGATGGCACCGAACATGCTTCCTCAAAGCCTGATGGGTGAGATCCTAGCCACCACGTCTGCCTCAAAGTCTACGCACTCTGAGCTCCTTCTCCTCCTTACAAATGCGAACGACAGTGCCATGAAGCTGGTGCTGAAGCACAATACGCTTTGCCCGATCGTGGACAGCTTTTCCAAGACGCTTCGGGCCGTCAAGGCCGACAACCAGAGCTCGATGGCCAACTGGGAGGCTATGGAGCCTGTGGAGCGCATGGAGCGCATGGACGAGGTTGTGAAAATGGACAAGCAATATCGCTGCCTTTTCCACCTCACGGAGCAGCTCGTGGCAAACAGCAAGAGCTCTGAAGCTTCTTCTACTCAGTGGCTCGCTCTCTACGACGAGTCCATCAGCCGCATCGAGGAAGACGTCAAGGCTTCTGCCCGTTTTTTCAACGATACCAAGTCTTACTTTGAATGCCACAAGGCTTGGCAGCTGGCATTGGGAACCACCGAGACCATGGAAAGCCTTTTGCGTCACGAGGAGCCTGCCGAGGCCCAGGCGGTCGCCTCTCTTACTCCTGCCATCAAGGCGCTCGTCTCGGCTCGCCGCGAGGAGTTGGCTGCTTTGCGCTTGTCCGTCACCCAGAAGCTCATGGATCTTGGCGCACTGGCCCAGCCACTAGCTTACGAATGGGCCCGGGCTGAAGTGCTGCTCCCGGCGACGGAGTGGGAAGAGGCCAAAGAGTCCTTCGAAAAGAGCACCAAGCAGGACGAGTGAATAAACGGACGATGGAGACAATGGCAGTGTAGGGGGTGCTGGCAACCGTGATCGATTTGGGAATTCAAGCATTCGTGTCTTGCAAGAAATGCAAGACTTTACTCCGTTTTGATGCTATTGTGATTCATAAAGTGTCCCGTTAATGCCCAGTCCTCGTTCAAAATCCCACAGGAGACAAACATCCGGCAGCACAGGGGACATTAACAAAAAGGCCCGTCCAAGTAGTTTCAAAGCAAACTCACCCAAAGATAGACGAAAGGCCCTGTCCAGCGCTAGCGGATTAGGCCGTCGGCTAAAAGGACGTCGGCCAACCTCTTGCCATACGCACCCCGTCTCTCGACACCCGTTTTTCAAAACTCTCCTCTCCGCAATTTTCATCTGCGCCGGTCTTCCCACACCTTTCACCACTCGCTCTTGGACAACTACTTCAACTGCATTGAATCATCGTAAGTGCGATCCTCTCCATGTGACATTTCCAATAACACTGGAAGATGGCCGCTGTCGTTAAAAACTCCAAAATTCTCAAGGGCGTCGTCTCGGACATTGCCGTCACGTATGAGGAGCTCGCCACGCTCATAAACGAGGCTGACGACAGCCATCACCAAGCCATGCTGAAGAAGAAGGCGCTGTTCTCCGTCGTCGACGCGGTCCGCTTCAACTGCGAGGCCACCGGCGCCTTGGACAAGGGCGTCTACAAGAGCATGACCCAAGACGAGCGTGTGGCCAACCTCCGCGACATCATGGACGGCCAGAACGGCATGGAAGACTTGAGGATCGCCGCCCGCGACCTCACCTACAATTACAACCGTGGTCTCGAGGCCGCGACTGGCTGGAAGCAGACCAAGTCCGAGGCCGCCGCGATTCTAGCGCAGGAGAAAAACGCCACCACCAACTTCACCGACAAGTTCAAGCACACCAACAACCTCCCAGTCGATACCATCACCCTCGTCGAAGCCCGCAAGAAGGAGCTCAGTGTCTTCCGCCTGGCCTACATCCGCGAGGTCATCAAGTTGAACCAGTACGACGCGATGTTGGAAGATGAGTGGGTCCGAGCAGAGATGTTACTGCTGCTGAGAGAGTTGGAGGAGGTCAAGCAAATGCTCCAGAAGCTCACCGAGGAGGCTTCCACGTAGAGTGCATGAAGGAGGCGAGTTGCAGCTCGCTAGGAATTTGATCGAGTTCTACAAGGCGCAGCCGCAGGGTATGTAGGCTTTGTGCCGAAACTGCTTTTGCGCATAGTGCTTCAAAAAATGCCTTTGATTTCATAGAAATATTGTCATCCACTGCTTGTTGCTGGTGTCAATTAGGACTTGTGCGCCTCGTCACGCGCCTTGGGTGCCTGCACCTTTCCTCCCACCGCACACTCTCTCTTCATCTCTCTCTTCCACCACCCAACCCAATATTCGCACTTCTCAAATCTTCAGCTTCATTGCTCCCGCAAAGATGATGCACACCCTCTCTTTGCCATTCAAGGCCATGGCCACAACTTTCACCAGTCTCATGAACGTGACTTCCATGTTAACCGTGAGTCCATCGGCGGAGCTTGTACTTCAGCGCTGACGTTGACATATGACAGACCACGGCGCTGGCTTGGACATTGCCGCTGAGATCGAACGCGTCAAGTGCGCAATTGAGACAACCTACCCTGAACTGCACCAACTGCTCTCCGAGGCTGACGCGAAGCTCCACACGACCATGTTCAAGCACAAGATCCTCAAGTCGATCGTTCAAGGATTGAATCTGAGCCATGCTCTGGTCTGTCGGATTGTGCACGGCCGCGAGGCTTCTGCCGAAAGTTCCGTCAAATGGAACGTGGTTCGCATGGAGGCGCTCAACATCATCACGCTCGATGCCTCGGCCAGCCACGACTACCTCAAGCGCCTCAAGCAACTTGTCGACTCTCACACCACCACTGCCGACACTACAGCCTTCAGCGTTGCTACTATTGCCGCTGAAGTTCAGGCTATGACTTTGATTCGTCTTGAGGAGCTTGGCAAAGTGCGCATGGCTTTCACCGCAGCTCGTCGACGTCGGTGCGTTCGACCAGACCATCGAAGACGAGTGGACGCGCGTGCAGAAGCTTCTCCCGGAGGCTGGCCGGGAAAAGGCGAAGAAGTCCCTCGACGAAGCCGGCATCAATTTGTAGGTGGACAAGGGACGTCAATGGGTCAAGAAGAAGGGCTGGAAACACGGAGAGGCGCAATCGGCGGCCTTTGCAGACAATCTTCCAAAAACACGAGTGCCAGGCTTCAATTCTTCATTCTCATGATAGCGCAACACCGGTTAGGGTTAAGCAGCTTATTCAAAGCGAACATGGTTGCCAGCCCGTCCTTCCCTCCAACTCTCCCGAAAGCAAATATGCCCGTGATGTTCCGGAGAGACATTTACTCCTGCTCGGTGGCGTTGTCGTCGGTCTCGTTGGCGGCCTCGTGGTGAGCGATCAAGGCCTTCGCCTCAGCCAGGAATTCGCGCCACTCGCGATTGATTGCGAGCTCTCGCTCCAGCTCCTTGTAGCATCGAGGCTCGCAAGAAGGGGCTCAGTGTCTGCCGTCTCGCATACATCCGCAAAATTATCCAGCTCAACCAGTACGACGCGATCCTGGAAGACGAATGGGTCCGAGCAGAGAGCTTTCTGTTGCCGGGAGAGTAAGAGGACGCCAAGCAGATCCTCTAAAAGCTCACCGACGAGGCTTCATCATCTTCAACACTGGCGTCATGGAAGACAGGGAGTCGCCAGGATGGCCACGAGACTAAAGCTGCTCACTGCCGCCGCCAAAAGCCTCGTCGTCGTTCATCATCATTGCAGACGCCTTGAGCACTGCCGCCGCTCACCGTCACCGCCAAGTCTCTTCTGCTCAATTCACGCTCTCTGATATTTCTTTGGGCCTTCCGCCTCCCACACTGCCGCCGCTCACTACCGCCGCTCACTACCGCCGCCAAAAGCCTTGCCCTCGATCACCAGCGCCGCCGACTCTTCCCCCTCCCACGCTGTCGCCGCGCTGCCCTGCGTGGCAAAACCATGGCCCAAGAAAATCGGAAAGACGGGCAAGAAAGGTCATCTTGATTACGTTCATGATAACATGGGACTTGATCAAGTTGAGCTCATGATTCATCTCAGCATCGGGAGCAAGACTGGCAACGAACAATGGAAACTCTGGGAGTATCCGGCCGGTTTTTTGATGTTACTCCGACATGCATTGCTTATGGTCAACGACGTCGATGTACACCACGCTGCGCTTCTCCTTCAGGTAATCAACCGCGTCAAGAGGCACGCCGAGCTCAAGAAGCTGAGCCGGCAAGTTGGCCAAAAGATCAGCAACACAGGCAAGGCGACACAAGCGCCACACCTTGAGGTGAGAGAATTTCACTCTGCGGAGCGGGAGCGGCAGGGCAAATTCGACGATGCAGAAGAACCAGCCGCGCGCAAGCGCCACAGAATCGAGCAGACCTTGCCTGTAGTAGACACGGATGACCAAGAGGAGGACAAGACATTGGATTTGGTGTTTTCAGTTCACATCGCTGCTTTCCACTCCAAGAACATCTGGAAGACCTCGGTCCTCGGATTGCGGGATTCCATTTCTCTCCACTGCGCGCCCTCCCACCTCCAACCACTCCAGACACCACCAAAGAAAGAATGTTCAAGGCCCTCTTCACCGGAGAGGGTGATTGGAGGTCCTACATCAACCCCAACTACGAATTCCGCCACAGAAACGACCAATTTCCCATCGCTCGCCTCATTCTGCCACATATACTCTTTGCATTTCGACTTCCTTATGACATCGCGCGCTGTTTTCGTTCCCGCACGCAAGCAGCAACATTGCATCCATCATCATTAACATCACTGACACCTCCTTTTCTTCGCTTTCATTTTTTTTTTTTTTTTTTTGCTTTGTTCTTTTTCATTTCCTCGTGTTTGACTGCAGGAAGTCGGCTCACTACGGATTAATTGCGTTTGGTTGGACAGGCCGCAGGTGGCGCGACTTGGCTTTTGGACGTCGCGGAATTCTTGGGCGGTTTTTATTTATTTTAGCCGTTTCGACAGTTTTTGGCGGGCACTCTGGCGATATTGAGGGTTTGGCTTGGGTCAGCGTTTGGTTAATCACATCGATTCAGGTTCACGGGTTCAAGGTTGCAGTTTAATCTTGCAGTGAGAGTTCACATTCGCGTCATTGGGAGAGTTTGGACACGATCCGTTCGCATTGAATTAATTCTTGCCAAGGGCCTCCCTCCGGATTGTCATTTCATACCCTGCAAAGTGCTTGCCCAGCAGTCATCCTCTGTTGCCTGTATCGTCGTTGTGCTAGTCATCTTCTCCCTCTTTTCCCTCCTCCTCGTCGCGCTCCCTGTCCATCTCGCGACGCAGCCTCAAGATTGCCGCTCGAACCATTCCGGCACAGCCAAAGGCGGCCTGCAAGGCGGTGGGCTCGTTGTCGTCGTCCTCGTCGTCGTCGTCTTCCTCATCATTGACGAGACCGGGGTCTGTGTGCTGTGACTGCTGTGTATTAGCTAGAATGTGGCAAAAGCGATTTCACGAGAATGATTCGACTCACCTCGGACACATTGCTTGGCGTAGCGGGCGGGTTGGGCGTTTGAGGGACGTCGGAGGAGCTGGAGCCGTTGCGTTCTGGGTCTTCGACGACGACGAAGCTGCGCCTCTGGCTCTGGCTGTTGCTGTCGCTCAAGTCGTGGTCGCCGTCGCTCAATTCGCTCGAAGCGCGACTGGGCACATGCTGTGGGAGCTGCTTGTCGCTCTCGACGCTCTCCTGCTCGTCGTCTTCGTGCTTGATCTCGTTGGCCGAGTGGTCCGGCGAAGGTGTGCGCTGTGTGTTTGGAAATCGCTCGGTCTGTTCCCTCTCCTCCGAAAAGGATTGGGCGCCCATTGTGATTGCTCGGGCTTGATGCTGTGGCTGGGAAGTTGGTGGAAGGTGCTGGAGAGATTGGAGTTGGTGGACAAGCGAAAAGCAGAAGAACAAACAGGTGCGCGCTAGTCCCGATCAAGGTGTTGTGCGCAAAAGACACACTTTGGCACTTTTGCATTGACTTTGGCCGGGCAGGCACATTTATTGTTGCATGCGTCTGGGTTGGCGACGGAGTCATTCGGCAAGCCATTTGGTCACATACTCATTGGCATGCAGTACGACTTCATGTAAACATCACATATTGCATCTGTTTGAAGGAATCAAGGGTAGTTTGGCTATTCAAATGATCCGAATCCGTATGTTGGACGTGATGCCATTTCCCTGTTCCCGGACTCAGTTCTCCTTGGCCTGGTCTTTGCCCTTGCCCTTCGCCTTATCGCCCATTTAGGGTTAGGGTTAGGGTTAGGGTTAGGGTTAGGGTTAGGGTTAGGGTTAGGGTTAGGGTTAGGGTTAGGGTTAGGGTTAGGGTTAGGGTTAGGGTTAGGGTTAGGGTTAGGGTTAGGGTTAGGGTTAGGTTAGGT